>NW_027077916.1:0-600000 GCF_963930625.1 Muntiacus reevesi
GATCCTAGCCGCATGCTTAGGCATAAAATACCGGCTCCGCTCATCCTGGAGGCCTCAAGCTTCAGGAAAGGTAGAGAGAGCCAACCAGACTCTTAAAAGGGCTCTGGCTAAGCTATGTCAGAAACACATAATAAGTGGACACATATGCTGCCCATAGCCCTCATGAGGATACGGACATCCCCCAAACGGCCAGTATTGTTAAGTCCTTATGAAATGATGTATGGACGACCATTCTTAACTTCTGATTTGTTTCTTGACGAAGGTGCCAATACACTCTTAAAACATATAATTGACCTGGGAAGGTTTCCGCAAGAACTCCAACGGTATGGAGAACAAACCACAGGAAGACTTGAAAAATCCCCAGGTAAAGCCAGGGGATCAAGTATCAGTAAAGACCTGGCAAGAAAAAGGGAGTCCAAAGCAGCTGTCCGAGAAATGGACAGGGCCATATCAGGTTGTTCTAGTGACTTCAACTGCTGTAAAAGTGAAGGGTCTATCTGCCTGGGTCCACAATTCGAGAATAAAACCCTATGGCCTACAGGAGGGGGAGACAGAACCTGAGACTCCAAAGCCAGAGGACAGCTATTCCTGTGAACCTGTTGAAGATCTCAGGCTCTTGTTCAAGCAGAAACCCATCAATCCTGCCTCAGATAAGTAAAATGCATCATATGATGTTCTTCCTCTTTCTAATCATATCTCCCTGTATGGCTATTGACCTCTCCCTAAACGAGGCCTGTTCACTTGCAAACCACACTGCTTCTCAACTGAACCTCAGCAGCCCGGGCTGCATCTGCATTAATGACAAAGGTTGGGGGTATGTCCAACCCATCCCAGGGTATCACTATCAAAGGCCCACCCTTCCAGCCGAGCTATGGGCTGTTACTCAGCGCCCCCATGTGGTCGTAATATGGCCTTTTGGGGAAAGGGGGAAAAAAAACTTCATGTCTTTGTACCAGCAACAACTGTCTCTATTTACCCCCTGGATGACATCTGCAATCCCACCTGAGCCCTTATTTTCTCTCATGACTAACATCCCCCAAGTGACCTTCCCTGTCTCTCTAAAAAGCCACTCCCTAACAGGGGTGTCAGTGAGAAATCTAGACGACTCACAATGTGGGGTGACCGTCACTGTTGAAACTGATGGGAAAAACCGGGACAGGCCCTGCAGCTGGGAGACCAGCCGACGCCACCCCCGGCCAGCACGCGCCTGGCCCGGCCTGGGGCGCTTACCGTACCCCGAGCGGCCTGACGAGGCTGCGGGAGCTCTGGCGGGGGTTGGGGAGGGGGGTAGCTTGAGCGGGGAGGACGTCTCGGTGCCCCCCCACTCCCCGCCCCCCACCGTCACTTTCGCTGCTCAGGGTCACGTGGCTCCGGAGAAGCGGTGCGTCGGCCCGGGGCCGCGGTCCCCGGAGCCTCCTGTGGGCTTAGGGGCAGCCCAGCAGGGGCCCCAGGCGCCCATCCTGCCGGCTGTGCAAACCCCCTGGAGTGCCACAGCCCTGCCCTGTCCCCAAACCGAGGCCCGCCCTGCCCCCACGCCACGGGCCCAGCACAGGACCTTCCTGAGAGAGCGGACGAGCGACAGCCAGCCACACGGACAGGCACTCGCACGCACCCACGCCAGGTGAGACAGAGGAAGAAAGAGTCCAGGGTTCAGAGAGAGACTGGAGGACAGCGTGTGGGCAGGCGGGGCCTCGGGCAGGATGCCGGGCAGCTGCAGAGACCATCCGGCCCTGAGCAGGCAAAGCGATGGGGGCGGGGGGAGGCCACTGAGCAGCGGCGGGCCTGGAGAGGCCCAGGGTGTGAGGACACATGAGATCTCCGCGCTCGGCCCCCGCCCCCCTCCCCCCAACCCCCTGCACGCATGCCACGCCGGGGCGCTCTGACACTAGCTTCTCTGGAGTTTTGTCACTTGAATTTCTCTCCCTCTGCTCAACTGAGTGATGACAGTGTATTGAACAGCTAGGTCATTTCCAAATAAATTAAGCTTAGTGTTTCACAGGACACCCGGACATGTATGGAGAGACCAGCACGGATGCATGGACACCAACCTTGGTAACTGGACAACCAATGGGAAATTACTGTCTGACTCAGGAGGGAGAAAGAAACCCGAACAGATGGAATGAAATGTACAGAAACACAGGCTTTGCAACTCACACCCTAATTCAATTACCAGAAAATAAACAACACTATAACCATTTTAGAAAAACAATAGACCTCTCCATGACCTTTGGTCGGGTGAGGAGTTCAAACACACCGCAAAAAAAAGCCAACTTTTCCAAGTCGTGAATATGTTAGTTCACACATTGACTTTTACATTGAAATGTGTAACAAATAAAGTTAAAATCATTGACTCACTACATAAGTATGGAAGTATTTAAAATATAAAATATATTCTATAGTATTCAGGAAGCACTTGGCACATCTCTAAGTGTATCAGATCCAAAACTGGAACGTAGTGGAAGAGTCAGGATAGTCTAAAAATGAATCCCTTACTAAATGGAACACACAGGATTACTGTAGATAGAAAAGGTTAAAGAAGAGAAGCTAGAAATCAGTCAATAAATGACTTAGCGGTTGGCTTAGAGTGACTAGCCTCTGCGTGACTCTTTAAATTTTTCATGTTTGCAGCTTCCAAATTTTCCATTTTGAGAATAATACTTTCGCCTCCAAACCAGAGTGACTTGGGGACACAAAGGTAGAAGTCGATAATTTTCTTTGCCTATGTCTGAATATTTACAGTCAGAGGTAAAAAAGGAGGAGTCTGTCCCTTGTCTAGATGATGTCAATCCCCAGGTGTGGGATGTCTCCAGCCCTGGTTTAGCCATAAATGTTCCACCAGTAAAGATTTCTCTGAGACCAAATGCTCCCTAGCCCTGGAAAAGACAATATCCCTTAAAACCAGTAGCTCTTGAGGGTCTTAAACCATTAGTTAACAAATACCGAGATACTGGAACTCGAATCAGCTGTGAGTCCCCCTGCAACACCCCAATCTTACCCGTTCAAAAACCAGATGGATCTTACCGATTCTTCCAGGATCTAAGAGCTGTTAATGAACCTGTGGTTCCCATCCACCCCATAGTCCCAAACTCATATACCCTCCTATCCCAAGTCCCAGGAAATGCCAAGTACTTCTCAGTCTTGGACCTTCATGGTGCTTTCTTTTGCATTCCTCTCCATCCTGAATCCCAAAATCTCTTTGCTTTTGAGTGGCGGGACTTGGAAACAAATGAGACCATACAGCTCTCGACTGGACTCGACTACCCCAAGGGTTTAGGGACAGCCCTCATACCTTCGGGACTTCCTCGGGGAGAGAACTAAGGGAATTAACTTTAACAAACAGTAGTCTAATACAGTATGTGGATGACTTGCTCATAGCTAGGCCAGATTTTACCAGGTATCAAATGGACACTATTTAAAACGCTAACTTTCCTGTATGAAAAGGGTTATCGAGTATCCCCCAAGTAGGCTCAGATTAGCTTAACCCAAGTAAAATACCTTGGATTTATAATTACGGAGAGAAAAAGAATGCCTGACCCCGAGGGGAGATCCCTCATCTTAAATACCCCGTACCCCCAAACAAAACAACAGCTTAGGGGATTTTTAGGAAGGACCGGGTTTTGCAGGATCTGGATTCCTAATTATGGCAATCTGGCCAGACCCCTATATGAAAATTTAAGGGGGAAAGAGGAAGAGCCACTCGACTGGCATGAGACCTGCAAGGTGGCCTTTAATGCCCTAAAGAGTCCATCACTACAGCCCCAGCTTTAGGCCTCGCAACCTGGAGAAGCCTTTTAGACTCTCTGTTTCTCTAAAGGCAGGAACTGCTCTTGGGGTGTTAGAGCAGATGATGGGGCCCGTATTACAACCTGTGGCTTATCTCTCAAAATAACTAGATGAGGTGGCCAGAGCGTGGCCCACTTGCCTCCGGGCAGTAGCAGCCACCGCTCTTATGCTTAAGGAGGCATCTAAGCTGACCCTGGGTCAGCCCACCACAGTGTATACGCCTCACCGGGAGCAAGCAGTCTTGGAAACGAACGGGGACAAGTGGATGACAGGGGGAAGGAACACCCAATACCAAGCCCTCTTACTTGACACTCCAGAAATAAAGTTGAGGGTCTGCCAGACTTTAAATCCAGCAACCTTACTGCCAGAACCCCCTACCTCCCCTCTGGATCACCAATGCATACAAATCACAGACGAGTTATACTTTTCTCGCCGGGACATATCAGAGAAACCTTTATCTGACCCAGAGGAAAACTGGCACACAGATGGCAGCAGTTTTGTAGAAAAGGGAGAGAGGAAAGCAGGATATGCTGTAGCGAGCCTGGAAGAAACTAAGGAAAGTGGATCTCTTCCCCCAGACACCTCAGCCCAGAAACCTGAACATTTTGCCCTGACAAGAGCTTTGGAGTTAGGAGAAGGAAAGAGGATTAATGTGTGTATGGACTCTAAGTATGCTTTCCTCATTCTGCATGCCCGTGCAGCAATTTGGAAAGAAAGAGTGATGCTCAGTGCCCGAAGCTCTGCTATTAAACACAAAGAGCTCATTCTCAGGCTCCTGGAGGCAGTCAAACTTCCTGCAAAATTAGCTGTCATCCACTGCAAGAGTCACCAAAAGGGGCAAGAAAAAGAGGCTCAGGGAAATAGGAAAGCTGATCAAGAGGCAGGACGAGCTGCCGGGGAAGCTACCTCTGCCACTGCTATCTGCCCCCTTTTCCCCAAGGAAACCCTGACTCCAGATTTTACCCCAGGGGGACATTCCCGATATGCTGAGCGGGGATGGGAGATTGGGTCACATGGGTGGTTTCAGCCTGATCAGGCCCAAATAATACTCCCTGATTCTCAGGTTTAAAACATTACTAACTCCTTACATAAGAGCGACCATTTTGGAAAAGATAATCTAGAAATCTTGCTTAAGCCTATTCTCTCCCATTCCCAGTTAGCTAAGGTTGTTAAACAAGTCACACAAAATTGTGACACCAGTCTAAAAAATAACCGAAAAACCAGACCTCCTCTAATTACACCTGTCCAACCTCGGGGATCATACCCAGGAGCGGACTGGCAAGTAGAATTTACAGCCATGCCCAAGACCCAAGGGTTCTCTTACTTGCTAGTCTTTATTGACACATTCACAGGATCGATCGAAGCATTCCCTACTGAGACAGAGAGAGCTACAGAAGTCTGTAAAGCTCTGCTGAAGGAGATAGTGCCTAGGTTTGGGCTGCCTCGGTCACTTCAGAGTGACAACGGGCCCTCACTTACAGCCACGATACCCCAGAACCTAACCGCATGCTTAGGCATAAAATACCGGCTCCGCTCATCCTGGAGACCTCAAGCTTCAGGAAAGGTAGAGAGAGCCAACCAGACTCTTAAAAGGGCTCTGGTAAGCTATGTCAGAAACACATAACAAGTGGACACATATGCTGCCCATAGCCCTCATGAGGCTACGGACATCCCCCAAACGGACACTATTGTTAAGTCCTTATGAAATGATGTATGGACGACCATTCTTAACTTCTGATTTGTTTCTTGACGAGGATGCCAATACACTCTTAAAACATATAATTGACCTGGGAAGTTTTCCGCAAGAACTCCACCGGTATGGAGAACAAACCACAGGAAGACTTGAAAAATCCCCAGGTAAAGCCAGGGGATCAAGTATCAGTAAAGACCTGGCAAGAAAAAGGGAGTCCAAACCAGCTGTCCGAGAAATGGACAGGGCCATATCAGGTTGTTCTAGTGACTTCAACTGCTGTAAAAGTGAAGGGTCTATCTGCCTGGGTCCACAATTCGAGAATAAAACCCTATGGCCTACAGGAGGGGGAGACAGAACCTGAGACTCCAAAGCCAGAGGACAGCTATTCCTGTGAACCTGTTGAAGATCTCAGGCTCTTGTTCAAGCAGAACCCCATCAATCCTGCCTCAGATAAGTAAAATTCATCATATGATGTTCTTCCTCTTTCTAATCATATCTCCCTGTATGGCTATTGATCTCTCCCTAAACGAGGCATGTTCACTTGCAAACCACACTGCTTCTCAACTCAACCTAACTAGCCCGGGCTGCATCTGCATTAATGACAAAGGTTGGGGGTATGTCCAACCCATCCCAGGGTATCACTATCAAAGACCTACCCTTCCAGCCGAGCTATGGGCTGTTACTTAGCGCCCCCATGTGGTCGTAATATGGCCTTTTGGGGAAAGGGGGAAAAAAAACTTCATGTCTTGGTACCAGCAACAACTGTCTCTATTTACCCCCTGGATGACATCTGCAATCCCACCTGAGCCCTTATTTTCTCTCATGACTAACATCCCCCAAGTGACCTTCCCTAACTCTCTAAAAAGCCACTCCCTCACAGGGGTGTCAGTGAGAAATCTAGACGACTCACAATGTGGGGTGACCGTCACTGTTGAAACTGATGGGAAAAACCGGGACAGGCCCTGCAGCTGGGAGACCAGCCGATGCCACCCCCGGCCAGCAAGCGCCTGGCACGGCCCGGGGCGCTTCCCGGACCCCGAGCGGCCTGGCGAGGCTGCGGGAGCTCTGGCGGGGGTTGGAGAGGGGTTGGCTTGAGCGGGGAGGACGTCTCGGTGCCCCTCAACCCCCCGCCCCCCACCATCCCGTTCGCTGCTCAGGGTCACGTGGCTCCGGACGAGCGGGGCGTCGGCCCGGGGCCGCGGTCCCCAGAGCCTCCTGCGGGCTTAGGGGCAGCCGAGCCGGGGACCCAGGCGTCCATTCTGCCGGCTGTGCAAACCCCCTGGAGTGCCTCAGCCCCGCCCTGTCCCCAAACCGAGGCCCGCCTTGCCCCCACGCCACGGGCCCAGCACAGGACCTTCCTGAGAGAGCGGACGAGCGACAGCCAGCCACACGGACAGGCACTCGCACGCACCCACGCCAGGTGAGACAGAGGCAGAGAGAGTCGAGGGTTCAGAGAGAGACTGGAAGACAGCGTGTGGGCAGGGGGGGCCTCGGGCAGGATGCCGGGCAGCTGCAGAGACCACCCGGCCCTGAGCAGCCAAAGCGATGGGGGTGGGGGGAGGCCACTGAGCAGCGGCGGGCCTGGAGAGGCCCAGGGTGGGAGGACACCTGAGATCTCCGCGCTCCGCGCCCCGCCCCCCTCCCCCCAACCCCCTGCAGGCATGCCACGCCGGGGCGCTCTGACACTAGCTTCTCTGGAGTTTTGTCACTTGAATTTCTCTCCCTCTGCTCAACTGAGTGATGACACTGTATTGAACAGCTAGGTCATTTCCAAATAAATTAAGCTTAGTGTTTCACAGGACACCCGGACATGTATGGAGAGACCAGCACGGATGCATGGACACCAACCTTGGTAACTGGACAACCAATGGGAAATTACTGTCTGACTCAGGAGAGAGAAAGAATCCCGAACAGATGGAATGAAATGAACAGAAACACAGGCTTTGCAACTCACACCCTAATTCAATTACCAGAAAATAAACAACACTATAACCATTTTAGAAAAACAATAGACCTCTCCATGACCTTTGGTCGGGTGAGGAGTTCAAACACACAGCAAAAAAAAGCCAACTTTTCCAAGTCGTGAATATGTTAGTTCACACATTGACTTTTACATTGAAATGTGTAACAAATAAACTTAAAATCATTGACTCACTACATAAGCATGGAAGTATTTTAAATATAAAATATGTTCTATAGTATTCAGGAAGCACTTGGAACATCTCTAAGTGTATCAGACCCAAAACTGGAACGTAGTGGAAGAGTCAGGATAGTCTAAAAATGAATCCCTAACTAAAAGGAACACACAGGATTACTGTAGATAAAAAAGGTTAAAGAAGAGAAGCTAGAAATCAGTCAATAAATGTCTTAGGGGTTAGCTTAGAGTGATTAGCCTCTGCGTGACTCTTTAAATTTTTCATGTTTGCAGCTTCCAAATTTTCCATTTTGAGAATAATACTTTCGCCTCCAAACCAGAGTGACTTGGGGACACAAAGGTAGAAGTCGATAATTTTCTTTGCCTATGTCTGAATATTTACAGTCAGAGGTAGAAAAGGAGGAGTCTGTCCCTTGTCTAGATGATGTCAATCCCCAGGTGTGGGATGTCTCCAGCCCTGGTTTAGCCATAAATGTTCCACCAGTAAAGATTTCTCTGAGACCAAATGCTCCCTAGCCCTGGAAAAGACAATATCCCTTAAAACCAGAAGCTCTTGAGGGTCTTAAACCATTAGTTAACAAATACCGAGATACTGGAACTCGAATCAGCTGTGAGTCCCCCTGCAACACCCCAATCTTGCCCGTTTAAAACCAGATGGATCTTACCGATTCGTCCAGGATCTAAGAGCTGTTAATGAAGCTGTGGTTCCCATCCACCCCATAGTCCCAAACCCATATACCCTCCTATCCCAAGTCCCAGGAAATGCCAAGTACTTCTCAGTCTTGGACCTTCAAGGTGCTTTCTTTTGCATGCCTCTCCATCCTGAATCCCAAAAACTCTTTGCTTTTGAGTGGCGGGACTTGGAAACAAGAGAGACCATACAACTCTCGACTGGACTCGACTACCCCAAGGGTTTAGGGACAGCCGTCATATCTTCAGGACTTCCTCGGGGAGAGAATTAAGGGAATTAATTTAACAAACAGTAGTCTAATACAGTATGTGGATGACTTGCTCATAGCTAGGCCAGATTTTACCAGCTCTCAAATGGACACTATTTAAAACGCTAACTTTCCTGTATGAAAAGGGTTATCGAGTATCCCCCAAGTAGGCTCAGATTAGCTTAACCCAAGTAAAATACCTTGGATTTATAATTACGGAGAGAAAAAGAATGCCTGAGCCCGAGCGGAGATCCCTCATCTTAAATACCCCGTACCCCAAACAAAACAGCAGCTTAGGGGATTTTTAGGAAGGACCGGGTTTTGTAGGATCTGGATTCCTAATTATGGCAATCTGGCCAGACCCCTATATGAAAATTTAAGGGGGAAAGAGGAAGAGCCACTCGACTGGCATGAGACCTGCAAGGTGGCCTTTAATGCCCTAAAAGAGTCCATCATTACAGCCCCAGCTTTAGGCCTCCGCAACCTGGAGAAACCTTTTAGACTCTATGTTTCTGGAAGGACAGGAACTGCTCTTGGGGTGTTAGAGCAGATGATGGGGCCCGTATTACAACCTGTGGCTTATCTCTCAAAATAACTAGATGATGTGGCCAGAGGTTGGCCCACTTGCCTCCGGGCAGTAGCAGCCACTGCTCTTATGGTTAAGGAGGCATCTAAGCTGACCCTGGGTCAGCCCACCACAGTGTATACGCCTCACCGGGTGGAATCAGTCTTGGAAACGAAAGGGGACAGGTGGATGGCATGGGGAAGCATCACCCAATACCAAGCCCTCCTCCTTAACACTCCAGAAATAACGTTGAGGGTCTGCCAGTCTTTAAATCCAGCAACCTTACTGCCAGATCCCCCTACCTCCCCTCTGGATCACCAATGCATACAAATCACAGACGAGTTATACTCTTCTCGCCGGGACCTATCAGAGACACCTTTATCTGACCCAGAGGAAAACTGGCACACAGATGGCAGCAGTTTTGTAGAAAAGGGAGAGAGGAAAGCAGGATATGCTGTAGCGAGCCTGGAAGAAACTAAGGAAAGTGGGTCTCTACCCCCAGACACCTCAGCCCAGAAAGCTGAACATTTTGCCCTGACAAGAGCTTTGGAGTTAGGAGAAGGAAAAAGGATTAATGTGTGTATGGACTCTAAGTATGCTTTCCTCATTCTGCATGCCTGTGCAGCAATTTGGAAAGAAAGAGGGATGCTCAGTGCCCGAAGCTCTGCTATTAAACACAAAGAGCTCATTCTCAGGCTCCTGGAGGCAGTCAAACTTCCTGCAAAATTAGCTGTCATCCACTGCAAGAGTCACCAAAAGGGGCAAGAAAAAGAGGCTCAGGGAAATAGGAAAGCTGATCAAGAGGCAGGACGAGCTGCCGGGGAAGCTACCTCTGCCACTGCTATCTGCCCCCTTTTCCCCAAGGAAACCCTGAATCCAGATTTTACCCCAGGGGGACATTCCCGATATGCTGAGCGGGGCTGGGAGATTGGGTCACATGGGTGGTTTCAGCCTGATCAGGCCCAAATAATACTCCCTAATTCTCAGGTTTAAAACATTACTAACTCCTTACATAAAAGCGCCCATTTTGGAAAAGATAATCTAGAAATCTTGCTTAAGCCTCTTCTCTCCCATCCCCAGTTAGCTAAGATTGTTAAACAGGTCACACAAAATTGTGACACCTGTCTAAAAAATAAGCCAAAAACCAGACCTCCTCTAATTACACCTGTCCAACATCGGGTATCATACCCAGGAGCAGACTGGCAATGCCGCTCCGCATTTAGAATTACAGCCATGCCCAAGACCCAAGGGTTTTCTTACTTGCTAGTCTTTATTGACACATTCACAGGATGGATCGAAGCATTCCCTACTGAGACAGAGAGAGCTACAGAAGTCTGTAAAGCTCTGCTGAAGGAGATAGTGCCTAGGTTTGGGCTGCCTCGGTCACTTCAGAATGACAACGGGCCCTCACTTACAGCCACGATACCCCAGAACCTAACCGCATGCTTAGGCATAAAATAACGGCTCCGCTCATCCTGGAGGCCTCAAGCTTCAGGAAAGGTAGAGAGAGCCAACCAGACTCTTAAAAGGGCTCTGGCTAAGCTATGTCAAGAAAGACATAATAAGTGGACACATATGCTGCCCATAGCCCTCATGAGGCTACGGACATCCCCCAAACGGCCACTATTGTTAAGTCCTTATGAAATGATGTATGGACGTCCATTCTTAACTTCAGATTTGTTTTTTGACGAGGATGCCAATATACTCTTAAAACATATAATTGACCTGGGAAGGTTTCAGCAAGAACTCCAACGGTATGGAGAACATACCACAGGAAGACTTGAAAAATCCCCAGGTAAAGCCAGGGGATCAAGTATCAGTAAAGACCTGGCAAGAAAAAGGGAGTCCTAACCAGCTGTCCGAGAAATGGATAGGGCCATATCAGGTTGTTCTAGTGATTCAACTGCTGAAAAAATGAAGGGTCTATCTGCCTGGGTCCACAATTCTAGAATAAAACCCTATGGGCTACAGGAGTGGGAGACAGAAACTGAGACTCCAAAGCCAGAGGACAGCTATTCCTGTGAACCTGTTGAAGATGTCAGGCTCTTGTTCAAGCAGAACCCCATCAATCCTGCCTCAGATAAGTAAAATGCATCATATGATGTTCTTCCTCTTTCTAATCATATCTCCCTGTATGGCTATTGATCTCTCCCTAAACGAGGCATGTTCACTTGCAAACCACACTGCTTCTCAACTCAACCTAACTAGCCCGGGCTGCATCTGCATTAATGACAAAGGTTGGGGGTATGTCCAACCCATCCCAGGGTATCAATATCAAAGGCCCACCCTTCCAGCCGAGCTATGGGCTGTTACTCAGCGCCCCCATGTGGTCGTAATATGGCCTTTTGGGAAAAGGGGGAAAAAAAACTTCATGTCTTGGTACCAGCAACAACTGTCTCTATTTACCCCCTGGATGACATCTGCAATCCCACCTGAGCCCTTATTTTCTCTCATGACTAACATCCCCCAAGTGACCTTCCCTATCTCTCTAAAAAGCCACTCCCTAACAGGGGTGTCAGTGAGAAATCTAGACGACTCACAATGTGGGGTGACCGTCACTGTTGAAACTGATGGGAAAAACCGGGACAGGCCCTGCAGCTGGGAGACCAGCCGACGCCACCCCCGGCCAGCACGCGCCTGGCCCGGCCCGGGGCGCTTCCCGGACCCCGAGCGGCCTGGCGAGGCTGCGGGAGCTCTGGCGGGATTTGGGGAGGGGGGTGTCTTGAGCGGGGAGGACGTCTCGGTGGCCCCCCACCCCCCGCCCCCCACCATCCCGTTCGCTGCTCAGGGTCACGTGGCTCCGGAGGAGCGGGGCGTCGGCCCGGGGCCGCGGTCCCCGGAGCCTCCTGCCGGCTTAGGGGCAGCTCAGGCGGGGCCCCAGGCGCCCATCCTGCCGGCTGTGCAAATCCCCTGGAGTGCCTCAGCCCCGCCCTGTCCCCAAACCGAGGCCCGCCCTGCCCCCACGCCACGGGCCCAGCACAGGACCTTCCTGAGAGAGCGGACGAGCGACAGCCAGGCACACGGACAGGCACTCGCACGCAACCACGCCAGCTGAGACAGAGGCAGAATGAGACGAGGGTTCAGAGAGACACCGGAAGACAGCGTGTGGGCAGGGGGGGCCTCGGGCAGGATGCCGGGCAGCTGCAGAGACCACCTGGCCCTGAGCAGCAAACGCGATGGGGGCGGGGGGAGGCTGCCGAGCAGAGGCAGGCCTGGAGAGGTCCAGGTTGGGAGGGCACCTGAGATATCCGCGGTCCGCGCTCCGCCCACCCCAACCCCCTGAAAGCACGTGCCTCTCCGACAAAAGCTTCTCCGGAGTTTGATCACCTGAATTTCTATCCTTGTGCTCAACTGAGTGATGCCAGTATATTGCACAGCTAGGTCATTTCCAAATAAATTAAGCTTAGTGTTTCACAGGACATCCGGACATGAATGCAGAGACCAGCACGGATGCATGGACACCAACCTTGGTAACTGGACAACCAATGGGAAATTATTGTCTGACTCAGGAGAGAGAAAGAAACCCGAACAGATGGAAAAATTGAACAGAAACACAAACTTTGCAACTCACACCCCAATTCAATTACCGAAAAAAACAACAACACTATAACCATTTTAGAAAACAATAGACCTCTCCATGACCTTTGGTCCAGTGAGGAGTTCTTACACACAACAAAAAAAGCCACCTTTTCCAAATCGAAAATATGTTAGTTCACACATTGACTTTTACATTGAAATGTGTAACAAATAATCTTAAAATCATTGACTCACTACATACGCATGGAAGTATTTTAAACATAAAATATGTTCTATAGTATTCAGGAAGCACTTGGCACATCTGTAAGTGTATCAGACCCCAAACTGGAACATAATGGAAGAGTCAGGATAGTCTAAAAATGAATCCCTAACTAAAAGGAACACACAGGATTACGTAGATCAAAAAGGTTAAAGAAGAGAAACTAGAAATCAGTCAATAAATGTTTTAGGGGTTAGCCTAGAGTGACTAGCCTCTGCGTTAATTTTTAAATTTTTCATGTTTGCATCTTCCAAATTTTCCATGGTGAGAATAATATTTTCATATCAGGTTCGAGATCAGTCTCACACTAAAGACAGTAAGAGTGGAATAAGAAATAAGAAATGCTTGTGGGGGTGGGTGAAGAAATTCTTGAACTAAAGGTGGTACTGATGAAATTATTTGCAGGGCAGCCAAGGAGTCACAGATGTAGAGAACAGACTTATGGACACTGGCAGGTGTGAGGAAGAAGAGGGTGAGATGAATGCAGAGGAACATGGAAACATAGTACCATACGTTAAAAGAGATGCCAATGCAATTTGCTGTATCACTCAGGGGACTCAAACAGGGGCTCTGCAACAAGCTAGAGGGGTGGAACGGAGAGGAGGAGATGGGAGAGAGGTTCAGGAGGGAGGAGACATATGTACACCTGTGGCTCATTCACGTTGATGTTTGGCAACAAAATTCTGTAAAGCAACTATCCTTCAATTGAAAGAAAAAGTCATGTTTGGACTTAACAAACAAGGTCTTGTGTACTTCTAGCATGGCCTTCTGTTTCGTGCTGCCATCCTTAATTCATTCTTCCATATCATTAAACAGACTAGTCAAGTTTTTGCCAAAAACATCTTGAGCTCCTGCATCATGCTGATCAACTGCCTTCTCTCGATCCAGTATAGAATGGAGACCAAAGAAACCTTTTGTCGTTTCTTCAAGTGATTGAAGCCACTCTATGTGATTTTAAAAAATAAATGTGGTTAAGATGGATATGACCAAAACAATCTAATGACAATATCTGTGCTTCATTAAAGATCTGCAGAGATCTAGTAAATTTTTTGTTTCGTATCAGAAGAATTTTTTAAATCCACACCAACATTTCTTTCGCGTCCGCTAGCCATCTAGACAAGGAAAACTGATTTTACCAATCAATGTCCCTAGTTCTGCCCCCTCACCGTTTTTTACCCAATATGTGTTACTCAGGCAGGAGACCCTGGTTCAACTCCTGGGTCAGGAAGATCTGCTGGAGAAGGGATAGGCTACCCACTCCAGTATTTGTGGGCTTCCCTTGTGGCTCAGTTGGTAAAGAATCATTCCTCTGTACCAAGAGTAGCTCAACTCCTCTCAAAGCAAATACTGGATGGTAGTAACTATGCAGGACAAAGCTGATTCTGTATATTTATAGTACTCACTCATGAGCTTGACAGAGGTCCTAGATCTGTTACCACATTTTTTTTTTAAGTGATATCTGCATGTGCAGGTGAAAGTGGCTCACTTTGTGCCTGACTCTTTGCAGCCCCAAGGACTATACAGTCCATGGAATTCTCTAGGCCAGAATACTGGAGTGGGTAGCCTATCCTTTCTCCAGCGGATCTTCCCGACCCAGGACTCAAAGCGGGGTCTCCTGCGTTGCAGGCAGATTCTTTAGCAACTGAGCTAGTAGGGCTTCCCTGGTGGCTCAGTTGCTAAAGAATATCTGCATAACTTTCTATCGATTTGGAATTAGCAATCTGTCTGTGAGCAGGGCCGGTCATAAGCAGCTTCTGTGAGAAAACAGAAGCATGTCTGCCTGACTTGCTTCTCTGGGGAGCTTTCACTGTTCTTGCGCTAGTGCACATGGCAAGTTTCTAAGTGAGAAAGTAATGGCTACTATCACAGCTGGCCACTGAGGTACTTAATGGCAGAGGCAATCCCAGCTCTGCCAAGCAGTAGACATCACGAAATCAGCTATTATCATTGTAGCCAAGTTCCGTGAATTTGTGGTGTTATTTGCTGTGTTCTTCATGAAGATGCCTTCGCCCTGCCAGTAAGACATATTTTCATAACACACAGCCATGCACTCAATCGATGTGCATCCTCCAGTAAAGCCCAGCCCCGATGTCTTAGAGGAGCCTCTCTGCCCACTGTCATAAACCAGTCTAATTTTGTGTGAGACCGTGAAAACTCAGTGTCTTTATTATGCTTGTGATTCTGACGGGAGGTCTGAGAAGGCACTTCTGAAGGTTTATTCCTACCAGTCGTTGTCATATTTATCGAGTCTTTATTTTATATTTTTTTCTTATTTTTTACTTCTACCAGTTTCTTGCTACCAGCCCGTCTCCCTCCACCCTCGTGCACACACGGTCAGTCATGGAATCCCGTGGACTTCGGCCCGCCAGACTCCTCTGCCCATGGAGTTTTCCAGGCAAGAATACTGGAGTGGGTTGCCATTTCCTTCTCCATGTGTGGAGTCTTTAAAGATTCCATCACTGAGGTGTTGCTTCTCCACTTGTACATGCCCTTCCTCCCTAAGTGTAGTAGAAGTCATCCCCACTTCCCAACATGTCTGTCTTCCGTCCTCTGGAGTATGTATTGCTTGAGCTCACCACAGCGTCAGGATATTCTAGAAACCCTTCTGATTGCAGTCTCTTCGGGAGGTTACAAGTGCTTCAAACCTCAGAATTTTACAAAGCACTTTTTACGACCTCAGCTGAAAGGGAAGTCAACACTCAGTGACAGTCACAGGCTTCCATGGCCTGGACTTGATTATGGGCTGTGCTTTCATAATCATCGTGTTTCCGATACCAACTAAGATGTCACTGAGAAATTTTTTTCTTTCTCATCATTGTATCTTTCATGTTTATTTAGATATATTATGGGTTTTCCTATATATCTTCCCTTAGGGATGAGGGTATGAAGTCAGTAGAACTTACTACAACTGATTTCCAGTTAGCTGTGTTAGGACAGGAAAAAGAATGACCAGCTGCTGGATTCTTAAGATTATGTATGAAAATATGATTCGTTTTACTGTGTGAAGTCATCCGATTCTAACTTTCTGAAGTAGGCATTCAGAAAAATAAAAAAAAATCGCCTAACTACTAGGCGGTCTCCCATCCAAGTACTGACCAGGCCCGACCCTGCTCAGTTTCCCAGATCAGAGGAGAGAGGGCACGTTCAGGGTGGTATGGCCTTAGACCGAGGTGGCTGCCAGGCGCTGCAGGAGCCCCGCGTTGCGCCTCCCTTGCGGTCTGACCTGCTGGTCGGGCCTCGGGGTGCAGTTCTCGAGCGGGCTCGCGCTGCCCTTGAGCCGCACGACCCGCGACTGGACTCCGGCCGGCCAGAGCCTGCAGCTCGGCGGCCAGCGGAGGGCGCCCGCGCTCCGCACACCGCGAGCCCAGGCCAGCACCCGTCTGGCCCGGCCGGCCGGGGCCTGGCGTGCCTGCGGAACCTGGG
The DNA here is from genome assembly GCF_963930625.1 of Muntiacus reevesi. Classification (NCBI taxonomy): domain Eukaryota; kingdom Metazoa; phylum Chordata; class Mammalia; order Artiodactyla; family Cervidae; genus Muntiacus; species Muntiacus reevesi. The sequence goes on from NW_027077916.1 coordinate 16,354, forward strand.
GTGGGGGGAGGGGGGGTGGGTAGAGCAGCGAGGACATCTCAGTGCCCCCTCACCCCCTGTCACCCACCATCCCGTTCGCTGCTCAGGGTCAGGTGGCTCTGGACGAGCGGGGCTTCGGCCCGGGTCTGCAGTCCCTGGAGCCTCCTGGAGCTTAGGGGCAGCGCACCGGGGCCCCAGGCTCCCATCCTGCCGGCTGTGCAAACCCCCTGGAGTGCCTCAGCCCCGCCCTGTCCCCAAACCGAGGCCCGGCCTGCCCCCACGCCACGGGCCCAGCACAGGACCTTCCTGAGAGAGCGGACGAGCGACAGCCAGGCACACGGACAGGCCCTCGCACGCACCCACGCCAGGTGAGACAGAGGCAGAAAGAGTCGAGGGTTCAGAGAGAGACTGGAAGACAGCGTGTGGGCAGGGGGTGCCTCTTGCAGGATGCCGGGCAGCTGCAGAGACCACCCGGCCCTGAGCAGCCAAAGCGATGGGGGCGGGGGGAGGCCACTGAGCAGCTGCGGGCCTGGAGAGGCCCAGGGTGGGAGGACACCTGAGATCTCCGCGCTCCGCGCCCCGCCTCCCTTACCCCAACCCCTTGCACGCATGCCACGCCGGGGCGCTCTGACACTAGCTTCTCTGGAGTTTTGTCACTTGAATTTCTCTCCCTCTGCTCAACTGAGTGATGACAGTGTATTGAACAGCTAGGTCATTTCCAAATAAATTAAGCTTAGTGTTTCACAGGACACCCGGACATGTATGGAGAGACCAGCACGAATGCATGGACACCAACCTTGGTAACTGGACAACCAATGGGAAATTACTGTCTGACTCAGGAGAGAGAAAGAAACCCGAACAGATGGAATGAAATGAACAGAAACACAGGCTTTGCAACTCACACCCTAATTCAATTACCAGAAAATAAACAACACTATAACCATTTTAGAAAAACTATAGACCTCTCCATGACCTTTGGTCGGGTGAGGAGTTCAAACGCACAGCAAAAAAAAGCCAACTTTTCCAAGTCGTGAATATGTTACTTCACACATTACTTTTACATTGAAATGTGTAACAAATAAACTTAAAATCATTGACTCACTACATAAGCATGGAAGTATTTTAAATATAAAATATATTCTATAGTATTCAGGAAGCACTTGGCACATCTCTAAGGGTATCAGACCCAAAACTGGAACGTAGTGGAAGAGTCAGAATAGTCTAAAAATGAATCCCTAACTAAAAGGAACACACAGGATTACTGTAGATAAAAAAGGTTAAAGAAGAGAAGCTAGAAATCAGTCAATAAATGTCTTAGGGGTTAGCTTAGAGTGACTAGCCTCTGCGTGACTCTTTAAATTTTTCATGTTTGCAGCTTCCAAATTTTCCATTTTGAGAATAATACTTTCGCCTCCAAACCAGAGTGACTTGGGGACACAAAGGTAGAAGTCGATAATTTTCTTTGCCTATGTCTGAATATTTACAGTCAGAGGTAGAAAAGGAGGAGTCTGTCCCTTGTCTAGATGATGTCAATCCCCAGGTGTGGGATGTCTCCAGCCCTGGTTTAGCCATAAATGTTCCACCAGTAAAGATTTCTCTGAGACCAAATGCTCCCTAGCACTGGAAAAGACAATATCCCTAAAAACCAGTAGCTCTTGAGGGTCTTAGACCATTAGTTAACAAATACCGAGATACTGGAACTCGAATCAGCTGTGAGTCCCCCTGCAACACCCCAATCTTGCCCGTTCAAAAAGCAGATGGATCTTACCGATTCGTCCAGGATCTAAGAGCTGTTAATGAAGCTGTGGTTCCCATCCACCCCATAGTCCCAAACCCATATACCCTCCTATCCCAAGTCCCAGGAAATGCCAAGTACTTCTCAGTCTTGAACCTTCAAGGAGCTTTCTTTTGCATGCCTCTCCATCCTGAATCCCGAAAACTCTTTGCTTTTGAGTGGCGGGACTTGGAAACAAGAGAGACCATACAACTCTCGACTGGACTCGACTACCCCAAGGGTTTAGGGACAGCCCTCATATTTTCGGGACTTCCTCGGGGAGAGAACTAAGGGAATTAACTTTAACAAACAGTAATCTAATACAGTATGTGGATGACTTGCTCATAGCTAGGCCAGATTTTACCAGCTCTCTAATGGACATTATTTAAAACGCTAACTTTCCTGTATGAAAAGGGTTATCGAGTATCCCCCAAGTAGGCTCAGATTAGCTTAACCCAAGTAAAATACCTTGGATTTATAATTACGGAGAGAAAAAGAATGTCTGACCCCGAGGGGAGATCCCTCATCTTAAATACCCCGTACCCCCAAACAAAACAACAGCTTAGGATATTTTTAGGAAGGACCGGGTTTTGCAGGATCTGGATTCCTAATTATGGCAATCTGGCCAGACCCCTATATGAAAATTTAAGGGGGAAAGTGGAAGAGCCACTCGACTGGCATGAGACCTGTAAGGTGGCCTTTAATGCCCTAAAAGAGTCCATCACTACAGCCCCAGCTTTAGGCCTCCCCAACCTGGAGAAGCCTTTTAGACTCTATGTTTCTGGAAGGACAGGAACTGCTCTTGGGGTGTTAGAGCAGATGATGGGGCCCGTATTACATCCTGTGGATTATCTCTCAAAATATCTAGATGAGGTGGCCAGAGGGTGGCCCACTTGCCTCCGGGCAGTAGCAGCCACCGCTCTTATGGTTAAGGAGGCATCTAAGCTGACCCTGGGTCAGCCCACCACAGTGTATACGCCACACCGGGTGCAAGCAGTTTTGGAAACGAAAGGGGACATGTGGATGACAGGGGGAAGGATCACCCAATACCAAGGCCTCCTCCTTGACACTCCAGAAATAAAGTTGAGGGTCTGCCAGACTTTAAATCCAGCAACCTTACTGCCAGATCCCCCTACCTCCCCTCTGGATCACCAATGCATACAAATCACAGACGAGTTATACTCTTCTCGCCGAGACCTATCAGAGACACCTTTATCTGACCCAGAGGAAAACTGACACACAGATGGCAGCAGTTTTGTAGAAAAGGGAGAGAGGAAAGCAGGATATGCTGTAGTGAGCCTGGAAGAAACTAAGGAAAGTGGATCTCTTCCCCCAGACACCTCAGCCCAGAAACCTGAACATTTTGCCCTGACAAGAGCTTTGGAGTTAGGAGAAGGAAAGAGGATTAATGTGTGTATGGACTCTAAGTATGCTTTCCTCATTCTGCATGCCCGTGCAGCAATTTGGAAAGAAAGAGGGATGCTCAGTGCCCTAAGCTCTGCTATTAAACACAAAGAGCTCATTCTCAGGCTCCTGGAGGCAGTCAAACTTCCTGCAAAGTTAGCTGTCATCCACTGCAAGAGTCACCAAAAGGGGCAAGAAAAAGAGGCTCAGGGAAATAGGAAAGCTGATCAAGAGGCAGGACGAGCTGCCGGGGAAGCTACCTCTGCCACTGCTATCTGCCCCCTTTTCCCCAAGGAAACCCTGACTTCAGATTTTACCCCAGGGGGACATTCCCGATATGCTGAGCGGGGTGGGGAGATTGGGTCACATGGGTGGTTTCAGCCTGATCAGGCCCAAATAATACTCCCTGATTCTCAGGTTTAAAACATTACTATCTCCTTACATAAGAGCGCCCATTTTGGAAAAGATAATCTAGAAATCTTGCTTAAGCCTATTCTCTCCCAACCCCAGTTACCTAAGGTTGTTAAACAAGTCACGCAAAATTGTGACACCTGTCTAAAAAATAACCCAAAAACCAGACCTCCTCTAATTACACCTGTCCAACATCGGGGATCATACCCAGGAGCGGACTGGCAATGCGCCTCTGCATTTAGATTTTACAGCCATGCCCAAGACCCAAGGGTTTTCTTACTTGCGAGTCTTTATTGACACATTCACAGGATGGATCGAAGCGTTCCCTACTGAGACTGAGAGAGCTACAGAAGTCTGTAAAGCTCTGCTGAAGGAGATAGTGCCTAGGTTTGGGCTGCCTCGGTCACTTCAGAGTGACAACGGGCCCTCACTTACAGCCACAATACCCCAGAACCTAGCCGCATGCTTAGGCATAAAATACCGGCTCCGCTCATCCTGGAGGCCTCAAGCTTCAGGAAAGGTAGAGAGAGCCAACCAGACTCTTAAATGGGCTCTGGCTAAGCTATGTCAGAAACACATAACAAGTGGACACATATGCTGCCCATAGCCCTCATGAGGCTACGGACATCCCCCAAACGGCCACTATTGTTAAGTCCTTATGAAATGATGTATGGACGACCATTCTGAACTTCTGATTTGTTTCTTGACGAGGATGCCAATACACTCTTAAAACATATAATTGACCTGGGAAGGTTTCAGCAAGAACTCCAACGGTATGGAGAACAAACCACAGGAAGACTTGAAAAATCCCCAGGTAAAGCCATGGGATCAAGTATCAGTAAAGACCTGGCAAGAAAAAGGGAGTCCAAACCAGCTGTCCGAGAAATGGACAGGGCCATATCAGGTTGTTCTAGTGACTTCAACTGCTGTAAAAGTGAAGGGTCTATCTGCCTGGGTCCACAATTCTAGAATAAAACCCTATGGCCTACAGGAGGGGGAGACAGAAACTGAGACTCCAAAGCCAGAGGACAGCTATTCCTGTGAACCTGTTGAAGATCTCAGGCTCTTGCTCAAGCAGAACCCCATCAATTCTGCCTCAGATAAGTAAAATGCATCATATGATATTCTTCCTCTTTCTAATCATATCTCCCTGTATGGCTATTGATCTCTCCCTAAACGAGGCATGTTCACTTGCAAACCACCCTGCTTCTCAACTCAACCTAACCAACCCGGGCTGCATCTGCATTAATGTCAAAGGTTGGGGGTATGTCCAACCCATCACAGGGAATCAATATCAAAAGCCCACCCTTCCAGCCGAGCTATGGGCTGTTACTCAGCGCCCCCATGTGGTCGTAATATATCCTTTTGGGGAAAGGGGGAAAAAAAACTTCATGTCTTGGTACCAGCAACAACTGTCTCTATTTACCCCATGGATGACATCTGCAATCCCACCTGAGCCCTTATTTTCTCTCATGACTAACATCCCCAAGTGACCTTCCCTGTCTCTCTAAAAAGCCACTCCCTAACAGGGCTGTCAGTGAGAAATCTAGACGACTCACAATGTGGGGTGACCGTCACTGTTGAAACTGATGGGAAAAACCGGGACAGGCCCTGCAGCTGGGAGACCAGCCGACGCCACCCCCGGCTAGCACGCGCCTGGCCCGGCCCGGGGCGCTTCCCGGACCCCGAGCGGCCTGGCGAGGCTGCGGGAGCTCTGGCGGGGGTTGGGGAGGGGGGTGGCTTGAGCGGGGAGGACGTCTCGGTGCCCCCCCACCCCCCGCCCCCCACCATCCCGTTGGCTGCTCAGGGTCACGTGGCTCCGGACGAGCGGGGCGTCGGCCCGGGGCCGCGGTCCCCGGAGCCTCCTGCGGGCTTAGGGGCAGCCCAGCCGGGGCCCCAGGCGCCCATCCTGCAGGCTGTGCAAATGCCCTGGAGTGTCTCAGCCCCGCCATGTCCCCAAACCGTGGCCCGCCCAGCCCCCACGCCACGGGCCCAGCACAGGACCTTCCTGAGAGAGCAGACGAGCGACAGCCAGGCACACGGACAGGCACTCGCACGCATCCACGCAAGGTGAGACAGAGGCAGAAAGAGTCGAGGGTTCAGAGAGAGACTGGAAGACAGCGTGTGGGCAGGGGGGGCTTCGGGCAGGATGCCGGGCAGCTGCAGAGACCACCCGGCCCTGAGCAGCCAAAGCGATGGGGGCGGGGGGAGGCCACTGAGCAGCGGCGGGCCTGGAGAGGCCCAGGGTGGGAGGACACCTGAGATCTCCGCGCTCCGCGACCCGACCCCCTCCCCCCAACCCCCTGCACGCATGCCACGCCGGGGCGCTCTGACACTAGCTTCTCTGGAGTTTTGTCACTTGAATTTCTCTCCCTCTGCTCAACTGAGTGATGACAGTGTCTTGAACAGCTAGGTCATTTCCAAATAAATTAAGCTTAGTGTTTCACAGGACACCCGGACATGTATGGAGAGACCAGCACGGATGCATGGACACCAACCTTGGTAACTGGACAACCAATGGGAAATTACTGTCTGACTCAGGAGAGAGAAAGAAACCCGAACAGATGGAATGAAATGAACAGAAACACAGGCTTTGCAACTCACACCCTAATTCAATGACCAGAAAATAAACAACACTATAACCATTTTAGAAAAACAATAGACCTCTCTATGACCTTTGGTCGGGTGAGGAGTTCAAACACACACCAAAAAAAAAGCCAAATTTTCCAAGTCGTGAATATGTTAGTTCACACATTGACTTTTACATTGAAATGTGTAACAAATAAACTTAAAATCATTGACTCACTACATAAGCATGGAAGTATTTTAAACATAAAATATGTTCTATAGTATTCAGGAAGCACTTGGCACATCTGTAAGTGTATGAGACCCAAAAGTGGAACGTAGTGGAAGAGTCAGGATAGTCTAAAAATGAATCCCTAACTAAAAGGAACACACAGGATTACTGTAGATAAAAAAGATTAAAGAAGAGAAGCTAGAAATCAGTCAATAAATGTCTTAGGGGTTAGCTTCGAGTGACTAGCCTCTGCGTGACTCTTTAAATTTTTCATGTTTGCAGCTTCCAAATTTTCCATTTTGAGAATAATACTTTCGCCTCCAAACCAGAGTGACTTGGGGACACAAAAGTAGAAGTCGATAATTTTCTTTGCCTATGTCTGAATATTTACCGTCAGTGGTAGAAAAGGAGGAGTCTGTACCTTGTCTAGATGAGGTCAATCCCCAGGTGTGGGATGTCTCCAGCCCTGGTTTAGCCATAAATGTTCCACCAGTAAAGATTTCTCTGAGACCAAATGCTCCCTAGTCCTGGAAAAGACAATATCCCTTAAAACCAGTAGCTCTTGAGGGTCTTAAAACATTAGTTAACAAATACCGAGATACTGGAACTCGAATCAGCTGTGAGTCCCCCTGCAACACCCCAATCTTGCCCGTTCAAAAACCAGATGGATCTTACCGATTCGTCCAGGATCTAAGAGCTGTTAATGAAGCTATAGTTCCCATCCACCCCATATTCCCAAACCCATATACACTCCTATCCCAAGTCCCAGGAAATGCCAAGTACTTCTCAGTCTTGGACCTTCAAGGTGCTTTCTTTTGCATTCCTCTCCATCCTGAATACCAAAAACTCTTTGCTTTTGAGTGGCGGGACTTGGAAACAAGAGAGACCATACAACTCTCGACTGGACTCGACTACCCCAAGGGTTTAGGGACAGCCCTCATATCTTCGGGACTTCCTCGGGGAGAGAACTAAGGGAATTAACTTTAACAAACAGTAGTCTAATACAGTATGTGGATGACTTGCTCATAGCTAAGCCAGATTTGACAGCTCTCAAATGGACACTATTTAAAATGCTAACTTTCCTGTATGAAAAGGGTTATCGAGTATCCCCCAAGTAGGCTCAGATTAGCTTAACCCAAGTAAAATACCTTGGATTTATAATTACGGAGAGAAAAAGAATGCCTGACCCCGAGGGGAGATCCCTCATCTTAAATACCCCGTACCCCCAAACAAAACAACAGCTTCGGGGATATTTAGGAAGGACCGGGTTTTGCAGGATCTGGATTCCTAATTATGGCAATCTGGCCAGACCCCTATATGAAAATTTAAGGGGGAAAGAGGAAGAGCCACTCGACTGGCATGAGACCTGCAAGGTGGCCTTTAATGCCCTAAAAGAGTCCATCACTACAGCCCCAGCTTTAGGCCTCGCAACCTGGAGAAGCCTTTTAGACTCTCTGTTTCTCTAAAGGCAGGAACTGCTCTTGGGGTGTTAGAGCAGATGATGGGGCCCGTATTACAACCTGTGGCTTATCTCTCAAAATAACTACATGAGGTGGCCAGAGGGTGGCCCACTTGCCTCCGGGCAGTAGCAGCCACCGCTCTTATGCTTAAGGAGGCATCTCAGCTGACCCTGGGTCAGCCCACCACAGTTTATACGCCACACCGGGTGCAAGCAATCTTGGAAACGAAAGGGGACAGGTGGATGACAGGGGGAAGGATCACCCAATACCAAGCCCTCCTCCTTGACACTCCAGAAATAAAGTTGAGGGTCTGCCAGACTTTAAATCCAGCAACCTTACTGCCAGATCCCCCTACCTCCCCTCTGGATCACCAATGCATACAAATCACAGACGAATTATACTCTTCTCGCCGGGACCTATCAGAGACACCTTTATCTGACCCAGAGGAAAACTGGCACACAGATGGCAGCAGTTTTGTAGAAAAAGGAGAGAGGAAAGCAGGATATGCTGTAGCGAGCCTGGAAGAAACTAAGGAAAGTGGGTCTCTTCCCCCAGACACCTCAGCCCAGAAAGCTGAACTTTTTGCCCTGACAAGAGCTTTGGAGTTAGGAGCAGGAAAGAGGATTAATGTGTGTATGGACTCTAAGTATGCTTTCCTCATTCTGCATGCCCGTGCAGCAATTTGGAAAGAAAGAGGGATGCTCAGTGCCCGAAGCTCTGCTATTAAACAAAAAGAGCTCATTCTCAGGCTCTTGGAGGCAGTCAAACTTCCTGCAAAATTAGCTGTCATCCACTGCAAGAGTCACCAAAAGGGGCAAGAAAAATAGGCTCAGGGAAATAGGAAAGCTGATCAAGAGGCAGGACGAGCTGCCGGGGAAGCTACCTCTGCCACTGCTCTCTGCCCCCTTTTCCCCAAGGAAACCCTGACTCCAGATTTTACCCCAGGGGGACATTCCCGATATGCTGAGCGGGGATGGGAGATTGGGTCACATGGGTGGTTTCAGCCTGATCAGGCCCAAATAATACTCCCTGATTCTCAGGTTTAAAACATTACTAACTCCTTACAAAAGAGCCTCCATTTTGGAAAAGATAATCTAGAAATCTTGCTTAAGCCTATTCTCTCCCATCCCCAGTTAGGTAAGGTTGTTAAACAAGACACACAAAATTGTGACACCTGTCTAAAAAATAACCCAAAAACCAGACCTCCTCTAATTACACCTGTCCAACATCGGGGATCATACCCAGGAGTGGACTGGCAGGTAGAATTTACAGCCATGCCCAAGACCCAAGGGTTTTCTTACTTGCTAGTCTTTATTGACACATTCACAGCATGGATCGAAGCGTTCCCTACTGAGACTGAGAGAGCTACAGAAGTCTGTAAAGCTCTGCTGAAGGAGATAGTGCCTAGGTTTGGGCTGCCTCGGTCACTTCAGAGTGACAACGGGCCCTCACTTACAGCCACGATACACCAGATCCTAGCCGCATGCTTAGGCATAAAATACCGGCTCCGCTCATCCTGGAGGCCTCAAGCTTCAGGAAAGGTAGAGAGAGCCAACCAGACTCTTAAAAGGGCTCTGGCTAAGCTATGTCAGAAACACATAATAAGTGGACACATATGCTGCCCATAGCCCTCATGAGGATACGGACATCCCCCAAACGGCCACTATTGTTAAGTCCTTATGAAATGATGTATGGACGACCATTCTTAACTTCTGATTTGTTTCTTGACGAAGGTGCCAATACACTCTTAAAACATATAATTGACCTGGGAAGGTTTCCGCAAGAACTCCAACGGTATGGAGAACAAACCACAGGAAGACTTGAAAAATCCCCAGGTAAAGCCAGGGGATCAAGTATCAGTAAAGACCTGGCAAGAAAAAGGGAGTCCAAAGCAGCTGTCCGAGAAATGGACAGGGCCATATCAGGTTGTTCTAGTGACTTCAACTGCGGTATAAGTGAAGGGTCTATCTGCCTGGGTCCACAATTCGAGAATAAAACCCTATGGCCTACAGGAGGGGGAGACAGAACCTGAGACTCCAAAGCCAGAGGACAGCTATTCCTGTGAACCTGTTGAAGATCTCAGGCTCTTGTTCAAGCAGAACCCCATCAATCCTGCCTCAGATAAGTAAAATGCATCATATGATGTTCTTCCTCTTTCTAATCATATCTCCCTGTATGGCTATTGATCTCTCCCTAAACGAGGCATGTTCACTTGCAAACCACACTGCTTCTCAACTGAACCTAAGCAACCCGGGCTGCATCTGCATTAATGACAAAGGTTGGGGGTATGTTCAACCCATCCCAGGGTATCACTATCAAAGGCCCACCCTTCCAGCCGAGCTATGGGCTGGTACTCAGCGCCCCCATGTGCTCGTAATATGGCCTTTTGGGGAAAGGGGGAAAAAAAACTTCATGTCTTGGTACCAGCAACAACTGTCTCTATTTACCCCCTGGATGACATCTGCAATCCCACCTGAGCCCTTATTTTCTCTCATGACTAACATCCCCCAAGTGACCTTCCCTATCTCTCTAAAAAGCCACTCCCTAACAGGGGTGTCAGTGAGTAATCTAGATGACTCACAATGTGGGGTGACCGTCACTGTTGAAACTGATGGGAAAAACCGGGACAGGCCCTGCAGCTGGGAGACCAGCCGACGCCACCCCAGGCCAGCACGCGCCTGGCCCGGCCCGGGGCGCTTCCCGAACCCCGAGCGGCCTGGCAAGGCTGCGGGAGCTCTGGCGGGGGTTGGGGAGGGGGGTGGCTTGAGCGGGGAGGACGTCTCGGTGCCCACCCAACCCAGACCACCACCATCCCGTTCGCTGCTCAGGGTCACGTGGCTCCGGACGAGCGGGGTGTCGCCCCGGGGCCGCGGTCCCCAGAGCCTCCTGCGGGCTTAGGGAAAGCCCAGCCGGGGCCCCAGGCGCCCATCCTGCCGGCTGTGCAACCCCCCTGGAGTGCCTCAGCCCCGCCCTGTCCCCAAACCGAGGCCCGCACTGCCCCCACGCCACCGCCACAGGTCAGGACCTTCCTGAGAGAGCGGACGAGCGACAGCCAGGCACACGGACAGGCACTCGCACGCACCCACGCCAGGTGAGACAGAGGCAGAAAGAGTCGAGGGTTCAGAGAGAGACTGGAAGACAGCATTTGGCCAGGGGGGGCCTCGGGCAGGATGCCGGGCAGCTGCAGAGACCACCCGGCCCTGAGCAGCCAAAGCGATAGGGGCGGGGGGAAGCCACTGAGCAGCGGCGGCCTGGAGAGGCCCAGGGTGGGAGGACACCTGAGATCTCCGCGCTCCGCGACCCGCCCCCCTCCCCCCAACCCCCTGCACGCATGCCACGCCGGGGCGCTCTGACACTAGCTTCTCTGGAGTTTTGTCACTTGAATTTCTCTCCCTCTGCTCAACTGAGTGATGACAGTGTATTGAACAGCTAGGTCATTTCCAAATAAATTAAACTTAGTGTTTCACAGGACACCCGGACATGTATGGAGAGACCAGCACGGATGCATGGACACCAACCTTGGTAACTGGACAACCAATGGGAAATTACTGTCTGACTCAGGAGAGAGAAAGAAACCCGAACAGATGGAATGAAATGAACAGAAACACTGGCTTTGCAACTCACACCCTAATTCAATGACCAGAAAATAAACAACACTATAACCATTTTAGAAAAACAATAGACCTGTCTATGACCTTTGGTCGGGTGAGGAGTTCAAACACACACCAAAAAAAAAGCCAAATTTTCCAAGTCGTGAATATGTTAGTTCACACATTGACTTTTACATTGAAATGTGTAACAAATAAACTTAAAATCATTGACTCACTACATAAGCATGGAAGTATTTTAAACATAAAATATGTTCTATAGTATTCAGGAAGCACTTGGCACATCTCTAAGGGTATCAGACCCAAAAGTGGAACGTAGTGGAAGAGTCAGGATAGTCTAAAAATGAATCCCTAACTAAAAGGAACACACAGGATTACTGTAGATAAAAAAGGTTAAAGAAGAGAAGCTAGAAATCAGTCAATAAATGTCTTAGGGGTTAGCTTCGAGTGACTAGGCTCTGCGTGACTCTTTAAATTTTTCATGTTTGCAGCTTCCAAATTTTCCATTTTGAGAATAATACTTTTGCCTCCAAACCAGAGTGACTTGGGGACACAAAGGTAGAAGTCGATAATTTTCTTTGCCTATGTCTGAATATTTACAGTCAGAGGTAGAAAAGGAGGAGTCTGTCCCTTGTCTAGATGATGTCAATCCCCAGGTGTGGGATGTCTCCAGCCCTGGTTTAGCCATAAATGTTCCACCAGTAAAGATTTCTCTGAGACCAAATGCTCCCTAGCCCTGGAAAAGACAATATCCCTTAAAACCAGTAGCTCTTGAGGGTCTTAAAACATTAGATAACAAATACCGAGATACTGGAACTCGAACCAGTTGTGAGTCCCCCTGCAACACCCCAATCTTGCCCGTTCAAAAACCAGATGGATCTTACCGATTCGTCCAGGATCTAAGAGCTGTTAATGAAGCTGTGGTTCCCATCCACCCCATAGTCCCAAACCCATATACCCTCCTATCCCAAGTCCCAGGAAATGCCAAGTACTTCTCAGTCTTGGACCTTCAAGGTGCTTGCTTTTGCATTCTTCTCCATCCTGAATCCCAAAAACTCTTTGCTTTGGAGTGGCGGGACTTGGAAACAAGAGAGACCATACAACTCTCGACTGGACTTGACTACCCCAAGGGTTTAGGGACAGCCCTCATATCTTCGGGACTTCCTCGGGGAGAGAACTAAGGGAATTAACTTTAACAAACAGTAGTCTAATACAGTATGTGGATGACTTGCTCATAGCTAGGCCAGATTTTCCAGCTCTCAAATGGACACTATTTAAAACGCTAACTTTCCTGTATGAAAAGGGTTAACGAGTATCCCCCAAGTAGGCTCAGATTAGCTTAACCCAAGTAAAATACCTTGGATTCATAATTACGGAGAGAAAAAGAATGCCTGACCCCGAGGGGAGATCCCTCATCTTAAATACCCCTTACCCCCAAACAAAACAACAGCTTAGGGGATTTTTAGGAAGGACCGGGTTTTGCAGGATCGGGATTCCTAATTATGGCAATCTGGCCAGACCCCTATATGAAAATTTAAGGGGGAAAGAGGAAGAGCCACTCGACTGGCATGAGACCTGCAAGGTGGCCTTTAATGCCCTAAAAGAGTCCATCACTACAGCCCCAGCTTTAGGCCTCCCCAACCTGGAGAAGCCTTTAAGATTCTATGTTTCTGGAAGGACAGGAACTGCTCTTGGGGTGTTAGAGCAGATGATGGGGCCCGTATTACAACCTGTGGCTTATCTCTCAAAATAACTAGATGAGGTGGCCAGAGGGTGGCCCACTTGCCTCCCGGCAGTAGCAGTCACCGCTCTTATGGTTAAGGAGGCATCTAAGCTGACCCTGGGTCAGCCCACCACAGTGTATACGCCTCACCGGGTGCAAGCAGTCTTGGAAACCAAAGGGGACAGGTGGATGACAGGGGGAAGGATCACCCAATACCAAGCCCTCCTCCTTGACACTCCAGAAATAAAGTTGAGGGTCTGCCAGACTTTAAATCCAGCAACCTTACTGCCAGATCACCCTACCTCCCCTCTGGATCACCAATGCATACAAATCACAGACGAGTTATACTCTTCTCGCCGGGACCTATCAGAGACACCTTTATCTGACCCAGAGGAAAACTGGCATACAGATGGCAGCAGTTTTGTAGAAAAGGGAGAGAGGAAAGCAGGATATGCTGTAGTGAGCCTGGAAGAAACTAAGGAAAGTGGGTCTCTTCCCCCAGACACCTCAGCCCAGAAAGCTGAACATTTTGCCCTGACAAGAGCTTTGGAGTTAGGAGAAGGAAAGAGGATTAATGTGTGTATGGAATCTAAGTATGCTTTCCTCATTCTGCATGCCCGTGCAGCAATTTGGAAAGAAAGAGGGATGCTCAGTGCCCGAAACTCTGCTATTAAACACAAAGAGCTCATTCTCAGGCTCTTGGAGGCAGTCAAACTTCCTGCAAAATTAGCTGTCATCCACTGCAAGAGTCACCAAAAGGGGCAAGAAAATGAGGCTCAGGGAAATAGGAAAGCTGATCAAGAGGCAGGACGAGCTGCCGGGGAAGCTACCTCTGCCACTGCTATCTGCCCCCTTTTCCCCAAGGAAACCCTGACTCCAGATTTTACCCCAGGGGGACATTCCCGATATGCTGAGCGGGGCTGGGAGATTGGGTCACATGGGTGGTTTCAGCCTGATCAGGCCCAAATAATACTCCCTGATTCTCAGGTTTAAAACATTACTAACTCCTTACATAAGAGCGCCCATTTTGGACAAGATAATCTAGAAATCTTGCTTAAGCCTATTCTCTCCCATCCCCAGTTAGCTAAGGTTGTTAAACAGGTCACACAAAATTGTGACACCTGTCTAAAAAATAACCCAAAAACCAGACCTCCTCTAATTACAGCTGTCCATCATCGGGGAGCATACCCAGGAGTGGACTGGCAAGTAGAATTTACAGCCATGCCCAAGACCCAAGGGTTTTCTTACTTGCTAGTCTTTATTGACACATTCACAGGATGGATCGAAGCCTTCCCTACTGAGACTGAGAGAGCTACAGAAGTCTGTAAAGCTCTGCTGAAGGAGATAGTGCCTAGCTTTGGGCTGCCTCGGTCACTTCAGAGTGACAACGGGCCCTCACTTACAACCATGAAACCCCAGAACCTAGCCGCATGCTTAGGCATAAAATACCGGCTCCGCTCATCCTGGAGGCCTCAAGCTTCAGGAAAGGTAGAGAGAGCCAACCAGCCTCTTAAAAGGGCTCTGGCTAAGCTATGTCAGAAACACATAATAAGTGGACACATATGCTGCCCATAGCCCTCATGAGGCTACGGACATCCCCCAAACGGCCACTATTGTTAAGTCCTCATGAAATGATGTATGGACGACCATTGTTTTTTTTTTTTGTTTTTTTTTTTTTTTAATATTGTTTTATTAGTTGGAGGCCAATCACTTTACAACATTTCAGTGGGTTTTGTCATACATTGACATGAATCAGCCATATAGTTACACGTATTCCCCATCCCGATCCCCCCTCCCACCTCCCTCCCCACCCGACTCCTCAGGGTCCTCCCAGCGCACCAGGCCCGAGCACCTGACTCATGTATCCCACCTGGGCTGGTGGTCCATTTCACCATAGATAATATACATGCTGTTCTTTCAAAACATCCCACCCTCACGTTCTCCCCCAGAGTTCAAAAGTCTGTTCTGTACTTCTGTGTCTCTTTTTCTGTTTTGCATATAGGGTTATCATTACCATCTTTCTAAATTCCATATATATGTGTTAGTATACTGTAATGTTCTTTATCTTTCTGGCTTACTTCACTCTGTATAATGGGCTCCAGTTTCCTCCATCTCATTAGAACTGATTCAAATGAATTCTTTTTAACGGCTGAGTAATATTCCATGGTGTATATGTACCACAGCTTCCTTATCCATTCATCTGCTGATGGGCATCTAGGCTGCTTCCATGTCCTGGCTATCATAAACAGTGCTGCAATGAACATTGGGGTGCACGTGTCTCTTTCAGATCTGGATTCCTCAGTGTGTATGCCTAGAAGTGGTATTGCTGGGTCATATGGCAGTTCTATTTCCAGTTTTTTAAGAAATCTCCACACTGTTTTCCATAGTGGCTGTACTAGTTTGCATTCCCACCAACAGTGGAAGAGGGTTCCCTTTTCTCCACACCCTCTCCAGCATTTATTGCTTGTAGACTTTTGGATAGCAGCCATCCTGACTGGCGTGTAATGGTACCACATTGTGGTTTTGATTTGCATTTCTCTGATGATGAGTGATGTTGAGCATCTTTTCATGTGTTTGTTAGCCATCTGTATGTCTTCTTTGGAGAAATGTCTGTTTAGTTCTTTGGCCCATTTTTTGATTGGGTCGTTTATTTTTCTGGAATTGAGCTTCAGGAGTTGCTTGTATATTTTGAGATTAATCCTTTGTCTGTTTCCTCATTTGTTATTATTTTCTCCCAATCTGAGGGCTGTCTTTTCACCTTACTTACAGTTTCCTTTGTTGTGCAAAAGCTTTTAATTTTCATTAGGTCCCATTTGTTTATTTTTGCTTTTATTTCCAATATTCTGGGAGGTGGGTCATAGAAGATCTTGCTGTGATTTATGTCGGAGAGTGTTTTGCCTATGTTCTCCTCTAGGAGTTTTATAGTTTCTGGTCTTACATTTAGATCTTTAATCCATTTTGAGTTTATTTTTGTGTATGGTGTTAGAAAGTGTTCTAGTTTCATTCTTTTACAAGTGGTTGACCAGTTTTCCCAGCACCACTTGTTAAAGAGATTGTCTTTTTTCCATTGTATATCCTTGCCTCCTTTGTCAAAGATGAGGTGTCCATATGTTCGTGGATTTATCTCTGGGCTTTCTATTCTATTCCATTGATCTATATTTCTGTCTTTGTGCCAGTACCATACTGTCTTGATGACTGTGGCTTTGTAGTAGAGTCTGAAGTCAGGCAGGTTGATTCCTCCAGTTCCATTCTTCTTTCTCAAGATTACTTTGGCTATTCGAGGTTATTTGTATTTCCATACAAGTTGTTAAATTATTTGCTCTAGTTCTGTGAAAAATACCGTTGGTAACTTGATAGGGATTGCATTGAATCTATAGATTGCTTTGGGTAGAAAGGCCATTTTGATAATATTGATTCTTCCAATCCATGAGCACGGTATGATTCTCCATCTGTTTGTTGGACGACCATTCTTAACTTCTGATTTGTTTCTTGACGAGGATGCCAATACACTCTTAAAACATATAATTGACCTGGGAAGGTTTCAGAAAGAACGCCAACGGTATGGAGAACAAACCACAGGAAGACTTGAAAATCCCCAGGTAAAGCCAGGGGATCAAGTATCAGTAAAGACCTGGCAAGAAATAGGGAGTCCAAACCAGCTGTCCGAGAAATGGACAGGGCCTTATCAGGTTGTTCTAGTGACTTCAACCGCTGTAAAAGTGAAGGGTCTATCTGCCTGGGTCCACAATTCTAGAATAAAACCCTATGGCCTACAGGAGGGGGAGACAGAAACTGAGACTCCAAAGCCAGAGGACAGCTATTCCTGTGAACCTGTTGAAGATCTCAGGCTCTTGTTCAAGCAGAACCCCATCAATCCTGCCTCAGATAAGTAAAATGCATCATATGATGTTCTTCCTCTTTCTAATCATATCTCCCTGTATGGCTATTGATCTCTCCCTAAACGAGGCATGTTCACTTACAAACCACACTGCTTCTCAACTGAACCTAAGCAGCCCGGGCTGCATCTGCATTAATGACAAAGGTTGGGGGTATGTCCAACCCATCCCAGGGTATCAATATCAAAGGCCCACCCTTCCAGCCGAGCTATGGGCTGTTACTCAGCGCCCCCATGAGGTCGTAATATGGCCTTTTGGGAAAAGGGGGAAAAAAAACTTCATGTCTTGGTACCAGCAACAACTGTCTCTATTTACCCCCTGGATGACATCTGCAATCCCACCTGAGCCCTTATTTTCTTTCATGACTAACATCCCCCAAGTGACCTTCCCTGTCTCTCTAAAAAGCCACTCCCTAACAGGGGTGTCAGTGAGAAATCTAGACGACTCACAATGTGGGGTGAACGTCACTGTTGAAACTGATGGGAAAAACCGGGACAGGCCCTGCAGCTCGGAGACCAGGGGACGCCACCCCCGGCCAGCACGCGCCTGGCCCGGCCCGGGGCGCTTCCCAGACCCCGAGC
The DNA here is from genome assembly GCF_963930625.1 of Muntiacus reevesi. Classification (NCBI taxonomy): domain Eukaryota; kingdom Metazoa; phylum Chordata; class Mammalia; order Artiodactyla; family Cervidae; genus Muntiacus; species Muntiacus reevesi. The sequence goes on from NW_027077916.1 coordinate 33,987, forward strand.
GGCCTGGCGAGGCTGCGGGAGTTCTGGCAGGGGTTGGGGAGGGGGGTGGCTTGAGCGAGGAGGACGTCTCGGTGCCCCCCCACCCCCCGCTCCCCACCATCCCGTTCGCTGATCAGGGTCACGTGGCTCCGGACGAGCGGGGCGTCGGCCCTGGCCTGCGGTCCCCGGAGCCTCCTGCGGGCTTAGGGGCAGCCCAGCCGGGGCCCCAGGCGACCATCCTGCCGGCTGTGAAAACCTCCTGGAGTGCCTCAGCCCCGCCCTGTCCCCAAACCGCGGCCCGCCCTGCCCCCACGCCACGGGCCCAGCACAGGACCTTCCTGAGAGAGCGGACGAGCAACAGCCAGGCACACGGACAGGCACTCGCACGCACCCACGCCAGGTGAGACAGAGGCAGAAAGAGTCGAGGGTTCAGAGAGAGACTGGAAGACAGCGTGTGGGCAGGGGGGGCCTCGGGCAGGATGCCGGGCAGCTGCAGAGACCACCCGGCCCTGAGCAGCCAAAGCGATGGGGGCGGGGGGAGGACACTGAGCAGCGGCAGACCTGGAGAGGCCCAGGGTGGGAGGACACCTGAGACCTCCGTGCAACGCGCACCGCCCCCTCCCCCCAACCCCCTGCACGCATGCCACGCCGGGGCGCTCTGACACTAGCTTCTCTGGAGTTTTGTCACTTGAATTTCTCTCCCTCTGCTCAACTGAGTGATGACAGTGTATTGAACAGCTAGGTCATTTCCAAATAAATTAAGCTTAGTGTTTCACAGGACATCCGGACATGTATGGAGAGACCAGCACGGATGCATGGACACCAACCTTGGTAACTGGACAACCAATGGGAAATTACTGTCTGACTCAGGAGAAAGAAAGAAACCCGAACAGATGGAATGAAATGAACAGAAACACAGGCTTTGCAACACACACCATAATTGAATTACTAGAAAATAAACAACCCTATAACCATTTTAGAAAAACTATAGACCTCTCCATGACCTTTGGTCGGGTGAGGAGTTCAAACACACAGCAAAAAAAAAGCCAACTTTTCCAAGTCGTGAATATGTTAGTTCACACATTGACTTTTACATTGAAATGTGTAACAAATAAACTTAAAATCATTGACTCACTACATAAGCATGGAAGTATTTTAAACATAAAATATATTCTATAGTATTCAGGAAGCACTTGGCACATCTGTAAGTGTATCAGACCCAAAACTGGAACGTAGTGGAATAGTCAGGATAGTCTAAAAATGAATCCCTAACTGAAAGGAACACACAGGATTACTGTAGATAAAAAAATTAAAGAAGAGAAGCTAGAAATCAGTCAATAAATGTCTTAGGGGTTAGCTTAGAGTGACTAGCCTCTGCGTGACTCTTTAAATTTTTCATGTTTGCAGCTTCCAAATTTTCCATGATGAGAATAATACTTTCGCCTCCAAACCAGAGTGACTTGGGGACACAAAGGTAGAAGTCAATAATTTTCTTTGCCTATGTCTGAATATTTACAGTCAGAGGTAGAAAAGGAGGAGTCTGTCCCTTGTCTAGATGATGTCAATCCCCAGGTGTGGGATGTCTCCAGCCCTGGTTTAGCCATAAATGTTCCACCAGTAAAGATTTCTCTGAGACCAAATGCTCCCTAGCCCTGGAAAAGACAATATCTCTTAAAACCAGTAGCTCTTGAGGGTCTTAGACCATTAGTTAACAAATACCGAGATACTGGAACTGGAATCAGCTGTGAGTCCCCCTGCAACACCCCAATCTTGCCCGTTCAAAAACCAGATGGATCTTACCGATTCGTCCAGGATCTAAGAGCTGTTAATGAAGCTATAGTTCCCATCCACCCCATAGTCCCAAACCCATATACACCCCTATCCCAAGTCCCAGGAAATGCCAAGTACTTCTCAGTCTTGGACCTTCAAGGTGCTTTCTTTTGCATTCTTCTCCATCCTGAATCCCAAAAACTCTTTGATTTTGAGTGGCGGGACTTGGAAACAAGAGAGACCATACAACTCTCAACTGGACTGGACTACCCCAAGGGTTTAGGGATAGCCCTCATATCTTCAGGACTTCCTCTGGGAGAGAACTAAGGGAATTAACTTTAACAAACAGTAGTCTAATACAGTATGTGGATGACTTGCTCATAGCTAGGCCAGATTTTACCAGCTCTCAAATGGACACTATTTAAAACGCTAACTTTCCTGTATGAAAAGGGTTATCGAGTATCCCCCAAGTAGGCTCAGATTAGCTTAACCCAAGTAAAATACCTTGGATTTATAATTACGGAGAGAAAAATAATGCCTGACCCCGAGGGCAGATCCCTCATCTTAAATACCCCGTACCCCCAAACAAAACAACAGCTTAGGGGATTTTTAGGAAGGACAGGGTTTTGCAGGATCTGGATTCCTAATTATGGCAATCTGGCCAGACCCCTATATGAAAATTTAAGGGGGAAAGAGGAAGAGCCACTCGACTGGCATGAGACCTGCAAGGTGGCCTTTAATGCCCTAAAAGAGTCCATCACTACAGCCCCAGCTTTAGGCCTCCCCAACCTGGAGAAGCCTTTTAGACTCTATGTTTCTGGAAGGACAGGAACTGCTCTTGGGGTGTTAGGGCAGATGATGGGGCCCGTATAACAACCTGTGACTTATCTCTCAAAATAACTAGATGAGGTGGCCAGAGGTTGGCCCACTTGCCTGCGGGCAGTAGCAGCCACCGCTCTGATGATTAAGGAGGCATCTCAGCTGACCCTGGGTCAGCCCACCACAGTGTATACGCCTCACCGGGTGGAAGCAGTCTTGGAAACGAAAGGGGACAGGTGGATGACAGGGGGAAGCATCACCCAATACCAAGCCCTCCTCCTTGACACTTCAGAAATAAAGTTGAGGGTCTGCCAGTCTTTAAATCCAGCAACCTTACTGCCAGATCCCCCTACCTCCCCTCTGGATCACCAATGCATACAAATCACAGACGAGTTATACTCTTCTCGCCGGGACCTATCAGAGACACCTTTATCTGACCCAGTGGAAAACTGGCACACAGATGGCAGCAGTTTTGTAGAAAAGGGAGAGAGGAAAGCAGGATATGCTGTAGCGAGCCTGGAAGAAACTAAGAAAAGTGGGTCTCTTCGCCCAGACACCTCAGCCCAGAAAGCTGAAATTTTTGCCCTGACAAGAGCTTTGGAGTTAGGAGAAGGAAAGAGGATTAATGTGTGTATGGACTCTAAGTATGCTTTCCTCATTCTGCATGCCCGTGTAGCAATTTGGAAAGAAACAGGGATGCTCAGTGCCCGAAGCTCTGCTATTAAACACAAAGAGCTCATTCTCAGGCTCCTGGAGGCAGTCAAACTTCCTGCAAAATTAGCTGTCATCCACTGCAAGAGTCACCAAAAGGGGCAAGAAAAAGAGGCTCAGGGAAATAGGAAAGCTGATCAAGAGGCAGGACGAGCTGCCGGGGAAGCTACCTCTGCCACTGCTATCTGCCCCCTTTTCCCCAAGGAAACCCTGACTCCAGATTTTACCCCAGGGGGACATTCCCGATATGCTGAGTGGGGCTGGGAGATTGGGTCACATGGGTGGTTTCAGCCTGATCAGGCCCAAATAATACTCCCTGATTCTCAGGTTTAAAACATTACTAACTCCTTACATAAGAGCGCCCATTTTGGAAAAGATAATCTAGAAATCTTGCTTAAGCCTATTCTCTCCCATCCCCAGTTAGCTAAGGTTGTTAAACAAGTCACACAAAATTGTGACACTTGTCTAAAAAATAACCCAAAAACCAGACCTCCTCTAATTACACCTGTCCAACATCGGGGATCATACCCAGGAGCGGACTGGCAAGTAGAATTTACAGCCATGCCCAAGACCCAAGGGTTTTCTTACTTGCTAGTCTTTATTGACACATTCACAGGATGGATCGAAGCGTCCCCTACGGAGACTGAGAGAGCTACAGAAATCTGTAAAGCTCTGCTGAAGGAGATAGTGCCTAAGTTTGGGCTCCCTCGGTCACTTCAGAGTGACAACGGGCCCTCACTTACAGCCACGATACCCCAGAACCTAGCCGCATGCTTAGGCATAAAATACCGGCTCCGCTCATCCTGGAGGCCTCAAGCTTCAGGAAAGGTAGAGAGAGCCAACCAGACTCTTAAAAGGGCTCTGGCTAAGCTATGTCAGAAACACATAATAAGTGGACACATATGCTGCCCATAGCCCTCATGAGGCTACGGACATCCCCCAAACGACCACTATTGTTAAGTCCTTATGAAATGATGTATGGACGACCATTCTTAACTTCTGATTTGTTTCTTGACGAGGATGCCAATACACTCTTAAAACATATAATTGACCTGGGAAGGTTTCAGCAAGAACTCCAATGGTATGGAGAACAAACCACAGGAAGTCTTGAAAAATCCCCAGGTAAAGCCAGGGAATCAAGTATCAGTAAAGACCTGGCAAGAAAAAGGGAGTCCAAACCAGCTGTCCGAGAAATGGACAGGGCCATATCAGGTTGTTCTAGTGACTTCAACTGCTGTAAAAGTGAAGGGTCTATCTGCCTGGGTCCACAATTCTAGAATAAAACCCTATGGCCTACAGGAGGGGGAGACAGAAACTGAGACTCCAAAGCCAGAGAACAGCTATCCCTGTGAACCTGTTGAAGATCTCAGGCTCTTGTTCAAGCAGAACCCCATCAATCCTGCCTCAGATAAGTAAAATGCATCATATGATGTTCTTCCTCTTTCTAATCATATCTCCCTGTATGGCTATTGATCTCTCCCTAAACGAAGCATGTTCACTTGCAAACCACACTGCTTCTCAACTCAACCTAAGCAGCCCGGCCTGCATCTGCATTAATGACAAAGGATTGGGGTATGTCCAACCCATCCCAGGGTATCAATATCAAAGGCCCACCCTTCCAGCCGAGCTATGGGCTGTTACTCAGCGCCCCCATGTGGTCGTAATATGGCCTTTTGGGGAAAGGGGGAAAAAAAACTTCATGTCTTGGTACCAGCAACAACTGTCTCTATTTACCCCCTGGATGACATCTGCAATCCCACCTGAGCCCTTATTTTCTCTCATGACTAACATCCCCCAAGTGACCTTCCCTGTCTCTCTAAAAAGCCACTCCCTAACAGGGGTGTCAGTGAGAAATCTAGATGACTCACAATGTGGGGTGACCGTCACTGTTGAAACTGATGGGAAAAACCGGGACAGGCCCTGCAGCTGGGAGACCAGCCGACGCCACCCCCGGCCAGCACGCGCCTGGCCCGGCCCGGGGCCCTTCCCGGACCCCGAGCGGCCTGGCGAGGCTGCAGGAGCTCTTGGGGGGTTGGGGAGGGGGGTGGCTTGAGCGGGGAGGACGTCTCGGTGCCCCACCACCCCCCGACCCCCACCATCCCGTTCGCTGCTCAGGGTCACGTGGCTCCAGACGAGCGGGGCGTCGGCCCAGGGCCGCGGTCCCCGGAGCCTCCTGCGGGCTTAGGGGCAGCCCAGCAGGAGCCCCAGGCGCCCATCCTACCGGCTGTGCAAACCCCCTGGAATGCCTCAGCCCCGCCCTGTCCCCAAACCGAGGCCCGCCCTGCCCCCACGCCACGGGCCCAGCACAGGACCTTCCTGAGAGAGCGGACGAGCGACAGCCAGGCACACGGACAGGCACTCGCACGCACCCACGCCAGGTGAGACAGAGGCAGAAAGAGTCGAGGGTTCAGAGAGAGACTGGAAGACAGCGTGTGGGCAGGGCAGGCCTCGGGCAGGATGCCGGGCAGCTGCAGAGACCACCCGGCCCTGAGCAGCCAAAGCGATGGGGGCGGGGTGAGGCCACTGAGCAGCGGCGGGCCTGGAGATGCCCAGGGTGGGAGGACACCTGAGATCTCCGCGCTCCGCGCCCCGCCCCCCTCCCCCCAACCCCCTGCACGCATGCCACGCCGGGGCGCTCTGACACTAGCTTCTCTGGAGTTTTGTCACTTGAATTTCTCTCCCTCTGCTCAACTGAGTGATGACAGTGTATTGAACAGCTAGGTCATTTCCAAATAAATTAAGCTTAGTGTTTCACAGGACACCCTGACATGTATGGAGAGACCAGCACGGATGCATGGACACCAACCTTGGTAACTGAACAACCCTTGGGAAATTACTGTCTGACTCAGGAGAGAGAAAGAAACCCGAACAGATGGAATGAAATGAACAGAAACACAGGCTTTGCAACTCACACCCTAATTCAATTACCAGAAAATAAACAACACTATAACCATTTTAGAAAAACAATAGAACTCTCCATGACCTTTGATCGGGTGAGGAGTTCAAACACACAGCAAAAAAAAGCCAACTTTTCCAAGTCGTGAATATGTTAGTTCACACATTGACTTTAACATTGAAATGTGTAACAAATAAACTTAAAATCATTGACTCACTACATAAGCATGGAAGTATTTTAAATATAAAATATGTTCTATAGTGTTCAGGAAGCATTTGGCACATCTCTAAGTGTATCAGACCCAAAACTGGAACGTATTGGAAGAGTCAGGATAGTCTAAAAATGAATCCCTAACCAAAAAGAACACACAAGATTACTGTAGATAAAAAAGTTTAAAGAAGAGAAGCTAGAAATCAGTCAATAAATGTCTTAGGGGTTAGCTTAGAGTGACTAGCCTCTGCGTGACTCTTTAAATTTTTCATGTTTGCAGCTTCCAAATTTTCCATTTTGAGAATAATACTTTCGCCTCCAAACCAGAGTGACTTGGGGACACAAAGGTAGAAGTCGATAATTTTCTTTGCCTATGTCTGAATATTTACAGTCAGAGGTAGAAAAGGAGGAGTCTGTCCCTTGTCTAGATGATGTCAATCCCCAGGTGTGGGATGTCTCCAGCCCTGGTTTAGCCATAAATGTTCCACCAGTAAAGATTTCTCTGAGACCAAATGCTCCCTAGCCCTGGAAAAGACAATATCCCTTAAAACCAGTAGCTCTTGAGGGTCTTAAACCATTAGTTAACAAATACCAAGATACTGTAACTCGAATCAGCTATGAGTCCCCCTACAACACCACAATCTTGCCCGTTCAAAAACCAGATGGATCTTACTGATTCGTCCAGGATCTAAGAGCTGTTAATGAAGCTGTGGTTCCCGTCCACCCAATAGTCCCAAACCCATATACCCTCCTATCCCAAGTCCCAAGAAATGCCAAGTACTTCTCAGTCTTGGACCTTCAAGGTGCTTTCTTTTGCATTCCTCTCCATCCTGAATCCCAAAATCTCTTTGCTTTTGAGTGGCGGGACTTGGAAACAAGAGAGACCTTACAACTCTCGACTGGACTCGACTACCCCAAGGGTTTAGGGACAGCCTTCATATCTTCGGGACTTCCTCGGGGAGAGAACTAAGGGAATTAACTTTAACAAACAGTAGTCTAATACAGTATGTGGATGACTTGCTCATAGGTAGGCCAGATTTTACCAGCTCTCAAATGGACACTATTTAAAACGCTAACTTTCCTGTATGAAAAGGGTTATCGAGTATCCCCCAAGTAGGCTCAGATTAGCTTAACCCAAGTAGAATACCTTGGATTTATAATTACGTAGAGAAAAAGAATGCCTGTCCCCGAGGGGAGATCCCTCATCTTAAATACCCCGTACCCCCAAACAAAACAACAGCTTAGGGGATTTTTAGGAAGGACCGGGTTTTGCAGGATCTGGGTTCCTAAATATGGCAATCTGGCCAGACCCTTATATGAAAATTTAAGGGGGAAAGAGGAAGAGCCACTCGACTGCCATGAGACCTGCAAGGTGGCCTTTAATGCCCTAAAAGAGTCCATCACTACAGCCCCAGCTTTAGGCCTCCCCAACCTGGAGAAGCCTTTTAGACTCTATGTTTCTGGAAGGACAGGAACTGCTCTTTGGGTGTTAGAGCAGATGATGGGGCCTGTATTACAACCTGTGGCTTATCTCTCAAAATAACTAGATGAGGTGGCCAGAGGGTGGCGCACTTGCCTCCGGGCAGTAGCAGTCACCGCTCTTATGGTTAAGGAGGCATCTAAGCTGACCCTGGGTCAGCCCACCACAGTGTATACGACTCACCGGGTGCAAGCAGTCTTGGAAACGAAAGGGGACAGGTGGATGACAGGGGGAAGGATCACCCAATACCAAGCCCTCCTCCTTGACACTCCAGAAATAAAGTTGAGGGTCTGCCAGACTTTAAATCCAGCAACCTTACTGCCAGATCCCCCTACCTCCCCTCTGGATCACCAATGCATACAAATCACAGACGAGTTATACTCTTCTCGCCACGACATATCAGAGAAACCTTTATCTGAACCAGAGGAAAACTGGCACACAGATGGCCGCAGTTTTGTAGAAAATGGAGAGAGGATAGCAGGATATGCTGTAGTGAGCCTGGAAGAAACTAAGGAAAGTGGGTCTTTTCCCCCAGACACCTCAGCCCAGAAAGCTGAACTTTTTGCCCTGACAAGAGCTTTGGAGTTAGGAGAAGGAAAGAGGATTAATGTGTGTATGGACTCTAAGTATGCTTTCCTCATTCTGAATGCCCGTGCAGCAATTTGGAAATAAAGAGGGATGCTCAGTGCCCGAAGCTCTGCTATTAAACACAAAGAGCTCATTCTCAGGCTCCTGGAGGCAGTCAAACTTCCTGCAAAATTAGCTGTCAACCACTGCAAGAGTCACCAAAAGGGGCAAGAAAAAGAGGCTCAGGGAAATAAGAAAGCTGATCAAGAGGCAGGACGAGCTGCCGGGGAAGCTACCTCTGCCACTGCTATCTGCCCCCTTTTCCCCAAGGAAACCCTGACTCCAGATTTTACCCCAGGGTGACATTCCCAATATGCTGAGCGTGGCTGGGAGATTGGGTCACATGGGTGGTTTCAGCCTGATCAGGCCCAAATAATACTCCCTGATTCTCAGGTTTAAAACATTACTAACTCCTTACATAAGAGCGCCCTTTTTGGAAAAGATAATCTAGAAATCTTGCTTAAGCCTATTCTCTCCCATCCCCAGTTAGCTAAGGTTGTTAAACAGGTCACACAAAATTGTGACACCTGTCTAAAAAATAACCCAAAAACCAGACCTCCTCTAATTACACCTGTCCATCATCGGGGATCATACCCAGGAGTGGACTGGCAAGTAGAGTTTACAGCCATGCCCAAGACCCAAGGGTTTTCTTACTTGCGAGTCTTTATTGACACATTCACAGGATGGATCGAAGCGTTCCCTACTGAGACTGAGAGAGCTACAGAAGTCTGTAAAGCTCTGCTGAAGGAGATAGTGCCTAGGTTTGGGCTGCCTCGGTCACTTCAGAGTGACAACGGGCCCTCACTTACAGCCACGATACCCCAGAACCTAGCCGCATGCTTAGGCATAAAATACCAGCTCCGCTCATCCTGGAGGACTCAAGCTTCAGGAAAGGTAGAGAGAGCCAACCAGACTCTTAAAAGGGCTCTGGCTAAGCTATGTCAGAAAGACATAATAAGTGGACACATATGCTGCCCATAGCCCTCATGAGGCTACGGACATCCCCCAAACGGCCACTATTGATAAGTCCTTATGAAATGATGTATGGACGACCATTCTTAACTTCTGATTTGTTTCTTGACGAGGATGCCAATACACTCTTAAAACATATAATTGACCTGGGAAGGTTTCAGCAAGAACTCCAACGGTATGGAGAACAAACCACAGGAAGACTTGAAAAATCCCCAGGTGAAGCCAGGGGATCAAGTATCAGTAAAGCCTGGCAAGAAAAAGGGAGTCCAAACCAGCTGTCCGAGAAATGGACAGGGCCATATCAGGTTGTTCTAGTGACTTCAACTGCTGTAAAAGTGAAGGGTCTCTCTGCCTGGGTCCACAATTCTAGAATAAAACCCTATGGCCTACAGGAGGGGGAGACAGAAACTGAGACTCCAAAGCCAGAGGACAGCTATTACTGTGAACCTGTTCAAGATCTCAGGCTCTTGTTCAAGCAGAACCCCATCAATCCTGCCTCAGATAAGTAAAATGCATCATATGATGTTCTTCCTCTTTCTAATCATATCTCCCTGTATGGCTATTGATCTCTCCCTAAACGAGGCATGTTCATTGGCAAACCACACTGCTTCTCAACTGAACCTAAGCAACCCGGGCTGCATCTGCATTAATGACAAAGGTTGGGGGTATGTCCTACCCATCCCAGGGTATCACTATCAAAGGCCCACCCTTCCAGCCGAGCTATGGGCTGTTACTCAGCGCCCCCATGTGGTCGAAATATGGCCTTTTGGGGAAAGGGGGAAAAAAAACTTCATGTCTTGGTACCAGCAACAACTGTCTCTATTTACCCCCTGGATGACATCTGCAATCCCACCTGAGCCCTTATTTTCTCTCATGACTAACATCCCCCAAGTGACCTTCCCTATCTCTCTAAAAAGCCACTCCCTAACAGGGGTGTCAGTGAGAAATCTAGACGACTCACAATGTGGGGTGACCGTCACTGTTGAAACGGATGGGAAAAACCGGGACAGGCCCTGCAGCTGGGAGACCAGCCGACGCCACCCCAGGCCAGCAGCGGCCTGGCCCGGCCCGGGGCGCTTCCCGGACCCCGAGCGGCCTGGCGAGGCTGCGGGAGCTCTGGCGGGGGTTGGGGAGGGGGGTGGCTTGAGCGGGGAGGACGTCTCGGTGCCCCCCCACCCCCCGCCACCCACCATCCCGTTCGCTGCTCAGGGTCACGTGGCTCCGGACGAGCGGGGCGTCGGCCCTGGGCCGCGGTCCCCGGAGCCTCCTGCGGGCTTAGGGGCAGCCCAGCCGGGGCCCCAGGCGCCCATCCTGCCGGCTGTGAAAACCTCCTGGAGTGCCTCAGCCCTGCCCTGTCCCCAAACCGAGGCCGGCCCTGCCCCCATGCCACAGGCCCAGCACAGGACCTTCCTGAGAGAGCGGACGAGCGACAGCCAGGCACACGGACAGGCACTCGCACGCACCCACGTCAGGTGAGACAGAGGCAGACAGAGATGAGGGTTCAGAGAGACACCGGAAGACAGCGTGTGGGCAGGCGGGGCTTCGGGCAGGATGCCGGGCAGCTTCAGAGACCACCCGGCCCTGAGCAGCAAACGCGATGGGGGCGGGGGGAGGCTGCCGAGCAGAGGCAGGCCTGCAGAGGCCCAGGTTGGGAGGGCACCTGAGATATCCGCGGTCCGCGCCCCTCCCAACCCAACCCCCTGAACGCACGCCCCTCTCCGACGAAAGCTTCTCCGGAGTTTGATCACCTGAATTTCTATCCTTGTGCTCAACTGAGTGATGCCAGTATATTGCACAGCTAGGTCATTTCCAAATAAATTAAGCTTAGTGTTTCACAGGACACCCGGACATGTATGGAGAGACCAGCACGGATGCATGGACACCAACCTTGGTAACTGGACAACCAAGGGAAAATTACTGTCTGACTCAGGAGAGAGAAAGAAAGCCGAACAGATGGAAAAATTGAACAGAAACACAAACTTTGCAACTCACACCCCAATTCAATTACCGAAAAAAACAACAACACTATAACCATTTTAGAAAAACAATAGACCTCTCCATGACCTTTGGTCCGGTGAGGAATTCTTACACACAACAAAAAAAGCCACCTTTTCCAAATCGAGAATATGTTAGTTCACACATTGATTTTACATTGAAATGTGTAACAAATAAACTTAAAATCATTGACTCACTCCATACGCATGGAAGTATTTTAAACATAAAATATGTTCTATAGTATTCAGGAAGCACTTGGCACATCTGTAAGTGTATCAGACCCCAAACTGGAACTTAACGGAAGAGTCAGGATAGTCTATAAATGAATCCCTAACTAAAAGGAATACACAGGATTACGTAGATCAAAAAGGTTAAAGAAGAGAAACTAGAAATCAGTCAATAAATGTTTTAGGGTTTAGCCTAGAGTGACTAGCCTCTGCGTTACTTTTTAAATTTTTCATATTTGCATCTTCCCAATTTTCCAAGCTGAGAATACTACTTTCATATCAGTTTCGAGATCAGTCTCACACTAAAGACAGTAAGAGTGGAATAAGAAATAAGAAATGCTTGGGGGGGGGGCGAAGAAATGCTTGAACTAAAGGTGGTACTGATGAAATTATTTGCAGGGCAACCAAGGAGTCACAGATGTAGAGAACAGACTTATGGACACGGGCAGGGGGGAGGAAGGAGAGGGTGAGATGAATGCAGAGGAACATGGAAACATAGTACCATACGTTAAAAGAGATGCCAATGCAATTTGCTGTATGACTCAGGGGACTCAAACAGGGGCTCTGCAACAAGCTAGAGGGGTGGAATGGGGAGGAGGAGACGGGAGAGTGGTTCAGGAGGGAGGAGACCTATGTAAACCTGTGGCTCATTCACGTTGATGTTTGGCAACAAAATTCTGTAAAGCAACTATCCTTCAATTGAAAGAAAAAGTCATGTTTGGACTTACCAACCAAGGTCTTGTGTACTTCTAGCATGGCCTTCTGTTTCGTGCTGCCATCCTTAATTCATTCTTCCATATCATTAAACAGACCAAAGAAACCTTTTGTCGTTTCTTCAAGTGATTGAAGCCACTCTATGTGATTTTAAAAAATAAATGTGGATAAGAAGGATATGACCAAAGCAATCTAATGACAATATCTGTGCTTCATTAAAGACTTCTGCAGAGAACTAGTAAATTTTTGTATAGTATCAGAAGAATTTTTTAAATCCACACCAACATTTCTTTCGCCTCCGCTAGCCATCTAGACAAGGAAAACTGATTTTACCAATCAATGTCCCTAGTTCTGCTCCCTCACCGTTTTTTACCCAATATGTGTTACTCAGGCAGGAGACCCTGGTTCAATTCCTGGGTCAGGAAGATCCGCTGGAGAAGGGATAGGCTACCCACTCCAGGATTAGTGGGCTTCCCTTGTGGCTCAGTTGGTAAAGAATCATTCCTCTGTACCAAGAGTAGCTCAACTCCTCTCAAAGCAAATATAGGACGGTAGTCACTATGCAGGACAAAGCTGATTCTGTACATTTATACTACTCGCTCATGAGCTTGACAGAGGTTCTAGATCTGTTAACACATTTTTTTTTTTTTAAGTGATATCCGCATGTGCAGGTGAAAGTGGCTCAGTTCGTGCCTGACGCATTGCAGCCCCAAGGACTACACAGTCCATGGAATTCTCTAGGCCAGAATACTGGAGTGGGTAGCCTATCCCTTCTCCAGGGGATCTTCCTGACCCAGGACTCAAAGCGGGGTCTCCTGCATTGCAGGCAGATTCTTTAGCAACTGAGCTAGTAGGGCTTCCCTGGTGGCTCAGTTGCTAAAGAATATCTGCATAACTGTCTATCGGTTTGGAATTAGCAATCTGTCTGTGAGCAGGGCCGGTCATAAGCAGCTTCTGTGAAAAAACAGAAGCATGTCTGCCTGACTTGCTTCTCTGAGGAGCATTCACTGTTCTTGCGCTAGTGCACATGGCAAGTTTCTAAGTGAGAAAGTAATGGCTATTATCACAGCTGGCCACTGAGGTACTTAATGGCAGAGGCAATCCCAGCTCTGCCAAGCAGTAGCCATCACGAAATCAGCTATTGTCATTGTAGCCAAGTTCCGTGAATTTGTGGTGTTATTTGTTATGTTCTTCAAGAAGATGCCTTCGCCCTGCCAGTAAGACATATTTCCATAACACACAGCCATGCACTCAAACGATGTGCATCCTCCAGTAAAGCCCAGCCACGATGTCTTAGAGGAGCCTCTCTGCCCATTGTCATAAGCCAGTCTAATTTTGTGTGAGACCGTGAAAACTCAGTGTCTTTATTACGCTTGTACTTCTGACGGGAGGTCTGAGAAGGCACTTCTGAAGGTTTATTCCTACCAGTCGTTGTCATATTTATCGAGCCTTTATTTTATATTTTTTCTTATTTTTTACTTCTACCAGTTTCTTGCTACCAACCCGTCTACCTCCACCCTCGTGCACACACGGTCAGTCATGGAATCCCATGGACTTCAGCCCGCCAGACTCCTCTGCCCTTGGATCTTTCCAGGCAAGAATATTGGAGTTGGTTGCCATTTCCTTCTCCATGTATGGAGTCTTTAAAGATTCCATCACTGAGGTGTTGCTTCTCTACTTGTACATGCCCTTCCTCCCTAAGTGCAGAAGAAGTCATCCCCACTTCCCAACATGTCTGTCTTCCGTCCTCTGGAGTATATATTGCTTGAGCTCACCACAGCGTCACGATATTCTAGAAACCCTTCTGATTGCAGTCTCTTCGGGAGGTTACAAGTGCTTCAAACCTCAGAATTTTACAAAGAACTTTTTAGACCTCAGCTGAAAGGGAAGTCAACACTCAGTGACAGTCACAGGCTTCCATGGCCTGGACTTGATTATGGGCTGTGCTTTCATAATCATCGTGTGTCCGATACCAAATAAGATGTCACTGAGAAATTTTTTTCTTTCTCATCATTGTATCTTTCATGTTTATTTAGATATATTATGGGTTTTCCTATATATCTTCCCTTAGGGATGAGGGTCTTAAGTCAGTAGAACTTACTACAACTGATTTCCAGGTAGCTGTGTTAGGACAGGAAAAAGAATGACCAGCTGCTGGATTCTTAAGATTATGTATGAAAATATGATTCGTTTTACTGTGTGAAGTCATCCAATTCTAACTTTCTGAAGTAGGCATTCAGAAAAATCAAAAAAAATCGCCTAACTACTAGGCGGTCTCCCATCCAAGTACTGACCAGGCCCGACCCTGCTCAGTTTCCAGATCACAGGAGAGAGGGCACGTTCAGGGTGGTATGGCCTTAGACCGAGGCGGCTGCCAGGCGCCCGAGGAGCCCCGCGTTGCGCCTCCCTTGCGGTCTGACCTGCCAGTCGGGCCTGGGGCTGCAGTTCTCCAGCGGGCGCGCGCTGCACTTGAGCCGCACGAGCCGCGACTGGACTCCGGCCGGCCAGAGCCTGCAGCTCGGCGGCCAGCGGAGGGCGCCCCCGCTCCGAACACCGCGAGCCCAGGCCAGCACCCGTCTGGCACGGCCAGCCGGGGCCTGGCGTGCCTGCGGAACCTGGGGTGGGGGGAGGGGGGTTGGGCAGAGCAGGGAGGACATCTCGGTGCCCCCTCACCCCCTGTCACCCACCATACCGTTCGCTGCTCAGGGTCAGTTGGCTTCGGACGAGCGGGGCTTCGGCCCGGGTCCGCGGTCCCCGGAGCCTCCTGGGGCTTAGGGGCAGCCCAGCCGGGACCCCAGGCCCCCGTCCTTCCGGCTACGCAAACCCCCTGGAGTGCCTCAGCCGCGTCTTTTCGCCCTACCGAGGCCCGCCCTGCCCCCACGCCCGGGCCCAGCACAGGACCTTCCTGGGAGAGCAGACGAGCGACAGCCAGGCACACGGACAGGCACTCGCACGCACCCACGCCAGGTGAGACAGAGGCAGAAAGAGTCGAGGGTTCAGAGAGAGACTGGAAGACAGCGTGTGGGCAGGGGGGGCCTCGGGCAGGATGCCGGGCAGCTGCAGAGACCACCCGGCCCTGAGCAGCCAAAGCGATGGGGGCGGGGGGAGGCCACTGAGCAGCTGCGGACCTGGAGAGGCCCATGGTGGGAGGACACCTGAGACCTCCGCGCTCCGCGCACCGCCCCCTCCCCCCAACCCCCAACACGCATGCCACGCCGGGGCGCTCTGACACTAGCTTCTCTGGAGTTTTGTCACTTGAATTTCTCTCCCTCTGCTCAACTGAGTGATGACAGTGTATTGAACAGCTAGGTCATTTCCAAATAAATTAAGCTTAGTGTTTCACAGGACACCCGGGCATGTATGGAGAGACCAGCACGGATGCATGGACACCAACCTTGGTAACTGGACAACCAATGGGAAATTACTGTCTGACTCAGGAGAGAGAAAGAAACCCGAACAGATGCAATGAAATGAACAGAAACACAGGCTTTGCAACTCACACCCTAATTCAATGACCAGAAAATAAACAACACTATAACCATTTTAGAAAAACAATAGACCTGTCTATGACCTTTGGTCGGGTGAGGAGTTCAAACACACACCAAAAAAAAAAGCCAAATTTTCCAAGTCGTGAATATGTTAGTTCACACATTGACTTTTACATTGAAATGTGTAACAAATAAACTTAAAATCATTGACTCACTACATAAGCATGGAAGTATTTTAAATATAAAATATGTTCTATAGTATTCAGGAAGCACTTGGCACATCTGTAAGTGTATCAGACCCAAAACTGGAACGTAGTGGAAGAGTCAGGATAGTCTAAAAATGAATCCCTAACTAAAAGGAACACACAGGATTACTGTAGATAAAAAAGGTTAAAGAAGAGAAGCTAGAAATCAGTCAATAAATGTCTTAGGGGTTAGCTTAGAGTGACTAGCCTCTGCGTGACTCTTTAAATTTTTCATGTTTGCAGCTTCCAAATTTTCCATTTTGAGAATCATACTTTCGCCTCCAAACCAGAGTGACTTGGGGACACAAAGGTAGAAGTCGATAATTTTCCTTGCCTATGTCTGAATATTTACAGTCAGAGGTAGATAAGGAGTTGTCTGTCCCTTGTCTAGATGAGGTCAATCCCCAGGTGTGGGATGTCTCCAGCCCTGGTTTAGCCATAAATGTTCCACCAGTAAAGATTTCTCTGAGACCAAATGCTCCCTAGCCCTGGAAAAGACAATATCCCTTAAAACCAGTAGCTCTTGAGGGTCTTAGACCATTAGTTAACAAATACCGAGATACTGGAACTCGAATCAGCTGTGAGTCCCCCTGCAACACCCCAATCTTGCCAGTTCAAAAACCAGATAGATCTTACCGATTCATCCAGAATCTAAGAGCTGTTAATGAAGCTGTGGTTCCCATCCACCCCATAGTCCCAAACCCATATACGCTCCTATCCCAAGTCCCAGGAAATGCCAAGTACTTCTCAGTCTTGGACATTCAAGGTGCTTTCTTTTGCATTCCTCTCCATCCTGAATACCAAAAACTCTTTGCTTTTGAGTGGCAGGACTTGGAAACAAGAGAGACCATACAGCTCTCCACTGGACTCGACTACCCCAAGGGTTTAGGGACAACCTTCATATCTTCGGGACTTCCTCGGGGAGAGAACTAAGGGAATTAACTTTAACAAACAGTAGTCTAATACAGTATGTGGATGACTTGCTCATAGCTAGGCCAGATTTTACCAGCTCTCAAATGGACACTATTTAAAACGCTAACTTTCCTGTATGAAAAGGGTTATCGAGTATCCCCCAAGTAGGCTCAGATTAGCTTAACCCAAGTAAAATATCTTGGATTTATAATTACGGAGAGAAAAAGAATGCCTGACCCTGAGGGGAGATCCCTCATCTTAAATACCCCGTACCCCCAAACAAAACAACAGCTTAGGGGATTTTTAGGAAGGTCCGGGTTTTGCAGGATCTGGATTCCTAATTATGGCAATCTGGCCAGACCCCTATATGAAAATTTAAGGGGGAAAGAGGAAGAGCCACTAGACTGCCATGAGACCTGCAAGGTGGCCTTTAATGCCCTAAAAGAGTCCATCACTACAGCCCCAGCTTTAGGCCTCCCCAACCTGGAGAAGCCTTTTAGACTCTATGTTTCTGGAAGGACAGGAACTGCTCTTGGGGTGTTAGAGCAGATGATGGGGCCCGTATTACAACCTGTGGCTTATCTCTCAAAATAACTAGATGAGGTGGCCAGAGGGTGGCCCACTTGCCTCCGGGCAGTAGCAGCCACCGCTCTTATGGTTAAGGAGGCATTTCAGCTGACCCTGGGTCAGCCCACCATAGTGTATACGCCACACCTGGTGGAAGCAGTCTTGGAAACGAAAGGGGACAGGTGGATGAAAGGGGGAAGGATCACCCAATACCAAGCCCTCCTCCTTGACACTCCAGAAATAAAGTTGAGGGTCTGCCAGACTTTAAATCCAGCAACCTTACTGCCAGATCCCCCTACCTCCCCTCTGGATCACCAATGCATACAAATCACAGACGAGTTATACTCTTCTCGCCGGGACCTATCAGAGACACCTTTATCTGACCCAGAGGAAAACTGGCACACAGATGGCAGCAGTTTTGTAGAAAAGGGAGAGAGGAAAGCAGGATATGCTGTAGCGAGCCTGGAAGAAACTAAGGAAAGTGGGTCTCTTCCCCCAGACACCTCAGCCCAGAAACCTGAACATTTTGCCCTGACAAGAGCTTTGGAGTTAGGAGAAGGAAAGAAGATTAATGTGTGTATGGACTCTAAGGATGCTTTCCTCATTCTGCATGCCCGTGCAGCAATTTGGAAAGAAAGAGGGATGCTCAGTGCCCGAAGCTCTGCTATTAAACACAAAGAGCTCATTCTCGGGCTCCTGGAGACAGTCAAACTTCCTGCAAAATTAGCTGTCATCCACTGCAAGAGTCACCAAAAGGGGCAAGAAAAAGAGGCTCAGGGAAATAGGAAAGCTGATCAAGAGGCAGGACGAGCTGCCGGGGAAGCTACCTCTGCCACTGCTATCTGCCCCCTTTTCCCCAAGGAAACCCTGACTCCAGATTTTACCCCAGGGGGACATTCCCGATATGCTGAGCGGGGCTGGGAGATTGGGTCACATGGGTGGTTTCAGCCTGATCAGGCCCAAATAATACTCCCTGATTCTCAGGTTAAAACATTACTAACTCCTTACATAAGAGCGCCCATTTTGGAAAAGATAATCTAGAAATCTTGCTTAAGCCTATTCTCTCCCATCCCCAGTTAGTTAAGGTTGTTAAACAGGTCACACAAAATTGTGACACCTTTCTAAAAATAACCCAAAAACCAGACCTCCTCTAATTACACCTGTCCAACATCGGGGATCATACCCAGGAGCGGACTGGCAATGCCGCTACGCATTTAGAATTTACAGCCATGCCCAAGACCCAAGGGTTTTCTTACTTGCTAGTCTTTATTGACACATTCACAGGATGGATCGAAGCGTTCCCTACTGAGACTGAGAGAGCTACAGAAGTCTGTAAAGCTCTGCTGAAGGAGATAGTGCCTAGGTTTGGGCTGCCTCGGTCACTTCAGAGTGACAACGGGCCCTCACTTACAGCCACGATACCCCAGAACCTAGCCGCATGCTTAGGCATAAAATACCAGCTCCGCTCATCCTGGAGGCCTCAAGCTTCAGAAAAGGTAGAGAGAGCCAACCAGACTCTTAAAAGGGCTCTGGCTAAGCTATGTCAGAAACACATAATAAGTGGACACATATGCTGCCCATAGCCCTCATGAGGCTACGAATATCCCCCAAACGGCCACTATTGTTAAGTCCTTATGAAATGATGTATGGACGACCATTCTTAACTTCTGATTTGTTTCTTGACGAGGATGCCAATACACTCTTAAAACATATAATTGACCTGGGAAGGTTTCCGCAAGAACTCCAACGGTATGGAGAACAAACCACAGGAAGACTGGAAAAATCCCCAGGTAAAGCCAGGGGATCAAGTATCAGTAAAGACCTGGCAAGAAAAAGGGAGTCCAAACCAGCTGTCCGAGAAATGGACAGGGCCATATCAGGTTGTTCTAGTGACTTCAACTGCTGTAAAAGTGAAGTGTCTATCTGCCTGGGTCCACAATTCTGGAATAAAACCCTATGGCCTACAGGAGGGGGAGACAGAAACTGAGACTCCAAAGCCAGAGCACAGCTATTCCTGTGAACCTGTTGAAGATCTCAGGCTCTTGTTCAAGCAGAACCCCTTCAATCCTGCCTCAGATAAGTAAAATGCATCATATGATGTTCTTCCTCTTTCTAATCATATCTCCCTGTATGGCTATTGATCTCTCCCTAAACGAGGCATGTTCACTTGCAAACCACACTGCTTCTCAACTCAACCTAAGCAGCCCGGGCTGCATCTGCATTAATGACAAAGGTTGGGGGTATGTCCAACCCATCCCAGGGTATCACTATCAAAGTCTCACCCTTCCAGCCGAGCTATGGGCTGTTACTCAGCGCCCCCATGTGGTCGTAATATGGCCTTTTGGGGAAAGGGGGAAAAAAAACTTCATGTCTTGGTACCAGCAACAACTGTCTCTATTTACCCCCTGGATGACATCTGCAATCCCACCTGAGCCCTTATTTTCTCTCATGACTAACATCCCCTAAGTGACCTTCCCTATCTCTCTATAAAGCCACTCCCTAACAGGGGTGTCAGTGAGAAATCTAGACGACTCACAATGTGGGGTGACCGTCACTGTTGAAACTGATGGGAAAAACCGGGACAGGCCCTGCAGCTGGGAGACCAGCCGACGCCACCCCCGGCCAGCACGCGCCTGGCCCGGCCCGGGGCGCTTCCCGGACCCCAAGCGACCTGGCGAGGCTGCGGGAGCTCTGGCGGGCGTTGGGGAGGGGGGTGGCTTGAGCGGGGAGGACATCTCGGTGCCCCCCCACCCCCCGCCACCCACCATCCCGTTCGCTGCTCAGGGTCACGTGGCTCCGGACGAGCGGGGCGTCGGCCCGGGGCCGCGGTCCCCGGAGCCTCCTGCGGGCTTAGGGGCAGCCCAGCCGGGGCCCCAGGCGCCCATCCTGCCGGCTGTGAAAACCCCCTGGAGTGTCTCAGCCCCGCCCTGTTCCCAAACCGAGGCCGGCCCTGCCCCCACGCCACAGGCCCAGCACAGGACCTTCCTGAGAGAGCGGACGAGCGACAGCCAGGCACACGGACAGGCACTCGCACGCACCCACGTCAGGTGAGACAGAGACAGAAAGAGATGAGGGTTCAGAGAGACACCGGAAGACAGCGTGTGGGCAGGGGGGGCTTCGGGCAGGATGCCGGGCAGCTTCAGAGACCACCCGGCCCTGAGCAGCAAACGCGATGGGGGCGGGGGGAGGCTGCCGAGCAGAGGCAGGCCTGCAGAGGCCCAGGTTGGGAGGGCACCTGAGATATCCGCGGTCCGCGCCCCTCCCACCCCAACCCCCTGAACGCACGTCCCTCTCCGACGAAAGCTTCTCCGGAGTTTGATCACCTGAATTTCTATCCTTGTGCTCCACTGAGTGATGACAGTATATTGCACAGCTAGGTCATTTCCAAATAAATTAAGCTTAGTGTTTCACAGGACACCCGGACATGAATGCAGAGACCAGCACAGATGCATGGACACCAACCTTGGTAACTGGACAACCAATGGGAAATTACTGTCTGACTCAGGAGAAAGAAAGAAACCCGAACAGATGGAATGAAATGAACAGAAACACAGGCTTTGCAACACACACCATAATTGAATTACTAGAAAATAAACAACCCTATAACCATTTTAGAAAAACTATAGACCTCTCCATGACCTTTGGTCCGGTGAGGAATTCTTACACACAACAAAAAAAGCCACCTTTTCCAAATCGAGAATATGTTAGTTCACACATTGATTTTACATTGAAATGTGTAACAAATAAACTTAAAATCATTGACTCACTCCATACGCATGGAAGTATTTTAAACATAAAATATGTTCTATAGTATTCAGGAAGCACTTGGCACATCTGTAAGTGTATCAGACCCCAAACTGGAACTTAATGGAAGAGTCAGGATAGTCTAAAAATGAATCCCTAACTAAAAGGAATACACAGGATTACGTAGATCAAAAAGGTTAAAGAAGAGAAACTAGAAATAAGTCAATAAATGTTTTAGGGTTTAGCCTAGAGTGACTAGCCTCTGCATTACTTTTTAAATTTTTCATATTTGCATCTTCCCAATTTTCCAAGCTGAGAATACTACTTTCATATCAGTTTCGAGATCAGTCTCACACTAAAGACAGTAAGAGTGGAATAAGAAATAAGAAATGCTTGGGGGGGGGGGAAGAAATGCTTGAACTAAAGGTGGTACTGATGAAATTATTTGCAGGGCAGCCAAGGAGTCACAGATATAGCGAACAGACTTATGGACACGGGCACGGGGGAGGAAGGAGAGGGTGAGTTGAATGAAGAGGAACATGGAAACATAGTACCATACGTTAAAAGAGATGCCAATGCAATTTGCTGTATGACTCAGGGGACTCAAACAGGGGCTCTGCAACAAGCTAGAGGGGTGGAATGGGGAGGAGGAGATGGGAGAGAGGTTCCGGAGGGAGGAGACCTATGTAAACCTGTGGCTCATTCACGTTGATGTTTGGCAACAAAATTCTGTAAAGCAACAATCCTTCAATTGAAAGAAAAAGTCATGTTTGGACTTACCAAACAAGGTCTTGTGTACTTCTAGCATGGCCTTCTGTTTCGTGCTGCCATCCTTAATTCAGTCTTCCATATCATTAAACAGACTAGTCAAGTTTTTCCCAAAAACATCTTGAGCTCCTGCATCATGCTGATCAACTGCCTTCTCTCGATCCAGTATAGAATGGAGACCAAAGAAACCTTTTGTCGTTTCTTCAAGTGATTGAAGCCACTCTATGTGATTTTAAAAAATAAATGTGGATAAGACGGATATGACCAAAGCAATCTAATGACAATATCTGTGCTTCATTAAAGACTTCTGCAGAGAACTGGTAAATTTTTTGTATAGTATCAGAAGAATTTTTTAAATCCACACCAAAATTTCTTTCGCCTCCGCTAGCAATCTAGACAAGGAAAACTGATTTTACCAATCAATGTCCCTAGTTCTGCTCCCTCACCGATTTTTACCCAATATGTGTTACTCAGGTAGGAGACCCTGGTTCAATTCCTGGGTCAGGAAGATCCGCTGGAGAAGGGATTGGCTACCCACTCCAGTATTAGTGGGCTTCCCTTGTGGCTCAGTTGGTAAAGAATCATTCCTCTGTACCAAGAGTAGCTCAACTCCTCTCAAAGCAAATACAGGACAGTAGTAACTATGCAGGACAAAGCTGATTCTGTACATTTATACTACTCGCTCATGAGCTTGACAGAGGTTCTAGATCTGTTACCACATCTTTTTTTTTAAGTGATATCCGCATGTGCAGGTGAAAGTGGCTCAGTTCGTGCCTGACTCTTTGCGGCCCCAAGGACTACAGAGTCCATGGAATTCTCTAGTCCAGAATACTGGAGTGGGTAGCCTATCCCTTCTCCAGTGGATCTTCCCGACCCAGGACTCAAAGCGGGGTCTCCTGCGTTGCAGGCAGATTCTTTAGCAACTGAGCTAGTAGGGCTTCCCTGGTGGCTCAGTTGCTAAAGAATATCTGCATAACTGTTTATCGATTTGTAATTAGCAATCTGTGTGTGAGCAGGGCCGGTCATAAGCAGCTTCTGTGAGAAAACAGAAGCATGTCTGCCTGACTTGCTTCTCTGGGGAGCTTTCACTGTTCTTGCGCTAGTGCACATGGCAAGTTTCTAAGTGAGAAAGTAATGGCTATTATCACAGCTGGCCACTGAGTTACTTAATGGCAGAGGCAATCCCAGCTCTGCCAAGCAGTAGCCACCACGAAATCAGCTATTGTCATTGTAGCCAAGTTCCGTGAATTTGTGGTGTTTTTTGCTGTGTTCTTCAAGAAGATGCCTTCGCCCTGCGAGTAAGACATATTTCCATAACACACAGCCATGCACTCAGTCGATGTGCATCCTCCAGTACAGCCCAGCCACGATGTCTTAGAGGAGCCTCTCTGCCCATTGTCATAAGCCAGTCGAATTTTGTGAGAGACCGTGAAAACTCAGTGTCTTTTTACGCTTGTGCTTCTGACGGGAGGTCTGAGAAGGCACTTCTGAAGGTTTATTCCTACCAGTCGTTGTCATATTTATCGAGTCTTTATTTTATATTTTTTCTTATTTTTTACTTCTACCAGTTTCTTGCTACGAACCCGTCTCCCTCCACCCTCATGCACACACGGTCAGTCATGGAATCCCATGGACTTCAGCCCGCCAGACTCCTCTGCACATGGATTTTTCCAGGCAAGAATACTGGAGTGGGTTGCCATTTCCTTCTCCATGTATGGAGTCTTTAAAGATTCCATCACTGAGGTGTTGCTTCTCCACTTGTACATGCCCTTCCTCCTTAAGTGCAGTAGAAGTCATCCCCACTTCCCAACATGTCTGTCTTCCGTCCTCTGGAGTATATATTGCTTGAGCTCACCACAGCGTCAGGATATTCTAGAAACCCTTCTGATTGCAGTCTCTTTGGGAGGTTACAAGTGCTTCAAACCTCACAATTTTACAAAGCACTTTTTACGACCTCAGCTGAAAGGGAAGTCAACACTCAGTGACAGTCACAGGCTTCCATGGCCTGGACTTGATTATGGGCTGTGCTTTCATAATCATCGTGTGTCCGATACCAAATAAGATGTCACTGAGAAATTTTTTTCTTTCTCATCATTGTATCTTTCATGTTTATTTAGATATATTATGGGTTTTCCTATATATCTTCCCTTAGGGATGAGGGTCTTAAGTCAGTAGAACTTACTACAACTGATTTCCAGTTAGCTGTGTTAGGACAGGAAAAAGAATGACCAGCTGCTGTATTCTTAAAATTATGTATGAAAATATGATTCGTTTTACTGTGTGAAGTCGTCCGATTCTAACTTTCTGAAGTAAGCATTCAGAAAAATAAAAAAAAATCGCCTAACTACTAGGCGGTCTCCCATCCAAGTACTGACCAGGCCCGACCCTGCTCAGTTTCCCAGATCACAGGAGAGAGGGCACGTTCAGAGTGGTATGGCCTTAGACCGAGGCGGCTGCCAGGCGCCCCAGGAGCCCCGCGTTGCGCCTCCCTTGCGGTCTGACCTGCCGGTCGGGCCTGGGGCTGCAGTTCTCCAGCGGGCGCGCGCTGCACTTGAGCCGCACGAGCCGCGACTGGACTCCGGCCGGCCAGAGCCTGCAGCTCGGCGGCCAGCGGAGGGCGCCCCCGCTCCGAACACCGCGAGCCCAGGCCAGCACCCGTCTGGCACGGCCGGCCGGGGCCTGGCGTGCCTGCGGAACCTGGGGTGGGGGGAGGGGGGTTGGGCAGAGCAGGGAGGACATCTCGGTGCCCCCTCACCCCCTGTCACCCACCATCCCGTTCGCTGCTCAGGGTCAGGTGGCTCAGGACGAGCGGGGCTTCGGACCGGGTCCGCGGTCCCCGGAGCCTCCTGGGGCTTAGGGGCAGCCCAGCCGGGGCCCCAGGCGCCCGTCCTGCCGGCTGCGCAAGCCCCCTGGAGCGCCTCAGCCCCGTCTTTTCGCCCTACCGAGGCCCGCCCTGCCCCCACGCCTCGGGCCCAGCACAGGACCTTCCTGGGAGAGCAGACGAGCGACAGTCAGGGACACGGACAGGCACCCGCACGCACCCACACCAGGTGAGACAGACGCAGAAAGAGTCGAAGTTTCAGAGAGAGACTGGAAGACAGCGTGTGGGCAGGGGGGAGCCTCGGGCAGGATGCAGGGCAGCTGCAGAGAACACCCGGCCCTGAGCAGCCAAAGCGATGGGGGCGGGGGGAGGCCACTGAGCAGTGGCGGAACTGGAGAGGCCCAGGGTGGGAGGACACCTGAGACC
This sequence comes from Muntiacus reevesi, assembly GCF_963930625.1. Taxonomy (NCBI): domain Eukaryota; kingdom Metazoa; phylum Chordata; class Mammalia; order Artiodactyla; family Cervidae; genus Muntiacus; species Muntiacus reevesi. The sequence goes on from NW_027077916.1 coordinate 59,358, forward strand.
TCCACGCTCCGCGCACTGCCCCGTCCCCCCAACCCCCTCCACGCATGCCACGCCGGGGCGCTCTGACACTAGCTTCTCTGGAGTTTTGTCACTTGAATTTCTCTCCCTCTGCTCAACTGAGTGATGACAGTGTATTGAACAGCTAGGTCATTTCCAAATAAATTAAGCTTAGTGTTTCACAGGACACCCGGACATGTATGGAGAGACCAGTACGGATGCATGAACACCAACCTTGGTAACTGGACAACCAATGGGAAATTACTGTCTGACTCAGGAGAGAGAAAGAAACCCGAACAGATGGAATGAAATGAACAGAAACACAAGCTTTGCAACTCACACCCTAATTCAATTACCAGAAAATAAACAACACTATAACCATTTTAGAAAAACAATAGACCTCTCCATGACCTTTGGTCGGGTGAGGAGTTCAAACACACAGCAAAAAAAAGCCAACTTTTCCAAGTCGTGAATATGTTAGTTCACACATTGACTTTTACATTGAAATGTGTAACAAATAAACTTAAAATCATTGACTCACTACATAAATATGGAAGTATTTTAAACATAAAATATATTCTATAATATTCAGGAAGCACTTGGCACATTTGTAAGTGTATCAGACCCAAAACTGGAACGTAGTGGAAGAGTCAGGATAGTCTAAAAATGAATCCCTAACTAAAAGGAACACACAGGATTACTGTAGATAAAAAAGGTTAAAGAAGAGAAGCTAGAAATCAGTCAATAAATGTCTTAGGGGTTAGCTTAGAGTGACTAGCCTCTGCGTGACTCTTTAAATTTTTCATGTTTGCAACTTCCAAATTTTCCATACTGAGAATAATACTTTCGCCTCCAAACCAGAGTGACTTGGGGACACAAAGGTAGAAGTCGATAATTTTCTTTGCTTATGTCTGAATATTTACAGTCAGAGGTAGAAAAGGAGGAGTCTGTCCGTTGTGTAGATGATGTCAATCCCCAGGTGTGGGATGTCTCCAGCCCTGGTTTAGCCATAAATATTCCACCAGTAAAGATTTCTCTGAGACCAAATGCTCCCTAGCCCTGGAAAAGACAATATCCCTTAAAACCAGACGCTCTTGAGGGTCTTAGACCATTAGATAACAAATACCGAGATACTGGAACTCAAATCAGCTGTGAGTCCCCCTGCAACACCCCAATCTTGCCCGTTCAAAAACCAGATGGATCTTACCGATTCGTCCAGGATCTAAGAGCTGTTAATGAAGCTGTGGTTCCCATCCACCCCATCGTCCCAAACCCATATACCCTCCTATCCCAAGCCCCAGGAAATGCCAAGTACTTCTCAGTCTTGGACCTTCAAGGTGCTTTCTTTTGCATTCCTCTCCATCCTGAATCCCAAAAACTCTTTGCTTTTGAGTGGCGGGACTTGGAAACAAGAGAGACCATACAACTCTCGACTGGACTCGACTACCCCAAGGGTTTAGGGACAGCCCTCATATCTTCGGGACTTCCTCGGGGAGAGAACTAAGGGAATTAACTTTAACAAACAGTAGTCTAATACAGTATGTGGATGACTTGCTCATAGCTAGGCCAGATTTTACCAGCTCTCAAATGGACACTATTTAAAACGCTAACTTTCCTGTATGAAAAGGGTTATCGAGTATCCCCCAAGTAGGCTCAGATTAGCTTAACCCAAGTAAAATACCTTGGATTTATAATTACGGAGAGGAAAAGAATGCCTGACCCCGAGGGGAGATTCCTCATCCTAAATACCCCGTACCCCCAAACAAAACAACAGCTTAGGGGATTTTTAGGAAGGTCCGGGTTTTGCAAGATCTGGATTCCTAATTATGGCAATCTGGCCAGACCCCTATATGAAAATTTAAGGGGGAAAGAGGAAGAGCCACTCGACTGGCATGAGACCTGCAAGGTGGCCTTTAATGCCCTAAAAGAGTCCATCACAACAGCCCCAGCTTTAGGCCTCCCCAACCTGGAGAAGCCTCTTAGACTCTATGTTTCTGGAAGGACAGGAACTGCTCTTGGGGTGTTAGGGCAGATGATGGGGCCCGTATTACAACCTGTGGCTTATCTCTCAAAATAACTAGATGAGGTGGCCAGAGGGTGGCCCACTTGCCTCCGGGCAGTAGCAACCACCGCTCTTATGGTTAAGGAGGCATCTCAGCTGACCCTGGGTCAGCCCACCACAGTTTATACGCCTCAATGGGTGCAAGCAGTCTTGTAAACGAATGGGGACAGGTGGATGACAGGGGGAAGGATCACCCAATACCAAGCCCTCCTCCTTGACACTCCAGAAATAAAGTTGAGGGTCTGCCAGACTTTCAATCCAGCAACCTTACTGCCAGATCCCCCTACCTCCCCTCTGGATCACCAATGCATACAAATCACAGACGAGTTATACTCTTCTCGCCGGGACCTATCAGAGACACCTTTATCTGACCCAGAGGAAACCTGGCACACAGATGGCAGCAGTTTTGTAGAAAAGGGAGAGAGGAAAGCAGGATATGCTGTAGTGAGCCTGGAAGAAACTAAGGAAAGTTGGTCTCTTCCCCCAGACACCTCAGCCCAGAAAGCTGAACTTTTTGCCCTGACAAGAGCTTTGGAGTTAGGAGAAGGAAAGAGGATTAATGTGTGTATGGACTCTAAGTATGCTTTCCTCATTCTGCATGCCCTTGCAGCAATTTGGAAAGAAAGAGGGATGCTCAGTGCCCGAAGCTCTGCTATTAAACACAAAGAGCTCATTCTCAGGCTCCTGGAGGCAGTCAAACTTCCTGAAAAATTAGCTGTCATCCACTGCAAGAGTCACCAAACGGGGCAAGAAAAAGAGGCTCAGGGAAATAGGAAAGCTGATCAAGAGGCAGGACGAGCTGCCGGGGAAGCTACCTCTGCCACTGCTATCTGCCCCCTTTTCCCCAAGGAAACCCTGACTCCAGATTTTACCCCAAGGGGACATTCCCGATATGCTGAGCTGGGCTGGGAGATTGGGTCACATGGGTGGTTTCAGCCTGATCAGGCCCAAATAATACTCCCTGATTCTCAGATTTAAAAAATTACTAACACCTTACATAAGAGCACCCATTCTGGAAGAGATAATCTAGAAATCTTGCTTAAGTCTATTCTCTACCATCCCCAGTTAGCTAAGGTTGTTAAACAGGTCACACAAAATGGTGACACATGTCTAAAAAATAACCCAAATACCAGACCTCCTCTAATTACACCTGTCCAACATCAGGGATCATACCCATGAGCGGACTGGCAAGTAGAATTTACAGCCATGCCCAAGACCCAAGGGTTTTCTTACTTGCTAGTCTTTATTGACACATTCACAGGATGGATCGAAGCGTTCCCTACTGAGACAGAGAGAGCTAGAGAAGTCTGTAAAGCTCAGCTGAGGAGAGAGTGCCTAGGTGTGTGCTGCCTCGGTCACTTCAGAGTGACAATGCGCCCTCATTTACAGCCACGATATCCCAGAACCTAGCCGCATGCTTAGGCATAAAATACCGGCTCCGCTCATCCTGGAGGCCTCAAGCTTCAGGAAATGTAGAGAGAGCCAACCAGACTCTTCAAAGGGCTCTGGCTAAGCTATGTCAGAAACACATAATAAGTGGACACATATGCTGCCCATAGCCCTCATGAGGCTACGGACATCCCCCAAGCGGCCACTATTGTTAAGTCCTTATGAAATGATGTATGGACGACCATTCTGAAGTTCTGATTTGTTTCTTGACGAGGATGCCAATACACTCTTAAAACATATAATTGACCTGGGAAGGTTTCAACAAGAACTACAGCGGTATGGAGAACAGGTCCTCCCTAAACCACAGGAAGACTTGAAAAATCCCCAGGTAAAGCCAGGGGATCAAGTATCAGTAAAGAACTGGCAAGAAAAAGAGAGTCCAAACCAGCTGTCCGAGAAATGGTCAGGGCCATATCAGGTTGTTCTAGTGACTTCAACTGCTGTAAAAGTGAAGTGTCTATCTGCCTGGGTCCACAATTCTAGAATAAAACCCTATGGCCTACAGGAGGGGGAGACAGAACCTGAGACTCCAAAGCCAGAGGACAGCTATTCCTGTGAACCTGTTGAAGATCTCAGGCTCTTGTTCAAGCAGAACCCCATCAATCCTGCCTCAGATAAGTAAAATGCATCATATGATGTTCTTCTTCTTTCTAATCATATCTCCCTGTATGGCTATTGATCTCTCCCTAAACGAGGCATGTTCACTTGCAAACCACACTGCTTCTCAACTCAACCTAACCAGCCCGTGCTGGATTTGCTTTAATAGCAAAGGTTGGGGGTATGGCTTCTTCTCTCAAGCCTCATAAATCAGTCTCAAACTCTTCTGCAGCTTCCTCACCTCTCTCAGCCTTCAGAGAACTGAAGAGACTTATGAGAGTTTTAAGGCTTCCCTTGTAGCTCAGTCGGTAAATCTGCCCTCAATGCGGGAGACCCGGGTTCAATCCCTGTGTCATGAAGATCCACTGGGGAAGGAAATGCCAACCACTCCCAGTACTCTTTTCCGGAGAATCCCACAGACATAGGAGCCTGGCAGGCCACTGTCCATGGGGTTGCAGAGAGTCAGATGCGACTTAATGACTAAATCATCATCAGGGTTTGCTCAAGATTTGGCTTTGGCTTAAGGGTCATTCAAACTTTTTCCACATCATCAATAAGGTTGTTTCACTTTCTTATTATTCCTGTGTTCACGAAATAGCCCTTTTACTTTCAAGAACTTTTCTTTTGCACTCACAACTTGACTAACCAGCACAGAGTTCTAGTTGTCAGCCTATCTTGGCTGTCAACACACTTTCCTCACTAAGCTCATAATCATTTCTAGCTTTTGGTTTCAAGTAAGAGATACGCAACTCTGCCTTTCACTTGAACACCTGGTGCCTCAGATGGTAAAGAATCTGACCCAATGCAGTAGGCTGGGGTTTGATCCCTTGGTCAGGAGGATCCCCCAGAGAGGGAAATGGCAACCCACTCCAGTATTCTTACCTGCAGAACTCCATGGACAGAGAAGCCTGGCGAGCTACAATCCAGGGGTCACAAAGAGTTGGATACAACTGAGTGACAAACACACATACACTCAGAGGCCACTGCAGGGTTATTAACTGCCCTAATTTCAATACTGCTGAGTCTCAGGGAATAGGGAGACCTGAGGAGAAGGAGAGAGATAGGGAATGGCTGGCTGGTGGGGCAGTCAGAACACACATATTTTACTAAGATCACTGCACTATCTCCTGTGGGCACGGTTCATGGTTACAATTAATTACAAACTCCGAAACAATGACAACAGTATTATCAAAAGTCACCGATCACAGCTCACTCTAAGAAATAACAATGAAAAAGTGTGAAATACTGCGAGAATCACCAAACTGACACAGAGACCCAGAGTGTGCAAATGCTACTGGAAAGATGACGGACACCCTCAGTGCAGGGCTGCCGCAGAACTTCAGTTTCCAAAAACTGAATTTGCAGGTACAATAAAACACGGTCTACTTGTATGCTAAAGTATCGACAATGGGCATTTTGTCAAACAGTTTAAGAAAAGAGAAGTTCTTTGTACTGCAATTGTAATTTTTCTCCAAGTCTGAGATTGTTTTAAAACAAAAGTAAACAAAAATACAAACAGAGACACACAAACATACATATATACAGGGAGTCTTCACTTTTGCAACTAGTGTTAACTGAAATTTGCGTACATCAGAATCCTGACTTCATAAGTGCACAACTCCAGAACAGGCATGGCAGTTTGCTACAGTGTGGAAATTGAGAGTTTTTTAAAAATATAAAAAATTTTAACAAGATTTTGTACACTTAATTTCTACACTGAAGTATTTTCTACCTAATTTTATACAGAAATGTCACACACATAAAACTGTTAATAAAATCAGAGGTTTCAAAAACAAAGAAAAATGTTCTATTTCTTAAACTAGAGTAATGTTTTATTATTATTCTTCAGAATTTAGTTACAAAGTAGTCTTTTCAAACCATTCAAAATTTTATAAATGACAATTAAAATTAACCTTAAAACCTTGCACTGGCTCTGGAAAAGACACTTCCATTTGGGAATGATATCTCTGTCCAAAGATTCCTTTTCCCTTTTAACTACTATTTCCATCATTAATGGCAAGATCATACAATTCTTCCTTCAGTGTTTGGAAGAAATGATCATGAAGATACTAAATGAAAACTGCAAGGTCCAAATCAGAGTATGTTGTGTCTATAAAAGGAGAAGCCAAAAGAATATATATATAATCATTTGTGAAGACACAGAAGTTATCCAAAAGAATACATTTAGAAACTAAGGAAGGGACATGGATGGCTGGCAGACAGAGACTGGACGGACACTTTTACTGTTATCCTTCTGTTCTTCTACACTGTCCTGTGGGACTTTCCTAGTGGTCCAGTGGTCCAGAATATGCCACCCAGTAGGGGATACAGGTTCAATCCCTGGTCTGGGGAGGTTCCACAGGGCAGCTAAGCCTGTGTGCCAGAACTAATGAAGCCCTCGAGCCCATGCTCTGCAACAAGAGGAGCCGCCGCAGAGAGGGGCCCGCGTCCCACAGCTGAAGAGCAGCCCCAGATAGTAATCCCCACTTGCTGCAACTGGAGAAAGCCTGTACATGGTGAAGACCTCATACTGCCGTATATACATAAGTAAATTCTTAAATGTGTTAAGTAGGTAAGTAAATAAAGTATACTTTGTGAAGAAAATCTACTCAGAAAAAAAAAGGTCCGATTAAAAAAAAAAAAAAAAAACAACACTTCAGACTAAGCAGATAGAACAAACTAAGCAAACTCACGCCATTGACTAGTAACTTTTTCAAATGAAATAATAATAAAAAATCAATTTTTACACTAAGGCTGTCAAAAACTACATATATTTCAAATAATTTCATGTGATAAGGCCAACTTAAAGGCAAATTTTATCGAAAATAGAACTGGAATCTTCATTTAACTTCAAAAGCTAAGAAAGAAACTTTCAGATTTTTCCTAATTTATGTCTTAACATTTCAAAGACAGCATCCTTGAAGTTTAATACATGTTCTTGCCAATGTACACTCAGAAATATAACCAATCACATTTTCACGACATCTGTGTCTTTACACAGATGACGTGATTCAGAAAAATTAAAATTGTCAGAGAGAGATTATTGGAGTTGTTCAAGTTATCAAACTAGACACTTAACAAGTCTCTGTCTGGAATCTGGGGCCCACTGATCAATCCCCATACCACGCTTTCCCCAATCCATGCATGAGGTAGTTTAAAAACATCAGAAACAAGCTTACAGAACACTTACTGACACTAAACCCAACCCTTCAAATCCAGCAGTGTGCAAGGCTTCACTCTCTGCATGTACTATGGATTAAGATAAAATGCCAGATATTAAATATGCAGGTTGGTTACCCAACTCCTTAGTTTTCATTGTTTCTAATCCACTATTTTTTGAAAGCCAATATATGAACATAGTTAGGCACTAGGTGATACCGAGAAGAAAGTGTCCCTGGCATGACCCAAGTATTGTGATCACAGTCAAACAAAACCATGAGAGAAATGTGTTAAATGTCTACAAAAGGTGTAGCCCTAAGATACAGGAAGAATGTAAAGAGTATTCTGGAAAAGAATGAAAGAAGTCGTCAATAGATCAGCTGAATAAAATCAATTGGTACAGCAATAAAACAGATTCAGGTTCTAGAGACGACCCTGTTGAGAACACTTACAAAGGTTATCTTTTGTTTGGAAAGGCTATGGCCGAGCAATTACGAGTTACAAGGAAAGAAGTTCCCAAGGACTTCAGTGCCCCAACCAAAACCTTATGAATCATTAAAAAAAAAAAAAAAAAAATGCTAGCACAGAACACAACCTCGGAATGTGCAAGAAAGGTTCCAACCAACATTATTTGGAATGACACAACTACAATTCTACTGGGCAAGTACCTTTCAATGCAAGGAAAGAAACTGAAGAAATAAATAAAAGAAATTAACTAATATATAAATATCTTACAGACTCAAATCCTTAGTACCAGTATTTATGATGCTTTACATATTTATATATTTGTAACGTAAAACAATTCTGACTATTAGCGTAAAATATCAGCCCTATAATTTCAATTTAAAACAGAATTAACAGCTAACCTAGACTTGTAATTTTAATTTGAATTTCACTATAAATAGTACTGAAACTTAAGATATTAATATGTACCATGCTTGTAAGTTTATTAAATGTTTTAAGATTTACCATAACATTTGTGAAGGTTTGTCTGAAAACTGAACTACTTACCAAATAGTGAATATATTAAGTTATTTAAACAGTTTTTTAAAGTTTTAAATATGTATGTAAAAGGGATGCAATATAGTTTAAGTCTCCTTTTAAAATGATTCCCTAAACTTACTATATGTATCTAAAAAGATTTGTTAAGTTGAACTTTAAAATTTAAGGGAAATTTGGGGTTTAAAATGTAACTTTGATAAACTACATACTAATTCTTTAAAACCAAAGGAGCTTCCAAATAATTATTTCTGTTTAGAAAAACCCACCTTCAAGGATACAAAATCCTACTTAACTCTTATTAATCCTTCAGTATCTACGTAAAATTCTTCCTTTTCCATGAAGTCTTTCCTCTTTTTCCTTTTACCCTATACTAGGCAAAAAGAAAATAAATGTGTCTCTATCATTCAAACTGCTAATTTATTCTATTCTAGTGGCATAACTTTATGAAAACTCTTCTTTCAGGAATCCACATCGCCTATCCAAGGGTCACACGCACTTTCAGAACAGGGACTGTGCTTTATACTGCTCTCAACCTCTAGAAACATCTTACACAAGGCAACGCTAGCACACAGTAACTATTGGCGGTGGATGAACTGAATTCTAACAATCTTCCATGCCTTTCCAAATGGACCATTACCTCTGTTATGTCCCAATGGTGTGAAAACTGATCCAAGTCAGTGAGGTAAAGTAGCACGGGAGAAAGCTGCGTCTGGATGACATGGGGCACTCCTCAAAGGCTCTGAAGCCAAGTCAGTTCCTCTTTTGAAAACCCTAATTTGAGTATAAAGAAATCCAATTTAAAATAAATCACAAAGCAAGTAACATTCTTAAGTAATTTTTAAAAAATAGACATGTATCTTCAAGTTAAATTCTTCAAGCTAACAAGCTATTTTCTCTGAATTTCTGTACTTTATGTATTATTTTAAAAAATGAAATGCCAGCGATGTAGTAAAATTCATATAATTATGTACACAAAGATTTGGCCTGAATCAAATGTGTAATACATCAAGAAACAATATTATATCCCTTAAACTGAGGGCTTTGCCACCTTTATACTTAAATAAGTGTGAAAGACATAATCATTCTAATTAATGTCAGGTTTAAAAAAGCAAATGAACAAGAAAAACAATATGCTCCTTCATACATATACCAAACTCTGTATTCTTACATAATAGCCTTTCAAGTGTCTTAAAACTATTCCATCCCCCCTAAGTCTATTTCTTCAACAATTACTGTGTACTTCCTTCTACCTATTCCATATAATAAGATTTCTGATTCTCTTACCACCTCTATTACACCTAGTCTGACCTATACAAACAACTTGCCCAAGTCCCTCCTGAAAGACAGCTCTTAGAATGATCAGAATACGAGCACAATGTGGTCTGACCCTAGCTACCTGCTTTAATGTTTTCAGATCACTGTACTTCCATGAACATGCCCTAAAGAGCCATCATCTAGTTGGGAAGCCATATCACACTCCTGGCTGATTCCTAATGAGTTTCCTAAAACCACTAAACCCTTTGACAGGTACTACTAATTAAAACATAAAGCCCTCACATCCATCTCAAACGCATACATCCAAAACTATCAAACAAACATGGACAAGTCTACTTGTTACTTGTTTCTTTTATATAATATTTATCTTGCTACATTCAGCTCCTTATCAGAACTTTTCAAGCTATTTTTGGATTCTGACAACATATTTCAATAAGTCTCTTAATTTTAAGTCTTCAGAAAATTTCAAACACTGTCATCTTTATCATCCAGTTACAAAACAAAACTACCAAAGACAGTATGATCATTTAAAACAACAGTAATAATACTTACTAATCTAACACATCAAGACTCATTTTACTAATTTTTCTCTGACATCAATGGAAAGCAAAATATGGCTAATTAAAATGTGATGTTTTCCCTAACACACCGAACATGTTAAACATGCTTAAAATGGATATTCTGTTCCCCATCTTATTAAGCTATGCAGTGAGGTCCAAAACTTAGACCCAAACAGGTAAGACAGTAAATCTCAGGAGAATTTTCATACTAGGTTCTTTTCCTTTCCTTAACTTGGTGGATCAGGGCAGTTACCTGTAAGTGTTGAAAATAAGAAGCTGAAATAGTCCTCATTACTGATGTTTAACTGATCACTTCCATTCCATTCTTTCACTGAAGACTTCCATCCAGAAAATGATGATCTACAATAAACAATGGAGACCTAGTACTAGAAGTGACCAAATTGAAGACTCAGGAATAAAGCACAGAATATATGACTATTCTTTATGGAATACAAGTATAATTTAAGAGCTCAGTCAAAAATCCGTAGCATGTATCATCTTTACATGTAAGGGGGTTCAAGTATCGTAATATGGAAAATATAATTTCTAACATATGTTTATGTAAAGTTTCCTTGAAAAGCATAACCAGCCCACTTATATGGTACAACTGGAAAATTTTTCCACACCACTCAAAACTCAGTTTCAAGGAGCCAAGGTGAAGTTCTGCTTTTCAGTAGTAGGTTCAGCTGCTATGTATTTACTACCTCATCTTCATTAAAAAAAAAAAAAAAAAAAAAGTCTTACCTTGTTTATATGAATGAGCTAAGTTTAAACAAGCTCCTGCTTCCTACCTAAACCAAAGCATCTTAACTAGGTAAAGAATACTTCAATTTAAAGCCACTCTGCAATAACTATGCACTCCTATACTTTGCGAGGCTTTATAACTAGTCTACGTCACAATACTGCAGCTAAAGTATTGGTAGTGGACTTAAGGGAATAGCTAAACATAAAGCAGCTTCTCATTAAATGAAGATTATCTGGTTCCTGCTATGAGATCAGTTTCCAGTGATACCTTTAAAAACTCTCCTCAAGGTAAGACTAAGAAGGAATACAGCAAATGTCAGCCATGAATACAGCAAAAAAACAAAAAGCTGAGAATAATCAGATCCAAAAAGCTATCTTTTTGGATAGCTTTTTGTGACAAATTTTTTTTTTGGGACAAACTTTTATAATAGAAATCTGAATAAATGTCAAGACAAAATAAGGAGTTTCTAATTCAATGAGAAGCACTTTTTTTTTTTAACCACTGAAACAACTGTATTTATTAACATTCTTAAAAGTTGGGGAGTTAAAAATAATGGCAACATTTTTCTGAATCACTTCTACTTAAAGGACTTCTCTTTGCTTAAAGGGCTATGGGAGAGAATATCACAAGCTAAGAGGTTATAAAAAGTCAGAGATGCTCAATGGAAATGAGTACAAAATGGGTGATTAGAAAAGAAGCTAATATCCTCTTATACCCAGTGAACACTGTGCTGTCCAGTGGCTAAAAAGAGTAGCAAATCCATTTAAAAATCTAGTTTGGACAAAAGACAAGCAATGTATCACTCTGTCCTTAAAACTACAATGACCACACATACTGGCCACACCAGAACAGTTCTGAGACTAGAAGGGATGCTATATCAATTATGCTTGGACACCAGAAGCAAACCAGACCTGCTCCTGGCAGGCCAGCTCACATATTCACCCTGCTTCAAAACCAGGCTGAATTTCTCAGTAATTTCTCCCTTCTCTGGTATTTTTATCTAACAGCATAGACTACGTTTCCACATGCATGTCTCATGTTCCCCAAACCAGCTGTAAATGAACTAGGGGCAGAGAGGGCAAGAAGAGTAACGGTCAGCAGAACACCACAGGTAGATGGAGAGGAAAAACTCAAAAAACCTCTAAGTGAATAGTGAAAAAGGCAGGAACAGCAATTCTAAGTACAGTTTTTAAGACAAACTAAACACCAACAACTCTAAGGTGATGGGTTTTTCACACACTGAACAAACGGAGATGGTCTGGTGGTGACCTGCTCTCCGATGAACTTCCCCTGCTGGAGACAACAGTGTCAGAACGCTAACACCCAGAGTGAACTAGACCGCAGAGCCCAATTAATATAGCAGATGAGAATCAGAAATTATTGAAGGAATATTTCAGGAAAAGGAGCCTGCCAACAGTCCTTGGCACAGACGGAGCTGAGGAGTGGAATGCCTCATGTGAACGGTGCAGGTGGGAGACAGTGAGAAAGCTAGCTGGTTTACCGTCACCATCAAGGACGGAGGGGAAAACCAAAGACGTGAAATAACCCAGGTGATGTCTAAGGAACGGTATGCCTTAGAAGAACATCATTCCTTAAGAATAACCGAACATTATTCTTCAATTCTAAATCTAGGAAAAGTGATGCAATGATAATACCACTGGCCTGGGAAAGTTGAAAAGGCCCCATCTTGTTTTAATTTTTAAAGAGATTAGTTTGAATAGGGACAATACATCTACAGAAAGAGAAGTCTACTAAGACTCTGTGCAAATGCTAAAAGGCAAAGTTTAACTTGGTACACTTTTAACTACATGACAACTTGCTTTTGATGATTATAAACTTCTATTACCATTACTTGTAAATTAATATTTTCTCAGTACTCACCACAAACCCACAAAAAAATGTAAAAAAAGACTTGTGAAAAAATCCTTGACCAAAGTTATTGAGCACAAGTCAATCGTAATTAATGCCAAAAAAGATACTAAATACAAGTTCTAAAGAGAATTAATTTTAAGAGGTGTTCAAAAGTCACTTTTAAATGAATGCCAAAACAGATCCTCCACAAGTTCTATCATGGGAAATGAGTGCCCTCTACTGGAAGTTAACAGTCATAAAACCACTTAAGTTAAATTGTATTTCTTAAAGACCTGGCATTTAGTACTGAACTAGACAAAGAGGGGTTTCATATATAGACAACATATTGCAAACAGCTCTCTTTTGCTAAAAGGAAAAAGTAATTATCAGTTATGAAGCACAATTTGGGCGACAACATTCAAACATACGTCTTATCCTGGTACAAAGAGACTGGCAAACAAAGCTAAAGAAAGTCTACTAATAAAGCGAGCCACTCCTGTTTAATTGGGGCAGAGGGTCTGCACAAGAAGCCACAAAGAAGCTAGTTTTTAAATTTTTCAGCTACAGCCCAGATTCAACTCCAGCCTAAAACTGTATCAGACCCTGGCCTTGAGCCACAATCAGTAACAAATGGCTGAATATGAAAGTACTATGCCTGATACAAACATTACATTTTAAAGGATACTTTGAACACTAGCAACATGAAACATTATTAGTTTTAAGACCTTTGAGAGTAAAACACCACAGTCACATTCTGGAAAGTAGCTCCTTGAAAAATTAAACAGAAAATTAACATATGATTCAGCAATTCTACTTCTGGGTATACAGCCAAAAGAATTAAAAGGATTCAAACAGGTGTCTGCACACCAATGTTTATAGCTGCATTATTTGTAACAGCCAAAAGGCAGAACAACCGAGTATCCATTAACAGATGAATATATCAAAATCATGAAGACAAAATAGTGGTAAACAAGGGCTGGGAGAAGGGGAAATAATCAGTACAGAGTTTCAGTCTGCAACGATGACAGTGCTGGAGATGAATAGTGGTAGCAGTCGCACAAGAGTGTGAATGTACTTAATGCCCCAAACAATTCTCACTGTATACCTAAAACTGGTTAAAATGGGAAGTTTTAGGTTATGTATATTTTGCCACACACACACACACCCACCCACCCACCCACAGATATTTTAATGATTCCCTGTCTGAGTCCGCAAGCTTTTATTTCACCACCTACATTGAACTGAGCTCCCTTCCAAAAAGAAAGACCTGTATTACAATTTCATAACACCAGAAGTTTTAAAACACAGCACTCTCATCCGTCACTGAATCCTTACTATGGCTACACACTTCTGATAATCTTAACCCTTGTTTCAATGCACCTACACAAATCACTGTATGTTTCTACCTGATGGTTCAGCGGTAAAGAATCCACCTGTGGTGTAGCAGAACAAGAGTTCAATCCCTGGGTCAGGAGGATCCCCTGGAAAAAGAAACAGCAAGCCACTCCAGTATCCTTGCCTGGAAAATCCCATGGGCAGAGGCGCCTGGTGGACTACAGCCCATGGACTTAGTGACTGCAACCATGACAATGCAAACCGCTAAGCAAACCACCTGGAACAGTCTTGCCCCAGTGACCTTCCTCTTACCCAGTATCATCAACAGTTTTATCTGCTGTTTTAAGAGCAAATGAAGGGAGGGGCGGCATTTTAAAAAGTCAGTTCATAAACTGCCAGTGACAGGGGAAGGGTGAGGGAGAAGATTATACACTTGAAATACAGCTCACTTTAGCATGCTACCTCATGTGCAGTATCCCGATAAGCATGGCAGCCAAATTTGCACTGAGTCTTCCCATAATACAGCAGCAGCTTAACCGAGAAAGCAAGTCAGCAGGCAGACTGGGTAGAAAATACACAAGCTGGACCAAAAGCTGCTGAGACTCTGCTGACAGAACCACCACTGTGCCTTCTTGTGGATCTAGTGAGGCAGGAAGACAAGTTAAATTTTAAAAGATATACAAACAAGAATTAATAAAGCAGACTGACCATTTTCACTGTGCTATGTTGAATTCTAACATATCAACTACATGAAAAAAAAATATATATGTATGGCTTAAGGTACTGCCTAGAGTAAGACTAAATACAATCATTATTTAAAGATAACATTTAACACTCGATTTCATAATATTCAAATGTGTTATTTGAAATAATAACTGATGGAGTTAAAGGTATTAGAAACAAAGCAAAACAGTAAAAAAAAAAAAAAAAAAAAAAAAAAAACAAGCACTTTTGCCAAACAGGGACAATTATAATATCAACCTAATCCGGCCCCATCACTTCATGGCTAATAGATGGGGAAACAGTGGAAACAGTGGCTGACTTTATTTTTCTGGGCTCCAAAGTCACTGCAGATGGTGACTGCAGCCATGAAATTAAAAGATGCTTACTCCTTGGAAGGAAAGTTAGGACCAACTCAGATAGCATATTAAAAAGCAGAGACATTACTTTGTCAACAAAGGTCTGTCTAGTCAAGGCTATGGTTTTTCCAGTGGTCATGTATGGATGTGAGAGTTAGACTGTGAAGAAAGCTGAACGCAGAACAATTGATGCTTTTGAACTGTGGTGTTGGAGAAGACTCTTAAGAGTCCCTTGGACTGCAAGGAGATCCAACCTGTCCACCCTAAAGGAGATCAGTCCTGGGTGTTCATTGGAAGGACTGATGCTGAAGCTGAAACTCCAATACTTTGGCCACCTGATGCAAAGAGTTGACTCGTTGGAAAAGATCCCGATGCTGGGAAAGATTGAAGGCAGGAGCAGAAGGGGACAACAGAGGATGAGATGCTTGGATGGCATCACCGACTTCATGGACATGGGTTTAGTTGGGCTCCAGGAGTTGGTGATGGACAGGGAGGTCTGGCATGCTGCAGTTCATGTGGTTGCAAAGAGTTGGACATGACTGAGCAACTAAACTGAACTGAATTTAAAACCAAAGACTTATCTGAGTATACACACACACTCCTATATATAAGCAATACTGAAAAATACAGATTTTTAAATACCACACACAAAAGGTAGACACAAACCAACGTTTGTCATTTAATAAATGGGTAAATATAAAGTGGTGTATATTCAACAGTGGAATGTTACTCAGCATTAAAAAGAAATACAGTACTCGTATATGCTCGTAAATCCTAAGAACAGTATGCCAAGTGACGGAAGCCATACTGAGAAGATCCACATCACACAATGTCATCTGTGAGAAATGATGAAAACAGGCAAATACAGAGAGACAGAAATGGTGAGCAGTGGTTGTCAGGAGCTGAGGTAGGAAGAAATGAGGAAATAGGGATGGACTACTAATGGTAGAGTTTCTTTTTGAGGTGATAAAAATATTCTGGAATAAGATAATAGTGACTATCGCACAATCTTGGGAATATGATAAAAATTAATGAATTGCACAGTGTAAAATGGCCAATTTTATGGTATATAAACTGTGTCCTAATAATAAATACTAATTATACATATGCATATGTGTATATTTTTATTGATATTTTTGCTAAAAGAATGAAAAGGTTTCAGGGGTGAGTGAAACGTTAATATATGAAAGCCGTACAAGATCTCAATAACGATTAAATAAGTAAAATTTGCCATCAAAGTTTCAAAAGAATTCTATAAAAATACCTGATCAGTTTTGAATTTGTGAATTTCGTGGCTTAAAAGATAATTTAAGATCTGAAGAAACATCTACAACCTTTAGTTTTCTTAAACTATTGTATTAAGTAATACTATTGAAAATGAATTTACTGTTTGATATTTTATTCATTTTACCATGGTACAATTAATGTATAATTTGAAGGAAAAGTAAAACCTAAAGATCTCCCCTTTGAAACATTGTTCTTAAGTCGGGGTAGACCGATTATTACATACACAGGTAAACAACATTCTTACCATAGATTCGGAGAGCAGTAACTTGTAAACTTTTGAGTAGCTCTTTATTTGCTCGGGCTGCAGCAGTATGGATAATGTCAACAAACTGTGTTGAAAGCTCAGGATTTCGGGAGCCGAGATGTGCAAGCTGCAGTGGTAAACCAGCCAACCAACGTGATAACACTTTACTACGGTATCTAAGGCCATCAAAGAAAAGGGAAATACACCACATTTATTTAAACATTTGAGAGCCTATAAGATGACTGGCATACTATATTCATCTATAGTATTCTCTAAGGTTTTACCCACTGTATTTTAAAAGTTTATGTAGTTTGGGGCACTATGTACATTGTAATTTTATCTTAAAGGACACAGGCTCTACTTAGCTTGTGAACTATTTACACTAATTTGTAATGACCGTTTTACTATATTAAGTCATTTATGCATTCAGTATAGGGTGCCCCCACATTAAGTGGCTTCAAACTTGGGTTATTTCCATTCTTGCACATACTTGCTCACTCTCTAATGTCTCATCTTGGACACGGCAATCACTTTTGCTGTCCCCCAAGAGTTCAGTGATTTACACACAACCTTTGGAGTCTACCAGACTTGAACTTAAGTCTCAGTCTGGCTGCCCTTTAACAGCATGACACTCACCAACTTATTTAACCTAAGCTTCCTTCTATAAGGCAGAAACCAACAGTACCTACATAAAAGTATGAGAATTACTGAAAAATTAAGAAAAGCACCTGACTCACAGTAAAGACTTGAATATGTTCTAACAACTACCTATGTATGCTGAGGTACCACAAATCCCGTTATCTTTCACCCAAACATCTCTTCCAGACTATCCCAAGTAAACCTCAAACTCACCACATCTAAGACTGATTCCTGAGTTCTACTCTTCGTGTTGTCTGCATCACCAGACAGCACCAAACCAAGCTGGACACTTTTGCTCTTTAAGATACCGCCATTTAAAAATTTATTGAAACATTTTTGACACCCAGTATTATGTTAGTTTCAGGTATGTATCACATAATACTCTGACATCTGTACACATTGCAAATGGTCACCATACGTCTAGTAACCACCTGTCCTAATAAAAGTTACTGGTCATATTCTTTATGCTGTATATTATATCCCCATGACTTATTTACTTTATAACTCAGTTTGCACCTTTTAATCTCTTTCACCTATTGTACACCTCTCCTCTTCTACTGCCCTCATTCTTATACCATGTGTCCCAATATGTCACTAAGGGCCGGAGGTTAAACCTCCATAATTTTTATGGGAAGCAAAACAAAATTCTGAGGCTGCTACAGGTGGTTCCAATAATTGTCCTTTAGCTGTTAAGCAGACAAGTGGAAATATATGCTCAAAGAGACTTTTACCTTCTCAGTTATGTGTATAAAGGTTACTGAAACTATTATGTATGCCTTTTTATTAAAAAAAATAATAATAAAACCAAAAAGGATAAAAAGAAGATTTTCTCCAAAGATTTAATCACCCTATCATCTTATTCATACAGATTACAAAGTAACCTGGTAAGAAAAAGAAAAGCAAAATAACAAAGGAACTGTACCGGATTCTGTAAGATCTCAGTTCTACTTTTTGATAGCTTTTACTGAAAAACTTCAGTAACAAAGTCGGAACTGGAAGGAGAAGGCCTCTCTGCTGATACAATGTATAAACTGCCTTTATGAGAGACTCTGTAGCCTCTAAGAAACAAGAGAAAACAGCTGCATGTGAGTCAAAATGTTTCTTCACCAGCACCATAATTCTTCTAAAAAGCACAGAAGCACCTTGTTCCTATGAGGAAGCAGATTTTAGCCACAAACTGATGACTACCATCAAAATCCTACATCAATGGCCTAATAAAAAAGTCAAACCAATCAGAGATTACAGTACAAATTTTCCTAAGAGACAACAAACCTAGGAAAGGACAACAAATACCACAATACTAGAAAGGTGGATAAGCCAGGAACCAAACAGCAAAGTTCTGCTTCAATGAAAAGAATTAGTAAGTCACACTAAAAACTGACTTAATGCAACATAACTTCAAGTTACAAGAAAGGTAAAGAGATAAGGATCCACCAATTTCTAGTCAAACTAGATCAGAAAAGTATTTCTTTATCCTTAGGCTCAATGTCATTTCCTATTAATAAAACTTACCTTCTTTCACTCCAACTATGTAATCTAGTAGAAAACCTACCCATCAGCTTCAGAGTGGACCTACCCACCGAAAAGGGGGTGTTCTCAGCCATCAGGGTTCAAGCAGACATTCCTTCATGATTATGCTGGCTACCTTTTATGGTTCGAACGTAAATGACTATGAAATGTTTGACAGGTATGAACTCAAAATTAGATGCTCAACATTAACAGTATGCGTAAGAGCCCCTCTCTTAAGTAAGGACAGAGCATTGACACCCACCTCTGTCTGACTGCATCTGCATTAACCTCCAGGAGACACCAAGCAATCTGTTCAGCTGCTTACTGTTTAGCCTAGACCCATCTTCAAGGGTTTCTGTTACAAATTTCCTTATCCTTTCTATCCAACTGGAATCCTTCTGCAAAGTTGAGGCATTTGCCAGGGAGACCATGATATCAGACAGTGTTAAATTCAGTAAAAGGTGATCTACATTATTCGAGAGAATCGTGCAATGCTTGATGCTAAAAACAAAGACACACATAACTGTTAAGTGTTGTATCTACCATGCCTGTTTCACTTAAACACTTAACTATTCCTCCCAGAATGAACTGTCAAGAAGGTAAGTATATTAAAGTGACTGTAAGCAAACCATTCATTACAGAATCAGAGTTGTTAAGGCATAAATTAAGAATGCATACTGCTCAGTTCATTACCCAAGTTGCTATTCACACAAGAACTACAGGCCCTTGAAACATGGTGTGGTAATCCTAGATGTACTACAGGGATAAGAACACTTGAAAACTTCAACACACTTGAAGATTTTCGTTAAGCAGATATTTATATTAGGATGAAACTCACGACAGACCTTGATTCTGCTTCTAACTAATTTTGACTTGACAGAATCACTAATTTCTCCTGGCCACAATTTCCTTATATGTGAAACAGGAGACTGGTCTAGATAAGCCCAATTCTGAAACAATTTAATTTTATGACTCACATATTACAATCACTTTTTCTAACAGATTATCTTAAGAAAAACAAAATTTGCAACTTAGGATAAAAACCACTAGATATATAAACACTATATAAACACAGTGTAGATTTCAGGCTACACTGCATTCAACAGCAGAGCCTATTTATTCTCATGTTCAGAAACATGTAAAGTTGATTAAACTAAAAAAATACCTGAAACTAATTTATTTTAAAAGAAAGTTAACCCTGGATTAGGCATGAGAAAGGACACAGTCGTAAGGAACCACAAATACAAGGGGAGGGAAATTTTTAATATTTGGTGTTATTAGGGTATCAAATGTAGGGTTAGGAATGACAAATGGGACCAGATCACAAAGAGTTGAAAACTAAGGACACTAAAATCAATTCTGCAAGCACAGGAGTAACATAGTTGAAAAGTTCTTTCATTTCTGCTGATGAAAAAGAAAATATCAGTTACAAGACTCTAAACAAAGAAGTAGTTGTATGTCTACTTGAGCAATACAGGCAAGACGTGACAAGCTCAAGAAACAATGCTGGTACAGACTAGGAGAAAGGGGGATGTATAGCAGGAATAAAAATTAGCTGGATTTGAAGTCTGCTTAAATGCATACATGTATGTGAGCTTTTAGCTGAGCTGGTAAAGAATCCGCCTGCAATGCTGGAGACCCCAGTTCGATTCCTGGGTTGGAAAGATCCTCTGGAGAAGGGGTAGGCCACCCACTTCAGTATTCTTGGGTTTCCCTGGTGCCTCAGTTGGTAAAGAATATGGCCGCATTGTGAGAGCCCTGGGTTCCATCCCTGGGTTGGGAAGATCCCCTGGAGAAGGGCATGGCAACTCACTCCAGTATTCTTGCCTGGAGAATCCCTATAGACAGAGGAGCCTGGTGGCCTACAGTCATGGTGTCGCAGAGAGTCGGGACCTGGTTGAGTGAGTGAGTAAGCACAGCACAGCCCAGCAAAAAACTGGGAATTCTATCACGGAGAGAGAATGAATGAAAACTGGGACAGATGAGTAGCAATCTATACTACAAACCCAAAACTACTGGTAGGTTCTTTGCCCAACTGTTCAGTGCCCAAAACCAAGGCACATTTTATACTAACCAGACCATACAAAAATTCAACTGCATCATTTATTCACCACAGGTAGAGCTTTTGAAGATCTACTTACCTATTACTGTCTGGAAGGTGTCAACAGACATTCAAAAGTTGGG
Organism: Muntiacus reevesi; assembly: GCF_963930625.1. Classification (NCBI taxonomy): domain Eukaryota; kingdom Metazoa; phylum Chordata; class Mammalia; order Artiodactyla; family Cervidae; genus Muntiacus; species Muntiacus reevesi. Next base: position 80,332 of record NW_027077916.1, read on the forward strand.
AGAATTCATCCCGCTCCTCCAAGAATTTACACAAAATTTTAAAGTCTAAATACACTGACCACCAATTCTATGAGGGAGACAGGAAACTGGGGAAACTCATTTTCAGCAATGATAGAGGAGGAAATTAGAACTGATTCCCGTCCTGAAAATAACTTTAAAAGCTGGATGAAATAGTTTTTAACAACTCAAAAGCATTCAAGAGGTAACAAGGTGATGAACAATTGCTGGGTCCCCAAAATAAAGCAAGATCACAGTACTCAGGTTCCAAGGGCTGTGGAACCAAATACCCAATTCCAACGAAAAGCCTGGAAAACGGAACTAACCTTTCAGAGGCCTCACAGGGAAAAGTCAAACTCCAGAGCCAGACAAACATGGGGACTCTGGTATATTATCCCTACTTCAAGCTGAACCTGTAAGGGCTCCCTGCCAGAGTAACGGTGAACTGGAAGTAAAAAGAGCTCTTACATAAAACAATCCCAGTTATACATCATCTCAGTAGTTAACGCAACAATTTTTCCCAACTAGATCTATAGATTCAACACAATTCCAATCAAAACCCCAGCCAGTTACTTTATAGTTATCAACAAAATGATTTCTGAAGTTTACACACAAAGGCAAACACTAGACTACCCAACACAAGTCCAAAGCGGAACAATGTTGGAGGACTCACACCACTCGATTTCAAGGCTTACTGTACTACAGTAATCAAGACAGCACAGAACTGGTGAACGAACAGACAAACATAGGTCAGTGGAAGAGCCCCAAGACAGGCCTACAAGTACAGTCAACTGATGATTTCAGACAAAAGAGCCGAAGCAATCCAAAAGAGAAACAAGAGTCTTTTTCTGCAAACAGTGCTGGAATAACTGGACAGAAACTCTAGAACTGAAAAATAAAAATAAAACAAATTCAACAAATGTATGTTTGAATGAGACAAAGAGAAACAAAAAATTCAGTAAGTGGGTCTTATATACAATCAATTAGTCTTTAAAGGGAAGGAGAAAAATGGCATTAATATTTTAAAGATGAGAATTTTTCAGATGTGTTTAGACACTTCACTCAAGATCTCAGATTTAAGAAGCTCACTGAATTCCAAGGAAAATCAATAAAAAAGAAAACCACACCTGGATACATCATTGTCAAACAGCAGAAAATAAAAGACAAGGAGCAAAGTCTTATGGGGGAGGTGGGGGGGGTGGGGAGGGAAGTAACTTTTATAAAGTAGCAACAGTTCAGACTTATAGCTGACTTCCTAACAGCAGTGGGAACCAACAGAGCGAAGCGTTGCAGTCAGTACGGTCAGTACGCTCAAACAAGAAAACTGCCAAGCTCAAGCACTGTGCTCTGTTAAAACAGTCCTTGGAAATAAAGGAGAATACATATATTCTCCTTCATATTTATATATATATATATATATATATATATATATATATATATATATATATATATATGTATTTGTGTGTGTGTGTGTAAATCCTCTAGCAGCTTCTAAATAAGCCTAATGAAGAGAGATGAAAAAAATGAAGAGCAAAAAAAATAGAATATACAGATAAAACTCAGATGGTGGATACAAGTTCTCCAAAAATATTAATTTTGCTTGAAAGTTCAAATTTTATCTCTAGCACAGACACTATTTTCCTGAAACTGATAGGCTTATTTTTTTCATTTCTGAGAAAATATCTACAAATACCCAAGTCTGAATAAGATTAGTTAGTCATTTAAATTAAAATCATGTCCATTGCAGAAAATACAAACAGAATGACAAGTGCATTTCCTCGAGACAACCATCATTCTTTGGCATGCAGCCAAAATACTTCAGGCACACTTTCCATTTCACCACACAGAATATTAAAATTACGTGTTTTCAAGGATTGTGACTTAATAAGATTAGTAATTTTTTACTTAATTAAGAACAATTTTAAGTGAAACTGGCATGTTCTTTTAAACTGTGAATGCATAGTGGTGAAGAATACTGTTAACCCTCCATACCGTTCTGCCTCCACATATTCAACCAACTGCAGATGGTGTATCATGTGTATGGATTGTGGCTTTCTGAATCCATAGATGCAGAATGTGTATTTGGAGGGCAACTTGCTTCTGGATCAGTGAAAATACCACGTATGACACTATGTCTTTACACAAAACTCAGACTGTACAACAAGAAGAGTGACCCCTCACATAAACCAAGGACTCCAGTGTAAATGATGTATCACTGAGGTTTGTATTTTACAACAGATACACAACTCTGGTGTGGGACGCTGACGTGAGGGAGGCTGTGCATCCATGGGGGTAGGAGTAGTGTATGAGGACTCCGTACTTTCTGTTCAATTTTAATACGAATCTAAAATTGCTCTAAAAAATGAACTCCATTTAAAAAAAAAAAAAAGGAATGAAATGCTAGTAGTGCCACAACATGAATAAACCTTAAAGATATCATGCTAAGTGAAGTTAAGCCAGACATTAAACAGTGTTTTCAGTTTCTACTGATACATGGTACCAGAACAGTCAAATTAATAAAGGGGAAAAATGCAATAGCGGTTCCCAGTACCTGGAGGGAGAAGAGCATAGGAAGCTGTTATTTAATGTGTACCGAGTTTCAGACTGGTAACATGAAAAATGTGAAATGTACTTAATGCCACCAATCAGTACACTTTAAAAATAGTTAAAATGCTAATTTTTATGCTATGGACATCTTACCACAATGAAAATAATATCTTTTGTAACTCCACAGTTCAACCCAAGATTAAAAATAATCTAGACATCAGGTCAAAATTGAAGACCACCAGCTTAGGCCACATTGGCTCCTCTAACTTGAATCTGTGAATTTAATAGATAGCCTCCAAAGGCTATCTGAGAAATATTCAACACGCTTCCTTATGGAAGTTCAAGAGCAGCCTGCGGACCCTCAAAACAAATCACTAGGGAAATTTATGGTAATACTGTCAATCCACTTTTGTTAAAAATGCCACAATTTCACCACCTCAGTGTCTTCATCGTTAACTCCTTTTTCACCTTCTATATCTTAGCACAAATCACTACCTAGGCAGGCAGCCCTCCCTAGGACCTATGCCCCCCATGAAAGAGCAGGACCAGCTCCCTACTATACTGATATACTTTTATTACCCTACATTCTTTTTCCTAAGTGCCTTCAACATATTAAGTGCCCAATAAAGTGAATAATGACAGTACACCCATATGCTCTTGAGTAGTTTACTTACATTTAATGGTCTACCAAATTCCAAACATCCTTTTATTTAATCTCATTTTGATGAAAATTACACCTGAAACCTCTTCCTTGACAACATAAAAATCACATGTCATTATATTCACGCATTGAAGGATATTCTCAACCTTATCCATGGACCTGATTAAAAACTTCTGTGTTAATAAGAAAACTGTATCTGGAGCAAGTAACAACTTACTTGCTCAAGAAAGTATCTCCATATTTGATTCTCTGTCACCTCCAACTCCAGAAACTCTAAATTAATGGTCCTAAAACATGGTTTTGATCCAACCAATAATAGTCTTCAATGCCTAAAGGATCAAGGATGAAAGAGAAATGAGAGTCAGAGACAAAAAATGACTTTCAGCATTAAAGTTAGTCATCAGTAGAAACCAATTTGATCCAGGTCTGTCCCATGTCCTCCATTATGCAATTTTATAGCTTTCTCATACCCTATAATATCTCCTTCCATTACTGCAATCATCCCTCACTTCAATTCTGCCTGCTAAAATCACATTCACATTAAAACACTACTCTCCAACACTGCCTTGTCTGTTTATCCTAACAAGGATCTGTCTTCTCCTATTAATTCCTATAGCATTTCTTGACTATAAAGTTCTAATGACACTTAAATATGCCTTGTGTGAAAGATGTAGATTCATTTTTCTTCCTGCAAGTTATTGAGCTTTTGTTTCTCAGCCTTAAAACTACCCTTCCACGCTCTTACTTTGTGATCCTGGGGGTGAGTCACATTTTCTCCTTTACAGTTTGCTTCTTGTTAGGCTCTGCCAATAAAGTGCTTGTTTTTGTTTAGTCACTAAGCTGTGTCAGACTCTTCAGCAACCCCGTGGACTACAGCCCGCCAGGCTCCTCTTTCCATGGGATATTCTAGGCAAGAATACTGGAATGGGTAGTCATTTCCTTCTCCAGCAGATCTTACCAACCCAGGGATTGAAATCTGTCCCTGCACTGGCAGGAGGGCTCTCCACCACTGAGCCACCTGGAAGTCAAGGGGTACTTGAGACCAGAAAGCTGGAGGAGGAAAATGCGGCACTTTCTGTTTGCTTCCTAGTCCTATTTTTTGCTTCCTTTTGCCACCAGTGCAACCCAACCACTCTTCAGGCCAGCAGCAGTTCATTCTAGCAGCCAGAGTTGGTTCCAGTCTGTATCTTCCTGACACAGAACCAGTATCACCGTGCCCCTAGAACACCAGCGCCAGCCAGCAGAACCCTCTTCGCTGAGCCCTGTACCCTTACCCCACTGGGCCCCTCTCCTGATCCCAAAGACATTAGTCCCAGCTGAGTGCAAACCCCTTCCTCGAGGCCTGAGTTTGGGCTGCAGCCTTTCTTTCCAGCCACTTGCCTCTTCTCTTTGCTCTCCGGTCAGGAGGCAGTGGTGGCTTCCAACAAGACCTTGCTGTTCCCTTTTGTCTTTCCACTATTAAGTGGAAATGCCTAGTTAACAACCGGTTGTATTAAATTCTCTGTGAAAATCACTGGTATGATTTCCATCTCATGACTAGAGTCTGACACACATTTTTATCAATTTTAAGATTTTGTATTGATTTTTGCAATTTATGAATCACTTAAGAGATCAAAGAATATACCTTAGGGCATCTAATTATCTGTCATAATACTTTACTTACAGTGAGAGACCAAAAAACTTCAGTGAATGAAGTTTCTCTGCCTACAACATACTTATCACTTCTGAGCATATCCTCTGAACTCTGCCCAAAGAGCCTCACTGATTCTCCAAGTAGTTTCTTCCTTTTGATAAGTTTAAGAACCTTCTGACAAAGACTTTAAAATCTGTTCAAGCGTTTGCTCATTTGGGGAATTGCACCTTGAGTATCTGTATCTGCTTGTCAAGTTTTATTTGGTAATTTGTTTTTACGTTTATCTGCTCTTACTTCAGGTAAATATTTCAAATAACTTCCAGGCTTACACTTTTCCAGTGAAACTTCATCCATAATTTGTTCTTTTCACTTATTTTAAAAAAGAGAACTGCTTTTCTTCAATTATCCCTCTTCCATCAGGATACTGATAACAGTTACATTACGCTTCCTTGTGTATATAAATGAGAGCAGAAACTAGTGATGTTATGCTCTCAAAGATTCAGTAATTACACAGTGCCTCTCACAAACAAACTATCCACTCTAAGCAAATTTTTATTAAATTCTTATCTATACAATTTGATAACTGACACTCATTTAGCACAAAACATTCACTTCACAGATTAAAAATAAAAATAAAAACTAAGTAAAATTGGAAGTCCAGGGCTTAAAGTGACTTGTTTAAGATCAGATACTACAGCTTTTATCTTTACTTCACAGTCTAGATAACAACTACTTGCAGTGTACAAAGTTCAGTGTGAGACTGTTTTCTGAAAATGTCAGGTTAAACAGTGGATGAGAATGGCAATATCTTTTATTTGTTCCTTTCCTTTTTTTGCTTGGTTATTTCTTTTAAGGCATATGGAAAATTACTCCTAAAATGGTGTTTGAAATCAGTAAGGTAATTCTTTCAAAGCCATGACTCCTAGTAAAATAAGCACAGATTAGAAAATCTGTAAGAAACAATAACTTAAAATAGCAAATAAGACTTTAAGCAGAAACTTAACAACTTGTCAATATTCACTTACAAATTTACCCTTATAACACACCTTTTGCTAATGATATAATATGTAAATAAATCTTAAAATCTGAATAAACTGTTAGGCCATCCAACTTTCACCCACAGTTCTTTTTGGTGCTTTCATTTTTACATGCATTTCATCTACTTAAAATGAGAAAAAAAGGGAGAAAGTAAAATTTAATAAAATTCTGATTTTGAACTACTAATGCAATATTTATAAAGTATACAAGAAAATCTTCTACTTAGTGTTCCATTTAAGAGTAACTATATTCTCTAGAAATTCTATTGCTCATTAAAGACATTTAATACCTTCACAAATCAATGTGTTTGTCTAAATTCTTCAGCAGTATTCTTCAATGTATCATGTTCTCCTACCTGAAACACTGATTCCCTACTATCCAGAGGACCAATCATTCCAGTCTGCCAGTGGCTGAGGGGTTGCTTGGGATATGGGACATGAGACACTACAATAGCTAGCTCCAGCTCTAGCAAGCCTGGAGGCCAAACTCAGACCATAAATCAACAGCTAGCTATTGCAGCATATCTCCTTAGTTACCTTCACTGGGTTTTCCTCTTTTTCTTAACCTAAAAATGTGTCCTTGACAACCTCTGGACTTCTACTAGGTATCTTAAACTTAACATGAATAAACTGAACTCTCCTATGGGCAGTCACATCATCATCTGGACCACAGTACAGGCATCACCCCTGCTCCTCTTTCCTTAACTACATACACCAGCATTCCTGCTGGTTTCACCAGAATCTGGCTGCTTCTCATCACTTCAACCACCACCTGCCGTTCGACTCCAAGCCACCATCACCTCTCACTTAAGACTGCTGTCTCAGGCTCCCAAAGGCCCTCATGCTTTTCCTCTTGCCCCCCTAAACTTAACTCTCTACACGGCAGCCAGGGTGATCTTTTAAAACACAAATCCTACTTCACAATATTACAGGGAAGGATAAAGGAGATAATATATATAAAGGAAGGACAGGTCATCCATGGGATCAATGATCTCAGTTGGGCCCATTTTGCTAGAGTTGGAGAAGGAGGGCATGGGGGTTTTTAACTGTTTTATTTGTAAATCTGGCATATTAAAGTTAAATAAACATAATTTAGATCATGCCACTCCTCTGCTCAAAACCCTCCAATGTCTTTTCACCACACTCAGGTTAAAATTCTAAGTCTTTACCACAGACCACAAGGTACCACATGATGTGGCTACTGTCCGTCATGTCCCCCCTCATCACCCACCATTCTCCCAGGACCTCACTTGCACATGCCTTGCTGCCATTCCTCAAGTATGTCCAATCTGTTCTCACTTCAGGGTTTTGCACTTGCTGTTCCCTGTGCCTAGAAGGGTCTTCCTACAGGTCTTCACAAGACTTGCTCCTTCTCTTCATTCACTGACATGCAAATATTAAGAAGGCATTTCCTGACCACCTAGTTAACAGGTACCTCCCCGCACACTGTTTCATTACATCTTCTCTCTTACCCACTTTCATCTTTCTTCCTAATGATGACATGATGGACATCAGCTATTTGTTTGCCATCTCTCAACCCCACCAGGAGCTAAGTGTTTGCCTTGTCAGTCATGTTTATCTCTGTATTCCCAGAGTCTAGACAGAACCTAACTCACTGCAAAGCAGCACTATTCAAAAGACCTTTCTGCAGTGACAGAGCCATTTTCTTCTTGTATTTGTGCTGTCCAATACAGTAGCCACTGCCACCTGAAGCTACTAAGCATCTAAAATGTGACTACTGTTTACTGAGGAACTGAATTTTAATTAAACAGCCAAATTTATAGGTGCTCAATTAACCTTTGCATCTAACTCTTTCTCACAAATTCTGATCTTCATGGTAAAAACAAAACAATAAGGAAACATTTACACTGAACGCAGCAAGCATTAAAATACAAAGCTAGGACACAACAAAATCTCTATAGTGTATAAAATTATACTACTGACCTAAAGTTAATAATACAGGACTCCAAAAACTGAAGTTAATTAAAAAGTTAACATTACATTGTATTTTAAAACACTGTGTGTTTTAAAAATATTAAATACAGTATACTTGAAATTAAGGATCCTAAGGATACAAAGAGTGTATTACAAATAAACCACCTCAGTCAGGATCTGAGTACTCAACCACTGAAAATAAGATTTAATATTAACTTGAGATTTCTTTCCAAAGATGAAAGATTTCAAATTCCTAAAAAGCTTTACAATAAAAAATACTTGGGCAAAAATGAAACTTCTCAATTATGCAGCAAATACAAACACACTATATGCGTTTAACAAAACTTAAAAAGTAAGCAGTCAGTTACCCTAAGGTTGCACCCTAATACAGATGCCAATTTATCAACAGAAAACCTACACATTTTGAGAGAAAAGAGCTACAATTCAGCCTGTGGTGCATAATTAGAATTTAAGACCAAGAAATGCCATTTCATTCCTCCTAAAGTTTGAACTTTGACCACTCAATACTTTAAGTACTAAGCTATAACTAAGGTGAATGAGAAAGTGGAACTGACAGCAGGAATGGTCATGAAAAATAAACTAACAGACATTTTAATGTAATCTGGTGTAACATACATATTTATACTTTGTCTGCAAAGTAATAGATTTACCTTATTCAGTTATTATAGTTCAAATCTGCCGTGGTCAATTAGAGAACTCTGCCAATGGATGCTTTTAAATACTATTTCAGTTTGAATTTGCACCATACCTGCAACTGCAGCTTACCTACAGTAAAGGTTAACTTTAAGAAATATTTTCCGATTTATATCCTTTATCAAGAAAATAGAGAGAGACTGAGTAACTCTCTTGGTAAATGTCACATTGCACTTGAAAAGATGTGGGTTATTTTCAAATATCTTTTTATGTTGGTTTCTAACGTAATTCCACTGTGATAAGAGAACAGACCCTGTGTGATTTCAATACCTTTAAGACCATGAAATTTTTGCACGTTGTTTTATGTCCTTGGATAAGTTCCAGAGTCTCCCAATTTACAGTCTATGGGAACTTGAATAGAATTTGTGTCCTACTGTTGTGTAAAAATTGTATAAATCTTAATTATATTGAATTGGTTCATAGTGTTTTTCAGGTCTAGTATATCATTCTATTTCTCTACATATTCATTCTATTAATTTTTGAGAGTTTGATACTAAAACTCCAACTAAAAATCTTAATTTATCTCCTTAAAAAATAATTGTAATATACAGTGTATTTTCCAAGTCTCCTGTAAATGTGTTATCGTACTTTCAGAATTTAAAAAATTGAAATTAAAAAACTACTATGTATGAAGTAAATAAACCCCAAGGATGTATTGTACAGCACAGAAAAAATAGTCATTATTTCATAATAAAATGGAGTATAATCTGTAAAAATACTGATTCACTGTATTGTATAACTGAAACAAATGTAACATTATAAATCGGCTATGTGCTCATGCATACTCAGTCTCTTCCATCGCGTCTGACTCTTTGCCACCCTATGGACTACAGAACACCAGCTCTTCTTTCCATGGGACTCTCCAGGCAAGAATACTGGAGTGGGTTGCCCTGCCCTCCTCCAGGGGATCTTCCCGACCCAGGGATTGAACCCAAGCCTCCCGTGTCTCCTGCATTGTAGGCGGATTCTTTACTGCTGAACCACCAGGGGAGTAAATCAACTATATTTCAATATAAATACCCTCCTCAAAAGAGAGACTGAGTAGGAAGATAAAGATCAGAGAATCTTAAGTGATACATCAGCCAAGAACCCTGATTTAAACAAAGAAGCTCAATTATATATTATGGCAATCAAGGAAATATGAACACTAGATCTTTGATAATATTAAGGAATCGTGGATAATGATAAAGGAATTTAAATTATTTTTTTAAAAGACTCACTGCCTTTTAAGAAAACATGCTGAAACATTTATGGATGAAATGATGGTATAAGATGATTTGCTTTGCTTTGGTTTAGGATTTGCTTCAACCATCTGTATGAAGGGTTGGGGGGTGAGGTGGGTCAAGCAGAAATAGAAAAAGCTTGTCCTTGAGCTGAAAACTTGGAGCTGGAGGATAAGAGAATATGGAGATTTGTGTTCTATTTTTTGTGTGTGAAATTTTCTACACTATAATCTTTAAAAAAAGAAAAAAAGAAAAAACTAGTAGAGCCATTTTTTTTTTAAATGCAAGTAGGTCATAAGAGAGTAAGAAGATTTCCAATAATGAATTAACAACCTGCAAATAGCTATATATTATGGTTATCCTACTGGAAATTTTAATATAAATAAATTCACTTATTTGGGAAAGTTTCTTTCAGGTTATATGTTGTATTTGGAAAATATAACAGCCATACCCAGGGGCAAGTGACAAGACTCATCTGCACACCTGGGTCTTCACTGCCAGTGCCTGTGACACTTGACTATTTTACCATTTCCACGTTACCATTCTCAGAATATAAGGCAAATCTTGCCTGAATCACTGTCACTGACCCGAGAGGGTCCTAGCCCAGAGTCTTAAAGAAGGTCTTCCTCCAGAAATTAGACACGGTCCTTGTGTAGTTCTGTCCTCTAGAATCTTTCTCCCAAGTAACATAAGAACAAGAGGAGAAAGGCAGAGATGATCTGGATTTCTTGAGCCATCTGGGTGGATCAAGTTTTTTATTTCTTTCCTCTGCACAAAGTCCCTCACCTGTGACAAGCTTCAGCATTAGGTCCTGGTGACACAGTCCCCTGCGGGGGGAGATAGAGAAGTAAGGAGACAGGTAGTAGTAAGTAGCTTCTTAATCTGACTAAGATCAATTTAATTTGAAAGAGGAAGTAGCTTTACAGCAATCCTTTTTCTCATCATTGCCAGATTACCTCATTGCTTTAAAAGAAAATGAATTCCTCCATCTCAAGTGTTTGGCAAACAATAGTCAGCAGATTTGTGTAAAAAAAAAAGTATACATAGTCAATTAGGGGTCGATTACAAATTTCTATTTGGGGAGTCTCCAAATTGGGAACCTGAGAGTAGAGTAGAAAAAAGATTTTTCCCTTTGAATACTTCATGCTTTTAAAATTTTGAGCCATGTGAATGTATTGCTTTATGTAATTAATTAGTTAACTTATTAAAAATAAAGATTAAATAAATAAATAAAAATAAAGATAAAAATGGAGATCATAATGCCTAAAAAGAGATTAAGATCACAGGGCCATTTGCTTCTAATGTAAAAACTAATACAAATCACTCTGTTAAGAATCAAAAGGCTATTATAATTAAATGACACATAATATCAGATTTTCTTTTGCAAAATAGGCCCTTATGGGCAAAGTTGGTGAATTCTGAATAAAATCTCTAAGTTAGATAACAGTATTGTATCAATATTAATTTCCTGACTTTAATAATAGTACTGTGGTCATATAAAAGTTTTTTTAAGAAACACACTTCAAAACATTAGGGGTAAAGTGGTGTCATATCTGCAACTTTCTCTGAAATAGTGGGGATGAGATATATAGAGAAAGACAGAGAGAAAATAATAATAATAAAGTAGACTCGATAAAATGTTGATATTTACTGGCAAAGAGGGGGAGCGCCTGGAACTCTCATACACTAATGGCAGAAGTAAAAAAATTATGACTATTTTTGAAACCAGGCAATGCTTTAATAATGTTAAACATAGACTTATCATATGGCCTAGCACTTACAGTCCTAGGTATTTACCCTAGAGAAATTAAAACATAGAGATCCAAAACATGTGTCTAAGAATGTTCATATCAACTTTATTCATAATAGCCCAAAGTGCAAACAATCTCCATGTTCATCAATAGGAGAGTGAATCACATTCATCAATAGGAGATGAATAAACAAATATTTATCAACAGGAGAGTGAATAAGCAAATGTATTCTCACACAAATGTTTGACAAACATTATTTTCACAAACAAATGTATCCACCTGCAAAGTGGGAGACCTGGGTTCCATCTGATCCCTGGGTTGGGAAGATTCCCTCGAGAAGGGGAAGGCTACTTACTCCAGCATTCTGGCCTGAAGAATTCCACGGGCTGTATACACATGAGGTGACAAAGGGTCAGATATGACTGAGTAAGTTTCACTTCACTTCATTCACACACCAGACACTGGGACATGATTCCCATGGGTCCCTTGTGTTTCCACATGTCTTATGAATAGAGGTGCTGACAGTTTTGCTCCAGACAATCTTCTTTAAAAAAAAAACAAAAAAAAAAAAACACTTGCACAGAAGATACCCTTGGAAAATATAATTTCTCCATCTGGAGCAGAAGGCAAATTTTTTGGAGTCCAGTATGATGAAGATAATGTCTCCTTCCAGGAACAAAGGTTGGGCAGATTTTCTTGAAGTCTCTTATTAAAGATTGAGGTTTTCTAAGCTTAGGGTTCCTCAGCTATGACTCAAGATTTACTATGTGTGGACATTTAGGTTGTTTTTACCTGTATAAGTTTATTGAGGCATAACTTACATGCAAAAAAATCATATTTGATCTGGTACAAGCATGAATCCGAGGCAGCCTAACTTTTTAGCTTGCAAACAGGATAAAATCTCAGATTCTTCACAGTCCTTGCCAGTGGAATGCTGCCCAGCAACAAAAAGGAAAGAATCACTGAGACACACAGCAGTACAGATGAGTCTTGCAAACATTATGCTGCGTGAAAAAGCTGAGCCCGGATCAAGTATGATACTGTCTAATTTTATTTACTGAAAATTCTCCATCGAGCAGAATAAATCTGTATTAATAGAAATCACAATGGCAGTTGCCTGAGACAGGGAGTTTGGGGCATGTTGACAGAGGTAAAGGATGAAGGATTTTCCCAAGAGTCCAGTGGTTAAGAATTATCCTTGCAGTGCATGGGACACGGGTTCCGGGAACCAAGGTTCTGCGTGCTGCAGCACAGCTAAGGCCACGCGCTGCGGATATTAGGTGAGGAGGAGCCCCACAATGCGACTAAGGCCCGGTGCAGGCAAATAACCAAGTCTTTAAAAGGAGGTGAGGGGGAAGCTTTCTAGCGTGGTGGGAGTGGTGGAACTATTTTGTATCTTTGTTGTGTTTGCATGGATATATACATCTTTCAAAGTGCATCAAACAGTGTGCCCTAAAATGTATAATTTTGTTATATGTGAATTACGCCTCAGTAAAATTACATAGAAATAGTCTAAATACTTATCAACATGTGAACAGATATGCAAAATATGGTATATACATAAAATGGAATATTATTCAGCCTTGAAAAGGAATGAAATTCTGAAACATGCTAGAACATGGGTGTTCCTTGAAATCATTACACTACGTGAGAGAAGTCAGACATGAGAAGACAGTTACTGTGTGATTCCACTTCTTTGAGCTGCCTGGAATAGACAAATTCATAGACAGAAAGTAGAGCAGTGGTTATCCAGGGCTGTGGAGTTGTGGTCTAGTGGGTACAAGGTTTCAGTTTGGAAGGATGAAATAATTCTGGAGATGGAGGTGATGGTGTTGTACAACAGTGTGAACACACTTAATGCCACTTAACTGGACACTCAAAATGTTTAAAATGATAAATGTTATATCTAGTACATTTATATGTATTACAGTAGTGGTGTGAAAAAAAATAATCTCTCTCTCCAGTGGTGTGCTGCAAAATGTATAACAACCAGCTATGAGAGGGAAGCATATTGGTAGTATTCACTTTGATAGAAACACTCCCACAGTGATCCAGTTCAAGCAACAGTGTGATATCACTGAATGTAGAGTTTGGAAAAGATACAAACAACTGACTTTACAAAGTCAATAGGAGTTGGCTCAAAGACACTACTGTCTCTATCCAACCAACCGATTGTTAGTACACAGCAAATCCAGTAAAGAAAACACAACATAAAAGTTATAAAGAAAAAGGGAAAAAAATCACCCCACCACTACTTATAGGCAGTTGTCTGTATGCCAGCCAGGGAGGTCGATGGTTATTTGTGGGCTGATAACATACAGGAACAACAAAGTGCCAGTTCACTGATCCTGCAGGCTGGAAGGCATCAATTCTGGTTGGTTGGTACCCATTGCCACATCAGTTATTAAATCTTGTGGCTCTTATTCCTGGTGGTGACATCCAGAAAAGGAAAACTGTGGGACCTTCTTGAATCATGTAAGTTTAGCTACCAGTAGGTAACCCTTTCAAATTTTTATCGATCTTTACTGTCATCATATTCCCTTTGTTTTGGCACAAAATGCCTGCAAAAGTACAGGAGATACAAAATTTTGAAGCCATTTCCAGAAGATTTAGGCTGATTCTCGGTGCCAGTGACTCTCAGATAGGGTGTGCATGTAATTACTTGGAGTAATCTTCATTTTGAAAGAACTACAGGTGATTCTAATGCAGTTGGTTCACAGAACACATTTGGCAACATGGTTCGATGAGGTAGCTCTTTCCCTTCTCCCCTTTCATAATTTCACACCACAACCACATTGCTCTAAGATGCAAATTAGGGTAACTGATGTTATAAAACATGTCCCAATGTGTGTATAACAATGTCTGAAATGATTTTAAGAATATTCAGTATAGAAAAGGTGACATAAAATTGTGCTAATTCATTTTACTGTCATTGGTGAAACAAGTGTTATTCAAGCCTTTTGATGTGGCAGAAATATTTTAAGACAACCCCTTCTATTCTTTGAGCAGGAAATAAAATCTAGCAAACTGTGTAGCCAGTAACCTTAGGGATGGTACTTGAGGCTTGATCTCTAAAAGATGTTGAGTCCAAAAGTTGAACCTAAATCTGCCTGTATTGTTCTGCCTTGAGTGAATCTTTCATGCAGGCTGTGATCAGTGCATTTAAAAGAGCAGAGATCTGAATTTTATTGAGATTTACCTTATGTTTTATTATTGTGGGCTTGCCAGGTGGCACTAGTGGTAAAGAACCCACCTGCCAATGCAGGTGATGTAAGAGGTGCTGATTGGATTTCTGGGTCAGGAAGATCGAGGAGGGTGTGGCAACCCACTCCAGTATTCTTGCCTGGAGAATCCTATAAACAGATGAACCTGGTGGGCTACAGTCCGTAGTTGCAAAGAGTCGGACACAACTGAAGCAACTTAGCATGCATGCATGTTTTATTAATAATGAATTTCTGTTTAGTAAATGTTTCATAGTTATGTGCCAGACTTGCTTTCCTTATAACATGGTGGCAAGGTTAAGGAGGCATCGTTAGTCTTCATCCACTCTAATTAATAAATGCTACATGAATCTACCAAAAAGAACCTTATAACTGTGCTTGAAAAGTTGGCTTAGGGTAGCTCTTTATAGGGTGTTTGGGGGAACACTAAACCCCAAGATGCTCATTTGAAGATAGAAGACCTGCAAAAAAAAAAAAAAAGAGAGAGAGAGAGAGAGAAGAGAAAGAAGACTTGCATGATTAAATAAACATAGGAAATGCTGCATAGGCGAATATTTTATTTTTTTTAATTTAGTCCACCATTTACCAAAGTTATTGATTAAAGATTTTAAAATTTCATAAGAATAACATTTTGTGGAATATATATTTAGCAAAGAATTCTCCAGTGCTCTGGTGAAAATTTTAGCTGTGAAGGGGAACACAGGGATAGAGAGGCAAATTAATTTGTCATTCTTGACTTCAAACTTACATTAACCACATTTGTTTCCACTATTAAATGTAAAGAATTTGATGGATTTAACAAGAGTCATCAAGGATAGTCAAAAGGTAACTTCCTCAGTGGTCTGGTGCAGCCAAAAATCAACTGGAGAATATACCTCAGGTGCCCGCTGCAACTCGAGAAAAACCATGAGGCTTCCCCCTCGCTACGAGATGAACCCCAATTTCCCAGCATTGCGTGAAGACCAATTCCGTGTTCCCCATCAAACAAGAAAGGAGCCTTGACTTCCTTGATGGAACTCCAGAGAGGCCCCAAGAACACTGTCGCAAGTCTAGAGGGACCTGAGGTCACCGCAATCACACAAAAGAGCTTCATGTACCACAAATCAACTCGAGATGAGGCCTGATTCCCCTGCAATGGCTCCAGAGCTAGCAGGCGTTCCCCTGCAAACACAGCAAGTGGCTTGCCTTCCTTTAGGCAACACCAGAGATTCCGCGAGAACACCATCCCAAGTCTAGAGGAACACGAGTTCAGCACAGCAACTAGAGAGAAGCTCCGTGTACAGCAAATCATCTCGAGATGAGAGCTGATTCTCTGGCTTTGACTCAAGAGGAATGCCAACTTTCCACAAGCACCTCAAGAGGAGGCTTCTCTCAGCTATAGGTATGTGAGAGGGACCCTGAGTTTGCTGCCTCAAGTGGAATGGACACCGAGATGCCGTGACTCGAGATAAGGCCGGATTTCCCTGCAGTGACCTGAATGCAAGCTCGTCTTTCATCTCACGAGATGAAGGGATGTCTGAATCCCCTGTGGAGACCCTAGAGAAAGCCCTAGTTCCACGTATCATCTCAACAGGAGGCCTCACACTCCTTTCAAAACTCGAGAGTCACGCGGAGGTCAATGCCTCAAAAGGAGACGATTCCTGACTCCTCTTGAAAATTGATAGGAATCCCAATATCCCTGTGGCAACTGGACAGGAACCCTGGGTCTCTCGCCTCACCTTGAGAGGGGTCCCTATTGCCCTATCAAGCCTCGATGAGAATACCGAGGTGTCCCTAACATCTAGGCAGGAGTCCTGACGTCACTGAACAACATGAGTTTTGAAGGGTCATTCCCGCCGTAACTCGAGAAGATACCCCAGGTCCCCACCACAACTCAAGAAAACCCAGGAGAATTCACCCTCGCCGTGAGATGAGGCCCAATTCCACTGCATCGCATGTAAAGCAATTCCGTGTTCCCCATAAAACAGGATATGAGCCTTGACTTCCGTGATGGAACTCCAGAGAGTCCCCAAGAACACTGTCGCAAGTGTAGAGGGACACTGCAGTCCCCGCAGCAACACGAAAGTGCTCCGAGTACCCAGATCAACTCGAGATGAGACCCGATTCCCCTGCACTGGCTCCAGAGCAATCCCGCTTTCCTCATCAAACTAGACAAGTGGCTTGACTTCCCTTAGGCAACTCCAGAGATTCCCCGAGAGCACCATCCCAAGTCTAGAGGAACACCAAGTTCAGCACAGCAACTCGAGAAAAGCTCTGTGTACCCCAAAACATTCGAGATGAGAGCTGATTCCCTGGCTTCGACTCAAGAGGAATGCCAACTTTCCACAAGCAGCTCAAGTGGAGGCTTTTCTCAGCTCTAGGTATGTGAGAGGGACCCTGAGTTTGCTGCCTCAAGTGGAATGGACACCGAGATGCCCTGACTCGAAATAAGGCTGGATTTCCCTGCAGTGACTTGAATGCAGGCTCGTCTTTCATCTCACAAGATGAAGAGATGTCTGAATCCCCTGTGGAGACCCTAAAGAAAGCCCTAGTTCCCCACCTCATCTCGACAGGAGGCCTTACATCCCTTTGACAACTCGAGAGGAACACGGAGTTCAATGCTTCAAAAGGAGACGATGCCTAACACCTCTTGAAAATTGATAGGAATAGCAATATCCCTGTGGCAACTGCAAAGGGAAGCTGGGTCAACACCTCACCTCGAGAGGCATCCCTATTGCCCTGCCAAGCCTCGAGGAGAATCCCGAGGTGTCCTTCAAAACTAGACAGGAGTCCTGTCGCCACTCAACCAACACGGGTTTTGAAGGGCCATCCTCGCCGTAACCCAAGAACATACCCTAGGTCCCAGCCGCAACTCAACATAAACCATGAGACTTCCCCCTGGCCGCGAGGTGAGGCCCGATTCCCCTGCACTGAGTGCAGAGCAAATCCGTGTTCCCCATCAAACATGAAAGGAGGCTTCACTTCCTAGATGAAACGCCACATAGTCCCCAAGAACACTGCCAGAGGTCGAGAGGGACCCTGAGGTCACCGCAACAAAACAAAAGAATTTGTGTAAATGAAATCAACTCGAGATGAGGCACGATTGCCCTGCATTGGCTCCAGAGCCATCTCGCATTCCCCATCAAACATGACAAGTGGCTTGACTTCCTTTAGGCAACTCCAGAGATTGACCAAGAGTACCGTCCAATATCTAAAGGAACACAAAGTTCAGCACTGCAACTCGAGAAAAGCTCCCTGTACCCCCAAATCATCTCGAGTTGAGAGCTGCTTCCCTGGATTCAACTCAAGAGGAATGCCAACTGTCCACAAGTACCTCAAGAGAGGACTTCTCTCAGTTATATGTATGTGAGATGGGCCCTGAGTTTGTGGCCTCAAGTGAAATGGACACCGAGATGTCCTGACTCGAAATAAGGCTGGATTTCCCTGCAGTGACTTGAATGCAGGCTCGTCTTTCATCTCACGAGATGAAGGGATGTCTGAATCCCCTGTGGTGACCCTAGAGAAAGCCCTAGTTCCTGGCCTCATCCCAACATGAGACCTCACATCCCTGTGAAAACTCGAGAGGCACACGGAGTTAAATGCTTCAAAAGGAGACGATGGCTGACTCTTCTTGAAATATGATAGGAATCCCAAAATTCCTGTGGCCACTGCAAATGGAACCTGGGTTTCCCCTCTCACCTTGAGAGGCGTCCCTATTGCCCTCCCAAGCCCCGAGGAGAATCCCGAGGTGTCCCTCGCAACTAGACAGGAGTCCTGACATCACTGATCCAACCCGAGTTTTGAAGGGCCATCCTCGTCATAACACGAGAACATAATCCAGGTTCCCACCGCAACTCGAGAAAAACAATGACACTTTCCCCTCGCCACGAGATGAGGCCCGATTCCCCTGCACTGCATGCAGAGCAAGTCCGTGTTCCCCATCAAACAGGAAAGGAGCCTTGACTTCCTTGATGGCACTCCAGAGAGTCCCCAGGAACACTTTCACAAGTCTAGAGGGACCCTGAGGTCCCCGAAACAACATGAAAGCGCTCCATGTACTCCAAATCAACTCGAGATGAGGCCTGATTCCCCTGCACTGCATGCAGAGCAAGTCCATGTTCCCCATCAAACACGAAAAGAGCCTTGACTTCCTAGATGAAACTCCACATAGTCCCCAAGAACACTGTCACAGTTCTGCAGGGACCCTGAAGTGACAGCAGCAGCACGAAAGAACTCGTTTAACTCAAATCAACCCTAGATGAGACCCGATTCCCCTGCATTGACTCCAGAGACATCCCTCATTCCCCATTAAACAGGGCAAATAGCCTGACTTCCTTTAGGCAACCCCAGAGATTCACCGAGAGCACCGTCCCATATCTAGAGGAACACCAAGTTCAGCACAGCAACTCGACAAAAGCTCCGTGTACCACAAAACATTTCGAGATGAGAGTTATGACACAGGAGGAATGGAAACTTTCCACAAGCACCTCAAGAGGACGCTACTCTGAGCTATAGGTATGTGAGAGGGATCCTGAGTTTGCTGCCTCGTGTGGAATGGACACCGAAATGCCCTTACTCGAAATAAGGCCGGATTTCCCTGCAGTGACTTGAATGCAGTCTCGTCTATCATCTCACAAGAAGAAGGGATGTCTAAGTCCCCTGTGGATACCCTAGAGAAAGCCCAAGTTCCCTGCCTCATCTCGACAGGAGGCCTCACATCCCTTTGAAACTTTGAGAGGCATGTGGAGTTCAATGCCTCAAAAGTAGATGATGCCTGCCTCCTCTTGAAAATTGATAGGAATCTCAATATCTCTGTGGCAACTGGAAAGGGACCCTGGGTCTCCACTTTACCTCGAGAGACTTCCCTATTGCCCTCCCAAGCCCCGAGGAGAATCCCGAGGTGTCCCTCGCAACTAGACAGGTGTCCTGACGTCGCTGACCCAACACAAGTTTTGAAGGTCCATCCCCACCGCAACTCAAGAACATACCCCAGGTTCCCACCGCAACTCGAGAAAAACCATGAGACATCCCCCTCGCCGTGAGATGAGGTCTGATTCCCCTGCATTGCATGCAGAGCATGTGTGTGTTCCCCATCATACTTGAAAAGAGTTTTGACTTCCTTGATGGAACTCCAGAGAGTCCCCAAGAACACTGTTACAAAGCTAGAGGGACCCTGCGGACTCCGCAGCAACATGAAAGAGCTCGTGTACCCCAAATCAACTCGAGATGAGGCCCAATTCACCTGAATTGCGTCCAGAGCCATCACACGTTCCCCATCAAATACAACATGTGGCTTGACCTCCTTTACGCAACTCCAGAGATTCCACGAGAACATCATTCCAAGTCCAGAGGAACACCAAGTTCTGCAGAGCAACTCGAGAAAAGCTCCATGTACCCCAAATCATCTCGAGATGAGAGCTGATTCGCTGAACTCGACTCAAAGGGAATTCCAACTTTCCACAAGCACCTCAAGAGGAGGCTTCTCTCAGCTATAAGTATCATAGTGGGACCCTGAGCTTGCTGCCTCAAGTGGAATGTACAATGAGATTCCCAGACTCGAAAAAAGGCCGGATTTCCCTGCAGTGACGTGAATGCAGGCTCGTCTTTCATCTCACAAGATGAAGGGATATCTGAATCCCCCATGGAGACCCTAAAGAAAGCCCTTGTTCCCCGACTCATCTCGACAGGAGGCCACACATCCCTTTGACAACTCGAGAGGAGTGCAGAGTTCAAGGCGTCAAAAGGAGACGACGCCTGACTCACCTTGAAAATTGATAGGGATCCCAATATCCCTCTGGCAACTGCGAAGGAAGTCTGGGTCTCCTGTCTCACCTCGAGAGGCGTCCCTATTGCCCTGCCAAGCCTCAAGGAGAATCCCGAGGTATCCCTGGCAATTAGACATGAGTCCTGAAGTCGCTGAACCAACATGAGTTTTGAAGGGCCATCCCCGCCGTAATACGAGAACATACCCCAGATTCCCGCTGAAACTCAAGAAAAACCATGAGACTTCCCCATCGCTGCGAGATGAAGCCCGATTGCAATGCTGCGTGCAGAGCAAGTCTGTGTTCCTCATTAAACACAAAAGGAGCCTTGACTTCCTTGATGGACCTCCAGAAAGTCCCCAAGAACACTATCACAAGTCTAGCGGGACCCTGAGGTCCCCGCAGCAACACAAAAGAGCATCGTGTACCCCAAATCGACTCGAGATGAGGTGTGATTCCCCTGCATTACATGCAGACCACATCTGAGTTCCCCATCAAACACTAAAGGAGCCTTGACTTCCTAGATGAAATTCCACATAGTCCCCAAGAAGACTGGGGACTTCAGCACCTCACAAGTCTAGAGGTGCTGAGGCCACCACAGCAACACATAAGAGCTTCGTGTACTACAAATCAACTTGACATGAGGCCGGATTCCCCTCCATTGGCTCCAGAGCCATCGTGCATTCCCCATCAAACAGATCAAGTAGCTTGACTTCTTTTAGCAACCCCAGAGATTAACCGAGAGCACCGTCCCATATCTAGAGGAACACCAAGTTCAGCACAGCAACTCGACAAAAGCTCCGTGTACCACAAATCATCTCAAGATGAGAGCTGATTCCCTGGATTGGACTCAAGAGGAATGCCAACGTTCCACAAGCAACTCAAGAGGAGGCTTCTCTCAGCTATATGTATGTGAAAGGGAACCTGATTTTGCTGCTTCAAGTGGAATGGACATCGAGATACCCTGATTCAAAATAAGGCCGGATTTCCCTGCATTGACTTGAATGCAGGCTCATCTTTCATCTCACATAAAGAAGGGATGTCTGAATCCCTTGTGGAGACCCTAGAGAAAGCACTAGTTCCCTGCCTTATCTCGACATGAGGCCTGACTTCCCTTTGAAAACTCGAGAGGCATTCGAAGTTCAATGCTTCAAAAGGAGACGAAGCCTGACTCCTTTTCAAAATTGATAGGAATCACGATATCCCTGTGGCAACTGGACAGGAACCCTGGGTCTCTCGCCTCACTTCGAGAGGCATCCCTATTGCCCATGCAAGCCTCGAGGAGAATTCCGAGGTGTCCCTCGCAACTAGAGAGGAATCTTGACGTTGCTGATCCAACACAAGTTTTGAAGGTCCATCCTCGTCGTAACTAGAAAACATAACCCAGGTTCTTGCCGCAACTCGAGAAAAACCATGAGGCTTTCACCTGGCCGTGAGATGAGGCCTGAATCCCCTGCACTGCAGGCAGAGCAATTCCCTGTTCCCCATGAACACGAAAGGAGCCTTGACTTCCTTGATGGAACTCCAAAGAGTCCCCAGGAACACTGTCACTGGTATAGAGGGACACTGAGTTCCCCACAGCAACACGAAAGCGCTCCGTGTACTTCAAATCAACACGAGGTGAGGCCTGATTCCCCTGCATGGTCTCCAGAGCCATCCAGCATTCCCCATCAAACACGACAAGTGGCTTGTCTTCCTTTAGGCAACTCCAGAGTTTACCCGAGAACACCGTCCTAAGTATAGAGGAACACCACGTTCAGCACAGCAACTAGAAAACATCTCTGTGTACCTCAAATCATCTCGAGATGAGCGCTGATTCCCTGGCTTTGACTCAAGAGGAATGCCAGCTTTAAACAACACCTAAAGAGGAGGCTTCTCTCAGCTATAGGTATGTGAGAGGGACCCTGAGTTTGCTGCCTCAAGTGGCATGGACACTGAGAAGCCCTGACTCAAAATAAGGCCAGGTGTCCCTGCAGTGGCTTGAATGCAGGCTCATCTCTCATCTCACAAGATGAAGGGATGTCTGAATCCCCTGTGGAGACCCTAGAGAATACCCTAGTTCCCAGCCTCACCTTAAAAGGAGGCCTCACATCCCTTTGACAACTCGAGAGGAACACAGAGCAACATGTAAAGGCTCTGTGTACTCCAAAACAACTCGAGATGAGGCCCGATTCCCCTGCACTGCGTTCAGAGCAAGTCTGTGTTCCCCATCAAACACGAAAGGAGCTTTGACTTCCCTGATGGAAATCCAGAGAGTCCCCAGGAACACTGTCACAAGTTTCGAGGGTCCCTGAGGTCCCCACAGCAACATGAAAATGCACTGTGTACTTGAAATCAACTCGAGATGAGGCCCGCTTCCCATGCACTGCATGCAAAGCAAGTCTGTGTTCCCCATAAAACACGAAAGGAGCCTTGACTTCCTTGATGGAAATCCAGAGAGTCCCCAGGAACACTTTGAAAAGTCTAGAGGGACCCTGAGAACCCCACAGCAACATGAAAGTGCACTGTGTGCTTCAAATCAACTCGAGATGAGGCCCGATTCCCCTGCATTAGCTCCAGAGCCATCACTCATTCCCCATCAAACACAACAAGTGGCTTGACTTCCTTTAGGCAACTCCAGAGATTACCTGAGAATACCATCTCAAGACAAGAGGAATACCAAGTTCAGCACAGCAACTCGAGAAAAGTTCCGTGTACCCCAAATCATCTCGAGATGAGAGCTGATTCCCTGGCTTCGACTCAAGAGGAATGCCAACTTTCCACAAGCCCCTCAAGAGGAGGCTTCTTTCAGCTCTAGGTATGTGAGAGGGACCCTGAGTTTGCTGCATCAAGTGGAATGGTTACCCAGATGCCATGACTCGAAATAAGGTTGGATTTCCCTGCAGTGACTTTAATGCAGGCTCGTCTTTCATCACACATGATGAAGTGATGTCTGAATCCCCTGTGGAGACCCTAGAGAAAACCCTAGTTCCCCGGCTCATCTCGACAGGAGGACTCACAGTCTTTAGAAACCTCCAGAGGCACATGGATTTAAATGCTTCAAAAGGAGAGCATGGCTGCCTCCTCTTGAAAATTGATAGGAATCCCCAAATTACTGTGGCAACTGGAATGGACCCTGGGTCTCCCCCCTCACCTCGAGAGGCATCCTTATTGCCCTACCAAGCCTCGAATAGAATCCCGAGTTGTCCCTTGCAGCTAGACAGGAGTCCTAATGTCACTGAATCAACACGAGTTTGAAGGGCCATCCCAACCATAACTTGAGAACATAACTCAGGTTCCCGCCACAGCTCAAGAAAACCGTGAGAATTCCCCCTTGCCATGAGATGAGGCCCGATTCCCCTGCATTGCATGCAGAGCAAGTCCATGTTCCCCATCAAAAACGAAAGGAGCCTTGACTTCCTAGATGAAACTCCACATAGTCCCCAAGAACTGTGTCAGAAGTCTAGAGGGACCCTGAGGTCAGTGCAACAATAGGAAAGAGCACCGTGTAGCACAAATCAACTCGAGATGAGGCCCGATTCCCCTGCACTGGCTCCAGAGCAATCCTGCATTCCTCATCAAAGAGCACAAGTGGCTTGACTTCTTTTGGGCAACTCCAAGATTCCCCGAGAACACCATCCCAAGTCTAGAGCAACACCAAGTTCAGCACAGCAACTCGAGAAAAGCTCCGTGTAGCCCAAATCATTTCGAGATGAGAGCAGATTCCCTGGCTTTGAAACAAGAGCAATGCCAACTTTCCACAAGCAGCTCAAGTGGAGGCTTTTCTCAGCTCTTGGTATGTGAGAGGCACCCTGAGTCTGCTGCTTCAAGTGGAATGGACACCGAGATGCCCTGACTTGAAATAAGGCCGGAATTCCCTGCAGTGACTTGAATGCCGGCTCATCCTTCATCTCAAAAGATGAAGGGATATCTGAATCCCCTATGAAGACCCTAGAGAAAGCCCTAGTTCCCCGCCTCATCTCGACAGGAGGCCTCACATCCCTTTGACAACACGAGTAGAACACGGAGTTCAGTGCTTCAAAAGTAGACAATGATTGAGTCCTCTTGAAAATTGACAGAAGTCCCAGTATCCGTGTGGCAACTTGAAAGGACACTGGGTCTCCTGCCTCACCTCGAGAGGCATCCCTATTGCCCTGCCAAGACTCGAGGACAATCCCGAGTTGTCCATCGCAACTAGACAGGAGTCCTGACGTAGCTGAAAAAACACGAGTTTTGACGGGCCATCCCCATCGTCACTTGAGAATATAACCCAGGTTCCCTCCACAACTCGAGAAAATCCATGAGACTTCCCGCTCGATGAGAGATGAGATCAGATTCCCCTGCACTGAGTGAAGAGCAATTCCGTGTTCCCCATCAAACATGAAAGGAGCCTTGACTTCCTTGATGGAACTCCAGAGAGTCCCCAAGAACACTGATAAATGTCTAGAGGAACCCTGAGGTCACCGCAGCAACATGAAATAGTTCGGTGTACCCCAAATCAACTCGAGATGGGTCCAGATTCCCCTTCATTGGCTCCAGAGCCATCCGGCGTTCCCCATCAAACATGACAAGTGACTTGACTTCCTTTAAGCAACTCCAGAGATTCCCCGAGAACAACGTCCTGAGTATAGAGGAACACCACGTTCAGCACAGCAACTAGAAAACAGCTCCGTGTACCTCAAATCATCTCGAGATGAGACTTGATTCCCTGGCTTTGACTCAAGAGGAATGCCAGCTTTAAACAACACCTAAAGAGGAGGCTTCTCTCAGCTATAGGTACGTGAGTGGGACCCTGAGTTTGCTGCCTCAAGTGGAATGGACACCGAGATGCCCTGACTTGAAATAAGGCCGGATGTCCCTGCAGTGATTTGAATGCAGGATTGTCTTTCATCTCACAGATGAAGGGATGTTTGAATCCCCTGTGGAGACCCTAGAGAATACGCTAGTTCCCAGCCTCATCTCGACAGGAGGCCTCACATCCCTTTGACAACATGAGAGGCAAGCGGAGTTCAATGCTTCAAAAGGAGACGAAGCCTGACTCCTCTTGAAAACTGACAGGAGTCACAGTATGGCTCTGGCAACTGCAAAGGGAAACCTGGTGTCCCGCCTCACTTCGAGAGGCATCCCAATTGTCCTGCCAAGCCTCGAGAAGAATCCCAAGGTGTCCCTCGGAACTAGACAGGAGTCCTGACGTCGCTGAACAAACACGAGTTTTGAAGGGCCAACTCTGCCGTAACTCGAGAATATAACCCAGGTTCCACACCACAGCTCCAGAAAAACAATGAGACTTTCCCCTCACCATGAGATGAGGCCCGATTCCCCTGCATTGCATGCAGAGCAAGTCCGTGTTCCCCATCAAACACGAAAGGAGCCTTGACTTCCTAGATGAAACTCTCCATAGTCCCCAAGAACTCTGTCAGAAGTCTAGAGGGACCCTGAGATCAATGCAGCAACACGACAGAGCCCCGTGTACCACAAATCAACTCGAGATGAAGCCTGATTTCCCTGCATTGGCTCCAGAACAATCCTGCATTCCTCATCAAAGAGCACAAGTCGCTTGACTTCTTTTAGGCAACTCCAGAGACTCTATGAGAATACCGCCACCAGTCTAGAGGAACACCAAGTTCAGCACAGCAACTCGAGAAAAGCTCCGTGTACCCCAAAACATTTCGAGATGAGAGCTGATTCCCTGGCTTCGACTCAAGAGGAATGCCAACTTTCCACAAGCAGCTCAAGCGGATGCTTTTCTCAACTATAGGTATGTGAGAGGGACCCTGAATTTGCTGCCACAAGTGGAATGGACACCGAGATTCCCTGACTCGACATAAGGCTGGATTTCCCTGCAGTGACTTGAATGCAGGCTTGTCTTTCATCTCAAAAGATGAAGTGATGTCTGAATCCCCTGTGGAGACCCTAGACAAAGCCCTATTTCCCCACCTCATCTCGACAGGTGACCTTACATCCCTTTGACAACACGAGTCGAATGTGGAATTCAATGCTTCATAAGGAGACGATGACTGAGTCCTCTTGAAAATTGACAGGAATCCCAGTATGTCTGTTGCAACTTGAAAGGACACTGGGTCTCCCCCGTCACCTCGAGAGGCGTCACTATTGTCCTGCCAAGCCTTGAGGAGAATCTCAAGGTGTCCCTCGCAACTAGACAGGAGTTCACACATCGCTGAACAAACATGAGTTTTGAAGGGCCATCCCCGCCGTAACTCTAGAACATAACCAGGTTCCCTCCACAACTCCAGAAAAACAATGAGACTTTCTCCTCACCGCGAGATGAGGCCCAGTTCCCATGCAATGTATGCAGGTTAAGTCCGTGTTCCCAATCAAAAGGAAAGGAGACTTGACTTCTTTGAAGGACCTCCAGAGAGACCCCAAGAACACTGTCAGAAGTCTACAGGGACCCTGAGGTCCCCGCAGCAACATGAAAGGGCTCCGTGTACTCCAAATCAACTCAAGATGAGGCCCGATTCCCCTGGACTGCATTCAGAGCAAGTCCGTGTTCCCCATCAAACACGAAAGGAGCCTTGACTTCCTTGATGGAACTCCAGAGAGTCCCCAGGAACACTGTCACAAGTCTAGAGAGACCCTGAGGTCCCCTGCAGCAACATGAAAGTGCACCGTGTACTTCAAATCAACTCGAGATGAGACCCGATTCCCCTGCATTGTCTCCAGAGACATCACTCGTTCCCCATCAGACACACAAAGTGGCTTGATTTCCGTTAGGCTACTCCAGAGATTACCCGAGACTACCATCTCAAGACTAGAGGAACACCAAGTTCAGCACAGAAACTCGAGAAAAGCTCTGTGTACCCCAAATCATCTTGAGATGAGAGCTGATTCCCTGGCTTTGACTCAAGAGGGATGTCAACTTTACACAAGCACCTGACGAGGAGGCTTCTGTCAGGTATATGTATGTGAGAGGGACCCTGAGTTTGCTGCCTCAAGTGGAATGAACACCGAGATGCCCTGACTCATAATAAGGCCGGAATTCCCTGGAGTGACTTGAATGCAGGCTCGTCTTTCATCAAACAAGATGAAGGGATGTCTGAATCCCCTGTGGAGACCCTAGAGACAGCCCTAGTTCCCCGGCTCATCTCAACAGGAGGCCTCACATCCTTTTGAAACTCGAGAGGCACGTGGATTTAAATGCTTCAAAAGGGGAGTATTGCTCCCTCCTCTTGAAAATTGATAGGAATCCCAAAATTCCTGTGGCAACTGGAAAGGACCTTGGGTTGCCCCTCTCACATTGAGAGGCGTCCCTATTGCCCTGCCAAGCTTCGAGGAGAATCTCGATGTGTCCCTCACAACTAGACAGGAGTCCTGATATCACTGAACCAACACAAGTTTTGAAGGGCCATCCCAGCTGTAACTCGAGAATATAACCCAGTTTCCCGCCACAACTCGAGAAAACCATGAGAATTCCCCCTCGCCGTGAGACGAGGCCTGATTCCCCTGCATTGCATGCAAAGCAAGTCGGTGTTCCCCATCAAACACGAAAGGAGCCTTGACTTCCTAGATGAAACTCCACATAGTCCCCAATAACTCTGTCACATGTCTAGTGGGACCCCGAGGTCAACGCAGCAACACGAAATATCCCCGTTTACCTCAAATCAACTTGAGGTGAGGCCTGATTTCCCTGCATTGGCTCTAGAGCAATCCAGCATTCCTCATCAAGCAGGACAAGTGGCTTGACTTCTTTTAGGCAACTCCAGAGATTCCCCGAGAACACCGTCCCAAGTATAGAAGAACACCAAGTTCAGCACAGCAACTCGAGAAAAGCTCCGTGTACCCCAAATCATTTCGAGATGAGAGCTGATTTCCTGGCTTCGAATCAAGAGGAATGCCCACTTTCCACAGCAGCTCAAGCGGAGGCTTTTCTCAGCTCTAGGTATGTGAGAGGGACCCTCAGTTTGCTGCCTCAAGTGAAATGGACACCGAGATGCCCTGACTCGAAATAAGGCCGGAATTCCCTGCAGTGACTTGAGTGCAGGCTCGTCTTTCATCTCATCAGATGAAGGGATTCCTGAATCCCCTTGAAGACCCTATAGAAAGCCCTATTTCCCCACCTCATCTTGACATGTGCCCTCACATCCCTTTGACAACACGAATGGAAAGTGGAATTCAATGCTTCAAAAGTAGACGATGACTGAGTCCTCTTGAAAATTGACAGGAATCCCAGTATCCCTGTGGCAACTTGAAAGGACACTGGGTCTCCCGCCTCACCTCGAGAGGTGTCCTCCTTATTGACTTGCCAAGTCTCGAAGTGAATCTCGAGTTGTCCCTCGCAACGAGACTGGAGGCCTGATGTCGCTGAACAAACACGCATTATGAGGGGCCATCCCCTTCGTCACTCGAGAATATAACCCAGGTTCCTTCTGCAACGCGAGAAAGTCCATGAGACTTTCCACTCGAAGAGAGATGAGATCAAATTCCCCTGCATTGCGTGCAGAGCAATTCCATGTGCACCATCAAACATGAAAGGAACCTTGACTTCCTTGATGGAACTCCAGAGAGTCCCCAAGAACACTGATACAAGTCTAGAGTGACCCTGAGGTCACCGCAGCAACACGAAAGTGCTCAGTGTACTGCAAATCAACGTGAGATGAGGCCAGATTACACTACATTGGCTCCAGAGCCATCCGGCGTTCCCCATCAAACACGACAAGTGGCTTGACTTCCTTTAGGCAACTCCAGAGATTCCCTGAAAACACTGTCCTAAGTATAGAGGAACACCACGTTCAGCACCGCAATTAGAAAACAGCTCCGTGTACCTCAAATCATCTCAAGATGAGAGTTGATTCCCTGGCTTCGAATCAAGAGGAATGCCAACTTTCCAGAACCCCCTCACGGGGAAGCTTCTCTCAGCTATAGGTACGTGAGAGGGACCCTGAGTTTGCTGCCTCAAGTGGAATGGACACCGAGATGCCGTGACTCGACATAAGGCCGGATTTCCCTGCAGTGACATGAATGCAGGCTTGTCTTTCATCTCAAAAGATGAAGGGATGTCTGAATCCCCTGTGGAGACCCTAGAGAAAGCCCTAGTTCCCCACCTCATTTCCACAGGAGGTCTCACATCCCTTTGACAACTCGAGAGGAACACGGAGTTCAATGCTTCAAAAGTAGACGATGACTGACTCCTCTTGAAAATTGACAGGAATCCCAGTATTCCTGTAACAACTTGAAAGTGACAGTGGGTTTCCCTACTCATCTCGAGAGGCCTCCCTATTGTCCAACCAAGTTTCGAGGAGAATCCCGAGGTGACCCTCACAACTAGACAGGCGTCCTGACATCATTGAACAAACAGGAGTTTTAAGAGTCCATCCCTGTCGTCACTCGAGAATATACCCCAGGTTCCCTCCGCAACTCGAGAAAAACCATGAGACTTCCCACTCGATGAGAGATGAGATCAGATTCCCCTGCATTGAGTGCAGAGCAAGTCCGTGTTCCCCATCAAACATGAAAGGAGCCTTGACGTCCTTGATGGAACTCTAGAGAGTCCCCAAGAACACTGATACAAGTCTAGAGGGACCCTGAGGTCCCCGCAGCAACATGAAAGCACTCCGTGTACTCCAAATCAACTCAAGATGAGGCCAGATTCCCCTTCATTGGCTCCAGAGCCATCTGGCGTTCCCCATCAAACACAACATGTGGCTTGACTTCCTTTAGGCAACTCCAGAGATTCCCCGAAAACACTGTCCTAAGTATAGAGGAACACCCTGTTCAGCACAGCAACTAGAAAACAGCTCTGTGTACCTCAAATCATCTCGAGATGAGACCTGATTTCCTGGCTTTGACTCAAGAGGAATGCCAGGTTTAAACAACACCTAAAGAGGAGGCTTCTCTCAGCTATAGATATGTGAGAGGGACCCTGAGTTTGCTGCCTCACGTGGAATGGACACCAAGATGCCCTGGTTTGAAATAAGGCCGGATTTCCCTGCAGTGACTTGAATGCAGGTTCGTCTTTCATCTCATAAGAGGAAGGGACGTCTGAATCCCCTGTGGAGACCCTAGAGAATGCCCTAGTTCCCCGCCTCATTTTGACAGGAGGCCTCACATCCCTTTGACAACACGAGAGGCACGTGGAGTTCAATGCTTCAAAAGGAGATGAAACCTGTCTCCTCTTGAAAACTGACAGGAGTCACAGTATTGCTCTGGCAACTGCAAAGGCAAACTTGGTCTCCCCCCTCACCTTGAGAGGCGTCCGTATTGCATTGCAACATCTCGAGGAGAATCCTGATGTGTCTCTCCCAACAAGACAAGAGTCCTGACGTCACTGAACCTCACCCCAGACCCTGCACCTGGGGTCACTCCTCCAGTTTCCAAGGTGACTCCACCTGAAATATCCTGTGTCTGTAATCACATGTGCACATCTCCAGGATGACGCCACTTCCCAGACCCAGTACCTGTGGTCACGCTTCCACAATCTCCAGGGTGATCACAACACACTGGACCATGCACCTGGGGTCACATGTCCACAGTCTGCAGGGTGACATTCTCCCAAACCCTATATCTAGGATCACATATCTACAGTCCCCTGGGTGATCCCTCCCAGACACTGTATCTGGAGTCACACATCCACAGTCTCCACGGTGACCCCTTCCCAAGCCTTGCAACTGGGCTCACAATTCCACAGTCTCCAGGGTGAATTCCTTCTGACCATTCCCCTGGGGTCACATATCCACATTCTTCAGGGTGACCAACCCAGTCCCTGTCCATGGGGTCACATATCAACAGTCTCCAGGGTGACACTCCTCCCCTGAATGCACATTTCAAGGGGAGCACAAAAAGCACACCCAAAATATGCACATTTGACAAAAGGGTTATTTTGGACTGATTAATTAAAAAAAAACAAAACAAAACAAAAGAAAAAAACAAACAGCCGCCCCAGGAGGATCTTTGAAAACCAAGTCGAAATTCCATTTTATGAAGTAGATTTACATTTGTTAAGGATATCTCCATCTTTAAGGACGTGTCCCTGTCTGGACCAGGAAATAGAGGATGGCTAAATATCAAGAATGGACTAAGTATCAAGACTGACTTGATATCACTAAATGACTTGACTAAATATCAAGAAGGTCTATGGAATGGACCTGGAAGTTAATCTGCATACCACCATGTCTTTGTTTACTGTGCTTCACCTAATAATCTCCCTTAAATAGCTTCTTCCATTCCTTAACCTCCTTCTTTCATTCTTAGCTGATGATAGCATTTAAGGTAAAGTCTTGGACCATTTCAGAAAGTGACAGTTTTCCCAGGTATCTTTTAACTATATAGGAGGTATGCATGTCATATATTAAACTTCTGATTGTTTTTCTCCAATCCATCTTCCTTTCATTATGAACATCTCAGTGAAGAACATTGAGGCTAGGGGGAAAATTATCTTTCCTCTCATCTAATGCAATAAAATAGCATTCAGAGATATAGAGGAATGAACCACAGACCAATTTAAAATAAAAATAAAGGAAAGCATGAATCTAACACTTACATTACTGAGTGAGGGAATCCAGCCTCAAGTGCTACACACTGTATGATCGTATAAGACGTTCTAGCAAAGGTAAAACAGACATGATAAAGAGTTTATGGAATATATGGTTGAAATATTTCACATGGTACTTTAGTGAGGAATACCTGCCACTATGCATTTGTCTAAGCACATAGATTTCTGTTTTCAGAACACAAGAAATTTATTACCTATTCACATTTATTTATTTATGGTATGGAGTGCTAAAGACTGGAATGCAGAATTTAACAAAGAATATAACAGATTGAGAAATAAATGAAAAGCTTCAGACTTCCCTAGGGGCCCAGTGGTTAAGACTCCACGTTGCCAGTGCAGGAAATATGGGTTCAATTCCTGGTCAGGGACCTAAAACCCCACATGACGCGGCACAGCCAAAAGATTTAAAAGGAAGAAGAAAAATTTTAAAAGGCCACTCTCACTCTTAGGACAAAATTATCTGACCTAAGTTCACTGTGTAAATGAATGGAATCTGCAGGCCAAAGGCAAATGTACCATACATAAACAATGGGCTCTGTAAGTTCTTTCCACGGGGGTTTGTAGCTAACAGGACTGAAACTACCATATCAGTTATTGAAGGAGCAAGCCCTGAATTTGATAAGTGATGAGTAGTGGAAGCCAGGTTTCTTACCATTGGAGTGGGAAGTTACAGGCAGACAAAAGGAGAAGGGTATAATACCTGTGTCATAAGAGATCAGGTTGGAGACATCATTATAAACTATCTTTAGCCTAATGCAGAAACATATAACTCCATGTGAAAATCTTCATAACCGTCTGTATGCATAGTCTGGATACATGCATGTGTATTTCCATGCATTGTCTGCTGAGATTATTAAGTTCCCACATACAAGTTTTTATTAATATGCTCTAACAAAAAGGGACAAGGACTCTTTAAATATGTGTCTGATACTAGGACTGAGACAATAAATATGTAAAGCAGCATAATCTTAAAATGTGAGAAAGAAGGACCAAAAAGCCCCATAAAAGCTGAATTATGTAAAATAAAAGCAGGAGAGTATGGAAAAAGCTCTCAATAGCCAAAGCTAGAATGAACTAAGCAGTCTAATTGGCTGGATTATAGCCAAAAGAAAGTGAAAGTGAAGTTGCTCAGTCGTGTCTGACTCTTTGCAACCCCATGGACTGTAAGCTATGAGGTGCCTCCATTCATGAAATTTTCCAGGCAAGAGTACTGGAGTGGGTTGCCATTTCCTTCTCCAGGGGATCTTCCCCACCCAGGGATTGAACCCAGGTATCCTGCATTGCAAGCATATGCTTTTACAGGCTGAGCCACCAGGGAAGCTCCCAAAAGTTTAAAATAATTTTCAGGTGTCCAAACTGGTAAAAAGTAAAAATTAGGTTTTATGAGTAATGTTGAATAAAAATCTCACACAGAAAGATTCTAAATAATTGATACAGACTCAGCTGTCCATCAAGTATATGAAGCTAACTCTCCTCTCCTCAAATGTGGGTCCTGCATTATGACTTCCTCCTTAATAAGGCACTCAGGATGGACGTGAGGAAAATCAACAATAAAGACAAATAACAAATGTTGGCGAAAATGTACGAAATTGAAACTCAAAACTTTACTTGTGGAGAGGTAAAATGGTGCAATCAATGTGTCCAAAACAAGCATTTTCTCAAAAACATAAAAATGTAATTATATCACTCAGTAGTGGCCACAGGACTGGAAAAGGTCAGTTTTCATTCCAATCCCAAAGAAAGGCAAAGCCAAAGAATGTTCCAACTGCCACACAGTTGCACTCATCTCACATGTTAACAAAGTAATGATCAAATTTCTCCAAGCCAGGCTTCAACAGTAAGTGAACCATGAATTTCTAGATGTTCAAGCTGGATTTAGAAAAGACAGAGGGACCAGAGATCAAATTGCCAACACCCGTTGCATCACTGAAAGAGCAAGAGAGAAAAACATCCAGAAAAATATTTACTTCTGCTTTGTTAACAATGCCAAAGCCTTTGACTCTGCAGATCACCACAAACTGTGGAAAATTCTGAAAGGTATGGGAATACCAGACTGCCTTACCTGCCTCCTGAGAAATCTGTATGCAGGTGAAGAAGCAACAATTAGAACTAGACATGGAACAATGGACTGGTTCCAAATCAGGAAAGGAGTACAGCACCCTGCTTATTTAACTTATATGCAGAGTATATCATATGAAATCTCGGGTCTGGATGAGGCACAAGCTGGAATCAAAATTGCCAGGAGAAATATCAATAATTTCAGATACACAGAGGACACCACTCTTATGGCAGAAAGCAAAGAAGAACTGAAGAGTCTCTTGATGAAAGTGAAAGAGGAGAGTGAAAAAGTTGGCTTAAAAATCAGTATTCAGAAAACTAAGATCATGGCATCTGGCCCCATCACTTCATGGCAAATAGATAGGAAAACAATGGAAATGGTGACAGAATTTATTGGGGTGGGGGGGGGGCTCAAAAATCACTGAAGATGGTGACTGCAGCCATGAAATTAAAAGACACCTGCTCCTTGGAATAAAAGTTATGGCCAACCTAGACAGCATATTAAAAAGCAGAGACATTACCAACAAAGGTCCATGTACTCAAAGCTATGGTTGTTCCAATAGTCATGTATAGACGTTACAGCTGGACTACAAAGAAAACTGAGCACCGAAGAAGTGATGCTTTGGAACTGTGGTGTTGGAGAAGACTCTTGAGCATCACTTGGACTGCAAGGAGATCCAACAAGTCAATCCTAAGGGAAATCAACCCTGACTATTCATTGGAAGGACTGATGCTGAAGCTGAAACTGCAATACTTTGGCCACCTAATGTGAAGAACTGACTCATTGGAAAAGACCCTGATGCTGGGAAAGATTGAAGGCAGGAGCAGAAGGGGAAAACAGAGGATGAGATGGTTGATGGCATCACCAACTCGATAGACATGAGTTTGAGCAAGCTCTGGGAGTT
This sequence comes from Muntiacus reevesi, assembly GCF_963930625.1. Classification (NCBI taxonomy): domain Eukaryota; kingdom Metazoa; phylum Chordata; class Mammalia; order Artiodactyla; family Cervidae; genus Muntiacus; species Muntiacus reevesi. The sequence goes on from NW_027077916.1 coordinate 115,243, forward strand.
GGTGATGGATAGGGGAGCCTGGTGGGCTGCAGTCCACGGGGTCACAAAGAGCCGGACATGAGTGAGTGACTGAACTGAAATATCATATGTTTTGGTAACTCCACTCCTAGATATACATCCAAAGAATTTAAAAGAGGTGCTCAAATATATACTTGTACACCAATATTTACAGCAGCAGTGTTCTTGATAATCCAAGTTAAAAACAATGAAAATGTCCACCAACAAGTGAATGGAAGAGCAAATAGGGCAGTTCCATCCATGAGATGCATTACTCTGCCATATAAAGGAATATAGTAAAATAATGCCACAGCTTCAGAAAATAGTAGGGGGCTTTACAAAAACTTAAACACAGAGTTAACATAGAATCCATCAATTCCGGTCCAGGTTATACACTCAAGATATTTAAAACCAAATACTGAAACAGATATTCAAACCCCATATTCATAGCAGCATTATTCATAGTAACCAAAAGGTGGCAGCAGCACAAGTGTTCAACAGATGACTGGATAAGCACGATGTAGTATATACACAGTGGGATCTGATTCAACCTTTAAAAACAAGATAACTCATACATGCTATAATGTAGATGAAACTTCAAGTCATTAGGTGAAGTGAAACAAGCCTGACACAAAAGGAAAAATGTTCTATGATTCCACTAGTATGAGATATCCATATAAGACAAATTCCAAGTAGAGTAAGATGGCCAGGGATTGGGGGTTATGAGTATTTAATGGTTACAGTGTCACTTCAGGAAAAGGGAAAGATTCTGGAGATGAATGGTGGGGAAATTTTTACAATGAGAGTGCAGTTAATGCTATAGAAGTTCATACTTAAAATGACTCAAATAATAAATGTTGTTATATGTTTGTAAGCACAGTGAAAACAATGACACATGGCACAACATGGAAAAGCACTAAAAACATTCTCAGTGAAAGAAACCACACTGAAAAGCCACCCAGATCATAGTCATCTTGTCACTTTAAATCCATGAAGGTTTTTAACATGAGGGAAAGCCCCAGTGATGGCTCCAGAAAAAGAGAACTGCATTAGAATGAAGAAAGACAGTTGCACAAAGCTTGGGCAGCTGATGAAAGTTGAACTGGTCCTATGGATAGGATTGTAATGTGGAAACCATAATTATCCCCCATTTTGGGGTTGTGGGCTGGTTCCCTGGGAAAGTGACCATGTTTTGGGTAAAACACATTGCGGTATTTGGTGTGAATGTAGAAAACTTTGTACCACTATTTAAAGTAGACACGTTTGAAATTTTACTAGAAAGTAAGTTACTTTTCAATACAGCCATGTAAGTCACATGCCAGAAAATCAGAGATGACATCGAACATTGCAATAGAGGCCAAGAGTTAACCTAACTAAATTCAGCTAAAGTAGTTTGATGCTAATTGCCTTGTACTAGTCCACATGGTATTAAAAGGCACCATAGGAAGAGTATATTAGTAGACACCATGCCCTGGGTGCTGTGGATGACCAGATGGAACTGAAACTATTAGATGTCTTAATTCTAGTTTTCCACATAACACTACACCAAAGCAACTGTCAGAACTAAAAAGCGAATTCACAGACTTGCCTGGCAGTCCAGTAGTTAAGACTGCACTTCCACTGCAGGGGGTACAGGTTTGATCGTCGGTCAGAGAACTAAGATCCAACATGTCGAGCTGTGGGGCCAAAAAAAAGAAAAAAGAAAGTCAGCAGAACTGCAAGATCATTTGTGATTCTCTACACTAATAATGAACTATCAGAAAGAGAAATTAAGAAAATAATTCCTTTTACAATTGCATCCCCTCCCCCACATAACTAGAAATCTAACCAAGGACTTGAAAGACCTGAAAGCTAAAAACTACAAGACAATGATCAAAGAAACTAAATGGATACAAGTAAAAAGATATCCCATGCTTATGGGTGAAAATACCATTAAAATATCCATTCTAAACAAAGCAACGTACACATTCATGCAATCACTGCCAACATTTCAATGACATTTTTCACAGAAACAAAAGCAATCTTTACATCTGTGTGGAGCCACAAAGGAACCAGAAGAGCCAAAGGGATCCTGAGAAAGCAGAACAGGCTGGTGGCATGTCTATCCCTGACTTCAATCTAGAGTATGTACCTAAAGTCACCAGAAGACGTGTGGAATTGGCACAGAAATAGTCAAGAGAGCTCAGAAGTAAACCTACAGGTGCATGGTAATTAATTTACAAGAAAGGAACTAAAAATATATACGCGGGAAAGGACAGTCCCCCCCACCCCCCTCAATAAACCGTGCTGGGAAAAATGGAAACCACACACCAAGGAACAATATAGGACACCATCTTATACTACAGACAAAAACTGACTAAAATCCCACAACTTTCCACATCAAGCCCTAACAGTCTTGGGTCCTCTTAAGACAGACTTTCAGCAACAGCCACACACAGAAGCTTCTTCCCAATTTTCCTCACTTTTTCTTTCAGCAGCACATCGTTGCAGGAATCTTGAGGAAACCAGACTCCCGTCAGACTCAACTGAACCCCACAATGTCCCAAAGCTGAAGCCCCAATGGGTTCTGAGGAGATCATGGGTCCTGAGGAAACTAGATTCCATCAGCCAAAACTAAACCCCATAATGCCCCAAAGCCAAAATACAATGGATCCTGTGGTGACCCATCTCCTGTCAGCCTGAACTGAACCCCACAATGTCACAAAGCTGAACCCCCATAAGGTCCTGAGGAGATCAAATTCTATCAGCCTGAATTGAACCCCACAATGCCCCAAAGCTGAAACCACATGGGTCTTGTGGTGACCCATCTCCTGTCAGCCTGAACTGAACCCCACAATGTCCCAAAGCTGAACACCCAGCAGGTCCTGAGGAGACCAGATTCCATCAACCTGAACTAAACCCCACAATGCCCCCAAACTGAAGCCCCAGTGGGTTCTGAGAAGACCAGATTCCATCTGCCTGACCTGAACCTCAGAGTATCCTGAAGCTGGGTCCTGAGGAGACCAGAGTGCTGTCAGTGGCCACCAACAGCCAGGTGCTCCAGCAGAGTGGGGAGTTCCCCCTGGGGTGAGGAGAGTGTCAGGGGGGCGGGCTCTTCATTATCATGAATAGGCATGATCAAGAAGGTTTGCAGGGGCCAGGGCAAGGACAAGGGAGATAAGCTCCAGCTCCGAGTATTCTAAGTCCCCACTTTCTGAGATTGCGTGACCTACATGATCCAGACTTTGCAAGGAGCAAGCTGAGTTACAGAGGCAGAAGGAGCAGGAGGTGATGTAAAATTTTAACGTTTCCTCTTCAGGTTCAGAAAGATGAAGCCCTCCCAGGTTCCCAGGTCCTTGTGCCCCAGTGACTGTGAGCTCTTCCTTCTGGGTGTATGACCAACCCCCACACTAAGTCCCCTCTATACCCATGGCCCTGGCCCAAGCCTAACCTCCCCCTCAGGCCCTGATGAAGCTCCCCGCCCCCATTGTGCATCTCACATCCCACCCCAACGTGGTCTTTTTGAAGCCTAAACAAGACCATCCTCCTCTCCTCCCTGTGATTCCCCTCACCTGATGAAGCCAGGTCTTCATCCCTTCCAGGTGACTCCAAGGGCCTCATTCTCTCCATGTGTGTGGCCGCTCTCTGTGCCCGTCTTTATGGGCATGTGGTGATCTCCTAAAATGAGGGTTATTTGACAGAGAGAGAATGGGGTAAATGGTGGCCACCAAAGATGTGTCCCCCCAGAACAGGGCCGTATCTGGGAAAAGAGTCTTTGTAGATGTAGTTAAGGATAGCAAGGTAAGGTCATCTAGGGTTAGGGTGACCTTCAATCCAACTGACAGACTCCTTCAAAGAGACGAAAGAGGACACAAAGGGGAAGCCTCTTAAAGGCAGAGGCAGAGATGGGAGGGAGGGGGCCACAAGCCCAGGGACCCCTGGAGCCCCTGAAGTTGGAAAAGGCAGGAATGATCCTGTCCTGGAGCCTCTGGAGGGACCTCAGCCCTGTGCCACCTTGATTTCCGGTGTCTGGTCTCCAGGACTGAGAGAGGATGAACTCCTGTTGTTTTAAACCACCCAGCATGTGATCATGTTAGAGAAGCCACAGAGCAGCCACACAGACCCTGCTCTGTAGGATCCTAGAAATGTGGGTCTCATTAAAGCAGATGAAGGGTGGATTACAGAACCCTTAAAATCAGCTCTGGACCCTCAGAAATGCTAAAGCAGTGGCTGGGCTCCAGAATGTTGAGGGGTCAAGTCTGAAGCCTGTGCCTAGGGGTACTGGGTGCACACGCCTCCCCGGGTTCTTACACCAGTACATGTGGTGTAACATCTCAGTCTTGATGGAGGACATTTAACATCAATGGCCACATTGCTAATTAAGAAGCCACCAGTTGCACAGGTGAAAGCCCAATTAGGGCACTTGCTTCAGGGATGAGCAATTCTGAAGATGGTCAGGGATGGGGACTTACTCATGTGTAGCCAGCCAGCAGCCCTTGCACATACCCCACCCCCTCCCCTCCCAAGGAGGGACCTCAGTGGGAAGCTGGGAGACTACACGGAGTCATCTCTAAGTAAATGCTGGCTGACCCCCAGGCTAGCCATTCCTGAACCTCATCCACCCTTCATAGATAAAACACTTGAATATGTGCAAAGACCTCACAGGCTGGAGAAAAGTGGAGCCACTCCAGCGACAGCATGCTTACTGACGTGGCTCCTGTAGGTCAGGCAGAATGGTCCTGGCCTGGGTGATCTGGAAGCTTTGCACTTTCCTACCTGAGTTACTCCTCCTGTGCTGCTCCCATTGCCTGTTTTCTTGCTTCCTCATTTCTGCCTGAGAAGATTTCCAACAGCAGGAACAGGTGACACAGCCCATCCTTAGGAAGTGACAGCTTAGCACCTCCTGCAGAAGGTCCAGCAGAGCCCAACACAGACCCAATCCCCCGAAACACTATGGGCCCTCACTCTCTCTTATCAAGCCAACCCTGCAAGATCTAAGCAGAAAGACAGCATCAGGTACAGCTGCAGGCACTTGAGGGGGTTTATATAGACCTCAACCCAGGCACACATCCAAAGGGCAGGCCAGTCAGGTCAGCCAATCTGCCCACCTGGGCTTGTGGTTTCAGAAAATGGGCCTCGTTGTCCTGGCCAGGGTTCCAGGAACAGGTGTGGGTCCTTTGGGTCAGGATGGATATGGGGCTGCTGCTCTGACTTGTTTTCTCATCTTCTTATCTGACCTATAAGTGGGAGAGGATTTCAGGAAGGCCTTCTTCTAATGAGAGGGACCCAGGGGTCAGGGAGAGGATGGGTGGTGGGTGGAGACAGACTCAGTGCCCAGGTGCTATGGGACCCTCTGGAAAACCTGCTGGAAGGAGGCTGCAACCAGTGAAGCCCAAGGTCACAAAACTATCCTGAAGCTGCTGTATGTTACCTCAGGTCCTCCTCTGAGGGTCTCAAGGTCAGATCTGTCCAACAGAGGAGCTGGGGGCTCTTTGCAGTGAGGGCTCTGTGAACAGCTCCTGGGTGCTGAGCCCTGCAGGATACCTGCCCAGGTGAGCCCCATATCCTGGGAGGCACCTGCCCATAAGAACCATGTATCCTGGGAGGGGCGAGTGAACAAGTATTCTCTCTGTGCAGTTATCACAGATTAGCTTAGTGACTCTCACGTGGGCAGTGCTGGAATTAGATGAGAACAAGGACATGTTGGGGGACGTTCCCTGAAACACCCCCAGGCCCATCCAGAGTGAAGAGTTCAGTAGGTGGGTACTGGTTGCTGTGCTGGGGTGGGAGGTTTCATGGGTGCCTCTTGTTTCTTCACCTGACACCACAGAGGCCTCTGCAGGCCACAGAAGACAGCCTGCCCAGGGACGGTGTGAGCCCCTGGCGACCAGGCACGGGAAGTGAGAGGGAAGGACCAGGCTGAGGGGCCCTTTCTGCTCTGAGTTGGGAGTGGACAAGCAAGTGGTGAGTGTGATCTAGGAAAGTGGCTCTGGTGATGGGAGGCTTGTTGAGGCCGTCTGAGTACGAGTTGGAAAAGAATGTTCAGACATAGAGCATTTCAGAAGGGAGTGAGTTTGTATTAAGAACAAAGAGCAGAGATAAAGTGGGCACTGTGGGCTCAGGGGGCCAACCACCTGACAGACTAGGGAAAGTTGACTGATTTCCTGGGTTAAGAGCCAATTTTTACAGTTTCAAGGCAAAGAAAATTCCTACTGGAAGGTTGATATTAGGTGATTGGGTGGGGTACCATAGGGTGTTTACTGGAGTGGGCATCCTTGCCTGGTAGGGAGTCAGGAAGCTCATTAGCGATGATCAGGTGCTTTTGGCAACAGTTGCAAAGGGGGCCCAGTCCGATTCACAGGTGACCTTGGTTCTGGGGCCCACTTCTATGGCCTTGGTGTGAGGACTCCCAGTTGTGGCCTTGGGGAAGGAGTCACCTCAACAAGACTGACCCTGCTTCAGAGTAAAAGTTCCATCAAGTTTTCTCTACAGGAGAGATCTAGTGATCCTAGATCTGTTTGGAAAAGTCTTGGACACTGCAGGGACACATACTGAGTGTGAAACTGGATATTGAACCTTGTTGGCAAAACTCACCTTTTCTCTCTGTTGGCATTAAAAGGGTGTGGGCTGACAGCTACCTGAGAATCCATCCAATTGACAATTTCCTATTTACAACATAAATGAGTTTGGTCAAATTATTTCTATTTCTATGCAAACAGGCAGCTTGCAACACCTTGTGGCAGGATCATTTCCAATAGATTGTCAACTAATCAAGGTAACAACATTATGACACTCAACACATTTAGATATAATTTCCTAAGCCTTTTTCTTGAGGGACAGACCCAATATGAGCTAGGAATGTGTTCAAAAGGCTCAGAAAGTGCAGGAAAATACACTGGCTATGACTGGAAATTAGGGTCTCTGTGCAAACCTGGAGTTCTGACATCTTACAATCTAGACAGTTCCTGATAGACAGATGCATGAAAAACACTCTACTTTTATGTTTTTCTTTCATCAAAGGAACATGGAGTTCCTAGCATTCTGTGTGCTGAGAGTAACTCACTGCTCTAAAATGCTTGCTTGGACTTTATTTTTCAGTAAGAACTTCCCCTGACTGTGTTACAGTCAGGACGGTCCCACACTCACAGGGAAAAAGCAAACTAGCATCCAAACGTTTGTTCCATCAGGTTTTCTCTGTAGGAGAGATCCAGTGATCCTAGGTCTGTCTGGAAAATGCTTGGGTAGTGCATAGACACATACTGAGTGTGAAGCTGGATCCTGGACCTTGTTGGCTAAATCAGCATTTTCTTTCAGGTGGTCCTAAAATGGTGCAGAGTAGCAACTGCCTGAAGATCCATCCAATTGCTGTTTTCTTACTTGTGACAGCAATATCTTTGGTCAGACCTCTTGGATTTCTGCAGCAAACATGGGACTTTCAATTCCTTGCCACTGGATCATTTCCAATGGCAGGTAAACTCATTAGGTAACCAGACTCGATGGCATTCAGCACTCTCAGACACACTCCTACAGCCTGTTTCTTCATAGACAGTCCCAGGATGACCTAGGAATGGGTTCGCTAGTATCAGAAATGTGAGCAAACATACTGGCTGTGACTCTGAAAATTAGGTGCTCTGTGCAAATCTGGAGTTTTAACATTTTAGAATCTAGACAGTTTCTGATAGATGTCTGAAATACACTCCTTTTTATTTTTTGCCTTTCATTCCTCAAAGAAACACAGATGTCACAGCATTATGTTTGCTGAGAGTGACAGACTGCTTGGAAATTCTTGCCTGGAAGTCATTTTGAAGTAACAATTTCCCCTCCCCTGTGTTACCATGGGAAATGCCCCCACACTGACAGAGAAAAGTAAACAAATGTCAAAACATCTGTTCCGTGAAGTCCCCTGTAGGAGGGATCCAGTGATCCTAAGTCTGTCTGGAAAATTCTTGGATAGTGCTTGGACACATGCTCAGTGTGAACCTGGATTCTGGACCTTGTTGGCAAATTAGAATTTTCTCTGTGTTGGCCACAGTAGGCTGGGGTTTAGCAACTCCTTGAAAATCAGTACACTTGCTCTTTTCCCACTAACGACAGCAATAGCTTTGGTCAAAACACTGGAATTGCTGAAGCAAGCAGGCAGCGTGCAACTCCTTGTGGCAAGATCATTTCCATTGGAATGCCAATTAAGCTACTTAGAAACAGTATGGCACTCAGCTGTGTCAGACACACTCCTCCAGACTCTCTCCTCATGGTGTGTCCCAGTAAGATAGAGTACTGTGCTCATGAACCATGGAAAGTTCAGGGAAACTTACTGGCTGTGTCTCTGGAATTGAGGGCGTGGTCTTCGCACATCTTAGAATCCAGACAGCAGTCATGGATAGAGAGATGCCTGAAAAGCACCCTATTCATTGCCGCTCATTCCACGAGTGAACACAGGTGTCCCAGCATTCTGTTTGCTGAGAGTAACCCGTTAAGTGGAAACCCTTGCCTGGAAGTCATTTTTAAGTAAAAATTTCCCCTCACGTGTGTTACACTAGGGAAGGCTCCCACACTCACAGGGAAAAGCAAGCAAACATCAAAATGTCTCTTCCATCAATTTTTCTCTGTCAGAAGGATCCAATGGCCCCAGGTCTCTCTGGAAATTTCTTGGATACTGCAAGGGAAACATACTGACTGTGAACCTGAATATTTGACCTTCTTGGCAAAATTAGCATTGTCTCTCTTTTGGCACTAACAGGATGTGCGCTGGCAGCTGCCTGAAAATCCTTCCAATTGATATTTTCCTACTTCTGACATCAATAGGTTTGGTCAAATCTTTCAGGTTTCTGACACAAGCAGGTGGCTTGCAACCCCATCGAGCTGGATCATTTCCATTAAAATGTCAAATAATCTAGGTAACAACAGTATGGCTCTCAGCAATCTTAGATAATTTCACAGCCAGTTTCCTCTGAATCAGACCCAATAGGAGCCAGGAATGTCTTCATGAGGCTCTGAAAGTGCAATGAAATATACTGGCTATGACTTTGGAAATTAGGCCCTGTGTGCAAACCTGGAGTTCTCACATCTTAGACTTTAGATAGTTCCTGACAGATAGATGCCTGAAAAACACCCACTTTTATGTCTTTCATGCATTTAAGTAACATAGTTATCCCAGATTTCTGTGTGATGAGAGTAACACACTGGTTGAAAATCCTTGCTTGAAGGTGATTTTTCAGTAACAATTTCCCATGACTGTGTTACTGTAGGGAAGACCCCCAAACTCACAGGAAAAAGAAAACAACCAACCAAATGTCTATTCTATAAAGTTTTCTCTTTAGGAGAGATCCAATGATCCTCTGCCTGTCTGGAAAATTCTTGGATACTACAGGGACACATACTGAGTGTGAATCTGCATCCTTGAATCTGTTGGCAAAATTAGCAAATTTTGTCGGTTGGATCTAAAAGAGTGCGGCCTTAGCAACTGCCTGAAGATTCATCCAATTGGTCTCTTCCTAATAATGACAGTGATAACATTGGTCAAACCTTTGAGGTTTCTAAAGCAAGCAGGCGGCTCACTACTCCTATCTGCTGGCCCATTTCCAGTGTAATGTCACCTCATCTAGTTAAGCACTGTATGGCACCCAGCCCTCTCAGACATACTCCTGCATCCTGTTTCCTCATGGGCAGGCCCAGTTTGAATAAGGAATGTGTTTAAAGCCTTGGAAGGTGCAGGGAAACACAGTACCCTAACTCTGGAAGTTAGGACCCTGGGAAAGCCTTGAAGTCTCATGCCTTGAGTTCTAGACAGTTCCTGATAGATAGAGGCCTAAAAATACACTCCGTATGGATGCCTTTCCGTCCTCGAAGGAACATAGCTTTCCCAACATTCTGTGTGCTGAGAGACACACGGTGCTTGAAAACACTTGCTTGTAGGCCATTGGTCAGTAGAAAATTCCCCTGAAGGTGCAATGGTAGGGAAGGCTCCCACACTCACTGGGAAAGGCAAACCAACATCCAAACGTGTACTCCATAACATTTTGTCTTTAGGGGCGATCAAGTGAGCCTAGGTCTGTCTGGAGAATTCGTGGGTATTGTGGGGACACATCATGAGTGTGAACTTGTATATATGAACTTGGTGGCAAAATTCTCATTTTCATCTCCCACACTCATTTTGGGACCACATTGGTTCTAAAATGGTGCAGTGTAGCAAATCCTTGAAAATCCATCCAATTGCTGTTTTCTTACTTTTGACAGTGATAGATTTGTCCACCCTTTGGAATTTCTGAAGCAAGCAGGTTGCTCACCACTCCAGCCACTAACTGATTTCCATTGTACTGGCACCTCATGCAGGTAAGCACAGTATGCTGCCCAACACACTCGGATACACTCGTGCAGCCTGTTTCTTCAGGAGCAGTCCCAGTATATACTTGGAAAGTGTTTACAAGGCTTGAAAAGTTCATGGAAACACACTGCCCTGACTCTGGGTGTTAGGATCCCTAGGAAAGACTGAAGGTCTCACGACTTAGAATGTAGACAGCTCCTGATAGATAGAGGGCTGAAAGCACTCTCTGTTGATGCATTTCTTTTCTTGAAGGAACATAACTTTCCAAATATTTTGTGTGCAGAGAGACACACACGGCTTGAATATGCTGGCATGGAGGTCATTTTTCAGTAGCACTTTCCCCTGATGGTGTGACCATGGGGATGCCACACTCTCCATTTTTAGAGAAAGACAAATTAGCATTCAAACGTCTGTTCCATCACATTTTCTCAGTAGGATCGATCCACTGAGACTAGTTCTGTCTGGAAACTTTGTGGATACTGCATGGAGACATCCTGAGTCTGGACATGGATACCGGATTTTGGGGGCAAAAATAATATTTTTTCTCTTGATTTGGGAAAATGCTACGGCCTTGCAACTGCTTGGAAATCCATCCAATTGCTGTTTTCTTCCTTCTGACAATGATAGCTTTGGTCCATCCTTTGGGATTTCTGAATCAAGCAGGCGACTCACCACTCCTACCCTCTGGCCCATTCCCAGAGGAATGTCATCTCATCTAGGTAAGCACAGTATTGGTACCATACAATCTCAGACACTCTCCTACAGTCTGTTTCCTCATGGGCCATCCCTATATGAGCTAGGATGTCTTTGGGAGGCTTGGAAGGTGTAGGAAAAATAGTGCCTTGACTCTGGTAGTTAGGTCCCCTGGACAAGCCTGGAGGTCAATGTTAGATTCTAGACAGTTCCTAATAGATATAGGCCTAATAACACACTCTCTGTTGATGCCTTTTCTTCCTTGAAGAAACATACTTTTCCCTGCATTCTCTGTGCTGGGGATCACACACTGCTTGAGAACGCTCTTTGGAGGTCATTTTTCAGTAGAAACTTCCTCTGACAGTGTAACCTTACGGAAGGCCCCCACACTCACTGGAAAAGGCAAACCAACATCCAAACTTCTGTTGCATCACATTTTGCCTCTAGGAGTGATCCAGAGAGCCTAGGTCTGTCTGGAAAATCGTGTATACTGCAGGACCACATCCTAAGTGTGAACCTGGATACTGGAACTGGTGGCACAATTCACATTTCTCTTTCGGTTTGTCCTAAAACTGTGTGGCCTGGCACCTGCTTGAAAATCCATCTAATTGCTGTTTTCTTACTTTGAAGAGCAATAACTTTGGTTCACCCTTTGGGATTTCTGAAGCAAGCAAGGAGATCACCACTCCTAGTCATGGGCCTATTTCCAGTGGAATGTCACCTTATCTAAGTAAGCACATAATGGCCCCTCTGTATACTCAGACACACGCCCACAGCCTGTGTCCTCATGGACAGTCCCAGTGTGACCTAGGAATATGTTTACAAAGCATTAAAAGGGCAAGGAAGACACTGCCCTGACTCTGGAAGTTCCGTTCTCTGGGAAGGCTGGAGGGCTCTTGTTAGAATCAAGACAGTTCTTCATAGATAGAGGCCTGAAAACACACTCTCTGTTGATACCCTTCCTTCCTCGAAGAAACAGTACTTTCCCAGTATTCTGTGAACTGAGAGTCACACATTGCTTGAAACCGTTTGCTTGCAGGTCATTTTTCAGTAGCAATTTCTTGTGATGTTGTGACAGTAAGGATGTCCTCTACACTCACAGGGTAAGGCAATCCAAGATCCAAACATCTGTTCCATCACATTCTCTCTATCAGAGCAGCCAGTGAGCCTAGGTCTTTGTGAAATATGGGTAGATACAGCAGAGACACCTCCTGAGTCTGACAGTGGATACCGGAACTTGATGGTCAAATTTGCAACTGCTAGAAAATCCATACAATTGCTTTTTTTTTTTTTTTAATTTCTAACAGTGGTCACTTTTGACCCACCTTTGGGATTTCAGAAGCAAGAAGGCAGCTCGCAAGTGCTGCTGATGGCCTATTTGCAATGGAATGTCACCTCACCTGGGTAACAACAGCATGGCACCCTGCAGTCTGAACACATTCCTGCAGCCTGTTTCCTCATGGGCAGTTCTGGGATGATGTAGGAAGGTGGTTAAAAGCCTGGGTTAGTGCAGGGAAACACACTGCCCTGACTCTGCAAGTTAGGTCCTCAGGGTAAGACTGGAGGTCTCACATCTTAGAAATCTAGACAATTCTTGATAGATAAAGGACTGAAAATTCATTCTCTGCTGATGCCTGTCTTTCCTTGAAGGAACATTGTTTTCCCAACATTCTGCTTCCTGAGTGTCACACACTTGCTTGGAGGTCATTTATCACTAAGAATTTCCCCCTGAAGATGTGACTGGAGGGAAAGCCCCACAAACACAGTAAAAGGGAACCACATTCAAATGTCTGTTCCATCACGTTTGCTCTGTAGGTGAGATATAGTGAGCCTAGTCCTATCTGGAAAATTCTTGGATACTGCAGGGACACATCATGAATGTGAATCTTGATAGCAGATCTTGGTGGCAAAATTTGCATTATCCTCTCCATTGGGCTTAAAACGTTGTGGCCTAACAACTGCTTGAAAGTTCATTTAATATCTGTTTTCTTACTTCTGACAATGATAGCTTTGTTCCAGCTTTCTGGATTTCTGAAGCAACAGGCGGTTCATAACTCCTAGTCCCTGGCCCATTTCCAGTGGAATGTCAGTTCATTTGGTAAGGGCAGAATGACACACAGCACACACGGACACTCTTCCATCGCCTGTTTCATCATGGACATTCCTGAGTGATCTTGGAATGTGCTTACAAGGCTCAAAATTTGCAGGGAAACACTGCCCAGACTCTGGAAGATGGGTCCTCTGGACAAGCCTGGAGATCTCACATCTTAGAATATAGACAGATCCTGATAGACAGAGGCCTGAAAACACACTCTCTATTGATGCCTTTCCTTCCTCAAATGAACGTAGCTTTCCCAGCATTCTGTGTGCTGAGAGTCACATACTGCTTGAAAATGCTTGCCTGGAAGTTGTTTTTCAGTAGCAATTTCCCTTGATGGTTTGACCATAGGGAAGCCCACCACACTCACAGGAAAAGGCAAAACATCATCCAAACGTCTGTTCCATCATGTTTCTCTGTAGGAGAGATCCTAGGGTTAGGGTTAGGGTTAGGGTTAGCCTAGGTCTGTCTTGAAAATTCTTCAGTGCTGTGGGGACACATCCTGCGTGTGAACCTGGGTAATGGACCTTGGTGGCAAATTTCGCATTTTCCTCTAGGTTGGCCCTAAAATGTTGGGAAAGCAATGGCCCTTTGAGTAAGGAAAGGCGTCACCAGAGAGTGTGTTTCCAGGCCTCTATCTATTAGGAACTGTCTAGATTGTAAGACGTGAGACCTCCAGTCTTGCCCAGATGACCTAACATCCCGAGTCAGGGGATATGTTTCCATACAATCTCTGAGCCTTGTAAATACATTCCTAGGTCATACCAGGACTGCCAAGGAGGAAACAGGCTGTCAGAGTGTGTCTGAGAGAGCTGGGTGCCATGTGGTGCTACCTATATTATGTGACATTTCACAGGAAAGGGACCACCAGATAGAAGTGGCAAGCAGACTGCTTGCTTCAGAAATTACATGGGTGAACCATATCTGTCACTGTCAGAAATAAGAAAACAAGTACTGGATGGATATTTAAGCAGTGGCTATGCCAAACCATTTTAGTGCCAACTGAGAGGAAAAGGTGAATTTTGTCCTGTATTCAGGTTCACACTCAGGATGTGACCCCACAGGATCCAAACTTTTCCAGATAGACCTGGGTTCACTGGACCTCTCTAACAGAGAAAACGTGATGGAACAGGTATTTGGATGCTTGCTTGTCTTGTGATTGTGGGCGCTTCCCTACTGTCACAGTCTCAGGGGAAATTGCCACTGAAAAATGAACTCCAAGCAAATGTTTTCAAGCAGTGTGTGACTCTCAGCACACAGTACACTGGGAAAGTTATGTTCCTTCAATGAAGGAAAGGCATCAACAGAGAGTGTGTTTTTTATAGCAGGAACTGTTCAGCTTCTAAGATGTGAGAGCTCAGGCCTGATTAAAGGACCTAAGTTCCAGAGTCAGGACAGTGTGTCTTGCTGCACTTTCTGAGACTTCTAAATGCATTCCTAGGGCATACCAGGTCTGCTCCTAAGGAAGGATGCTGAGGGAGTGTATCAGACTGTGCTGGGTGAAATACTGTGGTCACATAGATGAGGTGTCATTCCACTGGAAATGGGCCTGCAGCTAGGAGTTGCAAGTCATTCACATGCTTCAAAAATCCCAAAGGGTGAACCAAAGCTAGCATTGTCAGAAGGAAGAAAACAACATTCAGATGGAATTTCAAGCAGTTACTGGGCAGCACTCTTTTAGGGCCAAGTGAGAGAAAAATGCATATTTTAACACCAACGTCTGGTATCCAGATTCAAACATAGGTGTTTCCCCGCAGTGTCCACGGATTTTCTAAATAGACTTACATTGATGAATGGCCCCACCAAGAAAACGTGATTGAACAGATGTTTGGAAGTGCTTTTGAACTTACCTGTGAGTGTGGCGCCTTCCCTACAGTCACACCTCCAGGGGAAATTGCTAATGAAAAATGACCTCCAACAAGCGTTTTCAAGGAGTGTGTGACACTCAGCACACAGAATGTTGAGAAAGCTATATTCCTTTGAGGAAGGAAAGGCATCTCGAGAGAATATGTTATCAGGCCTCTACCTGTCATGAACTGTCTAGATTCAAACATGTGAGTCCTCCAAGTTTCCCAGAGGACCTAAATACCAGAGTCAGGGCAGTGTGTTTCCCACCACTTTCTGAGATTTGTAAACACATTCCTAGGTCAAACCAGATCTGACCATAAAATTCATGCTGCAAGAGTGTGTCTCAGCGTGCTGGGTGACATATTGTGCTAACCTAGATGAGATGACATCTCCCTGGAAAGGGGCCAGTGGCTTGGAGTGGAGAGCCTCCTGCTTGATTCATAAATCCCAAAGGGTGCACCAACACTATCACTGTCAGAAGTAAGAAAACAGCAAGTAGATGCATTTTCAGGCAGTAACTAGGTTTAACCGTTTTAGGGCCAACTGAGAAAACAATGGAAATTTTGCTGCCAAGGTCCAGTATCCAGGTTCAAACATAGGGTGTGTAGGAACAGTATCCATGAGCATTCTAGACAGTTAGGTTGAATGGATTGCTCCTATCAAGAAAACGTGATTGAGCAGACGTCTGGATGATCCTTTGCCTTTTCCTGTGGGTGTGGCGGTCTTCCCTAAGGTCACAACATCAGGGGAAGTTGCTACTGAAAAATTACTTCTAGCAAGCCTTTTCAAGCAGTTTGTGACTCTGAGCACACAAAAAGCTGGGAAAATTATGTTCCATCCAGGAAGGTAAGGCATCAACAGAGAGTGTTTTATCAGGCCTCTGTGTATCACAAACTGTATAGACTCAAAGATGTGAGACTTCCAGGTTTGCCCTGAGGACCCAAATTCCAGAGTCAGAGCATTGTATTTCCCTACACTTTCTGAGATTGCATCCAAGTACCATATTTTGGACTCGATTGTTGACCATGATGGCTACTCCATTTCTTTTAAGCGGTTCCTGCCCACAGTAGTAGATATAATGGTCATCTGAGTTAAATTCACCCATTCCTGTCCATTATAATTTGCTGATTCCTAGAATGTCGACATTCACTCTTGCCACATCCTGTTTGACCACTTCCAATTTGCCTTGATTCAAGGACCTAACATTCCAGGTTCCTATGCGATATTGCTCTTTACAGCATTGGACCTTGCTTCTATCACCAGTCACATCCACAACTGGGTACTGTTTTTGCTTTGGCTCCATCCCTTCATTCTTTCTGGAGTTATTTCTCCACTGAGCTCCAGTAGGATATTGGACACCTACCGACCTGGGGAGTTCCTCTTTCAGTATCCTATCATTTTGCCTTTCCATACTGTTCATGGGGTCCTCAAGGCAAGAATACTGAAGTGGTTTGCCATTCCCTTCTCCAGTGGACTACATTCTGTCAGACCTGTCCACCATGACCCGTCCGTCTTGGGTGGCTCCACACGTCATGGCTTAGTTTCATTGAGTTAGACAAGGTTATGGTCCATGTGATCAGATTGGCTAGTTTTCTGTGATTATGATTTCAGTGTCTGCCCTTTGATGCCCTCTCACAACACCTACCATCTTATTTGAGTTTCTCTTACCTTGGACGTGGGGTATCTCTTTACAGCTGCTCCAGCAAAGCACAGCCACTCCTCCTTACCTTGGACAATGGGTATCTCCTCAGGCCGCCCCTCCTGACCTTGAATGTGGAGTAGCTCCTCTCGGTCCTCCTGCACC
Source organism: Muntiacus reevesi (assembly GCF_963930625.1). NCBI lineage: Eukaryota > Metazoa > Chordata > Mammalia > Artiodactyla > Cervidae > Muntiacus > Muntiacus reevesi. Next base: position 131,983 of record NW_027077916.1, read on the forward strand.
CGTGCAGCTGCTGCTCTGTGGACGTGGGATTGCTCCTCTTGGCCACAGCCCCTGACCTTGGGCATGGGGTAGCTCATCTCAGCCACCTCCCCTGACCTCAGGCATGAGGTAGCTCCTCTCGGCCGCTGCCCCTGGTCTCGGACATGGGGTGGCTCCCCTCAGCGACTACCTCTGACCTTGGGCGAGAGATAGCTCCTCATGGCCATGCTTCTGCATGGTCCGTCACAGCCTGCACCATTTGAATGCCGAGTTCCAAAGAATAGCAAGGAGAGATAAGAAAGCCTTACTCTGATCAATGCAAAGAAATGGAGAATAACGACAGAATGGGAAAGACTAGAGATCTCTTCAAGAAAATTAGAGATACCAAAGGAACATTCCATGCGAAGATTGGGTTCAATAAAGGACAGAAATGCTATGCATCTAACAGAAGCAGAAGCTGTTAAGAAGAGGTGGCAAGAATACACAGAACAACTGTACAAAAAAAGATCTCCATGACCCAGATAATTATGATGGCGTGATCAGTCACCTAGAGCCAGACATCCTGGAATGTGAGGTCAAGTGGGCCTTAGAAAGCATCACTACAAACAAAACTAGTGGAGGTGATGGAATTCCAGTTAAGCTATTTCAAATCCAAAAGATGATGCTGTGAAAGTGCTGTACTCAATAGGTCAGCAAATTTGGAAAACTCAGCAGTGGCCACATGACTGGAAAAGATCAGTTTTCATTCCAATTCCAAAGAAAGGCAATAACAAAGAATGCTCAAACTACTGCACAATTGCACTCATCTCACACGCTAGTAAAGTAATGCTCAAAATTCTCCAAGCCAGGCTTCAGCAATACATGAGCCGTGAACTTCCAGATGTTCAAGCTGGTTTTAGAAAAGGCAGAGGAACCAGAGATCAAACTGCCAACATCTGCTGGATCATTGAAAAAGCAAGAGAGTCCCAGAAAACATATATTTCTGCTATATTGACTACGCCAAAGCCTTTGATTGTGTGTATCACAATAAACTGTGGAAAATTCTGAAAGAGATGGGACTACCAGACCACCTGACCTGTCTCTTGAGAAACCTATGTGCAAGTCAGGAAGCAACAGTTAGAACTGGACATGGAACAACAGATTGGTTCCAAATAGGAAAAGGAGTATGTCAAGGCTGTATATTGTCTCCCTGCTTATTTAACTTATATGCCGAGTACATCATGAGAAACACTGGGTTGGAAGAAGCACAAGCTGGAATCAAGACTGCCAGGAAAAACATCAGTAACCTCAGATATGCATATGATACCACCCTTATGGCAGAAAGTGAAGAGGAACTAAAAAACCTCTTGATGAAAGTGAAAGAGGAGAGTGAAAAAGTTGGCTTACAGCTCAATATTCAGAAAACTAAGATCATGGCATCTGGTCCCATCACTTCATGAGAAAGAGATTGGGAAACAGTAGAAACAGTGTCATACTTTATTTTTGGGGGCTCCAAAATCACTGCCGATGGTGATTGCAGCCATGAAATTAGAAGATGCTTACTTCTTGGAAGGGTTAAGACCAACCTAGATAGCATATTAAAAAGTGGAGACATTTCTTTGCCAACAAAGCTCCATCTGGTCAAGGCTATGGTTTATCCAGTGGTCATGTATGGATGTACAAGTTGGACTGTGAAGAAAGCTGAGCACTGAAGAATTGATGCTTTTGAACTGTGGTGTTGGAGAAGACTCTTGAGAGTCCCTTGGACTGCAAGGACATCCAACCAGTCCATCCTAAAGGAGATCAGTCCTGGGTGTTCATTGGAAAGACTGATGCTGAAACTGAAACTCCAGTACTTTGGCCACCTGATGTGAAGAGTTGACTCATTGGAAAAGACCCTGATGCTGGGAGGGCTTGGGGGCAGGAGGAGAAGAGGATGACAGAGGATGAGATGGCTGGATGTCATCACCAACTCGATGGTCATGAGTTTGTGTAAGCTCCGGGAGTTGGTGATGGACAGGGAGGCCTGGTGTGCTTCGATTCATGGGGTCCCAAAGAGTCGAATACAGCTGAGCGTCTGAACGGAACTGAACTCTTTCTGAGCATTGTAAACACATTCCTAGGTCATACCAGAAGTGCCCTTAAGAAAAAACAGGCTGCAGGAAGATTTCTGAGATTGCTGGGTGCCATGCTGCACTTACCAAGATGATGTAGCATTCCACTGTAATTGGGCGAGCGGCTACGAGTTGCTAGCTGCTTACTTGCTTCAGAAATCCCAAAGGGTGTACCAAGTGATCACTGCCAGAAGTAAGAAACCAGCAGCTAAATGCATTTCCAGGTAGTTGTTATGCTCTACTGTTTTTGGCCAACTGAGAGAGAAAGGTGAATTTTGCCACCAAGGTCCACTGTCCATGTTCACACCTAGGATGTGTCCACTCAGGATCCAAGAATTTCCCAGACAGACCTAGGCACACTGAATCTCCACTACAGAGAAAACATGATGGAACTGACCTTTGGTTGTTGCTTTTCCTTTTCCTGTGAGTTTGGTGGCCTTCCCTATGGTCACACTATCAGGAGCAATTGCTAATGAAAAAGGACTTCCAACAAGTGTTTTCAAGCAGTATGTGACTCTATGGACATGGAATACTGGAAACCTACGTTCCATTGAGGAAGGAAATGTATTTATAGACAGTGTGTTTTCAAGGATCTCTCTATTAGGAACTGTCTAGCTTCAAAGATGTGAATTCTCCATATTTGCCCAGAGGACCTCAATTCCAAAGTCAGGGCAATGTGTTTTCCTGCACTTTTTGAGCTTTGTAAATACATTTCTTGGTCATACCAGGACTGCCCATGAGGAAACAGGCTCTCTATATGAGGAACTGTCTAGATACTAAGATATGAGACCTCTAGGTTGGTACAGAGGACCTAAATTTCAGAGCAAGGGCAGTGTGTTTTTGAGCATTTTCTGAGCTTTGTAAACACATTTCTGAGTAACGCCAGGTCTGCTCATGAGAAAACAGGCTTCAGGTGTGTGTCTGAGGGTGCTGAGTACCATACTCTGCTTACCTAGATGAGGTAACTTTCCATGGCAAATCGGCACGTGACCAGGAGTTGTGAGCCATCAACTTGCTTCAGAAATCTTGAATGGTGGACTAAAGTTTGCACTGTCAGAAGTAAGAAAAAAGTAATTGGGTGGATTTTCAAGCAATTGCTAGCCACACCTCTTTATGGCTCCAGAGAGATAAATACAAATTGTGCACCCTAGGCCCTTTATTCAGGTTCACACACGGGATGTGTTCCCTCGTGATTCAAGAAATTTCCAGACAGACCTTTGCTCCCCAGAGTTCTTCTACAGAGAAAACTGGTTGGAACAGCCATTTGGATGTTGCTTTGCCTTTCCCTGTGAGTGTGGGGCCGCTACTTATGGTCACAGCCTCAAGGAGATATTGCCACTGAAAATAGACTCGCAAGCAAGCACTTTTCAAGCAGAGTGTGACTCTCAGGTCGCAGAATGTGAAGAAAGCTATCTTCCTTTGAGGAAGGAAAGACGTCCACAGAGAGTGTGTTTTCAAACCTCTATCTTGCAGGAAATTTTGAGCTTCTAAAACATGAGACCAGCAGGTCTGCTGAGAGGACCTATATTCCTGAGTCAGGGCCGTGTGTCTCCCTGTAATTTCCGAGTCTGACAAACACATTCCTAGATCATAACGGTACTGACCATGAGAAAGCTGGCAGCAGGAGTGTGTCTGAAAGGGCTGAGTGCCTTACTGTGGTCAACTGTGTGAGGTGACATTCCAGTGACAGGCTCAAAGCTCCAAGGTGTGAGCCACCCGCTTGCTTCAGAAACCCCAAAAGGTAGAGCAAAGCTAGCTCTGTCAGAGGTAAGAAAAGAGCAATTGGACGGATTTTCAAGCTGTTGCTAGGCCGAACCACTTTAGGGCCCCCTGAGAGAAAAATGTGAATTGTGCCCTGTAGGTCAGGTATCCAGGTTCAAACACAGGGTGTGTCCCAGCAGGATCCAAGAATTTTCCACAGAACTAGGCTCACTAGACCTCTCCTGCTGGGAAAATGGGATGGAACAGACATTGGAAGTTGGTTTGCCCCTCCCTATTGTCACAGACTCAAGGAGAAAGTGCCCCTGAAAGATGACCTCCAAGCAAGCACTTTTCAAGCAGTGTGTGACTCTCAGTTCACAGAATGCAGGGAAAGATATCTTCCCTCAAGGAAAGAAAGGCATCAAAAGAGAGTGTATTCTCAACCCTCTGTCTTGCAGGAACTGTTTAGCTTCCCAGATGGGAGGCCTCCAGTAGTGCTCAGAGGAACTAAATTCCAGAGTCAAGGCCATGTTTCTCCCTGCACTTTCCAAGCCTTGCAAAGCCATTCCTAGGTTATACCAGTACTGCACATGAGGAAGCAGTCTGCGAGAGTGTGTCCAAGAGGGCTAGGTTCCTCACTATACTCACTTCAGCGAGGTGGCATTCCACTGTAAAAAGGCCCACAGCTGGGAGTTGAAATTCACCCACTTGCTTCAGAAATCAAAAAGGAAGGAGCAAATCTAGCTCTCTCAGAATCAAGAAAAGAGCAAGTGGATGGATTTTCAAGCTGTTGCTAGGCTACATTGCTTTAAGGTCCACAGAGAGAAACACAAATTGTGCCCCCTCATTCTGGTATCCTGGTTCACAAACAGGGTGTGTCCCCAAAGGATCCAAGAATTTTCCAGACAGACTTACGTTCACTAGAGTTCTCCTACAGAGAAAACGGGATGGAACAGACATTTAGATATTGCCTTGTCTTTCCCAGTGAGTGTGGAACCCCTCTGTTTGACTACAGCCCCAAGTGGAAATTACCATTGAAAACTCATGTCTAAGCGAGCACTTTTCAAGCACTGTGTGACTCTCAGTTCGCAGGATACTGGCAAACCTATATTTCTTCAAGGAAGGAAAGGCACCCACAGAGAGTGTGTTTTCAAACCTGTCCCTTGCAGGAACTCTTTAGCTCCTAAGACATGAACCCTCTAGTTCTGCTCAGAGGACCTAAATTCGAGAGCCTGTGCCCTGTGTCTTGGTGCATTTTCCCACCTTTCAAACACATATCTAGGTGATACTGGTACTGCCCTTGAGGAAGGAGACTGTGGGAATATGTCTTAGAGTGCTGGGTCCCTTACTGTGGTCACCTCTGTAAGGTGACACTCCAGTGTAAATAGGCCCAAAGATAGGAGTTGCGAGCCGCCCATGTGCTTCAGAAACCCCAGGGGTGGAACAAAGTTAGCTCTGTCAAAAGTAAGAAAATGGCAATTGGACGGATTTTCAAGATGTGGATAGGTTACACCACTTTAGGGCCACCCGAGAAAAATATGCAAGTTTGAACCTGGGTGTCCAGATTAACGCACAGGGTGTTTCCCCACATGATCCAAGAATTTTTCAGACAGACCTAGGTTCACTGGAGCTCTCCTGCAGAGGAAACATACATCCAGAGTCTCCAGTGTGAACCCTCCAAAATCTATACCTGGTGTCACGAATCCACAGTCTCCAGGATGACCCTACCCTCAAGATCCTGTACCTGGGGTCACAAGTCCACTATTTCCATGTCGAGTCCACCTCCAAGAACTTGAACTTGTGGTCACATGTCCAGAGTCTTCAGGGTGACCCCACCTCCCCGAAGCTACTGGTGTGAAGCATCCACAGTTTTAAGGATGGACCCAATTCCCAGAACCTGTAGCTGGGGTCACACTTCCAAATTCTAAGGGTTACCCCACCTCCCACACATTGAACCTGGTTTCCCATGTCCCTGTTAGCCAAGGTAACCCTCTCCATGACCCTGTAATGGGGATCACATGTCCACAGTCTGCTGTGTGTCGTCACTTCCCAGACCCTTCACCTAGAGTCACAATCACAGTTTCCAGGTTACTCCTTTGCAGACCCTGCACCTGGAGTCACTTATCCACAGTCTCCAGGGTGACTCATTCAAAACCCCACACTGGGGCTCACATGACCACAGTCTCCAGGGTGACCCAAGCACCCAGATCCTGCACCCAGGGTCATATATCCACAGGCTCCAGGGTGTACCTCTTGCAGACCCTGCACCTGGGGTCACATATCTACAGCCTCCAGTGTGATCCCCATCCCCAGACCTGATTTGGGTGAGAAATATCCATAGTCTCCAGACTCACACCTTGGATCACATATCCACAGTCTCCAGAGTCACACCTTGGGTCACATAGCCATAGTCAGCAGGGTGAACTCACCTCCCAGAGCCTGTACATGGTGTCAAATGTGCACATTCTCCAGGGTTACCACCCTTCCAACATGCTGTACCTGGGTCAAAAGCCCACAATCTCAAGGGTGACCCCCTCTCAGACCCTGTTCCTGGGGTCACATGTCCAGAATCTCCAGAATGATCTACCTCCAAGATGAAGCACCTGATGTCACATGTCAACAGTCTCCAAGGTGACCCCGTCCTCAGAATCTGCACCTGTGGTTACATTTCTCCAGTCTGCAGGATGACCCCCAATCTCAGTATTTGTATTATGTGTCACATGTACATAGTCACCAGGGTAACCACTGCAGGCCCTTTTTCTGACATAACATTTCCACAGACTCCTGAAGAACTCCCTTCCCAGACTCTGAACCTGGGCTCCTACCTCCAGGGTCTCGAGGGTGATGCCCTTCCCTGTCCCTTCACCTGGTGTCAAACATCCACAGTCTTCATGGTAACATCCACACCAAAGTCTGATATTGGGGACACAGATCCATAGTCTTCTGGGTCGCAACCCCTCCCAGATCATGCACCTGGTCTCACATGTCCTCAGTCTCCAGGTTGACACCCCTCCCAGACACTGCAGCTGGGGTTACACATCCACAGTCTCCAAGGTGAACCCACCTCACTGACTATTGTACCTCTGGCCACATGGCCTCAGTCTCCAGGGTGACCCTATATCTCAGACACTGTACTTGAGGTTACATATCAACGGTGTCCAGGATGACACCTCTCCCCAGACCCTGTACCTGGGGTCGCATTTGCACAGTCTCCAGGGCGATGCTATATTCCCAACCCTGTACCTGGGGTCACAGGTCGCAGTCACCAGGCTTTCCCCACCCTCAAGAGCCTTTACCTGGGGTCATACGTCCACAGACTCCAGGGTGACTCCCTCCCAGACCCTTCACCTGGCATCCTATGTCCACAGTCTCCTGTGTGATATCACTTCCCAGACCCTATACCTGTGGTCACAGATCCACAGTCTCCATGGTGATCCCCTTCCCAGACCCTGTAATTTGGATCCCATGTCCTCAGTCTCCAGTGTGACACCACCTCTCATACCTTGTACTTTGGTGACTTGTCCACAGTTTCCAGGATGACCCAAACGGTGCATGTGGAGTCACATGTCCACATTCTGCAAAGTGACCCCAGTCCCTAACCCTGAACCTTAGTCACACAGCCACAGTTTCCAGAATGACCTCACTCCAGACCCTGCACATAGGGTCACACCTCCACCTTCTCCATATTGACCCCCTCCTTGAACTTCTATCAGGTTTCACACATGCACCAGCTCCACAGTGACCACCACCAGATCCTGTACCTGTGGTCAGGGTCCGCAGTCTGCAGGGTGAGACCATTTTGTACCTTAAACCTTGGTTCACCTAGCCAGTCTCCAGGGTCATCCCTGCCAAACCTGCACCTGGGGTCACATGTCCATACTCTCCATGGTGACATCCCCCAGGCCCTGTACTGCTGCTGCTGTTGCTGCTGCTGCTAAGTCATGCCAGTCGTGTCCAACTCTGCGACCCCATAGATGGCAGCCCACCAGGCTCCCCCATCCCTGAGATTCTCCAGGCAAGAACACTGGAGTGGGTTGCCATTTCCTTCTCCAAAGCATGAGAGTGAAAAGGGAAAATGAAGTCACTCAGTCATGTCTGACTCTTAGGGACCCCATAGACTGCAGCCTACCAGGCTCCTCCATCCATGGGATTTTCCAAGCAAGAGTACTGGAGTGGGTTGCCCACTCCAGTACCTAGTGTCATATATCTGCGCAGACCCTATACGTAGTGTCATATATCCACAGTTTCCCGGGTTACCCCACTTCCCATATCATGCACCTGGGATCACATGCTCAGTCTGCAAGGTGACCCCGATCCCATTCCTGTACCTTGTGTCACAAGTCCACAGCCACCAGGATGGCCCCACCCTCAAGATCCCATACCTGGGGTCACACTCCTGTCTCCAGTGTGATCTCACCTCCCAGAAACTTTACCTGGGGATAAACGTCTACTGTTTTCAGGATGGTCCCAACTCCCTGAAACGGTACCTGGAGTCACTCTTCCATAGACATTGAGGCTGTTCCATGCCCCTGGTCCACAGGGTTACACCCTCCAAGACCCTGTAATGTGGTTTACATGTCCACAGTCTCCTGTATGTCATCACTTCCCAGAACCTTCACCTGCAGGCACACAAACAGAGGTTCCAGGATGACTCCCTCATAGACCCTGCACTTGGAGCCACATATCCACAGTCTCACAGGTGACTCATCCAAATCACTGTACCAGGGCTCACATAACCACAGTCTTCCAGATGCTGGACTATTGACCCCAGCACCCAGTGTCACATGTCCACAGATTCTAGCATGGCCTCACACTCCAGACACTGTACCTTGGGACACATACCCACAGTCTCTAGGGTGAACACCCTCCTAGACACTGTACATGGTGTCACATGGGCACATTCACCAACTCCCAAACCCTGTACCTAGGGTCACACGTAGATAGTCTCAGGGTGACCCCACTTGCCAGAACTTGCACCTGGGTTCATATGTCCACAGCGCCCAGGGTAACACCACCTGTCAAACAATTGTACTCGGTTCAAACACCCACTGGTTCTAGGGTGACACCAATTCCAAGCCCGTGAACCTAGCTAGGGTCACACATCCATGGTCTCCTGGGTGGCAACCCCTCCCAGATCATGCACCAGGTCTCACACCTCCGCAGTCTCCAGGGTGACTACACCTCACAGAATATTGTAATTCTGGTCACATTGCCCCAGTCTCCAGGGTGACCCCGTATCTCTAACCCTCTACCTGGGGTTACATGTACATGTTGGCCAGGAATACACGCCTCCCCAGACTCTGTACACCTGATTACATTGGCACAGTCGCCAGGGTGACTCCAACTTCCCCACCCTATACCTGGGGTCACATGTCCAGAGTCTCCTGGATTTACCCACATTCAAGGGCTAGTAACTGGGATCACATGTCCACAGTCTCGAGGCTTTCCCCACCCACAAGTGCCTGTACCCAGGGTCACACGTCAACTGACTCCAGGGTGACTCCCTCCCAGACCGTTCACCTGGCATCCCATGTCCCTAGACTTTTGTGTGATGTCATTTCCCAGACTCTGCACATGTACTAACAGATTCACAGGCTCCGTGGTGACCCCCTTCCTGGTCTCTGTAACTTGGGTCACATGTTCTCAGTATCCGGTGTGACCCGACCTCTCATGCCCTATACCTTTGGTGACTTGGCCAGAGATTCCAGGGTAACCCTCCCCTGCCAGGCCCTGTGCTTATTTACACACATCCACAATCTCCAGGATGTTCGCCCTCCCATACCCTGCACCTGGAGTCACATGTCAACAGTTTCCAGCGTGAACCCCACTTTGCCCACTGCACCTGGGCTCACATATCCACATCATGCAGGGTGACACCCCTTCCAGACCATTTCCCTGCCATTAAATGCCTGCAGTCCCCAGAGTGACCCCGTACCTCCCAGACACTGTACCTGAGGTCACATATACAGAGTTTCCTGGATCACCCCCATCCTAGACCCTGTACCTGGGTTCAGATATCCTAGTGTCTTGGGGGACCCAGGTCAGACCTTGCATCTAGGGTCGAATGCCCACTATCCAGGATGACTTGCCTCCCCAATCAGTGCATCTGGGGTCATATGTCCACAATCTTCAAAGTGACCCCATCCCCTAACCCTGCACCTTACTCACACATCCACAGTCTCCAGAGTGATGTCCACTGTCTCACGGGTGACCTCTTCCCTGAACTTGTTCCAGATTTCACACGATCACCATTGCCACAGTGACCACCAGCAGATCCTGAACTTGTGGTCACAGTTCAACAGTCTGCCTGATGAGACCCATTTTGTACCCTGAACCTTGTGAACCTGCACCTGGGATCACAAGTCCATATTCTCCATGGTGTCATCCCCCAGACCCTGTACCTAGTGTCATATATACAGTCTCCTGGACTTCCCCACTTCCAATACCATGCACCTGTGATCACACATCCACAGTATCCAGGGTGATCCCCCTCCTAAACCTGTACCTGGTGTCACAAGTCGACAGACTCCAGGATGACTCTACCGTTAAGACCCTGTACCTCGGGTCACAAGTCCACTGTTTCCAGGGTGAGACCCCTCCCAGACTCTGCACTTGGGGTCACTTGTCGAGAGTCTCCAGGGTGACCCCACCTCCCAGAAACTGTACCTAGGGTGAAACATCCACAGTCACTTAGGTTGGCCCCAATTCCCAGAACCTGTACCTGGGGTCCCACTTCCATAGTCTCGGTTACCACACGCCAAGACATTTAACATGGTGTCCCATCATCTTGGATGCCAGGGTTACCCCCTCCAAGACCCTGTAATGGGGTCACATGTTCACAGTCTCCAGAGTGTCGTCACTTCCCAGACCCTCCACCTGGAGTCACACAAACACAGGTTCCAATGTGACTCCCTCGCAGGCCCTGCACCTGGAGTCACATATTCACAATCTCACCTTGGGGAATCCCATTCAGACCCTGGATCTACGGTCATGTATCCAGTCTCCAAGATGATTTGCCTCCCAAATGGTGCATTTGAGGTCACATGACCACAATCTTCAAAGTAAACGCGTCCCCTAACCCTGCATCTAAGTCACACGGCAAATAGTTTTCAGAGTGACCTCAACCCAGACCCTGAAACGAGGGTCACATGTACACAGTCTTGGAGGGTGACCCCCTCCGTGAACTTGTACTAGGTTTCATATGTCCATCATCGCCACAGTGACTACCACCAGATCCTGTACCTGTGGTCATAGATCCACAGTCTACAGGGTGAAACCCTTTTCCTACCCTGAACTTTGGGTCACACGACCACAGTCTCCAGGGTGACCCCACCCTAACCTGCACCTGGGGTCACATGTCCACACTTTCCATGGGGACATACCTGAGACCCTGTACCTACTGTCATATATCCACAATCTCCTAGGTTACCAAACTTCCCATACCATACACCTGTGATCACATGTCCACAGTCTCGAAGGTGGCCCCCTGTATAACCTGTACTTGGTGTCACAAGTCCACAGCCTCCAGGTGACCCCACCCTCAAGATCCTGTATCTGGGGTCACAAGTCCACTTTTTCCATGGTGAGTCTACCTCCCAGACCCTGCATTTGGGGTCACATGTCCAGAGTCTTCAGGGTGACCCCACCTCCCAGAAACCATACCTCGGGTGAAATGTCCACCATTTTCAGGATGGCACCAACTCCCAGAACCTGTACCTGGGGTCACACTTCCATACTCTCAGGGTATCCCCACCTCCCAGACATATAACCTTGCATCCCATGACCCTGGCCACAAAGGTTCCCCCCTCCAAGACCCTGTAATAGGGGTCACATGTCCACAGTCTCCTGTTTGTCAAAACTTTGTAGACCTCACCTGGAGTCACACAAACACAGGTTCCATGGTGACTCCCTTGCAGACTCTGCACCTGGAATCACATATTCACAGGCTCCAGGGTGACCCCCTCGGAAATCCTGTACCTGAGATCACATATCTACAGTCTCCAGGGTGAATCCCATCCCCACACACTGTCTGAGCGGAATCATCCAGTCTCCCATGAGACCCCAATGTCAAGAACTCATCCCTTGTGCTAGAAGTCTACATTCTCCAGGGTGACATTATTTCCCACACCCTGCACCTTGGGTAGCATATTCACAGTCTCCAAGGTGACCTTACCTCCCAGACCCTTTACCTGGGGTCACATGTGCAAATTATCCAGGATTCCCGCCACTCCAACACCCTGCACCTGGGTCAAAAGCCCACAGTCTCAAGGGTGACCTCCTATCTGACCATGTTCCTGAGGTACATGGCCAGAATCTCCAGGATGATCTTGAAAGGTATTGCTGAACCACGCAAAGACACTGGAATTCTTGGCCTCCAGAGGAGATGAATTCAATTCAGGTCCAGAGACGAGGCTTGATTGCTTAGAGCTTTTGTGTAATAAAGTTGTATTAAAGTATAAAGGAGATAGAGAAATCTTCTGACATAGGCATCAGAAGAGGGCAGAAAGAGTAGCCCCTTGCACGTGTTAGCAATGGAATTATATGGCTCAAATGGTAAAGCATCTGTCTGCAATGCTGGAGACCCAGGTTAGATCCCTGGGTCAGGAAGATCTCCTGGAGAAGGAAATGGCCACCCACTCCAGTACATTTGCCTGGAAAACCCCATGGACAGAGGAGCCTGGTAGGCTACAGTCCATGGGGCCACAAAGAGTTGGACATGACTGAGCAACTTTACTTTACTTTTAATTAGTTATTCATATCAGTTCAGTTCCGTTCAGTCGCTCAGTCATGTCTGACTCTTTGGGACCCCATGAATCACAGCACGCCAAGCCTCCCTGTCAGTCACCAACTCCCGGAGATTTCTCGAACTCATGTACATCGAGTCGGTGATGCCATGCAGCCATCTCATCCTCTGTCATCCCCTTTTCCTCCTGTCCCCAATCCCTTACAGCATCAGGGTATTTTCCAATGAGTCAGCTCTTCGCACCAGGTGGCCAAATTATGGGAGTTTCAGCTTCAGAATCAGTCGTTCCAATGAACACCCTGGACTGATCTCCTTTAGGATGTACTAGTTGGATGCCCTTGCAGTTCAAGGAACTCTCAAGAGTCCTCTCCAACACCACAGTTCAAAAGCATAAACTCTTCGGTGCTCAACTTTCTTCACAGTCCAATTCTCACATCTGTACATGACCACTGGAAAAACCATAGCCTTGAACAGAGGGACCTTTGTTGGCAAAGTAGTGTCTCTGCTTTTTATTATGCTATCTAGGTTGGTCATAACTTTCCTTCCAAGGAGTAATTTTCTTTTAATTTCATGGCTGCAATCACCATCTGCAGTGGTTTTGGAGCCCAAAAAGATAAAATCTTACACTGCTTCCACTGTTTCCCCATCGATTTCCCATGGAGTGATGGGACCTGTTGCCATGATCTTAGTTTTCTGAATGTTGAGCTGTAAGCCAACTTTTTCACTCTCCTCTTTCACTTTCATCAAGAGGCTTTTTAGTTCTTCTTCACTTTCTGCCATAAGGGTGGTGTCATCTGCATGTCTGAGATTATTGATATTTCTCTTGGCAATCTTAATTCCAGCTTGTGCTTCTTCCAGCCCAGCATTTCTCATGATGTACTCGGCATATAAGTTAAATAAGCAGGGTGACAACGTACAGTCTTGACGTACTCCTTTTCCTATTTGGAACCAGTCTGTTGTTCCATGTCCAGTTCTAACTGTTGCTTCCTGACCTGCATACAGGTTTCTCAAGAGGCAGGTCAGGTGGTCTGGTAGTCCCATCTCTTTCAGAATTTTCCACAGTTAATTGTGATCCACACAGTCAAAGGCTTTGGTGTAGTCAATAAATCAGAAATAGATTTTTTTTTCTGGGACTCTCTTGCTTTTTCAATGATCCAGCAGATGTTGGCAGTTTGATCTCTGGTTCCTCTGCCTTTTCTAAAGCCAGCTTGAACATCTGGAAGTTCACAGTTCACGTATTGCTGAAGCCTGGCTTGGAGAATTTTGAGCATTACTTTACTAGCGTGTGAGATGAGCATAATTGTGTGGTATTTTGAGCATTCTTTGGGATTACCTTTCTTTCTATTTGGAATGAAAACTGACCTTTTCCAGTCCTGTGGCCACTGCTGAGATTTCCAAATTTGCAGGCATTATGAGTGCAGCACTTTCACAGCATCATCTTTCAGTATTTGAAATACTTCAACTGGAATTCCATCAACTCCACTAGCTTTGTTCTTACGATGCTTTCTAATTGCCACTTGACTTCACACTCCAGGATGTCTCGCTCTAGGTGAGTGATCACACCGTTGTGATTATCTGGGTCATGAAGATATTTTCTACAGTACTTCTGTGTATTCTTGCCACATCTTCTTAATAGCTTATGCTTCTGCTAGGTCCATAGCATTTCTATCTTTTATCAAACCCAGTTTTGCATGAAGTGTTCCCTTGGTATCTCTAATTTTCTAGAAGAGATCTCTAGTCTATCCCATTCAGTTCTTTTCCTGATTCACACGTGATGCACACAAGGTGCACATGAGGTGCACACGTGATGCCCACGTGATGAACACGTGATGCACACGTGATGCTCATGTGATGAACATGTGGTGCACAAGTGAGGCACACGTGATGAACATGTGATTCACACGTGATGCACATGTAATGAACAGGTGATGCACACGTGATTCACACGTGATACACATGTGATGAACACGTGATGCACACATAACACACACGTGATGAATACGTGATGAACAAGTGATTCACAGGTGACGCACACGTGGCGCACACGTGACGAACACGTGTTGCACAAGTGATGCACATGTGATGGACATATGATTCACACGTGAAGAACACGTGACTCACATGTGATGAACACGTGCCTCACACATGATGAACACATGATGCACACGTGATGAAAACATGATGCACACGTCACACAGACGTTGTGAACAAGTGAACAACACGTGAGGCACATGTGATGAACAAGTCATGAACACGTGATGCACACATAACCCATATGTGATGAATACGTGATGCACACATGACACACACGTGACGCACACGTGACGAACACGTGATGCACACGAGATGCACACGTGACGCACATGTGATGCACACATGATGGACACGTGATCAACACGTGACACACACGTGATGAACACATGATTCACACATGACGCAAACTTGATGCACACGTGATGCGCACGTGACGAACACGTGACGCACACGTGTCGCACATGTGATGCACATGTGATGCACACGTAACACATATGTGATGAATATGTGATGCAGACGAGACACACACGTGACGAACACGTGACACACACATGACGAACATGTGATGCACACGAGACGCACATGTAACTCACACGTGATGTACACATGATGGACACGTGATGAACACGTGACACACACGTGACAAACACGTGATTCACACGTGACGCAAACTTGATGCACACGTGATGCACACGTGATGAACACATGTCTCACACATGATGAACTAGCGACGCACACGTAACGCACACGTGATGCACCAGTGACGCACACCTGATGGACACGTGATGCACACATGACGCACCCGTGATGCACACGTGATTCCCACGTGCACACACGTGATGCACACGTGACACACAAGTGACACACATGTGATGAACACGTGATTCACCCGTCATGGACACGTGACACACACCTGATGAACACGTGACTCACACGTGATGGACATGTCACACACACGTGATGCACACATGATGCACACGTGACACACACGTGACACACACATGATGGACACGTGATTCACACTTGATGCACACGTGATTCACACGTGATTCACTCATTTCAACTCGAGATGAGGCCCGATTCCCCTTCATTGGCTCCAGAGCCATCCCACTTTCCCCATCAAACTCGACAAGGCGCTTGACTTCCTTTAGGCAACTCCAGGGAATCCCCAAGAACACTGTCATAAGTCTAGAGGAACACCAAGCGTAACACAGCAACTCGAGGAAAGCGCCATGTACCCCAAATCGTCTCGAGATTAGAGTTGATTTCCTGGCTTCAACTCAAGAGGTAGGCCAACTTTCCACAAGCACCTCTAGAGGAGGCTTCTCTCAGCAATAGGTATGTAAGTTGGACCCTGAGTTTGCTGCCTGAAGTGGAATGGGCCCCGAGATGCCCTGACTCAAAAGAAGGCCCGATTTCTCTGCAGTGGCTTTAATGCAGGCTCGTCTTTCATCTCACCAGATGAAAGGATGTCTGAATCCCCTGTGGAGACCCTAGAGAAAGCTCTAGTTCCCCATCTCATCTCGACAGGAGGCCTCACATGACTTTGATACCTAGAGAGGCACCAAGAGTTCATTGCTTCAAGAGGTGACGATGCCTGACTCCTCTTGAAAAGTGATAGGAATCCCAATATCCATGTCACAAGTGGAAAGGGATTTTGGGTCTCCCGCCTCATCTCCAAAAGCGTCCCTATTGCCTGCCAAGCCTCGAAGAGATTCCCGAGGTGTCCCTCTTAACTAGACAGGAGTCCTGACATAGCTGAACAAATCCGAGTTTTGAAGGGCCATCCCCACCGTAACTCGAGAATATACCCCAGGATCCCACCGCAACTTGAGAAAAACCATGATACTTCTCCCTGGCCACGAGATGAGCCCCGGTTCCTCTGCATTGCATGCAGAGCAATTCTGTGTTCCCCATCAAACATGTAAGGAGCCTTGACTTGCTTGATGGGACACCAGAGAGTACCCAAGAACACTGTAACAAGTCTAGAGTGACCGTGAGGTTAGTGCAGAAACGGGAAATAGATCCGTCTACCCCAAATCAACTCGAGATGCTGCCCCATTCCCCTGCATTGGATCCAGAGTCATTCTGCGTTCCCCATCAAACACAAGTGGCATGACTTCATTAAGCAACTCCAGAGATTCCCCGAGAACACTGTCCCAAGTGTAGAGGAACACCAGGTGCAACACAGCAACTCGAGGAAAGCCCCATGTACCCCAAATCGTCTTGAGATTTAGAGCTGATTTCCCTGCTTCGACTCAAGAGGTATGCCAACTTTCTGCAAGCACCTCAAGAGGAGGCTTCTCTCAGCAATATGTATGTGAGTTGGACCCTGAGTTTGCTTCCTGAAGTGGAATGAACACCAAGATGACCTGACTCAAAAGAAGGCCAGATTTCCCTGCAGTGGCTTTAATGTAGGCTCGTCTTTCATCTCACAAGATGAAGGGATGTCTGAATCCCCTGTGGAGGACCTAGAGGAAACCCTATGTCCCCGCCTCATCTCGACAGGAGGCCTCACATCCCTTTGACATCTCGAGAGGCACGCGGAGTTCAATGCTTAGAAGGTGACGATGCCTGACTCCTCTTGAAATGTGATAGGGATCCCAATATCACTGTGGCAACTGGAATTGGACCCAGGGTCTCCCGCCTCACTTCAAGAAGCGTCCCTATTGCCCTGCCAAGCCTCAAAGAGATTCCTGAGGTGTCTCTCATAACTAGACAAGAGTCCTGATGTCGCTTAACAAACAGGAGTTTTGAAAGTCTATCCCCACCTTAACTCGAGAATATGCCCCACGTTCCCACCGCAACTTGAGATAAACCATGAGACTTCCCCCTGGCCGCAAGATGAGGCCTGATTGCTCTGCATTGCAGAGCAATTCCGTGTTCCCCATCAAACACGTAAGGAATCTTGACTTGCTTGATGGCATTCCAGAGAGTCCCCAAGAACACTGTCACAAGTCTAGAGGGACCCTTGTGTCACCGCAGCAATGCGAAATAGCTCCATACTGCAAATCAACTCGAGCCGAGGCCCAATTCCCCTGCATTTGCTCCAGAGCCATCCCGTGTTCCCCATCAAACAGGAGTAGTGGCTTTACTTCCTTTAGGCAACTCCAGAGATTCCCCGAGAACACCGTCCCAAGTCTGGAGGAACACCAGTTGCAACACAGCACCTCGAAGAAAGCCCCATGTACCCCAAATCGTCTCGAGATTAGAGCTGATTCCCTGGCTTTGACTCAAGTGGTATGCCAACTTTCCACAAGCACCTCTAGAGGAGGCTTCTCTCAGCAATAGGTATGTGAGTTGGACCCTGAGTTTGCTGCGTCAAATGGAATGGACACCAAGATGCCCTGACTCAAAAGAAGGCCTGATTTCCCTGCAGTGGCTTGAATGGAGGCTTGTCTTTCATCTCACCAGACAATGGGATGTCTGAATCCCTTGTGGAGACCCTAGAGAGAGCCCTAGTTCCCCTCCTCCTCTCGACAGGAGGCCTCACATGCCTTTGACACCTAGAGAGGCACCAAGAGTTCATTGCTTCAAGAGGTGACGATGCCTGACTCCTCTTGAAAAGTGATAGGAATCCCAGTATCCCTGTGGCAACTGGAAAGGGACCCTGGGTCTCCCGCCTCACCTCTAGCAGCGTCCCTATTGATGTGTCAACCCTCGAAGAGATTCCTGAGGTGTCCCTCATAACTAGACAGGAGTCCTGACGTCGCTGAACAAACACGACTTTTGAAGGGCCATCCCCGCTGTAACTCGAGAATATACTCCAGGTTCCCAGCGCAACTCGCGAAAAAGCATGAGACATCCCCTTGCCACTATATGAGGCCAGATTCCTCTGCATTGCGTGCAAAGCAATTCCGTTTTCCCCATGAAATGCGTAGGAGCCTTGACTTGCTTGATGGAACTCCAGAGAGTCCCCAAGAACACACTCACAAGCCTAGAGGGACCCTGAGGTCACCGCAGCAACGCGAAATAATTCCGTGTACACCAAATCAACTGGAGATGAGGCCCGATTCTGCCACATTAGCTCCAGAGAAATTCCGCTTTCCCCATCAAGCAAGACAAGTTGCTTCACTTTCTTTAGGCAACTCCAGAGACTCCCCGAAAACACCGTCCCATGTCTAGAGGAACACCAGGTTCAGCACAGCAACTTGAGGAAAGCTCTATGTACCCCAAATCATCTCGAGATGAGAGCAGATTCCCAGGATTCAACTTAAGAGGTATGCCAACTTTCCACAAGCACCCCAAGAGGAGGCTTCTCTCATCAATAGATATGGGGGAGGGACCCTGAGTTTGCTGCCTCAAGTGGAATGGAGTCCGAATGCCCTGACAAGAAAGAAGGCCGGATTTCCCTGCAGTGGCTTGAATGCAGGTTCGTCTTTCATTGCACAAGATGAAGGGATGTCTGAATCCAATACGGAGACCCTAGAGAAAGCCTTAAGTCCTGGCCTCATCACGCCAGGAGGTCTCACATCCCTTTGACATGGAGGTAGGCGGAATTCAATGTTTCAAAAGGTGATGACGCCTGACTCCTCTTGAAAATTGATAGGAATCCCAGTCTCACTGTGGCAACTGGAAAGGAACCCTGGGTCTCCCGCCTCACATTGAGAAGCGTCCCTATTGCCCTGCCAAGCCTCGAAGAGATTCCTGAGGTGTCCCTCGTAACTAGACAGGAGTCCTGACGTCGCTGAACAAACATGAGTTTTGAAGGGCCATCCCCGCCGTACCTGGAGAATATACCCCAGGTTCGCGCCGCAACTCGAGAGAAACCATGAGACTGCCTTCTCGCCGCGAGATGAGGCTTGATTCCCCTGCATTGCATGCAGAGCAATTCCGTGTTCCCCATCAAATACGTAAGGAGCCATTACTTGCTTGATGGAATTCCAGAGAGTCCCCAAGAACACTGTCTCAAGTCCAGAGGGACCCTGATGTCACTGCAGCAATGGGAAATAGCTTCGTGTATCCCAAATCAACTCGAGATGAGTCCCTATTCCACTGCATTGGCTTCAGAGCCATCCCGTGTTCTGCATCAAACACGACAAGTGGGTTGGCTTCCTTTAGGCAACTGCAGAGATTCCCCGAGAACACTGTCCCAAGTCTAGAAGAACACCAAGTTCAGCACAGCAACTCGAGGAAAGCTCCATGTACCCCAAATCATCTTGAAATGAGAGCTGATTCCCTGGCTTCCACTCAAGAGGTATGCCACCATTCCACAAGCACAACCAGAGGAGGTGTCTCTCAGCAGTAAGTATGTGGGAGGGACCCTGAGTTTGCTGCCTCAAGTGGAATTGACCCTGAGACGCCCTGACTCGAAAGAAGGTCCGATTTCCCTACAGTGGCTTGAATGCAGGCTCATCTTTCATCTCACAGGATGAAGGGATGTGTGAATCCCCTATGGAGAGCATAGAGAAAGTCCTAGGTCCCCGCCTCTTATCGACAGGAGGCCTCACATCCCGTTGACACCTCGAGAGGCATGCAGAATTCAATGATTCAAAAGGTGATGATGCCTGACTCCTCTTGAAAATTGGTAGGAATCCCAATATCCCTATGGCAACTGGAAAGGGACCCTGGGTCTCCCTCCTCACCTCGAGAAGTGTGCTGATTGCCCTGCCAAGCCTCAAGGAGATTCCTGTGTCCCTCATAACTAGACAGGAGTCCTCAAATTGTCCAAGAACACTAGAGCAAACAAGCCCATTCATAACTGGTAAAGATTGAAATAGACACCTGGCCACGGAGGGTATACTGATAGTAAACTCTCCTACAGAAACATACTCAAGATACTGGTGGGATGCATGCACAGCCCCCTTTGGAAGACAGTCTGACAGTTGTTTCAGTAACCACATGGGACAAGCACTGAATTCCATACATGACAAGTGGTGGAAGCCAGGTATCTTACCATTGGAATGGTAAGTTATGGATAAACAAAAGGAAAGGTTACAAGATTCATGGAGACATCATCACAAATTACCCTCAACTGAATATATAAGCTGGAATACATGTATATATTTCCAAATATTGTCAGCTGAGCATATTTAGCTCCTACATGTATGTTTTAAATATCACTCTATAATGAAAAAGAACAGGAAATGTCCCTGGTGGCCCAGTGGTAAAGGATCTGCCTACCAATGCAGGGAACACTGGTTCAAACCCTGGTCCTAGAGGATTCCACATGCCCAGGGGCAACTAAGCCCCCGTACAACTATTGAAGTACTTCCATGCTCCAGAGCCCAAGTTCTGCAACCAGAGAAAGCGCTGCAATGAGAAGCCATGGCAAGTCAACTAGAGGGTAGCCTCTGCTCACTACAACTAGGCATCTAACTACAAAGACCCAGCATTGTCAAAAATAATTCAGTGTTTAAAAAAAAGGACAGAAATTCTTTGAATAAACGATTGAGACTAGGGGCGAGACAGTAAATATATAAGCTAGGATAATCTTAAAGTATGAGGAAGTAAAGAAAGTAAAGACAACTATCAAGCTGTCCAAGCTGATAAAAATGAATGATTACACAGTTTTATCTGTATACACTAGCAAATAATAATCTGAAAAGGAATTTAAAAAAACAATTTCCTTTTGATAGTGTCAACATTAATAAAATATTTTGCCATGGGTGTAATGAGGATGACAAGACTGGCACATTGGAAATTATACACGATTGCTGAAAAATATCCTGAATACATGCACAGATATTCCATAGCGATGGAAAGATTTAGATGGCAATACCATGGAATGCATCTTCAATCTGAAATGAAGATTCAATATGAATTACAAAAGACTGAAAGGTCATTGCTGAACCACAAAAGGCGCCAGGATTTTTGGCCTCCAGAGGAGAAGAATTCAATCCAGGGCCAGTTGACAAAGCTTGATCGCTCAGAGCTTTTGTGTCATAAAGTTTTATTAAAGTATAAAAGAGATAGAGAAAGCTGCTGACACAGACATCAGACGGGGGCAGTAAGAGTACCCCCTGCTAGTCTTTAGGCAGATGTTATACAGCCACTAGCAGTCTGCTAATGAAAGAAAGGCAATGTCTCAGAGAATGACACCAGGCCCCTCACCCACAACATGCATTGAGATAATATTGGCAGCAGGTGAGTCATCCCGGGCCATAGAATGATTGACATGAATTTTGAAGAAAGGCAGATTTCCAAGCAAATATATCATTTCATTAACATAGATTAGGAGAACAGGTATGAGTAAAACATATTGGTTTGTCAAGTCGGTTCTGAGCCTTTAGGGGGAACCGACCTGAAGACAGAGTCTAGCAGAAATACGTAGTATATTAACATAGCTTAAGACAAACCTTTCCTTAAGACAAAATGCATTGCTTAGCTGAAGGTTTGAGAAAAGTTAAGTTCAGGTGGAGCCAGGAGTCATCATAGCAACACAAAATTTTAAGAGAAACCTCTTAAATTTGTATTGAGAAGGGGAAAAAATGTAGCACTCGTTTCGTTCCTCCAGCTGCTTAAGAGATGAAAAAACGTCTGACACTTGCAGCCTATTCCCTCTGTCTGGAGACCCCTGGCCTTCCTGTCTATTACCCTCTCCAGGCCTTTAGGAAGCAATATACAAGCTGACCCTAACATACACGTGGAATAACAAGGGACTCCAAAGAATCCAAACAATCACATGAGTCTGCAGTTCAAAGGTCCTATGGTATGCTGTGCTAAGTCGCTTCAATCAGGTCTGACTGTCAGAGCCCACCAGGCTCCTCTGTCCATGGGAATTTTCCAGGCAAGAATACTGGAGTGGGCTGGGTGCCCTCCTCCAGGGGATCTTCCCAACCCAGGGATAGGATTCCTGCATTGGCAGGTAGGTTCTTTACCACTAGCACCACCTGGGGAAAAAGTGCCTAAAGGAGATCATGGAAACCCATTTAGGAAAAGGGACTCAGAGGAAAGACAGTGAGGGAAGGAAACTCTTAATCACACTCAGAGAAGCCCAGCAGGTAGTTCTGCAGGTGGAAGAGGAGGAGGAAGCATGCTGGAGCTGTGTAGAAGATGAAAGAGGGAACTAAAGCAGGGGCCCCCAACCTCTAGGATCTAATGCCTGATGATCTGAGGTGGAGCTGGTGAAATAATAATAGAAATAAGAGTTTGATCACTCAGCCATGTCCAGCCCTTGGTAGCCCACCAGGCTCCTCAGTCCATTGAATTCTTCAGGCAAGAATACTGGAGTGGGCTGTCATTTCCTTCTCCAGGGGATTTCCCTGACCCAGGGATTAAACCCGGGTCTCCCTCATTGCAGGCAGACTCTTTACCAACTGAGCCTCCAGGGAACAGAAACAGAAATAGAGTGCCCAATAAATGGACTGCACTTGAAACATCCCAAAACCTTGCCCCACCCCTGTCTGTCAAAAAATTGTCTTCCAAAAAAACTCCCAAGGTCAAGGAAGGAACTTCAAGTGTACTCAGCTGTCCTAGATTGCTGGTTTAGGGAGATGCTGAAGTGGGGATGTCCCAAGAGGTAGACCCTCCCTTGTGTGGAGTCTGCAGTAGACCTCTGATAGCCTTGGTGATGATCAGAGAGATTTGTTTCATTTTTTAAAAATATCCTTGTTGCTACCAACTGGGACCATCACTGTTCTAATATACCTCATAGTGTTGCTGACACTACAGATACAATTGTGTGACATTGAACTTATTCAATAAAAATGATGAAGCATCTGCCCTGTGCCCAGCACTTTCCAAGGGCTGGGAAGTACAATGAAAATACTCCATAAGATGCACAGCTGGTAGGCACATTCTTTCAAAAAGCCTTTTTCATTTCCACCAATAGTTTATTCTCAATGTCAGCCCTTGCCACTTAATGACCATGCTGGGTAGGAAGCTCATTAAAAACCCAGGAGCCAGTGTTCCTGGAAGGATATCCCATTCTCCCTTGGACAGTCCTCCACCCTCTCCGACTCTCAGTTTCCTCATCTGCGAAATCATGGACAACTGACTATAATTCATCACCGGAACCCAAGCCTATTGAGGGGGAGGGGAAATATTACTCCAAGGCCTGGATGATAGACCAGATTGAAAGAAAAATATGCCATTTCTGGTTTTCAGTCAAACAGACAAATACAATGAAGAAAGGAGTCCCTGGCCCTGTGGGATTTGCCTAGGGGTCTAGTCTGGGAAATTCTTACACATCAGGAGATGGCTCTGAGCTGGATTTCCACAAACAAGAACATCCATGCAAAGGACAAGCCTGCAGAGCTCTGTGCCCATTGGTCACAAGAGACTGCCTCCCGATGGCCAGCAGCATTTACAAGTGACCTCCTAAGACCTTCACCAAACTCCTGGGGCACCTCTGGCTTTTCTGTTTCCCTCACTTTTCTGACCCTTTTCTTTAAAAAAACGCACATTTCTTCATAGAATGCCACAGTGGGAGGAAAATAGGCCTTCAAGTTTGAGGCCTCAATTTGCAGAAAACATGGAGCTGCTTGTTTTTTTTTTTTTTTTTAATTAAAGCACCACATAAATTAAAATTTTTACACGTTCTAATTATTCAGTTCCAAAACACCAAACTTATTGCACAGGGTCCCCATGGAAAGGCCCCCTCTCAGCAGGACAGCCACAGATTCCCCCATGAAAGGGCAGCAAGGTGCCCTCCTCCCTTCTCTCCTGCCTGGGTGGCCACCAGGTTTTTAAATACATGCACCCTACTAAGTTTCTAGGATGCAATTCGTGGACCCTTCCCTTTCCTGTCCCAGCAGGTGGTCAAGGGCCTGCTGGCCTGCAAAGTGCTGGAAGCAGGGCTGGGTCAGCCGGCCAGACTAAGGGTTGTGGAGTCCCAGCTGGTGAAATTACCAGGCAGGATAAATCCCTTGGACTTCCAGCAGGCACTACGCTGCATGGGAAAATAGATAGATATAACCGGCCTGGAGCCTCAGGGTGGGACCTAAAGTTCGATTTTGTTTTCTCCAATGTTAAATGATACAAGCAAGGGCCTTTGAGACTGTTGTTTTCTTTTCTAAGCCCAAAGACTCCTTCAGTTACTAATGTAGGTATCCTAGAAACTACGTGACATCCATGAAAATCTGATATGTCCTGGTAAAATGCTGTCAGTTATAATTCTAGTTATCATATTAAAGTGTTTCAAGTCACAGCAGTGACTATTTTGTCACTTTTTTTGTCAATTTTTATTTTGTCAATTTTGTCAATTTTTATTTTGTCAATTTTTATCTAATCAGGTTTTAAACATACCTTCCATGGTTTCACACTGATGCCTTTGCAAAAATACTGCTACCTCAAGATACATGGAAAAGACTTTCCTGAGCTTACCCATAAACAACGCTTTTTGTTTGTTATCTGGTAAGCTGGTACCAGACTGGAATTTAGTCTACTCTCTAGGTTAAGAGAACACAGCTTTCTTAGAATGCAGCTTTCAATCACAGATGATGAATTTATTTACCTTTCAGTGATTTATATTTGTTTTTATCATCTGTTTTTTTTTTTTTTTTTTTTACTTCCGTAAAATAAATAAGCATTCTTTAAGTACGGTACATGTAGGATGGACCAAGATTTCCCCACTCCTGCAAATTCCCTTAAGCCCTCAGATTCTTCTCTTGGGACCAAGGTCTCACTTTCCTCCAGAGGGACAATCCAAGCTTTTTATCAGCTAGCTGATCTGCCCCTGATATCAGAGTCAATTTGAGCATGAGTTGGTCTATAATTTAGGCATGAAACTGTGATTACATAAAAGAAAGATGACTTTTTGATGGAGGATGTCCATGATATTCCTTGAACTTCAGAGAAAATTGGTTAAAATGAAACTTTTTTCCCTTGGAAACTGCAAAGGCAGTTCTTTTAGCATATGCGATTGAAAACATCTAGGTTGTTAGCTCAGTTTTCATTCCAGTCTCAAAGAAAGGCAATGACAAAGAATGTTCAAACTGTCACACAACTGGACTCATCTCACATGCTAGTAAAGTAACACTCAAAATTCTCCAAGCCAGGCTTCAGCAATATGTCAACCGTGAAATTCCAAATGTTCAAGATGGATTTAGAAAAGGCAGAGGAACCAGAGATCAAATTGCCAAAATCCACTGGATAATTGAAAAAGCAAGAGAGTTCCAGAAAAACACTTATTTCTGCTTTGTTGACTATGCCAAAGCCTTTGACTGTGTGTATCACAATAAACTGGGGAAAATTCTGAAAGAGATAAGAATACCAGATCACCTGACCTGCCTCTTGAAAGACCTATATGCAGGTCAGGAAGAAACAGAACTGGACCTGGACCAACAGACTGGTTCTAAATAGGAAAAGGAATATGTCAAGGCTGTATATTGGCACCCTGCTTATTTAACTTATATCTGCTTATATATAGGGCATCGTGAGAAATGCTGCACTGGATGAAGCACAAACTGGAATCAAGATTGCTGGGAGAAATATTAATAACCTCAGATATGCAGATGACACCACCCTGATGGCAGAAAGTGAAGAACTAAAGAGCCTCTTGATGAAAGAGAAAGAGGAGAGTGAAATAGTTAGCTTAATGCTCAGCGTTCAGGCAACTAAGATCATTGCATCCAGTCTCATCACTTCTTGGCAAATAGATGAGAAAACAGTGGAAACAGTGGCAGATTTTATTTTTCGGGGCTCGGAAATCATTGCAGATGGTGACTGCAGCCATGAAATTAAAAGATGCTTACGACTTGGAAGGAAAGTGATAACCAAACTAGACAGCATATTAAAAAGCTGAGACATTGCTTTGCCAACAAAGATCCGTCTAGTCAAGGCTAAGGTTTTTCCATATCATGTATGGATGTGAAAGATGGACTATAAAGAAAGTTGACAGCCAAAGATTTGATGCTTTTGCACTGTGGTGCTGAAGAAGATGCTTGAAGTTTGCTTAGACTATAAGAGGACCCAACCACTCCATCCTAAAGGAAATCAGGTCTGAATATACATTGGAAAGACTAATATTGAACCTGAAACTCCAATACTTTGGCCACTAGATGTGAAGAGCTGACTCATTTGGAAGTTGCTTTGATTTGCCTGTGAGTGTGGGCGCCCTACCTGGGCACAGGGCCTCAGGGGCCATTGCCACTGAATCATGACCTCCACGCAAGCACATTCCAGCTGTGTGACACTCAGCATGCAGGAGACTGGGAAAGCTATCTTCCTTGGAGGAAGGAAAGTCATACACAGAGTGTGTTTTCAGGCCTCTATTTGCAGCAAGTGTTTTGCTTCTCAGATATCAGACCTGCAGGCCTGCCCCAAGGACCTCAATTCCAGAGTCAGGGCCATGTGTCTCCCTGCACATTCCGAGCCTTGCAAACACATTCCTGGGTCAGAGAGGTGCTTCCCATGAGGAAGAAGGCTGCGGGAGTGTGTCTGAGGGGGCCAGGTGGCATGCTGGGGTCACCTGGTTGAGGGCACCTTGCACATCCATTGGGCCCCAGGAGAGCAGTTATGGACTCGCCCCTTGCTTGAGATATCCCAAAGCAAGGAGCAATGCTAGCTGTATCAGAAGGAGGAAAACAGCAATGGGATGGATTTTCAAGCAGTTGCTAGGTCACACTGTGTTAGGGTTCCCCAGGAGACATGTGAGAATTTTGGCCCCTAGGCCCGGTATCTAGGGGTGTGCACAGGGTGTTTTCCCCACAGGATCCAAAATGTTCCAGACAGACCTAGGCTCAATAGCTGTTGCTAGGCTGCACCGCTTTAGGCACACCGAGAGAAGCAGGCACACTGTGGCCCGAGGTCCGGTATGCAGGTTCACATATGGGGTGTGTCCCCGTAGGAGCCAAGAATTTTCCTGACAGTCCTAGGCTCCCTAGAGCACTCAGGTCTGCTCAGAGGACCGAAGTTCCAGAGGCAGGGTCGTGTATCTCCCCTTCCCTTTGTGATCCTTGCAAAGACATTCCAAGCTGATAGTGGTACTACCCATGAAGAAGCAAGCAGTGGGAGTATATTTGACATGACTGGGTGCCTTGATGGGCTCAGCTCCTCAAGGGGGCCTTTCCTCTCAAAGTAGGCCCCATGTCTGCTTGAGGACGGGGTTGGGCCCTCTTCCCTCCACACTGCCAAAGGGTGGAACAAAGCTAGGTGTCAGAGGTAAGAAAGGAGCAATTGGATGGATTTTCAAGCTCTCACTAGGCTGTACTGCTTCAAGGCCCACTCGAGCAAAACAGGCGCCCTGTGGCCCCTAGGTCGGGTATGCAGGTTCACACACAGGGTGTGTTCCCGTCAAAGTCAAGAATTTTCTGACAGACCTAGGCTCACTAGAATTGTCCTACAGAGCAAAGGGGATGGAAGAGATGTGTGGAGGTGGGTCTGCCTTCCCCTGTGAGTGTGGGGCTACTCCCTATGGCCCCAAGTTGAGGGATAACTGCAACTAAGAAAGGAACTCCAAGAAGGAACTCCAAGAAGCGCTTTTCCAGGAGGCTGGGACAGGGAGTCCGCAGGATGCAGGGAAAGGGAGCCTTCTTCAGGGAAGAAGAGGCAGCCACTCGGGGTGTGTTTGCAAGCCTCTTTGGAAGGCACAGTTTCGCTGATAAAATTGAATTCCAGTTCTGCTCAGAGGACTGAAATTTCAGAGGCAGGGCCATGTATCTCCCCTTCCCTTTTCAATCCTTGCAAAGACATTCCTAGCTGATAGTGATACTGCCCATGAGGAAGTAAGCAGCTGGAGTGTGTTTGACATGACTGGGTGCCTTCCTGGGCTCAGCTCCTCAAGGGGACTTTCTACTCAAAGTAGGCCCATTGCCTACTTGGGGAGAGGGTATGGAAGGTTTGCTTCCAAATGGCGAAAAGGTGGAGCAAATCTAGCTTTGTCAGAGGTACGTAAAGTGCAATTTAATGGATTTTCAAGCTGTTGCCAGGCAACACCGCTTCAGGGTCCCCTCTCCCAGAAGAAAACAGGCGCCCTGTGGCCCCTAGGTCTGGTATGCAGATTCACACAAAGGATGTGTCCCCACAGGAGCCAAGAGTTTTCCTACCAGGCCTAGGCTTACTAGAGCTCTACTATAGAGCAAAGGGGATGGAACAGAAGTGTGGATGTGACTTTGCCTTTACCTTTGACTGTGAGGCCCCTCCATAAGGTCCCAGGCGAAATTGCCCTCGCCCTTGCCCTAACCCTAACCCCAACACGACACCCTAACCCTAACCAACACCGTAACCCTATCCCAGAACCTAACACCAACCCGACCCCCTAACCCTAACCTGACACACTAACCCTAACGCATCATCCCAACCCTAACCTGACACCTTCACCCCTCAGCCCTCACCCTCACCCACACCCCTAACTTCTAACCCCTAAGCCACAATGTAACCCACACCCTAATCCATACCCTTAACCTAACCCACACCCTCCCCCCCACCCTACTCACACCCTCAACCCTAGACTTAACCTGCATCATCTTCAATTTCAGCACTTCTCATGCATCACAAAAGACAAGGGAGTCATATTTCAAACGTGAATCCAAGACCCATTAACCACATAACAGGAATATAAACACTGTGAACACATCATTTAAATCACTTGCACCACCAAATACCTCTCCACCACATATCATATCAATAACAGTGGAACTCATGTATGCCATACATATTGTAACATAGCAATCTAATACTCAACAGTAATCTGGGTAATTATATACACAAGATATATTTAAACCAAAAATATTTAAGCAAATTCCAGTTTTTACGATGGTTTTAATCCTCGCAAAAGTAGGATTAACAGCATGTTTTTCCACTAGGATCCAAAGCATTGACCAAAATTGCCGAGGTCCAGCCCCAGCAGGACCAGGAATACCCAAGGGATGAGTGGCATCAGCGAGGAAGAAGACAGACAGAAGACACACAGATGTTGCATAGAAGAGGTAGCTTTTTTTTTTAATTTTTAGGATAGCTCAGTTTGTTTTTTTTTTTAATTTTATTTTATTAGTTGGAGGCCAATTACTTCACAACATTTCAGTGGGTTTTGTCATACATTGACACGAATCAGCCATAGAGTTACACGTATTCCCCATCCCGATCCCCCCTCCCACCTCCCTCTCCACCCGACTCCTCTGGGTCCTCCCAGTGCACCAGGCCCAAGCACTCGTCTCATGCATCTCACCTGGGCTACTGATCTCTTTCACCATAGATAAAATACATGCTGTTCTTTTGAAACATCCCACCCTCACCTTCTCCCACAGAGTCCAAAAGTCTGTTCTGTACTTCTGTGTCTCTTTTTCTGTTTTGCATATAGGGTTATCATTACCATCTTTCTAAATTCCATATATATGTGTTAGTATGCTGTAATGTTCTTTATTTTTCTGGCTTACTTCACTCTGAATAACGGGCTCCAGTTTCATCCATCTCATTAGAACTGATTCAAATGAATTCTTTTTAATGGCTGAGTAATATTCCATGGTGTATATGTACCACAGCTTCCTTATCCATTCATCTGCTGATGGGCATCTAGGCTGCTTCCATGTCCTGGCTATTATAAACAGTGCTGCGATGAACAATGGGGTGCACGTGTCTCTTTCAGATCTGGTTTCCGTGGTGTGTATGCCCAGAAGTGGTATTGCTGGGTCAAATGGCAGTTCTATTTCCAGTTTTTTAAGAAATCTCCACACTGTTTTCCATAGTGGCTGTACTAGTTTGCATTCCCACCAACAGTGGAAGAGGGTTCCCTTTTCTCCACACCCACTCCAGCATTTATTGCTTGTAGACTTTTGGATAGCAGCCATCCTGACTGGCGTGTAATGGTACCTCATTGTGGTTTTGATTTGCATTTCTCTAATAATGAGTGATGTTGAGCATCTTTTCATGTGTTTGTTAGCCATCTGTATGTCTTCTTTGGAGAAATGTCTGTTCAGTTCTTTGGCCCATTTTTTGATTGGGTCATTTATTTTTCTGGAATTGAGCTTCAGGAGTTTCTTGTATATTTTTGAGATTAATCCTTTGTCTGTTTCTTCATTTGCTATTATTTTCTCCCAATCTGAGGGCTGTCTTTTCACCTTACTTATAGTTTCCTTTGTAGTGCAGAAGCTTTTAAGTTTCATTAGGTCCCATTTGTTTATTTTTGCTTTTATTTCCAATATTCTGGGAGGTGGGTCATAGAGGACCCTGCTGTGATTCATGTCGGAGAGTGTTTTGCCTAAGTTCTCCTCTAGGAGTTTTATAGTTTCTGGTCTTACATTTAGATCTTTAATCCATTTTGAGTTTATTTTTGTGTGTGGTGTTAGAAAGTGTTCTAGTTTCATTCTTTTACAGGTGGTTGACCAGTTTTCCCAGCACCACTTGTTAAAGCAGTTGTCTTTTTTCCGTTGTATATCCTTGCCTCCTTTGTCAAAGATAAGGTGTTCATAGGTTCGTGGATTTATCTCTAGGCTTTCTATTCTGTTCCATTGATCTATATTTCTGTCTTTGTGCCAGTACCATACTGTCTTGATGACTGTGGCTTTGTAGTAGAGACTGAAGTCAGACAGGTTGATTCCTCCAGTTCCATTCTTCTTTCTCAAGATTACTTTGGCTATTCGTGGTTTTCTGTATTTCCATACAAATTGTGAAATTATTTGTTCTAGTTCTGTGAAAAATACCGTTGGTAGTTTGATAGGGATTGCATTGAATCTATAGATTGCTTTGGGTAGAATAGCCATTTTGACAATATTGATTCTTCCAATCCATGAACACGGTATGTTTCTCCATCTGTTTGTGTCCTCTTTGATTTCTTTCATCAGTGTTTTATAGTTTTCTATGTACAGGTCTTTTGTTTCTTTAGGTAGATATACTCCTAAGTATTTTATTCTTTTTGTTGCAATGGAGAATGGTATTGTTTCCTTAATTTCTCTTTCTGTTTTTTCATTGTTAGTATATAGGAATGCAAGGGATTTCTGTGTGTTAATTTTATATCCTGCAACTTTACTATATTCATTGGTTAGCTCTAGTAATTTTCTGGAAGAGTATTTAGGGTTTTCTATGTAGAGGATCATGTCAACTGCAAACAACGAGAGTTTCACTTCTTCTTTTCCTATCTGGATTCTTTTTACTTCTTTTTCTGCTCTGATTGCTGTGGCCAAAACTTCCAAGACTATGTTGAATAATAGTGGTGAGAGTGGGCACCCTTGTCTTGTTCCTGATTTCAGGGGAAATGCTTTCAATTTTTCACCATTGAGGGTGATGCTTGCTGTGGGTTTGTCATATATAGCTTTTTTTTTTCTTTTTTTTTTTTTAATTTTATTTTATTAGTTGGAGGCCAATTACTTCACAACATTTCAGTGGGTTTTGTCATACATTGACACGAATCAGCCATTGAGTTACACGTATTCCCCATCCCGATCCCCCGTCCCACCTCCCTCTCCACCCGACTCCTCTGGGTCCTCCCAGTGCACCAGGCCCGAGCACTCGTCTCATGCATCCCACCTGGGCTAGTGATCTGATTCACCATAGATAATATACATGCTGTTCTTTTGAAACATCCCACCCTATAGCTTTTATTATGTTGAGGTATGTTCCCTCTATTCCTGCTTTCTGGAGAGTTTTAATCATAAATGAGTGTTGAATTTTGTCAAAGGCTTTCTCTGCATCTATTGAGATAATCATATGGTTTTTATCTTTCAATTTGTTAATGTGGTGTATTACATTGATTGATTTGCAGATATTGAAGAATCCTTGCATTCCTGGGATAAAGCCCACTTGGTCATGGTGTATGATTTTTTTAAGATGTTGTTGGATTCTATTTGCTAGAATTTTGCTAAGGATTTTTGCATCTATGTTCATCAGTGATATTGGCCTGTAGTTTTCTTTTTTTGTGGCATCTTTGTGTGGTTTTGGAATTAGGGTGATGGTGGCCTCATAGAATGAGTTTGGAAGTTTACCTTCTTCTGCAATTTTCTGGAAGAGTTTGAGTAAGATAGGTGTTAGCTCTTCTCTAAATTTTTGGTAGAATTCAGCTGTGAAGCCATCTGGTACTGGGCTTTTGTTTCCTGGAAGATTTTTGATTACGGTTTCGATTTCCTTGCTTGTGATGGGTCTGTTAAGATCTTCTATTTCTTCCTGGTTCAGTTTTGGAAAGTTATACTTTTCTAAAATTTGTCCATTTCATCCAAGTTGTCAATTTTATTGGCATAGAGCTGCTGGTAGTAGTCTCTTATGATCCTTTGTATTTCAGTGTTGTCTGTTGTGATCTCACCCTTTTCATTTCTTATTTTGTTAATTTGGTTCTTCTCTCTTTGTTTCTTAATGAGTCTTGCTAATGGTTTGTCAATTTTGTTTATTTTTTCAAAAAACCAGCTTTTAGCTTTGTTGATTTTTGCTATGGTCTCTTTAGTTTCTTTTGCATTTATTTCTGCCCTAATTTTTAAGATTTCTTTTCTTCTGCTAACCCTGGGGTTTTTCATTTCTTCCTTCTCTAATTGCTTTAGGTGTAGAGTTAGGTTATTTATTTGGCTTTTTTCTTGTTTCTTGATGTAAGCCTGTAATGCTATGAACCTTCCCCTTAGCACTGCTTTTACAGTGTCCCATAGGTTTTGGGTTGTTGTGTTTTCATTTTCATTCATTTCTATACATATTTTGATTTCTTTTTTGATTTCTTCTATGATTTTTTGGTTATTCAGAAGCGTGTTATTTAGCCTCCATATGTTTGAATTTTTAACAATTTTTTTCCTGTAATTGAGATCTAATCTTACTGCACTGTGGTCAGAAAAGATGACTGGGATGATTTCAATTTTTCTGAATTTTCCAAGACCAGATTTATGGCCCAGGATGTGATCTATTCTGGAGAATGTTCCGTGTGGACTTGAGAAAAAGGTGAAATTGATTGTTTTGGGGTGAAATGTCCTATAGATATCAATTAGGTCTAGCTGGTCCATTGTATCATTTAAGGTTTGTGTTTCCTTTTTGATTTTCTGTTTAGTTGATCTATCCATAGTTGTGAGTGGGGTATTAAAGTCTCCCACTATTATTGTGTTACTATTCATTTCCTCTTTCATACTCATTAGCGTTTGCCATACATATTGCGGTGCTCCTATGTTGGGTGCATATATATTTATAATTGTTATATCTTCTTCTTGGATTGATCCTTTGATCATTATGTAGTGTCCTTCTTTGTCTCTTTTCACATCCTTTATTTGAAAGTCTATTTTATCTGATATGAGTATTGTGACTCCTGCTTTCTTTTGGTCTCCATTTGCGTGAAATATTTTTTTCCAGCCCTTCACTTTTAGTCTGTATGTGTCTCTGGTTTTGAGGTGGGTCTCTTGTAGACAGCATATATAAGGGTCTTGTTTTTGTATCCATTCAGCCAATCTTTGTCTTTTGGTTGGGGCATTCAACCCATTTACATTTAAGGTAATTATTGATAGGTGTGGTCCCGTTGCCATTTACTTTGTTGTTTTGGGTTCATGTTTATACAACATTTCTGCATTTCCTGTCTAGAGAAGGTCCTTTAGCATTTGTTGAAGAGCTGGTTTGGTGGTGCTGAATTCTCTCAGCTTTTGCTTGTCTGTAAAGCTTTTGATTTCTCCTTCATATCTGAATGAGATCCTTGCTGGGTACAGTAATCTAGGTTGTAGATTATTTTCTTTCATTACTTTCATTATGTCCTGCCATTCCCTTCTGGCCTGGAAGGTTTCTATTGGTAGATCAGCTGTTATCCTTATGGGAATTCCTTTGTGTGTTATTTGTTGTTTCTCCCTTGCTGCTTTTAGTATTTGTTCTTTGTGTTTGATCTTTGTTAATTTGATTAATATGTGTCTTGGAGTGTTTCGCCTTGGGTTTATCCTGTTTGGCACTCTCTGGGTTTCTTGGACTTGGGTGGCTATTTCCTTCCCCATTTTAGGGAAGTTTTCAGCTATTATCTCCTCGAGTATTTTCTCATGGCCTTTCTTTTTGTCTTCTTCTTCTGGGACTCCAATGATTCGAATGTGGGGCGTTTCACATTGTCCCAGAGGTCCCTGAGGTTGTCCTCATTTCTTTTGATCATTTTTTTCTTTTTTCCTCTCTGCTTCATTTATTTCCACTATTCTATTGTCTACCTCAGTTATCCTATCTTCTGTCTCCGTTATTCTACTCTTGGTTCGCTCCAAAGTGTTTTTGATCTCATTCATTGCATTATTCATTTTTAATTGACTCTCTTTTATTTCTTCTAGGTCTTTGTTAAGCATTTCCTGCATCTTTTCAATCTTTGTCTCCAGGCTATTTATCTGTAACTCCATTTTGTTTTCAAGATTTGGATCATTTTTATTATCATTATTCTAAATTGTTTTTCAGATAGATTCCCTATCTCCTCCTCTTTTGTTTGACTTGGTGGGCACTTGTCATATTCCTTTACCTGTTGGGTATTGCACTGTTCTTGCACTAGTGCACATGGCAAGTATTAGGTTCGGTTTCTAAGTGATAAACTAATGGTTACATTCACAGCTGGCCACTGAGGTACTTAATGGGAGAGGCGAACCCAGCTCTGCCAAGCAGTAGCCAACATGAAATCAGCTATTGTCATTGTAGCCAAGTTCCTTGAATTTGTAGTGTTATTTGCTGTGTTCTTCAAGAAGATGCCTTCGCCCTGCCAGTAAGACATATTTCCATAACACACAGCCATGCACTCAATCGATATGCATCCTCCAGTAAAGCCCAGCCCCGATGACTTAGAGGAGCCTCTCTGCCCATTGTTATAAGCCAGTCTAATTTTGTCTGAGACCATGAAAACTCAATGTCTTTATTACGCTTGTGCTTCAGACGGGAGGTCTGAGAAGGCACTTCTGAAGGTTTATTCCTACCAGTCATTGTCATTTTTATCGAGTCTTTAGTTTTTGTTGTTGTTGTTGTTGTTTTATTTATTAGTTCTACCAGTTTCTTGCTACCAACCCGTCTCCCTCCACCCTCGTGCACACACGATCAGTCATGGAATCCCGTGGACTTCAGCCCGCCAGACTCCTCTGTCCATGGATTATTCCAGCCAAGAATACTGGAGTGGGTTGCCATTTCCTTCTCCATGTATGGAGTCTTTAAAGATTCCGTCACTGTGGTGTTGCTTCTCCACTTGTACATGCCCTTTCTCCCTAAGTGCAGTAGAAGTCATCCCCACTTCCCAACATGTCTGTCTTCCGACCTCTGCAGAATGTATTGCATGAGCTCACCACAGCGTCAGGATATTCTAGAAAGCCTTCTGATTGCAGTCTCTTCAGGAGGTTACAAGTGCTTCAAACCTCAGGATTTTACAAAGCACTTTTTACAACCTCAGCTGAAAGGGAAGTCAACACTCAGTGAAAGTCACAGGCTTCCATGGCCTGGACTTGATTAAGGGTTGTGCTTTCATAATCATCGTGTTTCACGTACCAACTAAGATGTCACTGAGAATTTTTTTTTTTCACATCGTTCTATTTTTCATGTTTATTTAGATATACTCTGGGTTTTCCTATATACCTTCCGTTAGGGATGAGGGTCTTAAGTCAGTAGAACTTACTGCAACTGACTTCCAGTTAGCTGTGTTAGGACAGGAAAAAGAAAGACCAGCTGCTGGATTCTTAAGTTTATGTACGAAAACATTATTCGTTTTCCTGTGTGCAGTCATCCAATTCAAACTTTCTGAATTAGGCATTCAGAAAAATCACAAAACCGCCTAACTACTAGGCGGTCTCCCATGCAAGTACTGACCAGGCCCGGCCCTACTCATTTTCCCAGATCAGAGGACATAGGGCACATTCAGGGTGCTATGGCCTTAGACCGAGGCGGCTGTCAGGCCCCCCAAGAGCTCCGCGCGGCGCCTCCCATGCATTCTGACATGCCCTTCGGGCCTGGGGCCACAGCTCTCGACCTGGCGCATGCTGCACTTGAGCCGCACGACCCGCGACTGGACTCCGACCAACCAGGGCCGGCAGCTCGGGGGCCAGCGGAGGGCGCCACGGCCCCGCACACTGCCAACCCCGGCCAGCACCCGTCTAGCCCGGGCGGGGCCTGGCATGCCTGCGGGACCTGGGGTGGGGGGAGGGGGGGTGGGTAGAGCAGCGAGGACGTCTCGGTGCCCCCTCACCCCCTGTCCCCCACCATCCCTTTCGCTGCTCAGGGTCACGTGGCTCTGGACGAGCGGGGCGTCGGCCCGGGACCGCGGTCCCCGGAGCCTCCTGCGGGCTTAGAGGCAGCCCAGCCAGGGCCCCAGGCGCCCGTCCTGCCGGCTGTGCAAACCCCCTGGAGCGCCTCAGTCCCGCCTTTTCGCCCTACCGAGGCCCGACCTGCCCCCACGCCACGGGCCCAGGACAGGACCTACCTGGAAGAGCAGACGAGTGACAGCCCACGACACGCACATGCACTCGCACGCACCCACGCCAGGTGAGACAGAGGCAGAAAGAGTCGAGGGTTCAGAGAGAGACTGGAAGACAGCGTGTGGGCAGGGGGGGCCTCGGGCAGGATGCCGGGCAGCTGCAGAAACCACCCGGCCCTGAGCAGCCAAAGCGATGGGGGCGGGGGGAGGCCACTGAGCAGCGGCGGACCTGGAGAGGTCCAGGGTGTGAGGACACCTGAGATCTCCGCACTCTGCGCACCACCCCCTCCCCCCAATCCCCTGCATGCATGCCACGCCGGGGCGCTTTGACACTACCTTCTGTGGAGTTTTGTCACTTGAATTTCTCTCCCTCTGCTCAACTGAGTGATGACAGTGTATTGAACAGCTAGGTCATTTCCAAATCAATTAAGCTTAGTGTTTCACAGGACACCCGGACATGTATGGAGAGACCAGCACGGATGCATGGACACCAACCTTGGTAACTGGACAACCAATGGGAAAATACTGTCTGACTCAGGAGAGAGAAAGAACCCCGAACAGATGGAATGAAATGAACAGAAACACAGGTTTTGCAACTCACACCCTAATTCAATTACCAGAAAAGAAACAACACTATAACCATTTTAGAAAAACAATAGACCTCTCCATGACCTTTGGTCGGGTGAGGAGTTCAAACACACAACAAAAAAAAGCCAACTTTTCCAAGTCGTGAATATGTTAGTTCACACATTGACTTTTACATTGAAATGTGTAACAAATAAACTTAAAATCATTCACTCACTACATAAGCATGGAAGAATTTTAAACAGAAAATATGTTCTATAGTATTCAGGAAGCACTTGGCACATCTCTAAGTGTATCAGACCCAAAACTGGAACGTAGTGGAAGAGTCAGGATAGTTTATAAATGAATCCCTAACTAAAAGGAACACACAGGATTACTGTAGATAAAAAAGGTTAAAGAAGAGAAGCTAGAAATCAGTCAATAAATGTCTTAGGGGTTAGATTAGAGTGACTAGCCGCTGCGTGACTCTTTAAATTTTTCATGTTTGCAGCTTCCAAATTTTCCATGGTGAGAATAATACTTTCGCCTCCAAACCAGAGTGACTTGGGGACACAAAGGTAGAAGTCGATAATTTTCTTTGCCTATGTCTGAATATTTACAGTCAGAGGTAGAAAAGGAGGAGTCTGTCCCTTGTCTAGATGAGGTCAATCCCCAGGTGTGGGATGTCTCCAGCCCTGGTTTAGCCATAAATGTTCCACCAGTAAAGATTTCTCTGACACCAAATGCTCCCTAGCCCTGGAAAAGACAATATCCCTTAAAACCAGTAGCTCTTGAGGGTCTTAAACCATTAGTTAAAAAATACCGAGATACTGGAACTCGAATCAGCTGTGAGTCCCCCTGCAACACCCCAATCTTGCCCGTTCAAAAGCCAGATGGATCTTACCGATTCGTCCAGGATCTAAGAGCTGCTAATGAAGCTGTGGTTCCCATCCACCCCATAGTCCCAAACCCATATACCCTCCTATCCCAAGTCCCAGGAAATGCCAAGTACTTCTCAGTCTTGGACCTTCAAGGTGCTTTCTTTTGCATTCCTCTCCATCCTGAATCCCAAAAACTTTTTGCTTTTGAGTGGCGGGACTTGGAAACAAGAGAGACCATACAACTCTCGACTGGACTCGACCACCCCAAGGGTTTAGGGACAGCCCTCATATCTTCGGGACTTCCTCGGGGAGAGAACTAAGGGAATTAACTTTAACAAACAGTAGTCTAATACAGTATGTGGATGACTTGCTCATAGCTAGGCCAGATCTTACCAGCTCTCAAATGGACACTATTTAAAACGCTAACTTTCCTGTATGAAAATGGTTATCGAGTATCCCCCAAGTAGGCTCAGATTAGCTTAACCCAAGTAAAATACCTTGGATTTATAATTACGGAGAGAAAAAGAATGCCTGACCCCGAGGGGAGAACCCTCAACTTAAATACCCCGTAGGCCCAAAAATAAACAACAGCTTAGGGGATTTTTAGGAAGGACTGGGTTTTGCAGGATCTGGATTTCTAATTATGGCAATCTGGCCAGACCCCTATATGAAAATTTAAGGGGGAAATAGGAAGAGCCACTCGACTGGCATGAGACCTGCAAGGTGGCCTTTAATGCCCTAAAAGAGTCCATCACTACAGCCCCAGCTTTAGGCCTCCCCAACCTGCAGAAGCCTTTTAGACTCTATGTTTCTGGAAAGACAGGAACTGCTCTTGGGGTGTTAGAGCAGATGATGGGGCCCGTATTACATCCTGTGGCTTATATCTCAAAATAACTAGATGAGGTGGCCAGAGGGTGGCCCACTTGCCTCCGGGCAGTAGCAGCCACTGCTCTGATGGTTAAGGAGGCATCTAAGCTGACCCTGGGTCAGCCCACCACAGTGTATACACCTCACCGGGTGCAAGCAGTCTTGGAAACGAAAGGGGACAGGTGGATGACAGGGGGAAGGATCACCCAATACCAAGCCCTCCTCCTTGACACTCCAGAAATAAAGTTGAGGGTCTGCCAGACTTTAAATCCAGCAACCTTACTGCCAGATCCCCCTACCTCCCCTCTGGATCACCAATGCATACAAATCACAGACGAGTTATACTCTTCTCGCCGGGACCTATCAGAGACACCTTTATCTGACCCAGAGGAAAACTGGCACACAGATGGCAGCAGTTTTGTAGAAAAGGGAGAGAGGAAAGCAGGATATGCTGTAGCGAGCCTGGAAGAAACTAAGGAAAGTGGGTCTCTTCCCCCAGACCCCTCAGCCCAGGAAGCTGAACTTTTTGCCCTGACAAGAGCTTTGGAGATAGGAGAAGGAAAGAGGATTAATGTGTGTATGGACTCTAAGTATGCTTTCCTCATTCTGCATGCCCGTGCAGCAATTTGGAAAGAAAGAGGAATGCTCAGTGCCCGAAGCTCTGCTATTAAACACAAAGAGCTCATTCTCAGGCTCCTGGAGGCAGTCAAACTTCCTGCAAAATTAGCTGTCATCCACTGCAAGAGTCACCAAAAGGGGCAAGAAAAAGAGGCTCAGGGAAATAGGAAAGCTGATCAAGAGGCAGGACGAGCTGCCGGGGAAGCT
The DNA here is from genome assembly GCF_963930625.1 of Muntiacus reevesi. NCBI lineage: Eukaryota > Metazoa > Chordata > Mammalia > Artiodactyla > Cervidae > Muntiacus > Muntiacus reevesi. The sequence continues at coordinate 171,847 of NW_027077916.1, forward strand.
ACCTCTGCCACTGCTATCTGCCCCCTTTTTCCCATGGAAACCCTGACTCCAGATTTTACCCCAGGGGGACATTCCCGATATGCTGAGCGGGGCTGGGAGATTGGGTCACATGGGTGGTTTCAGCCTGATCAGGCCCAAATAATACTCCCTGATTCTCAGGTTTAAAACATTACTAACTCCTTACATAAGAGCGCCCATTTTGGAAAAGATAATCTAGAAATCTTGCTTAAGCCTATTCTCTCCCATCCCCAGTTAGCTAAGGTTGTTAAACAAGTCACACAAAATTGTGACACCTGTCTAAAAAATAACCCAAAAACCAGACCTCCTCTAATTACACCTGTCCAACATCGGGGATCATACCCAGGAGCGGACAGGCAATGCCGCTCCGCATTTAGAATTTACAGCCATGCCCAAGACCCAAGGGTTTTCTTACTTGCTAGTGTTTATTGACACATTCACAGGATGGATCGAAGCGTTCCCTACTGAGACTGAGAGAGCTACAGAAGTCTGTAAAGCTCTGCTGAAGGAGATAGTGCCTAGGTTTGGGCTGCCTCGGTCACTTCAGAGTGACAACGGACCATCACTTACAGCCACGATACCCCAGAACCTAGCCGCATGCTTAGGCATAAAATACCGGCTCCGCTCATCCTGGAGGCCTCAAGCTTCAGGAAAGGTAGAGAGAGCCAACCAGACTCTTAAAAGGGCTCTGGCTAAGCTATGTCACAAACACATAATAAGTGGACACATATGCTGCCCATAGCCCTCATGAGGCTACGGACATCCCCCAAACGGCCACTATTGTTAAGTCCTTATGAAACGATGTATGGACGACCATTCTTAACTTCTGATTTGTTTCTTGACGAGGATGCCAATACACTCTTAAAACATATAATTGACCTGGGAAGGTTTCAGCAAGAACTCCAACGGTATGGAGAACAAACCACAGGAAGACTTGAAAAATCCCCAGGTAAAGCCAGGGGATCAAGTATCAGTAAAGACCTGGCAAGAAAAAGGGAGTCCAAACCAGCTGTCCGAGAAATGGACAGGGCCATATCAGGTTGTTCTAGTGACTTAAACTGCTGTAAAAGTGAAGGGTCTATCTGCCTGGGTCCACAATTCTAGAATAAAACCCTATGGCCTACAGGAGGGGGAGACAGAAACTGAGACTCCAAAGCCAGAGGACAGCTACTCCTGTGAACCTGTTGAAGATCTCAGGCTCTTGTTCAAGCAGAAGCCCATCAATCCTGCCTCAGATAAGTAAAATGCATCATATGATGTTCTTCCTCTTTCTAATCATATCTCCCTGTATGGCTATTGATCTCTCCCTAAACGAGGCATGTTCACTTGCAAACCACACTGCTTCTCAACTGAACCTAAGCAGACCGGGCTGCATCTGCATTAATGACAAAGGTTGGGGGTATGTCCAACCCATCCCAGGGTATCAATATCAAAGGCCCACCCTTCCAGCCGAGCTATGGGCTGTTACTCAGCGCCCCCATGTGGTCGTAATATGGCCTTTTGGGGAAAGGGGGAAAAAAAACTTCATGTCTTGGTACCAGCAACAACTGTCTCTATTTACCCCCTGGATGACATCTGCAATCCCACCTGAGCCCTTATTTCCTCTCATGACTAACATCCCCCAAGTGGCCTTCCCTATCTCTCTAAAAAGCCACTCCCTAACAGGGGTGTCAGTGAGAAATCTAGACGACTCACAATGTGGGGTGACCGTCACTGTTGAAACTGATTGGAAAAACCGGGACTGGCCCTGCAGCTGGGAGACCAGCCGACGCCACCTCCGGCCATCACGCGCCTGGCCCGGCCCGGGGCGCTTCCCGGACCCCGAGCGGCCTGGAGAGGCTGCGGGAGCTCTGGCGGGGGTTGGGGATGGGGGTTGCTTGAGCGGGGAGGACGTCTCGGTGCCCCCCCACCCCCCGCCCCCCACCATCCCGTTCGCTGCTCAGGGTCACGTGGCTCCGGACGAGCGGGGCGTCGGCCCGGGGCCGCGGTCCCCGGAGCCTCCTGTGGGCTTAGGGGCAGCCCAGCCGGGGCCCCAGGCGCCCATCCTGCCGGCTGTGCAAACCCCCTGGAGTGCCTCAGCCCCGCCCTGTCCCCAAACCAAGGCCCGCCTGCCCCCACGCCACGGGCCCAGCACAGGACCTTCCTGAGAGAGGGAACGAGCGACAACCAGGCACACGGACAGGCACTCGCACGCACTCTCGCCAGGTGAGACAGAGGCAGAAAGAGTCGAGGGTTCAGAGAGAGACTGGAAGACAGCCTGTGGGCAGGGGGGGCCTCAGGCAGGATGCCGGGCAGCTGCAGAGACCACCCGGCCCTGAGCAGCCAAAGCGATGGGGGCCGGGGGAGGCCACTGAGCAGCGGCGGGCCTGGAGAGGCCCAGGGTGGGAGGACACCTGAGATCTCCGCGCTCCGCCCCCCGCCCCACTCCCCCCAACCCCCTGCACGCATGCCACGCCGGGGCGCTCTGACACTAGCTTCTCTGGAGTTTTGTCACTTGAATTTCTCTCCCTCTGCTCAACTGAGTGATGACAGTGTATTGAATAGCTAGGTCATTTCCAAATAAATTAAGCTTAGTGTTTCACAGGACACCCGGACATGTATGGAGAGACCAGCACGGATGCATGGACACCAACCTTGGTAACTGGACAACCAATGGGAAATTACTGTCTGACTCAGGAGAGAGAAAGAAACCCGAACAGATGGAATGAAATGAACAGAAACACAGGCTTTGCAACTCACACCCTAATTCAATTACCAGAAAATAAACAACACTATAACCATTTTAGAAAAACAATAGACCTCTCCATGACCTTTGGTCGGGTGAGGAGTTCAAACACACAGCAAAAAAAAGCCAACTTTTCCAAGTCGTGGATATGTTAGTTCACACATTGACTTTTACATTGAAATGTGTAACAAATAAACTTAAAATCATTGACTCACTACATAAGCATGGAAGTATTATGTTCTATAGTATTCAGGAAGCACTTGGCACATCTCTAAGTGTATCAGACCCAAAACTGGAACGTAGTGGAAGAGTCAGGATAGTCTAAAAATGAATCCCTAACTAAAAGGAACACACAGGATTACTGTAGATAAAAAAGGTTAAAGAAGAGAAGCTAGAAATCAGTCAATAAATGTCTTAGGGGTTAGCTTAGAGTGACTAGCCTCTGCGTGACTCTTTAAATTTTTCATGTTTGCAGCTTCCAAATTTTCCATTTTGAGAATAATACTTTCGCCTCCAAACCAGAGTGACTTGGGGACACAAAGGTAGAAGTCGATAATTTTCTTTGCCTATGTCTGAATATTTACAGTCAGAGGTAGAAAAGGAGGAGTCTGTCCCTTGTCTAGATGATGTCAATCCCCAGGTGTGGGATGTCTCCAGCAGTGGTTTAGCCATAAATGTTCCACCAGTAAAGATTTCTCTGAGACCAAATGCTCCCTAGCCCTGGAAAAGACAATATCCCTTAAAACCAGTAGCTCTTGAGGGTCTTAAACCATTAGTTAACAAATACCGAGATACTGGAACTCGAATCAGCTGTGAGTCCCCCTGCAACACCCCAATCTTGCCCGTTCAAAAACCAGATGGATCTTACCGATTCGTCCAGGATCTAAGAGCTGTTAATGAAGCTGTGGTTCCCATCCACCCCATAGTCCCAAACCCATATATCCTCCTATCCCAAGTCCCAGGAAATGCCTATTACTTCTCAGTCTTGGACCTTCAAGGTGCTTTCTTTTGCCTTCCTCTCCATCCTGAATCCCAAAAACTCTTTGCTTTTGAGTGGCGGGACTTGGAAACAAGAGAGACCATACAACTCTCGACTGGACTCGACTACCCCAAGGGTTTAGGGACAGCCCTCATATCTTCGGGACTTCCTCGGGGAGAGAACTAAGGGAATTAACTTTAACAAACAGTAGTCTAATACAGTATGTGGATGACTTGCTCATAGCTAGGCCAGATCTTACCAGCTCTCAAATGGACACTATTTAAAACGCTAACTTTCCTGTATGAAAAGGGTTATCGAGTATCCCCCAAGTAGGCTCAGATTAGCTTAACCCAAGTAAAATACCTTGGATTTATAATTACGGAGAGAAAAAGAATGCCTGACCCCGAGGGGAGATCCCTCATCTTAAATACCCCGTACCCCCAAACAATACAACAGCTTAGGGGATTTTTAGGAAGGACCTGGTTTTGCAGGATCTGGATTCCTAATTATGGCAATCTGGCCAGACCCCTATATGAAAATTTAAGGGGGAAAGAGGAAGAGCCACTCGACTGGCATGAGACCTGCAAGGTGGCCTTTAATGTCCTAAAAGAGTCCATCACTACAGCCCCAGCTTTAGGCCTCCCCAACCTGGAGAAGCCTTTTAGACTCTATGTTTCTGGAAGGACAGGAACTGCTCTTGGGGTGTTAGAGCAGATGATGGGGCCCGTATTACAACCTGTGTCTTATATCTCAAAATAACTAGATGAGGTGGCCAGAGGGTGGCCCACTTGCCTCCGGGCAGTAGCAGCCACTGCTCTGATGGTTAAGGAGGCATCTAAGCTGAACCTGGGTCAGCCCAACACAGTGTATACGCCTCACCGGGTGCAAGCAGTCTTGGAAACGAAAGGGGACAGGTGGATGACAGGGGGAAGGATCACCCAATACCAAGCCCTCCTCCTTGACACTCCAGAAATAAAGTTGAGGGTCTGCCAGACTTTAAATCCAGCAACCTTACTGCCAGATCCCCCTACCTCCCCTCTGGATCACCAATGCATACAAATCACAGACGAGTTATACTCTTCTCGCCGGGACCTATCAGAGACACCTTTATCTGACCCAGAGGAAAACTGGCACACAGATGGCAGCAGTTTTGTAGAAAAGGGAGAGAGGAAAGCAGGATATGCTGTAGCGAGCCTGGAAGAAACTAAGGAAAGTGGGTCTCTTCCCCCAGACACCTCAGCCCAGAAAGCTGAACTTTTTGCCCTGACAAGAGCTTTGGAGTTAGGAGAAGGAAAGAGGATTAATGTGTGTATGGACTCTAAGTATGCTTTCCTCATTCTGCATGCCCGTGCAGCAATTTGGAAAGAAAGAGGGATGCTCAGTGCCCGAAGCTCTGCTATTAAACACAAAGAGCTCATTCTCAGGCTCCTGGAGGCAGTCAAACTTCCTGCAAAATTAGCTGTCATCCACTGCAAGAGTCACCAAAAGGGGCAAGAAAAAGAGGCTCAGGGAAATAGGAAAGCTAATCAAGAGGCAGGACGAGCTGCCGGGGAAGCTACCTCTGCCACTGCTATCTGCCCCCTTTTCCCCAAGGAAACCCTGATTCCAGATTTTACCCCAGGGGGACATTCCCGATATGCTGAGCGGGGTTGGGAGATTGGGTCACATGGGTGGTTTCAGCCTGATCAGGCCCAAATAATACTCCCTGATTCTCAGGTTTAAAACATTACTAACTCCTTACATAAGAGCGCCCATTTTGGAAAAGATAATCTAGAAATCTTGCTTAAGCCTATTCTCTCCCATCCCCAGTTAGCTAAGGTTGTTAAACAAGTCACACAAAATTGTGACACCTTTCTAAAAAATAACCCAAAAACCAGACCTCCTCTAATTACACCTGTCCAACATCGGGGATCATACCCAGGAGCGGACTGGCAATGCCGCTCCGCATTTAGAATTTACAGCCATGCCCAAGACCCAAGGGTTTTCTTACTTGCTAGTCTTTATTGACACATTCACAGGATGGATCGAAGCGTTCCCTACTGAGACTGAGAGAGCTACAGAAGTCTGTAAAGCTCTGCTGAAGGAGATAGTGCCTAGGTTTGGGCTGCCTCGGTCACTTCAGAGTGACAACGGGCCCTCACTTACAGCCACGATACCCCAGAACCTAGCCGCATGCTTAGGCATAAAATACCAGCTCCGCTCATCCTGGAGGCCTCAAGCTTCAGGAAAGGTAGAGAGAGCCAACCAGACTCTTAAAAGGGCTCTGGCTAAGCTATGTCAGAAACACATAATAAGTGGACACATATGCTGCCCATAGCCCTCATGAGGCTACGGACATCCCCCAAACGGCCACTATTGTTAAGTCCTTATGAAATGATGTATGGACGACCATTCTTAACTTCTGATTTGTTTCTTGACGAGGATGCCATTACACTCTTAAAACATATAATTGACCTGGGAAGGTTTCAGCAAGAACTCCAACGGTATGGAGAACAAACCACAGGAAGACTTGAAAAATCCCCAGGTAAAGCCAGGGGATCAAGTATCAGTAAAGACCTGGCAAGAAAAAGGGAGTCCAAACCAGCTGTCCGAGAAATGGACAAGGCCATATCAGGTTGTTCTAGTGACTGCAACTGCTGTAAAAGTGAAGGGTCTATCTGCCTGGGTCCACAATTCTAGAATAAAACCCTATGGCCTACAGGAGGGGGAGACAAAAACTGAGACTCCATAGCCAGAGGACAGCTATTCCTGTGAACCTGTTGAAGATCTCAGGCTCTTGTTCAAGCAGAAGCCCATCAATCCTGCCTCAGATAAGTAAAATGCATCATATGATGTTCTTCCTCTTTCTAATCATATCGCCCTGTATGGCTATTGATCTCTCCCTAAACGAGGCATGTTCACTTGCAAACCACACTGCTTTTCAACTCAACCTAAGCAGCCCGGGCTGCATCTGCATTAATGACAAAGGTTGGGGGTATGTCCAACCCATCCCAGGGTATCACTATCAAAGGCCCACCCTTCCAGCCGAGCTATGGGCTGTTACTCAGTGCCCCCATGTGGTCGTAATATGGCCTTTTGGGGAAAGGGGGAAGAAAAACTTCATGTCTTGGTACCAGCAACAACTGTCTCTATTTACCCCCTGGATGACATCTGCAATCCCACCTGAGCCCTTATTTTCTCTCATGACTAACATCCCCCAAGTGACCTTCCCTATCTCTCTAAAAAGCCACTCCCTTACAGGGGTGTCAGTGAGAAATCTAGACGACTCACAATGTGGGGTGACCGTCACTGTTGAAACTGATGGGAAAAACCGGGACAGGCCCTGCAGCTGGGAGACCAGCCTACGCCACACCCGGCCAGCACGCGCCTGGCCCGGCCCGGGGCGCTTCCCGGACCACGAGCGGCCTGGAGAGGCTGCGGGAGCTCTGGCGGGGGTTGGGGATGGGGGTTGCTTGAGCGGGGAGGACGTCTCGGTGCCCCCCCACCCCCCGACCCCCACCATCCCGTTCGCTGCTAAGGGTCACGTGGCTCCGGACGAGCGGGGCGTCGGCCCGGGGCCGCGGTCCCCGGAGCCTCCTGCGGGCTTAGGGGCAGCCCAGCCGGGGCCCCAGGCGCCCATCCTGCCGGCTGTGCAAACCCCCTGGAGTGCCTCAGCCCCGCCCTGTCCCCAAACCAAGGCCCGCCCTGCCCCCACGCCACGGGCCCAGCACAGGACCTTCCTGAGAGAGGGAACGAGCGACAGCCAGGCACACGGACAGGCACTCGCACGCACCCTCGCCAGGTGAGACAGAGGCAGAAAGAGTCGACGGTTCAGAGAGAGACTGGAAGACAGCCTGTGGGCAGGGGGGGCCTCGGGCAGGATGCCGGGCAGCTGCAGAGACCACCCGGCCCTGAGCAGCCAAAGCGATGGGGGCCGGGGGAGGCCACTGAGCAGCGGCGGGCCTGGAGAGGCCCAGGGTGGGAGGACACCTGAGATTTCCGCGCTCCGCCCTCCGCCCCCCAACCCCCTGCACGCATGCCACGCCGGGGCGCTCTGACACTAGCTTCTCTGGAGTTTTGTCACTTGAATTTCTCTCCCTCTGCTCAACTGAGTGATGACAGTGTATTGAACAGCTAGGTCATTTCCAAATAAATTAAGCTTAGTGTTTCACAGGACACCCGGACATGTATGGAGAGATCAGGACGGATGCATGGACACCAACCTTGGTAACTGGACAACCAATGGGAAATTACTGTCTGACTCAGGAGAGAGAAAGAAACCCGAACAGATGGAATGAAATGAACAGAAACACAGGCTTTGCAACTCACACCCTAATTCAATTACCAGAAAATAAACAACACTATAACCATTTTAGAAAAACAATAGACCTCTCCATGACCTTTGGTCGGGTGAGGAGTTCAAACACACAGCAAAAAAAAGCCAACTTTTCCAAGTCGTGGATATGTTAGTTCACACATTGACTTTTACATTGAAATGTGTAACAAATAAACTTAAAATCATTGACTCACTACATAAGCATGGAAGTATTTTAAATATAAAATATGTTCTATAGTATTCAGGAAGCACTTGGCACATCTCTAAGTGTATCAGACCCAAAACTGGAACGTAGTGGAAGAGTCAGGATAGTCTAAAAATGAATCCCTAAATAAAAGGAACACACAGGATTACTGTAGATAAAAAAGGTTAAAGAAGAGAAGCTGGAAATCAGTCAATAATGTCTTAGGGGTTAGCTTAGAGTGACTAGCCTCTGCGTGACTCTTTAAATTTTTCATGTTTGCAGCTTCCAAATTTTCCATTTTGAGAATAATACTTTCGCCTCCAAACCAGAGTGACTTGGGGACACAAAGGTAGAAGTCGATAATTTTCTTTGCCTATGTCTGAATATTTACAGTCAGAGGTAGAAAAGGAGGAGTCTGTCCCTTGTCTAGATGATGTCAATCCCCAGGTGTGGGATGTCTCCAGCCCTGGTTTAGCCATAAATGTTCCACCAGTAAAGATTTCTCTGAGACCAAATGCTCCCTAGCCCTGGAAAAGACAATATCCCTTAAAACCAGTAGCTCTTGAGGGTCTTAAACCATTAGTTAACAAATACCAAGATACTGGAACTCGAATCAGCTGTGAGTCCCCCTGCAACACCCCAATCTTGCCCGTTCAAAAACCAGATGGATCTTACCGATTCGTCCAGGATCTAAGAGCTGTTAATGAAGCTGTGGTTCCCATCCACCCCATAGTCCCAAACCCATATACCCTCCTATCCCAAGTCCCAGGAAATGCCAAGTACTTCTCAGTCTTGGACCTTCAAGGTGCTTTCTTTTGCATTCCTCTCCATCCTGAATCCCAAAAACTCTATGTTTTTGAGTGGCGGGACTTGGAAACAAGAGAGACCATACAACTCTCGACTGGACTCGACTACCCCAAGGGCTTAGGGACAGCCCTCAAATCTTCGGGACTTCCTCGGGGAGAGAACTAAGGGAATTAACTTTAACAAACAGTAGTCTAATACAGTATGTGGATGACTTGCTCATAGCTAGGCCAGATTTTACCAGCTCTCAAATGGACACTATTTAAAACGCTAACTTTCCTGTATGAAAAGGGTTATCGACTATCCCCCAAGTAGGCTCAGATTAGCTTAACCCAAGTAAAATACCTTGGATTTATAATTACGGAGAGAAAAAGAATGCCTGACCCCGAGGGGAGATCCCTCATCTTAAATACCCCGTACCCCCAAACAAAACAACAGCTTAGGGGATTTTTAGGAAGGACCGGGTTTTGCAGGATCTGGATTCCTAATTATGGCAATCTGGCCAGACCCCTATATGAAAATTTAAGGGGGAAAGAGGAAGAGCCACTCGACTGGCATGAGACCTGCAAGGTGGCCTTTAATGTCCTAAAAGAGTCCATCACTACAGCCCCAGCTTTAGGCCTCCCCAAACTGGAGAAGCCTTTTAGACTCTATGTTTCTGGAAGGACAGGAACTGCTCTTGGGGTGTTAGAGGAGATGATGGGGCCCGTATTACAACCTGTGTCTTATCTCTCAAAATAACTAGATGAGGTGGCCAGAGGGTGGCCCACTTGCCTCCGGACAGTAGCAGCCACTGCTCTGATGGTTAAGGAGGCATCTAAGCTGACCCTGGGTCAGCCCACCACAGTGTATACACCTCACCGGGTGCAAGCAGTCTTGGAAACGAAAGGGGCAGGTGGATGACAGGGGGAAGGATCACCCAATACCAAGCCCTCCTCCTTGACACTCCAGAAATAAAGTTGAGGGTCTGCCAGACTTTAAATCCAGCAACCTTACTGCCAGATCCCCCTACCTCCCCTCTGGATCACCAATGCATACAAATCACAGACGAGTTATACTCTTCTCGCCGGGACCTATCAGAGACACCTTTATCTGACCCAGAGGAAAACTGGCACACAGATGGCAGCAGTTTTGTAGAAAAGGGAGAGAGGAAAGCAGGATATGCTGTAGCGAGCCTGGAAGAAACTAAGGAAAGTGGGTCTCTTCCCCCAGACACCTCAGCCCAGAAAGCTGAACTTTTTGCCCTGACAAGAGCTTTGGAGTTAGGAGAAGGAAAGACGATTAATGTGTGTATGGACTCTAAGTATGCTTTCCTCATTCTGCATGCCCGTGCAGCAATTTGGAAAGAAAGAGGGATGCTCAGTGCCCGAAGCTCTGCTATTAAACACAAAGAGCTCATTCTCAGGCTCCTGGAGGCAGTCAAACTTCCTGCAAAATTAGCTGTCATCCACTGCAAGAGTCACCAAAAGGGGCAAGAAAAAGAGGCTCAGGGAAATAGGAAAGCTGATCAAGAGGCAGGACGAGCTGCCGGGGAAGCTACCTCTGCCACTGCTATCTGCCCCCTTTTCCCCAAGGAAACCCTGACTCCAGATTTTACCCCAGGGGGACATTCCCGATATGCTGAGCGGGGCTGGGAGATTGGGTCACATGGGTGGTTTCAGCCTGATCAGGCCCAAATAATACTCCCTGATTCTCAGGTTTAAAACATTACAAACTCCTTACATAAGAGCGCCCATTTTGGAAAATATAATCTAGAAATCTTGCTTAAGCCTATTCTTTCCCATCCCCAGTTAGCTAAGGTTGTTAAACAAGTCACAAAAAATTGTGACACCTGTCTAAAAAATAACCCAACAACCAGATCTCCTCTAATTACACCTGGCCAACATCGGGGATCATACCCAGGAGCAGACTGGCAATGCCGCTCCACATTTAGAATTTACAGCCATGCCCAAGACCCAAGGGTTTTCTTACTTGCTAGTCTTTATTGACACATACACAGGATGGACCGAAGCGTTCCCTACTGAGACTGAGAGAGTTACAGAAGTCTGTAAAGCTCTGCTGAAGGAGATAGTGCCTAGGTTTGGGCTGCCTCGGTCACTTCAGAGTGACAACGGGCCCTCACTTACAGCCACGATACACCAGAACCTAGCTGCATGCTTAGGCATAAAATACCAGATCCGCTCATCCTGGAGGCCTCAAGCTTCAAGAAAGGTAGAGAGAGCCAACCAGACTCTTAAAAGGGCTCTGGCTAAGCTATGTCAGAAACACATAATAAGTGGACACATATGCTGCCCATAGCCCTCATGAGGCTACGGACATCCCCCAAACAGCCACTATTGTTAAGTCCTTATGAAATGATGTATGGACGACCATTCTTAACTTCTGATTTGTTTCTTGACGAGGATGCCAATACCCTCTTAAAACATATAATTGACCTGGGAAGGTTTCAGCAAGAACTCCAATGTTATGGAGAACAAACCACAGGAAGACTTGAAAAATCCCCAGGTAAAGCCAGGGGATCAAGTATCAGTAAAGACCTGGCAAGAAAAAGAGAGTCCAAACCAGCTGTCCGAGAAATGGACAGGGCCATATCAGGTTGTTCTAGTGACTTCAACTGCTGTAAAAGTGAAGGGTCTATCTGCCTGGGTCCACAATTCTAGAATAAAACCCTATGGCCTACAGGAGGGGGAGACAGAAACTTAGACTCCAAAGCCAGAGGACAGCTATTCCTGTGAACCTGTTGAAGATCTCAGGCTCTTGTTCAAGCAGAACCCCATCAATCCTGCCTCAGATAAGTAAAATGCATCATATGATGTTCTTCCTCTTTCTAAACATATCTCCCTGTATGGCTATTGATCTCTCCCTAAACGAGGCATGTTCACTTGCAAACCACACTGCTTCTCAACTCAACCTAAGCAGCCCGGGCTGCATCTGCATTAATGACAAAGGTTGGGGGTATGTCCAACCCATCCCAGGGTATCAATATCAAAGGCCCACCCTTCCAGCCGAGCTATGGGCTGTTACTCAGCGCCCCCATGTGGTCGTAATATGGCCTTTTGGGAAAAGAGGGAAAAAAAACTTCATGTCTTGGTACCAGCAACAACTGTCTCTATTTAACCCCTTGATGACATCTGCAATCCCACCTGAGCCCTTGTTTTCTCTCATGACTAACATCCCCCAAGTGACCTTCCCTATCTCTCTAAAAAGCCACTCCCTAACAGGGGTGTCAGTGAGAAATCTAGACGATTCACAATGTGGGGTGACCGTCACTGTTGAAACTGATGGGAAAAACCGGGACAGGCCCTGCAGCTGGGAGACCAGCCGACGCCACCCCTGGCCAGCACCCGCCTGGCCCAGCCCCGGGCGCTTCCCGGACACCGAGCGGCCTGGCGAGGCTGCGGGACTCTGGCGGGTGTTGGGGAGGGGGGTGGCTTGAGCGGGGAGGACGTCTCGGTGCCCCCCCACCCCCCGCCCCCCACCATCCCGTTCGCTGCTCAGGGTCACGTGGCTCCGGACGAGCGGGGCGTCGGCCCGGGGCCGCGGTCCCCGGAGCCTCCTGCGGGCTTAGGGGCAGCCCAGCCGGGGCCCCAGGCGCCCATCCTGCCGGCTGTGCAAACCCCCTGGAGTGCCTCAGCCCCGCCTTGTCCCCAAACCGAGGCCGGCCCTGCCCCCATGCCACGGGCCCAGCACAGGACCTTCCTGAGAGAGCGGACGAGCGACAGCCAGGCACACGGACAGGCACTCGCACGCACCCACGTCAGGTGAGACAGAGGCAGAAAGAGATGAGGGTTCAGAGAGACACCGGAAGACAGCATGTGGGCAGGGGGGGCTTCGGGCAGGATGCCGTGCAGCTTCAGAGACCACCCGGTCCTGAGCAGCAAACGCGATGGGGGCGGGAGGAGGCTGCCGAGCAGAGGCAGGCCTGCAGACGCCAGGTTGGGAGGGCACGTGAGATATCCGCGGTCCGCGCCCCTCCCACACCAACCCCCTGAACGCACGCCCCTCTCCGACGAAAGCTTCTCCGGAGTTTGATGACGTGAATTTCTATCCTTGTGCTCAACTGAGTGATGACAGTATATTGCACAGCTAGGTCATTTCCAAATAAATTAAGCTTAGTGTTTCACAGGACACCCGGACATGAATGCAGAGACCAGCACGGATGCATGCACACCAACCTTTTTAACTGGACAACCAATGGGAAATTATTGTCTGACTCCGGAGAGAGAAAGAAACCGGAACAGATGGAAAACATGAACAGAAACACAAACTTTGCAACTCACACCCCAATTCAATTACCGAAAAAAACAACAACACTATAACCATTTTAGAAAACAATAGACCTCTCCATGACCTTTGGTCCAGTGAGGAGTTCTTACACACAACAAAAAAAGCCACCTTTTCCAAATCGAGAATATGTTAGTTCACACATTGACTTTTACATTGAAATGTGTAACAAATAAACTTAAAATCATTGACTCACTACATACGCATGGAAGTATTTTAAACATAAAATATGTTCTATAGTATTCAGGAAGCACTTGGCACATCTGTAAGTGTATCAGACCCTAAACTGGAACTTAATGGAAGAATCAGGATAGTCAAAAAATGAATCCCTAACTAGAAGGAATACACAGGATTACGTAGATCAAAATGGTTAAAGAAGAGAAACTAGAAATCAGTCAATAAATGTTTTAGGGGTTAGCCTAGAGTGACTAGCCTCTGCGTTACTTTTTAAATTTTTCATGTTTGCATCTTCCAAATTTTCCATGCTGAGAATAATACTTTCATATCAGTTTCCAGATCAGTCTCACACTAAAGACAGTAAAAGTGGAATAAGAAATAAGAAATGCTTGTGGGGGGGGGGGAAGAAATGATTGAACTAAAGGTGGAACTGATGAAATTATTTGCAGGGCAGCCAAGGAGTCACAGATGTAGAGAACAGACTTATGGACACTGGCAGGTGTGAGAAAAAGAGGGTGAGATGAATGCAGAGGAACATGGAAACATAGTACCATACGTTAAAAGAGATGCCAATGCAATTTGCTGTATGACTCAGGGGACTCAAACAGGGGCTCTGCAACAAGCTAGAGGGGTGGAACGGAGAGGAGGAGATGGGAGAGAGGTTCAGGAGGGAGGAGACATATGTAAACCTGTGGCTCATTCACGTTGATGTTTGGCACAAAATTCTGTAAAGCAACTATCCTTCAATTGAAAGAAAAAGTCATGTTTGGACTTACCAAACAAGGTCTTGTGTACTTCTAGCATGGCCTTCTGTTTCGTGCTGCCATCGTTAATTCAGTCTTCCATATCATTAAACAGACTAGTCAAGTTTTTCCCAAAAACATCTTGAGCTCCTGCATCATGCTGATCAACTGCCTTCTCTCGATCCAGTATAGAATGGAGACCAAAGAAACCTTTTGTCGTTTCTTCAAGTGATTGAAGCCACTCTATGTGATTTTAAAAAATAAATGTGGATAAGACGGATATGACCAAAGCAATCTAATGACAATATCTGTGCTTCATTAAAGATCTGCAGAGAACTAGTAAATTTTTTGTTTCGTATCAGAAGAATTTTTAAAATCCACACCAACATTTCTTTCGCGTCCGCTAGCCATCTAGACAAGGAAAACTGATTTTACCAATCAATGTCCCTAGATCTGCCCCCTCACCGTTTTTTACCCAGTATGTGTTACTCAGGCAGGAGACCCTGGTTCAATTCCTGGGTCAGGAAGATCTGCTGGAGAAGGGATAGGCTACCCACTCCAGGATTAGTGGGCTTCCCTTGTGGCTCAGTTGGTAAAGAATCATTCCTCTGTACCAAGAGTAGCTCAACTCCTCTCAAAGCAAATACAGGATGGTAGTAACTATGCAGGACAAAGCTGATTCTGTATATTTATAGTACTCACTCATGAGCTTGACAGAGGTCCTAGATCTGTTACCACATTTTTTTTTTAAGTGATATCTGCATGTGCAGGTGAAAGTGGCTCAGTTCGTGCCTGACTCTTTGCAGCCCCAAGGACTATACAGTCCATGGAATTCTCTAGGCCAGAATACTGGAGTGGGTAGCCTATCCTTTCTCCAGCGGATCTTCCCGACCCAGGACTCAAAGCGGGGTCTCCTGCGTTGCAGGCAGATTCTTTAGCAACCGAGCTAGTAGGGCTTCACTGGTGGCTCAGTTGCTAAAGAATATCTGCATAACTTTCTATCGATTTGGAATTAGCAATCTGTCTGTGAGCAGGGCTGGTCATAAGCAGCTTCTGTGAGAAAACAGAAGCATGTCTGCCTGACTTGCTTCCCTGGGGAGCTTTCACTGTTCTTGCGCTAGTGCACATGGCAAGTTTCTAAGTGAGAAAGTAATGGCTACTATCACAGCTGGCCACTGAGGTACTTAATGGCAGAGGCAATCCCAGCTCTGCCACGCAGTAGACATCACGAAATCAGCTATTGTCATTGTAGCCAAGTTCCGTGAATTTGTGGTGTTATTTGCTGTGTTCTTCAAGAAGATGCCTTCGCCCTGCCAGTAAGACATATTTCCATAACACACAGAAATGCACTCAATCGATGTGCATCCTCCAGTAAAGCCCAGCCCCGATGTCTTAGAGGAGCCTCTCTGCCCATTGTCATAAACCAGTCTAATTTTGTGTGAGACCGTGAAAACTCAGTGTCTTTATTACGCTTGTGCTTCTGACGGGAGGTCTGAGAAGGCACTTCTGAAGGTTTATTCCTACCAGTCGTTGTCATATTTATCGAGTCTTTACTTTATATTTTTTTCTTATTTTTTACTTCTACCAGTTTCTTTCTACCAGCCCGTCTCCCTCCACCCTCGTGCACACACGGTCAGTCATGGAATCCCGTGGACTTCAGCCCGCCAGACTCCTCTGCCCATGGAGTTTTCCAGGCAAGAATACTGGAGGGGGTTGCCATTTCCTTCTCCATGTGTGGAGTCTTTAAAGATTGAATCACTGAGGTGTTGCTTCTCCACTTGAACATGCCCTTCCTCCCTAAGTGCAGTAGAAGTCATCCCCACTCCCCAACATGTCTGTCTTCCGTCCTCTGGAGTATGTATTGCTTGAGCTCACCACAGCGTCAGGATATTCTAGAAACCCTTCTGATTGCAGTCTCTTCGGGAGGTTACAAGTGCTTCAAACCTCAGAATTTTACAAAGCACTTTTTACGACCTCAGCTGAAAGGGAAGTCAACACTCAGTGACAGTCACAGGCTTCCATGGCCTGGACTTGATTATGGGCTGTGCTTTCATAATCATCGTGTTTCCGATACCAACTAAGATGTCACTGAGAAATTTTTTTCTTTCTCATCATTGTATCTTTCATGTTTATTTAGATATATTATGGGTTTTCCTATATATCTTCCCTTAGGGATGAGGGTCTGAAGTCAGTAGAACTTACTACAACTTATTTCCAGTTAGCTGTGTTAGGACAGGAAAAAGAATGACCAGCTGCTGGATTCTTAAGATTATGTATGAAAATATGATTCGTTTTACTGTGTGAAGTCATCCGATTCTAACTTTCTGAAGTAGGCATTCAGAAAAATCAAAAAAAATCGCCTAACTTCTAGACGGTCTCCCATCCAAGTACTGACCAGGCCCGACCCTGCTCAGTTTCCCAAATCAGAGGAGAGAGGGCACGTTCAGGGTGGTATGGCCTTAGACCGAGGCGGCTGCCAGGCGCTGCAGGAGCCCCGCGTTGCGCCTCCCTTGCGGTCTGACCTGCCGCTCGGGCCTGGGGCTGCAGTTCTCGAGCGGGCTGGCGCTGCACTTGAGCCGCACGACCCGCGACTGGACTCCGGCCGGCCAGAGCCTGCAGCTCGGCGGCCAGCGGAGGGCGTCCCCGCTCCGCACACCGCGAGCCCAGGCCAGCACCAGTCTGGCCCGGCCGGCCGGGGCCTGGCGTGCCTGCGGAACCTGGGGTGGGGGGAGGGGGGGTGGGTAGACTAGCGAGGACACCTCGGTGCCCCCTCACCCCCTGTCACCCACCAACCCGATCGCTGCTCATGGTCAGTTGGCTCCGGAAGAGCGGGGCTTTGGCCCGGGTCGGCAGTCCCCGGAGCCTCCTGGACATTAGGGGCACCCACCGGGGTCCCAGGCTCCCATCCTGACGGCTGTGCAAACCCCCTGGAGTGCCTCAGCCCCGCCCTGTCCCCAAACCGAGGCCCGCCCTGCCCCCACGCCACGGGCCCAGCACAGGACCTTCCTGAGAGAGAGGACGAGCGACAGCCAGGCACACGGACAGGCACTCGCACGCACCCACGCCAGGTGAGACAGAGGCAGAAAGTGTCGAGGGTTCAGAGAGAGACTGGAGGACAGCGTGTAGGCAGGGGGGGCCTCGGGCAGGATGCCGGGCAGCTGCAGAGACCACCCGGCCCTGAGCAGCCAAAGCGATGGGGGCGCCGGGAGGCCACTCAGCAGCGGCGGGCCTGGAGAGGCCCAGGGTGGGAGGACACCTGAGATCTCCGCGCTCTGTGCCACGCCCCCCTCCCCCCAACCCCCTGCACGCATGCCACGCCGGGGCGCTCTGACACTAGCTTATCTGGAGTTTTGTCACTTGAATTTCTCTCCCTCTGCTCAACTGAGTGATGACAGTGTGTTGAACAGCTAGGTCATTTCCAAAAAATTAAGTTTAGTGTTTCACAGGACACCCAGACATGTATGGAGAGACCAGCACGGATGCATGGACACCAACCTTGTTAACTGGACAACCAATGGGAAATTACTCTCTGACTCAGGAGAGAGAAAGAAACCCGAACAGATGGAATGAAATGAACAGAAACACAAGCTTCGCAACTCAAACCCTAATTCAATTACCAGAAAATAAACAACACTATAACCATTTTAGAAAAACAATAGACCTCTCCATGACCTTTGGTCGGGTGAGGAGTTCAAACACACACCAAAAACAAGCCAACTTTTCCAAGTCGTGAATATGTTAGTTCACACATTGACTTTTACATTGAAATGTGTAACAAATAAACTTAAAATCATTGACTCACTACATAAGCATGGAAGTGTTTTAAACATAAAATATGTTCTATAGTATTCAGGAAGCACATGGCACATCTGTAAGTGTATCAGACCCAAAACTGGAACGTAGTGCAAGAGTCAGGATAGTCTAAAAATGAATCCCTAACTAAAAGGAACACACAGGATTACTGTAGATAAAAAAGGTTAAAGAAGAGAAGCTAGAAATCAGTCAATAAATGTCTTAGGGGTTAGCTTAGAGTGACTAGCCTCTGCGTGACTCTAAATTTTTCATGTTTGCAGCTTCCAAATTTTCCATTTTGAGAATAATACTTTCGCCTCCAAACCAGAGTGACTTGGGGACACAAAGGTAGAAGTCGATAATTTTCTTTGCCTATGTCTGAATATTTACAGTCAGAGGTAGAAAAGGAGGAGTCTGTCCCTTGTCTAGATGATGTCAATCCCCAGGTGTGGGATGTCTCCAGCCCTGGTTGAGTCATAAATGTTCCACCAGTAAAGATTTCTCTGAGACCAAATGCTCCCTAGCCCTGGAAAAGACAATATCCCTTAAAACCAGTAGCTCTTGAGGGTCTTAAACCATTAGTTAACAAACACCGAGATACTGGAACTCGAATCAGCTGTGAGTCCCCCTGCAACACCCCAATCTTGCCCGTTCAAAAAACCAGATGGATCTTACCGATTCGTCCAGGATCTAAGAGCTGTTAATGAAGCTGTGGTTCCCATCCACCCCATAGTCCCAAACCCATATACCCTCCTATCCCAAGTCCCAGGAAATGCCAAGTACTTCTCAGTCTTGGACCTTCAAGGTGCTTTCTTTTGCATTCCTCTCCTTTCTGAATCCCAAAAACTCTTTGATTTTGAGTGGCGGGACTTGGAAACAAGAGAGACCATACAACTCTCGACTGGACTCGACTACCCCAAGGGTTTAGGGACAGCCCTCATATCTTCGGGACTTCCTCGGGGAGAGAACTAAGGGAATTAACTTTAACAAACAGTAGTCTAATACAGTATGTGGATGACTTGCTCATAGCTAGGCCAGATTTTACCAGCTCTCAAATGGACACTATTTAAAACGCTAACTTTCCTGTATGAAAAGGGTTATCGAGTATACCCCAAGTAGGCTCAGATAGGCTTAACCCAAGTAAAATACCTTGGATTTATAATTACGGAGAGAAAAAGAATGCCTGACCCCGAGGGGAGATCCCTCATCTTAAATACCCCGTACCCCCAAACAAAATAACAGCTTAGGGGATTTTTTGGGAGGACCGGGTTTTGCAGGAACTGGGTTCCTAATTATGGCAATATGGCCAGACCCCTATATGAAAATTTAAGGGGGAAAGAGGAAGAGCCACTCGACTGGCATGAGACCTGCAAGGTGGCCTTTAATGCCCTAAAAGAGTCCATCACTACAGCCCCAGCTTTAGGCCTCCCCAACCTGGAGAAGCCTTTTAGACTCTATGTTTCTGGAAGGACAGGAACTGCTCTTGGGGTGTTAGAGCAGATGATGGGGCCCGTATTACAACCTGTGGCTTATCTCTCAAAATAACTAGATGAGGTGGCCAGAGGGTGGCCCACTTGCCTCCGGGCAGTAGCAGCCACCGCTCTTATGGTTAAGGAGGCATCTCAGCTGACCCTGGGTCAGCACACCACAGTGTATACGCCTCACCGTGTGTAAGCAGTCTTGGAAACCAAAGGGGACAGGTGGATGACAGGGGGAAGGATCACCCAATACCAAGCCCTCCTCCTTGACACTCCAGAAATAAAGTTGAGGGTCTGCCAGACTTTAAATCCAGCAACCTTACTGCCAGATCCCCCTACCTCCCCTCTGGATCACCAATGCATACAAATCACAGACGAGTTATACTCTTCTCGCCGGGACCTATCAGAGACACCTTTATCTGATCCAGAGGAAAACTGGCACACAGATGGCAGCAGTTTTGCAGAAAAGGGAGAGAGGAAAGCAGGATATGCTGTAGTGAGCCTGGAAGAAACTAAGGAAAGTGCGTCTCTTCCCCCAGACACCTCAGCCCAGAAAGCTGAACATTTTGCCCTGACAAGAGCTTTGGAGTTAGGAGAAGGAAAGACGATTAATGTGTGTATGGACTCTAAATATGCTTTCCTCATTCTGCATGCCCGTGCAGCAATTTGGAAAGAAAGAGGGATGCTCAGTGCCCGAAGCTCTGCTATTAAACACAAAGAGCTCATTCTCAGGCTCCTGGAGGCAGTCAAACTTCCTGAAAAATTAGCTGTCATCCACTGCAAGTGTCACCAAAAGGGGCAAGAAAAAGAGGCTCAGGGAAATAGGAAAGCTGATCAAGAGGCAGGATGAGCTGCCAGGGAAGCTACCTCTGCCACTGCTATCTGCCCCCTTTTCCCCAAGGATACCCTGACTCCAGATTTTACCCCAGGGGGACATTCCCGATATGCTGAGCGGGGCTGGGAGATTGCGTCACATGGGTGGTTTCAGCCTGATCAGGCCCAAATAATACTCCCTGATTCTCAGGTTTAAAACGTTACTAACTCCTTACATAAGAGCACCCATTTTGGAAAAGATAATCTAGAAATCTTGCTTAAGCCTATTCTCTCCCATCCACAGTTAGCTAAGGTTATTAAACAAGTCACACAAAATTGTGACACCTGTCTAAAAAATAACCCAAAAACCAGACCTCCTCTAATTACACCTGTCCAACATCGGGGATCATACCCAGGAGCGGACTGGCAAGTAGAATTTACAGCCATGCCCAAGACCCAAGGGTTTTCTTACTTGCTAGTCTTTATTGACACATTCCCAGGATGGATAGAAGCGTTCCCTACTGAGACTGAGAGAGCTACAGAAGTCTGTAAAGCTCTGCTGAAGGAGATAGTGCCTAGGTTTGGGCTGCCTCGGTCACTTCAGAGTGACAACGGACCCTCACTTACAGAGACGATACCCCAGAACCTAGCCGCATGCTTAGGCATAAAATACCGGCTCCGCTCATCCTGGAGGCCTCAAGCTTCAGGAAAGGTAGAGAGAGCCAACCAGACTCTTAAAAGGGCTCTGGCTAAGCTATGTCAGAAACACATAATAAGAGGAAACATATGCTGCTCATAGCCCTCATGAGGATACGGACATCCCCCAAACGGCCACTATTGTTAAGTCCTTATGAAATGATGTAGGACGACCATTCTTAACTTCTGATTTGTTTCTTGACGAAGATGCCAATACACTCTTAAAACATATAATTGACCTGGGAAGGTTTCAGCAAGAACTCCAACGGTATGGAGAACAAACCACAGGAAGACTTGAAAAATCCCCAGATAAAGCCAGGGGATCAAGTATCATTAAAGACCTGGCAAGAAAAAGAGAGTCCAAACCAGCTGTCCGAGAAATGGACAGGGCCATATCAGGTTGTTCTAGTGACTTCAACTGCTGTAAAAGTGAAGGGTCTATCTGCCTGGGTCCACAATTCTAGAATAAAACCCTATGGCCTACAGGAGGGGGAGACAGAAACTGAGACTCCAAAGCCAGAGGACAGCTATTCCTGTGAACCTGTTGAAGATCTCAGGCTATTGTTCAAGCAGAACCCCATCAATCCTGCCTCAGATAAGTAAAATGCATCATATGATGTTCTTCCTCTTTCTAATCATATCTCCCTGTATGGCTATTGATCTCTCCCTAAACGAGGCATGTTCACTTGCAAACCACACTGCTTCTCAACTCAACCTAAGCAGCCCGGGCTGCATCTGCATTAATGACAAACGTTGGGGGTATGTCCAACCCATCCCAGGGTATCACTATCAAAGACCCACCCTTCCAGCCGAGCTATGGGCTGCTACTCAGCGCCCCCATGTGGTCGTAATATGGCCTTTGGTGGAAAGGTGGAAAAAAAACTTCATGTCTTGGTACCAGCAACAACTGTCTCTATTTACCCCCTGGATGACATCTGCAATCCCACCTGAGCCCTTATTTTCTCTCATGACTAACATCCCCCAAGTGACCTTCCCTATCTCTCTAAAAAGCCACTCCCTAACAGGGGTGTCAGTGAGAAATCTAGACGACTCACAATGTGGGGTGACCGTCACTGTTGAAACTGATGGGAAAAAACGGGACAGGCCCTGCAGCTGGGAGACCAGCCGACGCCACCCCCGGCCAGCATGCGCCTGGCCCGGCCTGGGGCGATTCCCGAGCGGCCTAGCGAGGCTGCGGGAGCTCTGGCGGGGGTTGGGGAGGGGGGTGGCTTGAGCGGGGAGGACGTCTCGGTGCCCCCCCACCGCCCGCCCCCCACCATCCCGTTCGCTGCTCAGGGTCACGTAGCTCCGGACGAGCGGGGCGTCGGCCCGGGGCCGCAGTCCCCGGAGCCTCCTGCGGGCTTAGGGGCAGC
This sequence comes from Muntiacus reevesi, assembly GCF_963930625.1. Lineage (NCBI taxonomy): Eukaryota > Metazoa > Chordata > Mammalia > Artiodactyla > Cervidae > Muntiacus > Muntiacus reevesi. The sequence goes on from NW_027077916.1 coordinate 194,228, forward strand.
CCAGCCGGGGCCCCAGGCGCCCATCCTGCCGGCTGTGCAAATCCCCTGGAGTGCCTCAGCCCCGCCCTGTCCACAAACTGAGGCCCGCCCTGCACCCACGACCCTGGCCAAGCACAGGACCTTCCTGAGAGAGCGGACGAGCGACAGCCAGGCACACGGACAGGCACTCGCACGCACCCACGCCAGGTGAAACAGAGGCAGAAAGAGTCGAGGGTTCAGAGAGAGACTGGAAGACAGCGTGTGGGCAGGGGGGGCCTCGGGCAGGGTGCCGGGCAGCTGCAGAGACCACCCGGCCCTGAGCAGCCAAAGCGATGGGGCCGGGGGGAGTCCACTGAGCAGCGGCGGGCCTGGAGAGGCCCAGGGTGGGAGGACACCTGAGATCTCCGCGCTCCGTGCCCCGCCCCCCTCCCGGCAACCCCCTGCTCGCATGCCACGCTGGGGCGCTCTGACACTAGCTTCTCTGGAGTTCTGTAACTTGAATTTCTCTCCCTCTGCTCAACTGAGTGATGACAGTGTATTGAACAGCTAGGTCATTTCCAAATAAATTAAGCTTAGTGTTTCACAGGACACCCGGACATGTATGGAGAGACTAGCACGGATGCATGGACACCAACCTTGGTAACTGGACAACCAATGGGAAATTACTGTCTGACTCAGGAGAGAGAAAGAAACCCGAACAAATGGAATGAAATGAACAGAAACAAAGGCTTTGCAACTCACACCCTAATTCAATTACCAGAAAATAAACAACACTATAACCATTTTAGAAAAACAATAGACCTCTTTATGACCTTTGGTCGGGTGAGGAGTTCAAACACACAGCAAAAAAAAGCCAACTTTTCCAAGTCGTGAATATGTTAGTTCACACATTGACTTTTACATTGAAATGTGTAACAAATAAACTTAAAATCATTGACTCACTACATAATCATGGAAGTATTTTAAATGTAAAATATGTTCTATAGTATTCAGGAAGCACTTGGCACATCTCTAAGTGTATCAGACCCAAAACTGGAACGTAGTGGAAGAGTCAGGATAGTCTAAAAATGAATCCCTAACTAAAAGGAACACACAGGATTACTGTAGATAAAAATGGTTAAAGAAGAGAAGCTAGAAATCAGTCAATAAATGTCTTAGGGGTTAGCTTAGAGTGACTAGCCTCTGCGTGACTCTTTAAATTTTTCATGTTTGCAGCTTCCAAATTTTCCATTTTGAGAATAATACTTTCGCCTCCAAACCAGAGTGACTTGGGGACACAAAGATAGAAGTCGATAATTTTCTTTGCCTATGTCTGAATATTTACAGTCAGAGGTAGAAAAGGAGGAGTCTGTCCCTTGTCTAGATGACATCAGTCCCCAGGTGTGGGATGTCTCCAGCCCTGGTTTAGCCATAAATGTTCCACCAGTAAAGATTTCTCTGAGACGAAATGCTCCCTAGCCCTGGAAAAGACAATATCCCTTAAAATCAGTAGCACTTGAGGGTCTTAGACCATTAGTTAACAAATACCGAGATACTGGAACTCGAATCAGCTGTGAGTCCCCCTGCAACACCCCAATCTTGCCCGTTCAAAAACCAGATGGATCTTACCGATTCGTCCAGGATCTAAGAGCTGTTAATGAAGCTGTGGTTCCCATCCACCCCATAGTCCCAAACCCATATACCCTCCTATCCCAAGTCCCAGGAAATGCCAAGTACTTCTCAGTCTTGGACCTTCAAGGTGCTTTCTTTTGCATTTCTCTCCATCATGAATCCCAAAAACTCTTTGCTTTTGAGTGACGTTACTTGGAAACAAGAGAGACCATATAACTCTCGACTGGACTCGACTACCCCAAGGGTTTAGGGACAGCCCTCATATCTTCGGGACTTCCTCGGGGAGAGAACTAAGGGAATTAACTTTAACAAACAGTAGTCTAATACAGTATGTGGATGACTTGCTCATAGCTAGGCTAGATTTTACCAGCTCTCAAATGGACACTATTTAAAACGCTAACTTTCCTGTATGAAAAGTTTTATCGAGTATCCCCCAAGTAGGCTCAGATTAGCTTAACCCAAGTAAAATACCTTGGATTTATAATTACGGAAAGAAAGAGAATGCCTGACCCCGAGGGGAGATCCCTCATCTTAAATACCCCGTACCCTCAAACAAAACAACAGCTTAGGGGATTTTTAGGAAGGACCGGGTTTTGCAGGATCTGGATTCCTAATTATGGCAATCTGGCCAGACCCCTATATGAAAATTTAAGGGGGAAAGAGGAAGAGCCACTGGACTGGCATGAGACCTGCAAGGTGGCCTTTAATGCCCTAAAAGAGTCCATCACTACAGCCCCAGCTTTAGGCCTCCCCAACCTGGAGAAGCCTTTTAGACTCTATGTTTTTGGAAGGACAGGAACTGCTCTTGGGGTGTTAGAGCAGATGATGGGGCCCGTATTACAACCTGTGACTTATCTCTCAAAATAACTAGATGAGGTGGCCAGAGGGTGGCCCACTTGCCCCCGGGCAGTAGGAGCCACCGCTCTTATGGTTAAGGAGGCATCTAAGCTGACCCTGGGTCAGCTCACCACAGTGTATACGCCACACAGTGTGCAAGCAATCTTGGAAACGAAAGGGGACAGGTGGATGACAAGGGGAAGGATCACCCAATACCAAGCCCTCCTCCTTGACACTCCAGAAATAAAGTTGAGGCTCTGCCAGACTTTAAATCCAGCAACCTTACTGCCAGATCCCCCTACCTCCCCTCTGGATCACCAATGAATACAAATCACAGACGAGTTTTACTCTTCTCGCCGGGACCTATCAGAGACACCTTTATCTGACCCAGAGGAAAACTGGCACACAGATGTCAGGAGTTTTGTAGAAAAGGGAGAGAGGAAAGCAGGATATGCTGTAGTGAGCCTGAAAGGAAGTAAGGAAAGTGGGTCTCTTCCCCCAGACACCTCAGCCCAGAAAGCTGAACTTTTTGCCCTGACAGGAGCTTTGGAGTTAGGAGAAGGAAAGAGGATTAATGTGTGTGTGGACTCTAAGTATGCTTTCCTCATTCTGCATGCCCGTGCAGCAATTTGGAAAGAAAGAAGGATGCTCAGTGCCCTAAGCTCTGCTATTAAACACAAAGAGCTCATTCTCAGGCTCCTGGAGGCCATCAAACTTCCTGCAAAATTAGCTGTATCCACTGCAAGAGTCACCAAAAGGGGCAAGAAAAAGAGGCTCAGGGAAATAGGAAAGCTGATCAAGAGGCAGGTCGAGCTGCCGGGGAAGCTACCTCTGCCACTGCTATCTGCCCCCTTTGCCCCAAGGAAACCTTGACTCCAGATTTTACCCCAGGCGGACATTCCCGATATGCTGAGCGGGGCTGGGAGATTGGGTCACATGGGTGGTTTCAGCCTGATCAGGCCCAAATAATACTCCCTGATTCTCAGGTTTAAAACATTACTAACTCCTTACATAAGAGCGCCCATTATGGAAAAGATAATCTAGAAATCTTGCTTAAGCCTATTCTCTCCCATCCGCAGTTAGCTAAGGTTGTTAAACAGGTCACACAAAATTGTGACACCTGTCTAAAAAATAACCCAAAAACCAGACCTCCTCTAATTACACCTGTCGAACATCGGGGATCATACCCAGGAGCAGACTGGTAATGCCGCTCCGCATTTAGAATTTACAGCCATGCCCAAGACCCAAGGGTTTTCTTACTTGCGAGTCTTTATTGTCACATTCACAGGATGGATCGAAGCGTTCCCTACTGAGACAGAGAGAGCTACAGAAGTCTGTAAAGCTCTGCTTTAGGAGATATTGCCTAGGTTTGGGCTGCCTCGGGCACTTCAGAGTGACAACGGGCCCTCACTTACAGCCACGATACGCCAGAACCTAGCCGCATGCTTAGGCATAAAATACCGGCTCCGCTCATCCTGGAGGCCTCAACCTTCAGGAAAGGTAGAGAGAGCCAACCAGACTCTTAAAAGCGCTCTGGCTAAGCTATGTCAAAAAAGACATAATAAGAGGACACATATGCTGCCCATAGCCCTCATGAGGCTACGGACATCCCCCAAACGGCCTCTATTGTTAAGTCCTTATGAAATGATGTATGGACGTCCATTCTTAACTTCTGATTTGTTTTTTGATGAGGATGCCAATACACTCTTAAAACATATAATTGACCTGGGAAGGTTTCCACAAGAACTCCAACGGTATGGAGAACAAACCACAGGAAGACTTGAAAAATCCCCAGGTAAAGCCAGGGGATCAAGTATCAGTAAAGACCTGGCAAGAAAAAGGAAGTCCTAACCAGCTGTCCGAGAAATGGACAGGGCCATATCAGGTTGTTCTAGTGACTTAAACTGCTGTAAAAGTGAAGGGTCTATCTGCCTGGGTCCACAATTCTAGAATAAAACCCTATGGCCTACAGGACGGGGAGACAGAAACTGAGACTCCAAAGCCAGAGGACAGCTATTCCTGTGAACCTGTTGAAGATCTCAGGCTCTTGTTCAAGCAGAACCCCATCAATCCTGCCTCAGATAAGTAAAATGCATCATATGATGTTCTACCTCTTTCTAATCATATCTCCCTGTATGGCTATTGATCTCTCCCTAAACGAGGCATGTTCACTTGCAAACCACTCTGCTTCTGAACTCAACCTAAGCAGCCCGGGCTGCATCTGCATTAATGACAAAGGTTGGGGGTATGTCCAACCCATCCCAGGGTATCACTATCAAAGGCCCACCCTTCCAGCCGAGCTATGGGCTGTTACTCAGCGCCCCCATGTGGTCGTAATATGGCCTTTTGGGGAAAGGGGGAAAAAAACTTCAGGACTTGGTACCAGCACAACTGTCTCTATTTACCCCCTGGATGACATCTGCAATCCCACCTGAGCCCTTATTTTCTTTCATGACTAACATCCCCCAAGTGACCTTCCCTATCTCTCTAAAAAGCCACTCCCTAACAGGGGTGTCAGTGAGAAATCTAGACGACTCACAATGTGGGGTGACCGTCACTGTTGAAACTGATGGGAAAAACCGGGACAGGCCCTGCAGCTGGGAGACCAGCCGACGCCACCCCCGGCCAGCATGCGCCTGGCCCGGCCCGGGGCGCTTCCCGGACCCCGAGCGGCCTGGCGAGGCTGCGGGAGCTCTGGCGGGGTTTGGGGAGGGGGGTGGCTTGAGCGGGGAGGACGTCACGGTGCGCCCCCATCCCCCGCCCCCCACCATCCCGTTCGCTGCCCAGGGTCACGTGGCTCCGGACGAGCGGGGCGTCGGCCCGGGGCCGTGGTCCCCGGAGACTCCTGCGGGCTTAGGGGCAGCCCAGCCGGGGCCCCAGGCGTCCATCCTGCCGGCTGTGCAAACCCCCTGGAGTGCCTCAGCCCCGCCCTGTCCCCAAACAGAGGCCCGCCCTGCCCCCACGCCACGGGCCCAGCACAGGACCTTCCTGAGAGAGCGGACGAGCGACAGCCAGGCACACGGACAGGCACTCGCACGCACCCACGCCAGCTGAGACAGAGGCAGAATGAGACGAGGGTTCAGAGAGAGACTGGAAGACAGCGTGTGGGCAGGGGGGGCCTCGGGCAGGATGCAGGTCAGCTGCAGAGACCACCCGGCCCTGAGCAGCAAACGCGATGGGGGCGGGGGGATGCTGCCAAGCAGAGGCAGGCCTGGAGAGGTCCAGGTTGGGAGGGCACCTGAGATATCCACGGTCCGCGCTTCGCCCACCCCAACCCCCTGAACGCACGCGCCTCTCCGACAAAAGCTTCTCCGGAGTTTGATCACCTGAATTTCTATCCTTGTGCTCAACTGAGTGATGACAGTATATTGCACAGCTAGGTCATTTCCAAATAAATTAAGCTTAGTGTTTGACAGGACACCCGGACATGAATGCAGAGACCAGCACAAATGGATGGACACCAACCTTGGTAACTGGACAACCAATGGGAAATTATTGTCTGACTCAGGAGAGAGAAAGAAACCCGAACAGATGGGAAAAATGAACAGAAACACAAACTTTGCAACTCACACCCCAATTCAATTCCCAAAAAAAACAACAACACTATAACCATTTTAGAAAACAATAGACCTCTCCATGACCTTTGGTCTAGTGAGGAGTTCTTTCACACAACAAAAAAAGCCACCTTTTCCAAATCGAGAATATGTTAGTTCACACATTGACATTTACATTGAAATGTGTAACAAATAAACTTAAAATCATTGACTCACTACATACGCATGGAAGTATTTTAAACATAAAATATGTTCTATAGTATTCAGGAAGCAGTTGGCACATCTGTAAGTGTATCAGACCCCAAACTGGAACTTAATGGAAGAGTCAGGATAGTCTAAAAGTGAATCCCTAACTAAAAGGAATACACAGGATTACGTAGATCAAAAAGGTTAAAGAAGAGAAACTAGAAATCAGTCAATAAATGTTTTAGGGGTTAGCCTAGAGTGACTAGCCTCTGCGTTACTTTTTAAATTTTTCATGTTTGCATCTTCCAAATTTTCCATGCTGAGAATAATACTTTCATATCAGTTTCGAGATCAGTCTCACAGTAAAGACAGTAAGAGTGGAATAAGAAATAAGAAATGCTTGGGGTGGGGGGAAGAAATGCTTGAACTAAAGGTGGTACTGATGAAATTATTTGCAGTGTAGCCAAGGAGTAACAGATGTAGAGAACAGAGTAATGGACACGGGCAGGGGGGAGGAAGGAGAGGGTGAGATGAATGCAGAGGAACATGGAAACATAGTACCATACGTTAAAAGAGATGCCAATGCAATTTGCTGTATGACTCAGGGGACTCAAACAGGGGCTCTGCAACAAGCTAGAGGGGTGGAATGGGGAGGAGGAAACGGGAGAGAGGTTCAGGAGGGAGGAGACATATGTACACCTGTGGCTCATTCACGTTGATGTTTGGCAACAAAATTCTGTAAAGCAACTATCCTTCAATTGAAAGAAAAACTCATGTTTGGACTTACCAAACAAGGTCTTGTGTACTTCTAGCATGGCCTTCTGTTTCGTGCTGCCATCCTTAATTCATTCTTCCATATCATTAAACAGACTAGTCAAGTTTTTCCCAAAAACATCTTGAGCTCCTGCATCATGCTGATGAACTGCCTTCTCTTGATCCAGTATAGAATGGAGACCAAAGAAACCTTTTGTCATTTCTTATAGTGATTGAAGCCACTCTATGTGATTTTAAAAAATAAATGTGGATAAGACGGATATGACCAAAGCAATCTAATGACAATATCTGTGCTTCATTAAAGACTTCTGCAGAGAACTAGTAAATTTTTTGTATAGTATCAGAAGAATTTTTTAAATCCACACCAACATTTCTTTCACCTCCGCTAGCCATCTAGACAAGGAAAACTGATTCTACCAATCAATCTCCCTAGTTCTGCTTCCTCACCGATTTTTACGCAATATGTGTTACTCAGGCAGGAGACCCTGGTTCAATTCCTGGGTAAGGAAGATCCGCTGGAGAAGTGATAGGCTACCCACTCCAGGATTAGTGGGCTTCCCTTGTGGCTCAGTTGGTAAAGAATCATTCCTCTGTACCAAGAGTAGCTCAACTCCTCTCAAAGCAAATACAGGACGGTAGTAACTATGCAGGACAAAGCTGATTCTGCACATTTATACTACTCGCTCATGAGCTTGACAGAGGTTCTAGATCTGTTACCACATTTTTTTTTTTATGTGATATCCGCATGTGCAGGTGAAAGTGGCTCAGTTCGTGCCTGACTCTTTGCGGCCCCAAGGACTACACAGTCCATGGAATTCTCTAGGCCAGAATACTGGAGTGGGTAGCCTATCCCTTCTCCAGGGGATCTTCCCGACCCAGGACTCAAAGCGGGGTCTCCTGCATTGCAGGCAGATTCTTTAGCAACTGAGCTAGTAGGGCTTCCCTGGTGGCTCAGTTGCTAAAGAATATCTGCATAACTGTCTATCGGTTTGGAATTAGCAATCTGTCTGTGAGCAGGGCCGGTCATAAGCAGCTTCTGTGAGAAAACAGAAGCATGTCTGCCTGACTTGCTTCTCTGGGGAGCTTTCACTGTTCTTGCGCTAGTGCACATGGCAAGTTTCTAAGTGAGAAAGTAATGGCTACTATCACAGCTGGCCACTGAGGTACTTAATGGCAGAGGCAATCCCAGCTCTGCCAAGCAGTAGACATCACGAAATCAGCTATTGTCATTGTAGCCAAGTTCCGTGAATTTGTGGTGTTATTTGCTGTGTTCTTCAAGAAGATGCCTTCGCCCTGCCAGTAAGACATATTTCCATAACACACAGCCATGCACTCAATCGATGTGCATCCTCCAGTAAAGCCCAGCCCCGATGTCTTAGAGGAGCCTCTCTGCCCATTGTCATAAACCAGTCTAATTTTGTGTGAGACCATGAAAACTCAGTGTCTTTATTACGCTTGTGCTTCTGACGGGAGGTCTGAGAAGGCACTTCTGAAGGTTTATTCCTACCAGTTGTTCTCATATTTATCGAGTCTTTATTTTATATTTTTTTCTTATTTTTTACTTCTACCAGTTTCTTTCTACCAGCCCGTCTCCCTCCACCCTCGTGCACACACGGTCAGTCATGGAATCCCGTGGACTTCAGCCCGCCAGACTCCTCTGCCCATGGAGTTTTCCAGGCAAGAATACTGGAGTGGGTTGCCATTTTCTTCTCCATGTGTGGAGTCTTTAAAGATTCCATCACTGAGGTGTTGCTTCTCCACTTGTACATGCCCTTCCTCCCTAAGTGCAGTAGAAGTCATCCCCACTTCCCAACATGTCTGTCTTCCGTCCTCTGGAGTATGTATTGCTTGAGCTCACCACAGCGTCAGGATATTCTAGAAACCCTTCTGATTGCAGTCTCTTCGGGAGGTTACAAGTGCTTCAAACCTCAGAATTTTACAAAGCACTTTTTACGACCTCAGCTGAAAGGGAAGTCAACACTCAGTGACAGTCACATGCTTCCATGGCCTGGACTCGATTATGGGCTGTGCTTTCATAATCATCGTGTTTCCGATACAAACTAAGATGTCACTGAGAAATTTTTTTCTTTCTCATCATTGTATCTTTCATGTTTATTTAGATATATTATGGGTTTTCCTATATATCTTCCCTTAGGGATGAGGGTCTGAAGTCAGTAGAACTTACTACAACTGATTTCCAGTTAGCTGTGTTAGGACAGGAAAAAGAATGACCAGCTGCTGGATTCTTAAGATTATGTATGAAAATATGATTCGTTTTACTGTGTGAAGTCATCCGATTCTAACTTTCTGAAGTAGGCATTCAGAAAAATCAAAAAAAATCGCCTAACTACTAGGCGGTCTCCCATCCAAGTACTGACCAGGCCCGACCCTGCTCAGTTTCCCAGATCAGAGGAGAGAGGGCACGTTCAGGGTGGTATGGCCTTAGACCGAGGCGGCTGCCAGGCGCTGCAAGAGCCCCGCGTTGCGCCTCCCTTGCGGTCTGACCTGTCGGTCGGGCCTAGGGCTGCAGTTCTCGAGCGGGCTCGCGCTGCACTTGAGCCGCACGACCCGCGACTGGACTCCGGCCGGCCAGAGCCTGCAGCTCGGCGGCCAGCGGAGGGCGCCCCCGCTCCGCACACCGCGAGACCAGGCCAGCACAAGTCTGGCCCGGCCGGCCGGGCCTGGCGTGCCTGCGGAACCTGGGGTTGGGGGAGTGGGGGTGGGGAGAGTAGCGAGGACATCTCGGTGCCCCCTCACCACCTGTCACCCACCATCCCGTTCGCTGCTCAGGGTCAGGTTGCTCCGGACGAGCAGGGCTTCGGCCCGGGTCTGCAGTCCCCAGAGCCTCCTGGAGCTTAGGGTCAGCCCAGCCGGGGCCCCAGGTTCCCATCCTGCCGGCTGTGCAAACCCCCTGGAGTGCCTCAGCCCCGCCCTGTCCCCAAACTGAGGCCCGCCCTGCCCCCAGGCCACGGGACCAGCACAGGACCTTCCTGAGAGAGCGGATGAGCGACACCCAGGCACACGGACAGGCACTAGCACGCACCCACGCCAGGTGAGACAGAGGCAGAAAGAGTCGAGGGTTCAGAGAGAGACTGGAAGACAGCGTGTGGGCAGGGGGGGCCTCGGGCAGGATGCCGGGCAGCTGCAGAGACCACGCGGCCCTGAGCAGCCAAAGCGATGGGGGCGGGGGGAGGCCACTCAGCAGCGGCGGGCCTGGAGAGGCCCAGGGTGGGAGGACACCTGAGATCTCCGCGCTACGCGCCCCGCCCCCCTCCCCCCAACCCCTGCACGCATGCCACGCCGGGGCGCTCTGACACTAGCTTCTCTGGAGTTTTGTCACTTGAATTTCTCTCCCTCTGCTCAACTGAGTGATGACGGTGTATTGAACAGCTAGGTCATTTCCAAATAAATTAAGCTTAGTGTTTCACAGGACACCCGGGCATGTATGGAGAGACCAGCACGGATGCATGGACACCAACCTTGGTAACTGGACAACCAATGGGAAATTATTGTCTGACTCAGGAGAGAGAAAGAAACCCGAACAGATGGAATGAAATGAACAGAAACACAAGCTTTGCAACTCACACCCTAATTCAATTACCAGAAAATAAACAACACTATAACCATTTTAGAAAAACAATAGACCTCTCCATGACCTTTGGTCGGGTGAGGAGTTCAAACACACACCAAAAAAAAAGCTAACTTTCCCAAGTCGTGAATATGTTAGTTCACACATTGATTTTTACATTGAAATGTGTAACAAATAAACTTAAAATCATTGACTCACTACATAAGCATGGAAGTATTTTAAACATAAAATATGTTCTATAGTATTCAGGAAGCACTTGGCACATCTCTAAGTATATCAGACCCAAAACTGGAACGTAGTGGAAGAGTCAGGATAGTCTAAAAATGAATCCCTAACTAAAAGGAACACACAGGATTACTGTAGATAAAAAAGGTTAAAGAAGAGAAGCTAGAAATCAGTCAATAAACGTCTGAGGTGTTAGCTTAGAGTGACTAGGCTCTGCGTGACTCTTTAAATTTTTCATGTTTGCAGCTTCCAAATTTTCCATGGTGAGAATAATACTTTCGCCTCCAAACCAGAGTGACTTGGGGACACAAAGGTAGAAGTCGATAATTTTCTTTGCCTATGTCTGAATATTTACAGTCAGAGGTAGAAAAGGAGGAGTCTGTCCCTTGTCTAGATGAGGTCAATCCCCAGGTGTGGGATGTCTCCAGCCCTGGTTTAGCCATAAATGTTCCACCAGTAAAGATTTCTCTGAGACCAAATGCTCCCTAGCCCTGGAAAAGACAATATCCCTTAAAACCAGTAGCTCTTGAGGGTCTTAGACCATTAGTTAACAAATACCGAGATACTGGAACTCGAATCAGCTGTGAGTTCGCCTGCAACACCCCAATCTTGCCCGTTCAAAAACCAGATGGATCTTACCGATTCGTCCAGGATCTAAGAGCTGTTAATGAAGCTGTGGTTCCCATCCACCCCATAGTCCCAAACCCATATATCCTCCTATCCCAAGTCCCAGGAAATTCCAAGTACTTCTCAGTCTTGGACCTTCAAGGTGCTTTCTTTTGCATTCCTCTCCATCCTGAATCCCAAAAACTCTTTGCTTTTGAGTGGCAGGACATGGAAACAAGAGAGACCACACAACTCTCGACTGGACTCGACTACCCCAAGGGTTTAGGGACAGCCCTCATATCTTCGGGACTTCCTCGGGGAGAGAACTAAGGGAATTAACTTTAACAATCAGTAGTCTAATACAGTATGTGGATGACTTGCTCAGAGCTAGGCCAGATTTTACCAGCTCTCAAATGGACACTATTTAAAACGCTAAATTTCCTGTATGAAAAGGGTTATCGAGTATCCCCCAAGTAGGCTCAGATTAGCTTAACCCAAGTAAAATACCTTGGATTTATAATTACGGAGAGAAAAAGAATGCCTGACCCCGAGGGGAGATCCCTCATCTTAAATACCCCGTACCCCCAAACAAAACAACAGCTTAGGGGATTTTTAGGAAGGACCGGGTTTTGCAGGATCTGGATTCCTAATTATGGCAATCTGGCCAGACCCCTATATGAAAATTTAAGGGGGAAAGAGGAAGAGCCACACGACTGGCATGAGAACTGTAAGGTGGCCTTTAATGCCCTAAAAGATTCCATCACTACAGCCCCAGCTTTAGGCCTCCCCAACCTGGAGAAGCCTTTTAGACTCTATGTTTCTGGAAGGACAGGAATTGCTCTTGGGGTGTTAGGGCAGATGATGGGGCGCGTATTACAACCTGTGGCTTATCTCTCAAAATAACTAGATGAGGTGGCCAGAGGGTGGCCCACTTGCCTCCGGGCAGTAGCAGCCACCGCTCTTATGCTTAAGGAGGCATCTCAGCTGACCCTGGGTCAGCCCACCACAGTTTATACGCCACACCGGGTGCAAGCAATCTTGGAAACGAAAGGGGACAGGTGGATGACAGGGGGAAGGATCACCCAATACCAAGCCCTCCTCCTTGACACTCCAGAAATAAAGTTGAGGGTCTGCCAGACTTTAAATCCAGCAACCTTACTGCCAGATCCCCCTACCTCCCCTCTGGATCACCAATGCATACAAATCACAGACGAGTTATACTCTTCTCGCCGGGACCTATCAGAGACACCTTTATCTGACCCAGAGGAAAACTGGCACACAGATGGCAGCAGTTTTGTAGAAAAGGGAGAGAGGAAAGCAGCATATGCTGTAGCAAGCCTGGAAGAAACTAAGGAAAGTGGGTCTCTTCCCCCAGACACCTCAGCCCAGAAAGCTGAACTTTTTGCCCTGACAAGAGCTTTAGAGTTAGGAGAAGGAAAGAGGATTAATGTGTGTATGGACTCGAAGTATGCTTTCCTCATTCTGCATGCCCGTGCAGCAATTTGGAAAGAAAGAGGGATGCTCAGTGCCCGAAGCTCTGCTATTAAACACAAAGAGCTCATTCTCAGGCTCCTGGAGGCAGTCAAACTTCCTGCAAAATTAGCTGTCATCCACTGCAAGAGTCACCAAAAGGGGCAAGAAAAAGAGGCTCAGGGAAATAGGAAAGCTGATCAAGAGGCAGGACGAGCTGCCGGGGAAGCTACCTCTGCCACTGCTATCTGCCCCCTTTTCCCCAAGGAAACCCTGACTCCAGATTTTACCCCAGGGGGACATTCCCGATATGTTGAGCGGGGCTGGGAGATTGGGTCACATGGGTGGTTTCAGCCTGATCAGGCCCAAATAATACTCCCTGATTCTCAGGTTTAAAACATTACTAACTACTTACATAAGAGCGCCCATTTTGGAAAAGATAATCTAGGAATCTTGCTTAAGCCTATTCTCTCCCTTCCGCAGTTAGCTAAGGTTGTTAAACAGGTCACACAAAATTGTGACACCTGTCTAAAAAATAACCCAAAAACCAGACCTCCTCTAATTACACCTGTCCAACATCGGGGATCATACCCAGGAGCGGACTGGCAATGCCGCTCCGCATGTAGAATTTACAGCCATGCCCAAGACCCAAGGGTTTTCTTACTTGCGAGTCTTTATTGACACATTCACAGGATGGATCGAAGCGTTCCCTACTGAGACTGAGAGAGCTACAGACGTCTGTAAAGCTCTGCTGAAGGAGATAGTGCCTAGGTTTGGGCTGCCTCGGTCACTTCATAGTGACAACGGGCCCTCACTTACAGCCACGACACCCCAGAACCTAGCCACATGCTTAGGCATAAAATACCAGCTCCGCTCATCCTGGAGGCCTCAAGCTTCAGGAAAGGTAGAGAGAGCCAACCAGACTCTTAAAAGGGCTCTGGCTAAGCTATGTCAGAAACACACAATAAGTGGACACATATGCTGCCCATAGCCCTCATGAGGCTACGGACATCCCCCAAACGGCCACTATTGTTAAGTCCTTATGAAATGATGTATGGACGACCATTCTGAACTTCTGATTTGTTTCTTGACGAGGATGCCAATACACTCTTAAAACATATAATTGACCTGGGAAGGTTTCAGCAAGAACTCCAATGGTATGGAGAACAAACCACAGGAAGACTTGAAAAATCCCCAGGTAAAGCCAGGGGATCAAGTATCAGTAAAGACCTGGCAAGAAAAAGGGAGTCCAAACCAGCTGTCTGAGAAATGGACAGGTCCATATCAGGTTGTTCTAGTGACTTCAACTGCTGTAAAAGTGAAGGGTCTATCTGCCTGGGTCCACAATTCTAGAATAAAACCCTATGGCCTACAGGAGGGGGAGACAGAAACTGAGACTCCAAACCCAGAGGACAGCTATTCCTGTGAACCTGTTGAACATCTCAGGCTCTTGTTCAAGCAGAACCCCATCAATCCTGCCTCAGATAAGTAAAATGCATCATATGATGTTCTTCCTCTTTCTAATCAAATCTCCCTGTATGGCTATTGATCTCTCCCTAAACGAGGCATGTTCACTTGCAAACCACACTGCTTCTGAACTCAACCTAACCATCCCGGGCTGCATCTGCATTAATGACAAAGGTTGGGGGTATGTCCAACCCATCCCAGGGTATCACTATCAAAGGCCCACCCTTCCAGCCGAGCTATGGGCTGTTACTCAGCGCCCCCATGTGGTCGTAATATGGCCTTTTGGGGAAAGGGGGAAAAAAAACTTCATGTCTTGGTACCAGCAACAACTGTCTCTATTTACCCCCTGGATGACATCTGCAATCCCACCTGAGCCCTTATTTTCTCTCATGACTAACATCCCCCAAGTGACCTTCCCTATCTCTCTAAAAAGCCACTCCCTAACAGGGGTGTCAGTGAGAAATCTAGACGACTCACAATGTGGTGTGACCGTCACTGTTGAAACTGATGAGAAAAACCGGGACAGGCCCTGCAGCTGGAAGACCAGCCGACGCCACCCCCGGCCAGCACGCGCCTGGCCCGGCCCGGGGCGCTTCCCTGACCCCGAGCGGCCTGGCAAGACTGCCGGAGCACTGGCGGGGATTGGGGAAGGGGGTGGCTTGAGCGGGGAGGACGTCTCGGTGCCCCCCCACCCCCCGCCCCCCACCATCCCGTTCGCTGCTCAGGGTCTCGTGGATCCGGAGGAGCGGGGCGTCGGTCCGGGGCCGCGGTCCCCGGAGCCTCCTGCGGGCTTAGGGGCAGCCCAGCCGGGGCCAGAGGCGCCCATCCTGCCGGCTGTGCAAACCCCCTGGAGTGCCTCAGCCCCGCCCTGTCCCCAAACCGAGGCCCGCCCTGCCCCCACGCCACGGGCCCAGCACAGGACCTTCCAGAGAGAGCGGACGAGCGACAGCCAGGCACACGGACAGGCACTCGCACGCACCAACGCCAGGTGAGACAGAGGCAGAAAGAGTCGAGGGTTCAGAGAGAGACTGGAAGACAGCGTGTGGGCAGGGCGGGCCTCGGGCAGGATGCCGGGCAGCTGCAGAGACCACCCGGCCCTGAGCAGCCAAAGCGATGGGGGCGGGGGGAGGCCACTGAGCAGCGGCGGGCCTGGAGAGGCCCAGGGTGGGAGGACACCTGAGATCTCCGCGCTCCGCGCCCCGCCCCCCTCCCCCCAACCCCCTGCACGCATGCCACGCCGGGGCGCTCTGACACTAGCTTCTCTGGAGTTTTGTCACTTGAATTTCTCTCCCTCTGCTCAACTGAGTGATGACAGTGTATTGAACAGCTAGGTCATTTCCAAATAAATTAAGCTTAGTGTTTCACAGGACACCCAGACATGTATGGAGAGACCAGCACGGATGCATGGACACCAACCTTGGTAACTGGACAAGCAATGGGAAATTACTGTCTGACTCAGGAGAGAGAAAGAAACCCGAACAGATGGAATGAAATGAACAGAAACACAGGCTTTGCAACTCACACCCTAATTCAATTACCAGAAAATAAACAACACTATAACCATTTTAGAAAAACAATAGTCCTCTCCATGACCTTTGGTTGGGTGAGGAGTTCAAACACACAGCAAAAAAAGCCAACTTTTCCAAGTCGTGAATATATTAGTTCACACATTGATTTTTACATTGAAATGGGTAACAAATAAACTTAAAATCATTGACTCACTACATAAGCATGGAAGTATTTTAAATATAAAATATGTTCTATAGTATTCAGGAAGCACTTGGCACATCTCTAAGTGTATCAGACCCAAAACTGGAATGTAGTGGAAGAGTCAGGATAGTCTAAAAATGAATCCCTAACTAAAAGGAACACACAGGATTACTGTAGATAAAAAAGTTTAAAGAAGAGAAGCTAGAAATCAGTCAATAAATGTCTTAGGGGTTAGCTTAGAGTGACTAGACTCTGCGTGACTCTTTAAATTTTTCATGTTTGCAGCTTCCAAATTTTCCATTTTGAGAATAATACTTTCGCCTCCCAACCAGAGTGACTTGGGGACACAAAGGTAGAAGTCGATAATTTTCTTTGCCTATGCCTGAATATTTACAGTCAGAGGTAGAAAAGGAGGAGTCTGTCCCTTGTCTAGATGATGTCAATCCCCAGGTGTGGGATGTCTCCAACACTGGTTTAGCCATAAATATTCCACCAGTAAAGATTTCTCTGAGACCAAATGGTCCCTAGCCCTGGAAAAGACAATATCCCTTAAAACCAGTAGCTCTTGAGGGTCTTAAACCATTAGTTAACAAATACCGAGATACTGGAACTCGAATCAGCTGTGAGTCCCCCTGCAACACCCCAATCTTGCCCGTTCAATAACCAGATGGATCTTACCGATTCATCCAGGATCTAAGAGCTGTTAATGAAGCTGTGGTTCCCATCCACCCCATAGTCCCAAACCCATATACCCTCCTATCCCAAGTTCCAGGAAATGCCAAGTACTTCTCGGTCTTGGACCTTCAAGGTGCTTTCTTTTGCATTCCTCTCCAGCCTGAATCCCAAAACTCATTGCTTTTGAGTGGCGGGACTTGGAAACAAGAGAGACCATACAACTCTCGACTGGACTCGACTACCCCAAGGGTTTAGGGTCAGCCCTCATATTTTCGGGACTTCCTTGGGGAAAGAACTAAGGGAATTAACTTTAACAAACAGTAGGCTAATACAGTATGTGGATGATTTGCTCATAGCTAGGCCAGATTTTACCAGCTCTCAAATGGACACTATTTAAAATGCTAACTTTCCTGTATGAAAAGGGTTATCGAGTATCCCCCAAGTAGGCTCAGATTAGCTTAACCCAAGTAAAATACCTTGGATTTATAATTACGGAGAGAAAAAGAATGCCTGACCCCGAGGAGAGATCCCTCATCTTAAATACGCCGTACCCCCAAACAAAACAACAGCTTAGGGGATTTATAGGAAGGACCGGGTTTTGCAGGATCTGGGTTCCTAATTATGGCAATCTGGCCAGACCCCTATATGAAAATTTAAGGGGGAAAGAGGAAGAGCCACTCGACTGGCATGAGACCTGCAAGGTGGCCTTTAATGTCCTAAAAGAGTCCATCACTACAGCCCCAGCTTTAGGCCTCCCGAACCTGGAGAAGCCTTTTAGACTCTATGTTTCTGGAAGGACAGGAACTGCTCTTGGGGTGTTAGAGCAGATGATGGGGCCCGTATTACAACCTGTGGCTTATCTCTCAAAATAACTAGATGAGGTGGCCAGAGGGTGGCCCACTTGCCTCCGGGCAGTAGCAGCCACTGCTCTTATGGTTAAGGAGGCATCTAAGCTGACCCTGGGTCAGCCCACCACAGTTTATAAGCCTCATCGGGTGCAAGCAGTCTTGGAAACGAAAGGGGACAGGTGGATGACAGGGGGAAGGAAGACTCAATACCAAGCCTTCCTCCTTGACACTCCAGAAATAAAGTTGAGGGTCTGCCAGACTTTAAATCCAGCAACCTTACTGACAGATCCCCCTAACTCCCCTCTGGATCACCAATGCATACAAATCACAGACGAGTTATACTCTTCTCGCCGGGACCTATCAGAGACACCTTTATCTGACCCAGAGGAAAACTGGCACACAGATGGCAGCAGTTTTGTAGAAAAGGGAGAGAGGAAAGCAGGATATGCTGTAGCGAGCCTGGAAGAAACTAAGGAAAGTGGGTCTCTTCCCCCAGACACCTCAGCCCAGAAAGCTGAAATTTTTGCCCTGACAAGAGCTTTGGAGTTAAGAGAAGGAAAGAGGATTAATGTGTGTATGGACTCTAAGTATGCTTTCCTCATTCTGCATGCCCGTGCAGCAATTTGGAAAGAAAGAGGGATGCTCAGTGCCCGAAGCTCTGCTATTAAACACAAAGAGCTCATTCTCAGGCTCCTGGAGGCAGTCAAACCTCCTGCAAAATTAGCTGTCATCCACCGCAAGAGTCACCAAAAGGGGCAAGAAAAAGAGGCTCAGGGAAATAGGAAAGCTGATCAAGAGGCAGGACGAGCTGCCGGGGAAGCTACCTCTGCCACTGCTATCTGCCCCCTTTTCCCCAAGGAAACCCTGACTCCAGATTTTACCCCAGGGGGACATTCCCGATATGCTGAGCGGGGCTGGGAGATTGGGTCACATGGGTGGTTTCAGCCTGATCAGGCCCAAATAATACTCCCTGATTCTCAGGTTTAAAACATTACTAACTCCTTACATAAGAGCGCCCATTTTGGAAAAGATAATCTAGAAATCTTGCTTAAGCCTATTCTCTCCCATCCCCAGTTAGATAAGGTTGCTAAACAAGTCACACAAAATTGTGACACCTGTCTAAAAAACAACCCAAAAACCAGATCTCCTCTAATTACACCTGTCCAACATCAGGGATCATACCCAGGAGCGGACTGGCAATGCCGCTCCACATTTAGAATTTACAGCCATGCCCAAGACCCAAGGGTTTTCTTACTTGCTAGTCTTTATTGACACATTGACAGGATGGATCGAAGTGTTCCCTACTGAAACTGAGAGAGCTACAGAAGTCTGTAAAGCTCTGCTGAAGGAGATAGTGCCTAGGTTTGGGCTGCCTCGGTCACTTCAGAGTGACAACGGGCCCTCACTTACAGCCACGATACCCCAGAACCTAGCCGCATGCTTAGGCATAAAATACCAGCTCCGCTCATCCTGGAGGCCTCAAGCTTCAGGAAAGGTAGAGAGAGCCAACCAGACTCTTAAAAGGGCTCTGGCTAAGCTATGTCAGAAACACATAATAAGTGGACACATATGCTGCCCTTAGCCCTCATGAGGCTACGGACATCCCCCAAACGGCCACTATTGTTAAGTCCTTATGAAATGATGTATGGACGACCATTCTGAACTTCTGATTTGTTTCTTGACGAGGATGCCAATACACTCTTAAAACATATAATTGACCTGGGAAGGTTTCAGCAAGAACTCCAACGGTATGGAGAACAAACCACAGGAAGACTTGAAAAATCCCCAGGTAAAGCCAGGGGATCAAGTATCAGTAAAGACCTGGCAAGAAAAAGGGAGTCCAAACCAGCTGTCCAAGAAATGGACAGGGCCTTATCAGGTTGTTCTAGTGACTTCAACTGCTGAAAAAGTGAAGGGTCTATCTGCCTGGGTCCACAGTTCTAGAATAAAACCCTATGGCCTACAGTAGGGGCAGACAGAAACTGAGACTCCAAAGCCAGAGGACAGCTATTCCTGTGAACCTGTTGAAGATCTCAGGCTCTTGTTCAAGCAGAACCCCTCAATCCTGCCTCAGATAAGTAAAATGCATCATATGATGTTCTTCCTCTTTCTAATCATATCTCCCTGTATGGCTATTGATCTGTCCCTAAACGAGGCATGTTCACTTGCAAACCACACTGCTTCTCAACTCAACCTAAGCAGCCCGGGCTGCATCTGCATTAATGACAAAGGTTGGGGGTATGTCCAATCCATTCCAGGGTATCACTATCAAAGGCCCACCCTTCCAGCCGAGCTATGGGCTGTTACTCAGCGACCCCATGTGGTCGTAATATGGCCTTTTGGGAAAAGGGGAAAAAAAACTTCGTGTCTTGGTACCAGCAACAACTGTCTCTATTTACCCCCTGGATGACATCTGCAATCCCACCTGAGCCCTTATTTTTTCTCATGACTAACATCCCCTAAGTGACCTTCCATATGTCTCTAAAAAGCCACTCCCTAACAGGAGTGTCAGTGAGAAATCTAGACGACTCACAATGTGGGGTGACCGTCACTGTTGAAACTGATAGGAAAAACCGGGACAGGCCTTGCAGCTGGGAGACCAGCCGACGCCACCCCCGGCCAGCACGCGCCTGGATCGGCCCGGGGCGCTTCCCGGACACTGAGCGGCCTGGCGAGGCTGCGGGAGCTCTGGCGGGGGTTGGGGAGGGGGGTGGCTTGAGCGGGGAGGACGTCTCGGTGCCCCCCCACCCCCCGCCCCCCACCATCCCGTTCGCTGCTCAGGGTCACGTGGCTCCGGACGAGCGGGGCGTCGGCCCGGGGCCGCGGTCCCCGGAGCCTCCTGCGGGCTTAGGGGCAGCCCAGGCGGGGCTCCAGGCGCCCGTCCTGCCGGCTGCGCAAACCCACTGGAGCGCCTCAGCCCCGTCTTTTCGCCCTACCGAGGCCCGCCCTGCCCCCACGCCAAGGGCCCAGCACAGGACCTTCCTGTGAGACCAGACGAGCGACAGCCAGGCACACGGACAGGCACTCGCATGTACCCACGCCATTTGAGACAGAGGCAGAAAGAGTCGAGGGTTCAGAGAGAGACTGGAAGACAGCGTGTGGGCAGGGGGGGACTCGGGCAGGATGCCGTACAGCTGCAGAGACCACCCGGCCCTGAGCAGCCAAAGCGATGGGGGCGGGGGGAGGCCACTGAGCAGCGGCGGACCTGGAGAGGCCCATGGTGGAACGACACCTGAGACCTCCGCGCTCCGCCCACGGCCCCCTCCCCCCAACCCCCTGCACGCATGCCACGCCGGGGCGCTCTGACACTAGCTTCTCTGGAGTTTTGTCACTTGAATTTCTCTCCCTCTGCTCAACTGAGTGATGACAGTGTATTGAACAGCTAGGTCATTTCCAAATAAATTAAGCTTAGTGTTTCACAGGATACCCGGACATGTATGGAGAGACCAGCACGGATGCATGAACACCAACCTTGGTAAATGGACAACCAATGGGAAATTACTGTCTGACTCAGGACCGAGAAAGAAACCCGAACAGATGGAATGAAATGAACAGAAAAACAACCTTTGCAACTCACACCGTAATTCAATTACCAGAAAATAAACAACACTATAACCATTTTAGAAAAACTAGAGACCTCTCCATGACCTTTGGTCGGGTGAGGAGTTCAAACACACAGCTAGAAAAAGCCAACTTTTCCAAGTCGTGAATATGTTAGTTCAAACATTGACTTTTACATTGAAATGTGTAACAAATAAACTTAAAATCATTGACTCACTACATAAGCATGGAAGGGTTTTAAACATAAAATATATTCTATAGTATTCAGGAAGCAATTGGCACATCTGTAAGTGTATCAGACCCAAAACTGGAACGTAGTGGAAGAGTCAGGATAGTCTAAAAATGAATCCCTAACTAAAAGGAACACACAGGATTACTGTAGATAAAAAAGGTTAAAGAAGAGAAGCTAGAAATCAGTCAATAAATGACTTAGGGGTTAGCTTAGAGTGACTAGCCTCTGTGTGACTCTTTAAATTTTTCATGTTTGCAGCTTCCAAATTTTCCATGGTGAGAATAATACTTTCGCCTCTAAACCAGAGTGACTTGGGGACACAAAGGTAGAAGTCGATAATTTTCTTTGCCTATGTCTGAATATTTACAGTCAGAGGTAGAAAAGGAGGAGTCTGTCCCTTGTCTAGATGATGTCAATCCCCAGGTGTGGATGTCTCCAGCCCTGGTTTAGCCATAAATATTCCACCAGTAAAGATTTCTCTGAGACCAAATGCTCCCTAGCCCTGGAAAAGACAATATCCCTTAAAACCAGAAGCTCTTGAGGGTCTTAGACCATTAGTTAACAAATACCGAGATAATGAAACTCGAGTCAGCTGTGAGTCCCTTTGCAACACCCCAATCTTGCCCGTTCAAAAACCAGATGGATCTTACCGATTCGTCCAGGATCTAAGAGCTGTTAATGAAGCTGTGGTTCCCATCCACCCCATAGTCCCAAACCCATATACCCTCCTATCCCAAGTCCCAGGAAATGCCAAGTACTTCTCAGTCTTGGACCTTCAAGGTGCTTTCTTTTGCATTCCTCTCCATCCTGAATCCCAAAAACTCTTTGCTTTTGAGTGGCGGGACTTGGAATCAAGAGAGACCATACAACTCTCGACTGGACTCGACTACCCCAAGGGTTTAGGGACAGCCCTCATATCTCTGGCACTTCCTCGGGGAGAGAACTAAGGGAATTAACTTTAACAAACAGTAGTCTAATACAGTATGTGGATGACTTGCTCATAGCTAGGCCAGATTTTACCAGCTCTCAAATGGACACTATTTAAAACGTTAACTTTCCTGTAGGAAAAGGGTTATCGAGTATCCCCCAAGTAGGCTCAGATTAGCTTAACCCAAGTAAAATACCTTGGATTTATAATTACAGAGAGAAAAAGAATGCCTGACCCCGAGGGGAGATCCCTCATCTTAAATACCCCGTACCCCCAAACAAAACAACAGCTTAGGGGATTTTTAGGAAGGACCGGGTTTTGCAACATCTGGATTCCTAATTATGGCAATCTGGCCAGACCCCTATATGAAAATTTAAGGGGGAAAGAGGAAGAGCCACTCGACTGGCATGAGACCTGCAAGGTGGCTTTTAATGCCCTAAAAGAGTCCATCACTAGAGCCCCAGCTTTAGGCCTCCCCAACCTGGAGAAGACTTTTAGACTCTATGTTTCTGGAAGGACAGGAACTGCTCTTGGGGTGTTAGGGCAGATGATGGGGCCCGTATTACAACCTGTGGCTTATCTCTCGAAATAACTAGATGAGGTGGCCAGAGGGTGGCCCACTTGCCTCCGGGCAGTAGCAGCCACCGCTCTTATGGTTAAGGAGGCATCTAAGCTGACCCTGGGTCAGCCCACCACAGTGTATATGCCTCACCGCGTGCAAGCAGTCTTGGAAACGAAAGGGGACAGGTGGATGACAGGGGGAAGGATCACCCAATACCAAGCCCTCCTCCTTGACACTCCAGAAATTAAGTTGCGGGTCTGCCAGACTTTCAATCCAGCAACCTTACTGCCAGATCACCCACTTTCCCTCTGGATCACCAATGCATACAAATCACAGACGAGTTATACTCTTCTCACCGGGACCTATCAGAGACACCTTTATCTGACCCAGAGCAAAACTGGTACACATATGGCAGCAGTTTTGTTGAAAAGGGGAGAGGAAAGCTGGATATGGTGTAGCGAGCCTGGAAGAAACTAAGGAAAGTGGGTCTCTTCCCCCAGACACCTCAGCCCAGAAAGCTGAACTTTTTCCCTGACAAGAGCTTTGGAGTTAGGAGAAGGAAAGAAGATTAATGTGTATATGGACTCTAAGTATGCTTTCCTCATTCTGCATGCCCATGCAGCAATTTGGAAAGAAAGAGAGATGCTCAGTGTCCAAAGGTCTCCTATTGAACACAAAGAGCTCATTCTCAGGCTCCTGGAGGCAGTCAAACTTCCTGCAAAATTAGCTGTCATCCACTGCAAGAGTCACCAAAAGGGGCAAGAAAAAGAAGCTCAAGGAAATAGGAAAGCTGATCAAGAGGCAGGACGAGCTGCCGGGGAAGCTACCTCTGCCACTGCTATCTGCCCCCCTTTCCCCAACGAAACCCTGACTCCTTATTTTACCCCAGGGGGACATTCCCGATATGCTGAGCAGAGCTGGGAGATTGGGTCACATGGGTGGTTTCAGCCTGATCATGCCCAAATAATACTCCCTGATTCTCAGGTTTAAAAAATTACTAACACCTTACATAAGAGCACCCATTTTGGAAGAGATAATCTAGAAATCTTCCTTAAGTCTATTCTCTACCATCCCCAGTTAGCTAAGGTTGTTAAACAGGTCACACAAAATTGTGACACCTGTCTAAAAAATAACCCAAAAACCAGACCTCCTCTAATTACACCTGTCCAACATCGGGGATCATACCCAGGAGAGGACTGGCAAGTAGAATTTACAGCCATGCCAAAGACCCAAGGGTTTTCTTATTTGCTAGTCTTTATTTACACATTCACAGGATGGATCGAAGTGTTCCCTCCTGAGACAGAGAGAGCTACAGAAGTCTGTAAAGCTCTGCTGCAGGAGATAGTGCCTAGGTGTGTGCTGCCTCGGTCACTTCAGAGTGACAATGCGCCCTCATTTACAGCCACGATATCCCAGAACCTAGCCACATGCTTAGGCATAAAATACCGGCTCCGCTCATCCTGGAGGCCTCAAGCTTCAGGAAATGTAGAGAGAGCCAACCAGACTCTTAAAAGGGCTCTGGCTAAGCTATGTCAAGAAACACATAATAAGTGGACACATAGGCTACCCATAGCCCTCATGAGTGTACGGACATCCCCCAAACGGCCACTATTCTTAATTCCTTATGAAATGATGTATCTAGGTCCATTCTTAACTTCTGATTTGTTTTTTGACGAGGTTGCCAATACACTCTTAAAACATATAATTGACCTGGGAAGGTTTCAACAAGAACTCCAACGGTATGGAGAACAGGTCCTCCCTAAAGCACAGGAAGACTTGAAAAATCCCCAGGTAAAGCCAGGTGATCAAGTATCAGGAAAGACCTGGCAAGAAAAAGGGAGTCCAAACCAGCTGTCCGAGAAATGGCAGGGCCATATCAGGTTTTTCTAGTGACTTCAACTGCTGTAAAAGTGAAATGTCTATCTGCCTGGGTCCACAATTCTAGAATAAAACCCTATGGCCTACAGGAGGGGGAGACAGAAACTGAGACTCCAAAGCCAGAGGACAGCTATTCCTGTGAACCTGTTGAAGATCTCAGGCTCTTGTTCAAGCAGAACCCCATCAATCCTGCCTCAGATAAGTAAAATGCATCATATGATGTTCTTCCTCTTTCTAATCATATCTCCCTGTATGGCTATTGATCTCTCCCTAAACGAGGTATGTTCACTTGCAAACCACACTGCTTCTCAACTCAACCTAACCAGCCCGTGCTGGATTTGCATTAATAGCAAAGGTTGGGGGTATGGCTTCTTCTCTCAAGCCTCATGAATCAGTCTCTGCTACCTTCAAACTCTTCTGCAGCTTCCTCACCTCTCTCAGCCTTCAGAGAACTGAAGAGACTTACGAAAGTTTTAAGGCTTCCCTTGTAGCTCAGTCGGTAAATCTGCCCTCAATGCGCGAGACCCGGGTTCAATCCCTGTGTCATGAAGATCCACTGGAGAAGGAAATGCCAACCACTCCCAGTACTCTTGTCCGGAGAATCCCACAGACATAGGAGCCTGGCAGGCCACTGTCCATGGGGTTGCAGAGAGTCAGATGCGACTTAATGACTAAATCATCATCAGGGTTTGCTCAAGATTTGGCTTTGGCTTAAGGGTCATTCAAACTTTTTCCGCATCATCAATAAGGTTGTTTCACTTTCTTATTATTCCTGTGTTCACGAAATAGCCCTTTTACTTTCAAGAACTTTTCTTTTGCACTCACAACTTGACTAACCAGCACAGAGTTCTAGTTGTCAGCCTATCTTGGCTGTCAACACACTTTCCTCACTAAGCTCATAATCATTTCTAGCTTTTGGTTTCAAGTAAGAGATACGCAACTCTTCCTTTCACTTCAACACCTGGTGCCTCAGATGGTAAAGAATCTGGCCCAATGCAGTAGGCTGGGGTTTGATCCCTTGGTCAGGAGGATCCCCCAGAGAGGGAAATGGCAACCCACTCCAGTATTCTTACCTGCAGAACTCCATGGACAGAGAAGCCTGGCGAGCTACAATCCAGGGGTCACAAAGAGTTGGATACAACTGAGTGACAAACACACATACACTCAGAGGCCACTGCAGGGTTATTAACTGCCCTAATTTCAATACTGCTGAGTCTCACGGAATAGGGAGACTTGAGGAGAAGGAGAGAGATAGGGAATGGCTGGCTGGTGGGGCAGTCAGAACACACATATTTTACTAAGATCATTGCACTATCTCCTGTGGGCACGGTTCATGGTTACAATTAATTACAAACTCCGAAACAATGACAACAGTATTATCAAAAGTCACCGATCACAGCTCACTCTAAGAAATAACAATGAAAAAGTGTGAAATACTGTGAGAATCACCAAACTGACACAGAGACCCAGAGTGTGCAAATGCTACTGGAAAGATGACGGACACCCTCAGTGCAGGGCTGCCGCAGAACTTCAGTTTCCAAAAACTGAATTTGCAGGTACAATAAAACACGGTCTACTTGTATGCTAAAGTATCGACAATGGGCATTTTGTCAAACAGTTTAAGAAAAGAGAAGTTCTTTGTACTGCAATTGTAATTTTTCTCCAAATCTGAGATTGTTTCAAAACAAAAGTAAACAAAAATACAAACAGAGACACACAAACATACATATATACAGGGAGTCTTCACTTTTGCAACTAGTGTTAACTGAAATTTGCGTACATCAGAATCCTGACTTCATAAGTGCACAACTCCAGAACAGGCATGGCAGTTTGCTACAGTGTGGAAATTGAGAGTTTTTTAAAAATATAAAAAATTTTAACAAGATTTTGTACACTTAATTTCTACACTGAAGTATTTTCTACCTAATTTTATACAGAAATGTCACACACATAAAACTGTTAATAAAATCAGAGGTTTCAAAAACAAAGAAAAATGTTCTATTTCTTAAACTAGAGTAATGTTTTATTATTATTCTTCAGAATTTAGTTAAAAAGTAGTCTTTTCAAACCATTCAAAATTTTATAAATGACAATTAAAATTAACCTTAAAACCTTGCACTGGCTCTGGAAAAGACACTTCCATTTGGGAATGATATCTCTGTCCAAAGATTCCTTTTCCCTTTTAACTACTATTTCCATCATTAATGGCAAGATCATACAATTCTTCCTTCAGTGTTTGGAAGAAATGATCATGAAGATACTAAATGAAAACTGCAAGGTCCAAATCAGAGTATGTTGTGTCTATAAAAGGAGAAGCCAAAAGAATATATATATAATCATTTGTGAAGACACAGAAGTTATCCAAAAGAATACATTTAGAAACTAAGGAAGGGACATGGATGGCTGGCAGACAGAGACTGGACGGACACTTTTACTGTTATCCTTCTGTTCTTCTACACTGTCCTGTGGGACTTTCCTAGTGGTCCAGTGGTCCAGAATATGCCACTCAGTAGGGGATACAGGTTCAATCCCTGGTCTGGGGAGGTTCCACAGGGCAGCTAAGCCTGTGTGCCAGAACTAACGAAGCCCTCGAGCCCATGCTCTGCAACAAGAGGAGCCGCCGCAGAGAGGGGCCCGCGTCCCACAGCTGAAGAGCAGCCCCAGATAGTAATCCCCACTTGCTGCAACTGCAGAAAACCTGTACATGGTGAAGACCTCATACTGCCGTATATACATAAGTAAATTCTTAAATGTGTTAAGTAGGTAAGTAAATAAATTAGACTTTGTGAAGAAAATCTACTCAGAAAAAAAAAGGTCCGATTTAAAAAAAAAAAAAAAAACAACACTTCAGACTAAGCAGATAGAACAAACTAAGCAAACTCACGCCATTGACTAGTAACTTTTTCAAATGAAATAATAATAAAAAATCAATTTTTACACTTAGGCTGTCAAAAACTACATATATTTCAAATAATTTCATGTGATAAGGCCAACTTAAAGGCAAATTTTATCGAAAATAGAACTGGAATCTTCATTTAACTTCAAAAGCTAAGAAAGAAACTTTCAGATTTTTCCTAATTTATGTCTTAACATTTCAAAGACAGCATCCTTGAAGTTTAATACATGTTCTTGCCAATGTACACTCAGAAATATAACCAATCACATTTTCACGACATCTGTGTCTTTACACAGATGACGTGATTCAGAAAAATTAAAATTGTCAGAGAGAGATTATTGGAGTTGTTCAAGTTATCAAACTAGACACTTAACAAGTCTCTGTCTGGAATCTGGGGCCCACTGATCAATCCCCATACCACGCTTTCCCCAATCCATGCATGAGGTAGTTTAAATACATCAGAAACAAGCTTACAGAACACTTACTGACACTAAACCCAACCCTTCAAATCCAGCAGTGTGCAAGGCTTCACTCTCTGCATGTACTATGGATTAAGATAAAATGCCAGATATTAAATATGCAGGTTGGTTACCCAACTCCTTAGTTTTCATTGTTTCTAATCCACTATTTTTTGAATGCCAATATATGAACATAGTTAGGCACTAGGTGATACAGAGAAGAAAGTGTCCCTGGCATGACCCAAGTATTGTGATCACAGTCAAACAAAACCATGAGAGAAATGTGTTAAATGTCTACAAAAGGTGTAGCCCTAAGATACAGGAAGAATGTAAAGAGTATTCTGGAAAAGAATGAAAGAAGTCGTCAATAGATCAGCTGAATAAAATCAATTGGTACAGCAATAAAACAGATTCAGGTTCTAGAGACGACCCTGTTGAGAACACTTACAAAGGTTATCTTTTGTTTGGAAAGGCTATGGCCGAGCAATTACGAGTTACAAGGAAAGAAGTTCCCAAGGACTTCAGTGCCCCAACCAAAACCTTATGAATCATTAAAAAAAAAAAAAATGCTAGCACAGAACACAACCTCGGAATGTGCAAGAAAGGTTCCAACCAACATTATTTGGAATGACACAACTACAATTCTACTGGGCAAGTACCTTTCAATGCAAGGAAAGAAACTGAAGAAATAAATAAAAGAAATTAACTAATATATAAATATCTTACAGACTCAAATCCTTAGTACCAGTATTTATGATGCTTTACATATTTATATATTTGTAACGTAAAACAATTCTGACTATTAGCATAAAATATCAGCCCTATAATTTCAATTTAAAACAGAATTAACAGCTAACCTAGACTTGTAATTTTAATTTGAATTTCACTATAAATAGTACTGAAACTTAAGATATTAATATGTACCATGCTTGTAAGTTTATTAAATGTTTTAAGATTTACCATAACATTTGTGAAGGTTTGTCTGAAAACTGAACTACTTACCAAATAGTGAATATATTAAGTTATTTAAACAGTTTTTTAAAGTTTTAAATATGTATGTAAAAGGGATGCAATATAGTTTAAGTCTCCTTTTAAAATGATTCCCTAAACTTACTATATGTATCTAAAAAGATTTGTTAAGTTGAACTTTAAAATTTAAGGGAAATTTGGGGTTTAAAATGTAACTTTGATAAACTACATACTAATTCTTTAAAACCAAAGGAGCTTCCAAATAATTATTTCTGTTTAGAAAAACCCACCTTCAAGGATACAAAATCCTACTTAACTCTTATTAATCCTTCAGTATCTACGTAAAATTCTTCCTTTTCCATGAAGTCTTTCCTCTTTTTCCTTTTACCCTATACTAGGCAAAAAGAAAATAAATGTGTAGCATTCAAACTACTAATTTATTCTATTCTAGTGGCATAACTTTATGAAAACTCTTCTTTCAGGAATCCACATCGCCTATCCAAGGGTCACACGCACTTTCAGAACAGGGACTGTGCTTTATACTGCTCTCAACCTCTAGAAACATCTTACACAAGGCAACGCTAGCACACAGTAACTATTGGCGGTGGATGAACTGAATTCTAACAATCTTCCATGCCTTTCCAAATGGACCATTACCTCTGTTATGTCCCAATGGTGTGAAAACTGATCCAAGTCAGTGAGGTAAAGTAGCACGGGAGAAAGCTGTGTCTGGATGACATGGGGCACTCCTCAAAGGCTCTGAAGCCAAGTCAGTTCCTCTTTTGAAAACCCTAATTTGAGTATAAAGAAATCCAATTTAAAATAAATCACAAAGCAAGTAACATTCTTAAGTAATTTTTAAAAAATAGACATGTATCTTCAAGTTAAATTCTTCAAGCTAACAAACTATTTTCTCTGAATTTCTGTACTTTATGTATTATTTTAAAAAATGAAATGCCAGCGATGTAGTAAAATTCATATAATTATGTACACAAAGATTTGGCCTGAATCAAATGTGTAATACATCAAGAAACAATATTATATCCCTTAAACTGAGGGCTTTGCCACCTTTATACTTAAATAAGTGTGAAAGACATAATCATTCTAATTAATGTCAGGTTTAAAAAAGCAAATGAACAAGAAAAACAATATGCTCCTTCATACATATACCAAACTCTGTATTCTTACATAATAGCCTTTCAAGTGTCTTAAAACTATTCCATCCCCCCTAAGTCTATTTCTTCAACAATTACTGTGTACTTCCTTCTACCTATTCCATATAATAAGATTTCTGATTCTCTTACCACCTCTATTACACCTAGTCTGACCTATACAAACAACTTGCCCAAGTCCCTCCTGAAAGACAGCTCTTAGAATGATCAGAATACGAGCACAATGTGGTCTGACCCTAGCTACCTGCTTTGATGTTTTCAGATCACTGTACTTCCATGAACATGCCCTAAAGAGCCATCATCTAGTTGGGAAGCCATATCACACTCCTGGCTGATTCCTAATGAGTTTCTTAAAACCACTAATCCCTTTGACAGGTACTACTAATTAAAACATAAAGCCCTCACATCCATCTCAAACGCATACATCCAAAACTATCAAACAAACATGTACAAGTCTACTTGTTACTTGTTTCTTTTATATGATATTTATCTTGCTACATTCAGCTCCTTATCAGAACTTTTCAAGCTATTTTTGGATTCTGACAACATATTTCAATAAGTCTCTTAATTTTAAGTCTTCAGAAAATTTCAAACACTGTCATCTTTATCATCCAGTTACAAAACAAAACTACCAAAGACAGTATGATCATTTAAAACAACAGTAATAATACTTACTAATCTAACACATCAAGACTCATTTTACTAATTTTTCTCTGACATCAATGGAAAGCAAAATATGGCTAATTAAAATGTGATGTTTTTCCTAACACACCGAACATGTTAAACATGCTTAAAATGGATATTCTGTTCCCCATCTTATTAAGCTATGCAGTGAGGTCCAAAACTTAGACCCAAACAGGTAAGACAGTAAATCTCAGGAGAATTTTCATACTAGGTTCTTTTCCTTTCCTTAACTTGGTGGATCAGGGCAGTTACCTGTAAGTGTTGAAAATAAGAAGCTGAAATAGTCCTCATTACTGATGTTTAACTGATCACTTCCATTCCATTCTTTCACTGAAGACTTCCATCCAGAAAATGATGATCTACAATAAACAATGGAGACCTAGTACTAGAAGTGACCAAATTGAAGACTCAGGAATAAAGCACAGAATATATGACTATTCTTTATGGAATACAAGTATAATTTAAGAGCTCAGTCAAAAATCCGTAGCATGTATCATCTTTACATGTAAGGGGGTTCAAGTATCGTAATATGGAAAATATAATTTCTAACATATGTTTATGTAAAGTTTCCTTGAAAAGCATAACCAGCCCACTTATATGGTACAACTGGAAAATTTTTCCACACCACTCAAAACTCAGTTTCAAGGAGCCAAGGTGAAGTTCTGCTTTTCAGTAGTAGGTTCAGCTGCTATGTATTTACTACCTCATCTTCATTAAAAAAAAAAAAAAAAAAGTCTTACCTTGTTTATATGAATGAGCTAAGTTTAAACAAGCTCCTGCTTCCTACCTAAACCAAAGCATCTTAACTAGGTAAAGAATACTTCAATTTAAAGCCACTCTGCAATAACTATGCACTCCTATACTTTGCGAGGCTTTATAACTAGTCTACGTCACAATACTGCAGCTAAAGTATTGGTAGTGGACTTAAGGGAATAGCTAAACATAAAGCAGCTTCTCATTAAATGAAGATTATCTGGTTCCTGCTATGAGATCAGTTTCCAGTGATACCTTTAAAAACTCTCCTCAAGGTAAGACTAAGAAGGAATACAGCAAATGTCAGCCATGAATACAGCAAAAAAACAAAAAGCTGAGAATAATCAGATCCAAAAAGCTATCTTTTTGGATAGCTTTTTGTGACAAATTTTTTTTTTGGGACAAACTTTTATAATAGAAATCTGAATAAATGTCAAGACAAAATATGGAGTTTCTAATTCAATGAGAAGCACTTTTTTTTTTTTAACCACTGAAACAACTGTATTTATTAACATTCTTAAAAGTTGGGGAGTTAAAAATAATGGCAACATTTTTCTGAATCACTTCTACTTAAAGGACTTCTCTTTGCTTAAAGGGCTATGGGAGAGAATATCACAAGCTAAGAGGTTATAAAAAGTCAGAGATGCTCAATGGAAATGAGTACAAAATGGGTGATTAGAAAAGAAGCTAATATCCTCTTATACCCAGTGAACACTGTGCTGTCCAGTGGCTAAAAAGAGTAGCAAATCCATTTAAAAATCTAGTTTGGACAAAAGACAAGCAATGTATCACTCTGTCCTTAAAACTACAATGACCACACATACTGGCCACACCAGAACAGTTCTGAGACTAGAAGGGATGCTATATCAATTATGCTTGGACAACAGAAGCAAACCAGACCTGCTCCTGGCAGGCCAGCTCACATATTCACCCGGCTTCAAAACCAGGCTGAATTTCTCAGTAATTTCTCCCTTCTCTGGTATTTTTATCTAACAGCATAGACTACGTTTCCACATGCATGTCTCATGTTCCCCAAACCAGCTGTAAATGAACTAGGGGCAGAGAGGGCAAGAAGAGTAACGGTCAGCAGAACACCACAGGTAGATGGAGAGGAAAAACTCAAAAAACCTCTAAGTGAATAGTGAAAAAGGCAGGAACAGCAATTCTAAGTACAGTTTTTAAGACAAACTAAACACCAACAACTCTAAGGTGATGGGTTTTTCACACACTGAACAAACGGAGATGGTCTGGTGGTGACCTGCTCTCCGATGAACTTCCCCTGCTGGAGACAACAGTGTCAGAACGCTAACACCCAGAGTGAACTAGACCGCAGAGCCCAATTAATATAGCAGATGAGAATCAGAAATTATTGAAGGAATATTTCAGGAAAAGGAGCCTGCCAACAGTCCTTGGCACAGACGGAGCTGAGGAGTGGGATGCCTCAGGTGAACGGTGCAGGTGGGAGACAGTGAGAAAGCTAGCTGGTTTACCGTCACCATCAAGGACGGAGGGGAAAACCAAAGACATGAAATAACCCAGGTGATGTCTAAGGAACGGTATTCCTTAGAAGAACATCATTCCTTAAGAATAACCGAACATTATTCTTCAATTCTAAATCTAGGAAAAGTGATGCAATGATAATACCACTGGCCTGGGAAAGTTGAAAAGGCCCCATCTTGTTTTAATTTTTAAAGAGATTAGTTTGAATAGGGACAAAACATCTACAGAAAGAGAAGTCTACTAAGACTCTGCAAATGCTAAAAGGCAAAGTTTAACTTGGTACACTTTTAACTACATGACAACTTGCTTTTGATGATTATAAACTTCTATTACCATTACTTGTAAATTAATATTTTCTCAGTACTCACCACAAACCCACAAAAAAAATGTAAAAAAAGACTTGTGAAAAAATCCTTGACCAAAGTTATTGAGCACAAGTCAATCGTAATTAATGCCAAAAAAGATACTAAATACAAGTTCTAAAGAGAATTAATTTTAAGAGGTGTTCAAAAGTCACTTTTTTTTTTTTTTACAACCTTAACCACTTTATTTTTTTTTTTTTAATATTATTTTATTAGTTGGAGGCCAATCACTTTACAACATTTCAGTGGGTTTTGTCATACATTGACATGAATCAGCCATATAGTTACACGTATTCCCCGTCCCGATCCCCCCTCCCACCTCCCTCCCCACCCGACTCCTCAGGGTCCTCCCTGTGCACCAGGCCCGAGCACCTGACTCATGTTTTAAATGAATGCCAAAACAGATCCTCCACAAGTTCTATCATGGGAAATGAGTGCCCTCTACTGGAAGTTAACAGTCATAAAACCACTTAAGTTAAATTGTATTTCTTAAAGACCTGGCATTTAGTACTGAACTAGACAAAGAGGGGTTTCATATATAGACAACATATTGCAAACAGCTCTCTTTTGCTAAAAGGAAAAAGTAATTATCAGTTATGAAGCACAATTTGGGCGACAACATTCAAACATACGTCTTATCCTGGTACGAAGAGACTGGCAAACAAAGCTAAAGAAAGTCTACTAATAAAGCGAGCCACTCCTGTTTAATTGGGGCAGAGGGTCTGCACAAGAAGCCACAAAGAAGCTAGTTTTTAAATTTTTCAGCTACAGCCCAGATTCAACTCCTGCCTAAAACTGTATCAGACCCTGGCCTTGAGCCACAATCAGTAACAAATGGCTGAATATGAAAGTACTATGCCTGATACAAACATTACATTTTAAAGGATACTTTGAACACTAGCAACATGAAACATTATTAGTTTTAAGACCTTTGAGAGTAAAACACCACAGTCACATTCTGGAAAGTAGCTCCTTGAAAAATTAAACAGAAAATTAACATATGATTCAGCAATTCTACTTCTGGGTATACAGCCAAAAGAATTAAAAGGATTCAAACAGGTGTCTGCACACCAATGTTTATAGCTGCATTATTTGTAACAGCCAAAAGGCAGAACAACCGAGTATCCATTAACAGATGAATATATCAAAATCATGAAGACAAAATAGTGGTAAACAAGGGCTGGGAGAAGGGGAAATAATCAGTACAGAGTTTCAGTCTGCAACGATGACAGTGCTGGAGATGAATAGTGGTAGCAGTCGCACAACAGTGTGAATGTACTTAATGCCCCAAACAATTCTCACTGTATACCTAAAACTGGTTAAAATGGGAAGTTTTAGGTTATGTATATTTTGCCACACACACACACACCCACCCACCCACCCACAGATATTTTAATGATTCCCTGAGTCCGCAAGCTTTTATTTCACCACCTACATTGAACTGAGCTCCCTTCCAAAAAGAAAGACCTGTATTACAATTTCATAACACCAGAAGTTTTAAAACACAGCACTCTCATCCGTCACTGAATCCTTACTATGGCTACACACTTCTGATAATCTTAACCCTTGTTTCAATGCACCTACACAAATCACTGTATGTTTCTACCTGATGGTTCAGCGGTAAAGAATCCACCTGTGGTGTAGCAGAACAAGATTCAATCCCTGGGTCAGGAGGATCCCCTGGAAAAAGAATCAGCAACCCAC
Organism: Muntiacus reevesi; assembly: GCF_963930625.1. Classification (NCBI taxonomy): domain Eukaryota; kingdom Metazoa; phylum Chordata; class Mammalia; order Artiodactyla; family Cervidae; genus Muntiacus; species Muntiacus reevesi. The sequence goes on from NW_027077916.1 coordinate 229,418, forward strand.
TCCAGTATCCTTGCCTGGAAAATCCCATGGGCAGAGGCGCCTGGTGGACTACAGCCCATGGACTTAGTGACTGCAACCATGACAATGCAAACCGCTAAGCAAACCACCTGGAACAGTCTTGCCCCAGTGACCTTCCTCTTACCCAGTATCATCAACAGTTTTAACTGCCGTTTTAAGAGCAAATGAAGGGAGGGGCGGCATTTTAAAAAGTCAGTTCATAAACTGCCAGTGACAGGGGAAGGGTGAGGGAGAAGATTATACACTTGAAATACAGCTCACTTTAGCATGCTACCTCATGTGCAGTATCCTGATAAGCATGGCAGCCAAATTTGCACTGAGTCTTCCCATAATACAGCAGCAGCTTAACCGAGAAAGCAAGTCAGCAGGCAGACTGGGTAGAAAATACACAAGCTGGACCAAAAGCTGCTGAGACTCTGCTGACAGAACCACCACTGTGCCTTCTTGTGGATCTAGTGAGGCAGGAAGACAAGTTAAATTTTAAAAGATATACAAACAAGAATTAATAAAGCAGACTGACCATTTTCACTGTGCTATGTTGAATTCTAACATATCAACTACATGAAAAAAAATATATATGTATGGCTTAAGGTACTGCCTAGAGTAAGACTAAATACAATCATTATTTAAAGATAACATTTAACACTCGATTTCATAATATTCAAATGTGTTATTTGAAATAATAACTGATGGAGTTAAAGGTATTAGAAACAAAGCAAAACAGTAAAAAAAAAAAAAAAAAAAAAAAAAAAAAAACAAGCACTTTTGCCAAACAGGGACAATTATAATATCAACCTAATCCGGCCCCATCACTTCATGGCTAATAGATGGGGAAACAGTGGCTGACTTTATTTTTCTGGGCTCCAAAGTCACTGCAGATGGTGACTGCAGCCATGAAATTAAAAGATGCTTACTCCTTGGAAGGAAAGTTAGGACCAACTCAGATAGCATATTAAAAAGCAGAGACATTACTTTGTCAACAAAGGTCTGTCTAGTCAAGGCTATGGTTTTTCCAGTGGTCATGTATGGATGTGAGAGTTAGACTGTGAAGAAAGCTGAACGCAGAACAATTGATGCTTTTGAACTGTGGTGTTGGAGAAGACTCTTAAGAGTCCCTTGGACTGCAAGGAGATCCAACCTGTCCACCCTAAAGGAGATCAGTCCTGGGTGTTCATTGGAAGGACTGATGCTGAAGCTGAAACTCCAATACTTTGGCCACCTGATGCAAAGAGTTGACTCGTTGGAAAAGATCCCGATGCTGGGAAAGATTGAAGGCAGGAGCAGAAGGGGACAACAGAGGATGAGATGCTTGGATGGCATCACCGACTTCATGGACATGGGTTTAGTTGGGCTCCAGGAGTTGGTGATGGACAGGGAGGTCTGGCATGCTGCAGTTCATGTGGTTGCAAAGAGTTGGACACGACTGAGCAACTAAACTGAACTGAATTTAAAACCAAAGACTTATCTGAGTATACACACACACTCCTATATATAAGCAATACTGAAAAATACAGATTTTTAAATACCACACACAAAAGGTAGACACAAACCAACGTTTGTCATTTAATAAATGGGTAAATATAAAGTGGTGTATATTCAACAGTGGAATGTTACTCAGCATTAAAAAGAAATACAGTACTCGTATATGCTCGTAAATCCTAAGAACAGTATGCCAAGTGACGGAAGCCATACTGAGAAGATCCACATCACACAATGTCATCTGTGAGAAATGATGAAAACAGGCAAATACAGAGAGACAGAAATGGTGAACAGTGGTTGTCAGGAGCTGAGGTAGGAAGAAATGAGGAAATAGGGATGGACTACTAATGGTAGAGTTTCTTTTTGAGGTGATAAAAATATTCTGGAATAAGATAATAGTGACTATCGCACAATCTTGGGAATATGATAAAAATTAATGAATTGCACAGTGTAAAATGGCCAATTTTATGGTATATAAACTGTGTCCTAATAATAAATACTAATTATACATATGCATATATGTATATTTTTATTGATATTTTTGCTAAAAGAATGAAAAGGTTTCAGGGGTGAGTGAAACGTTAATATATGAAAGCCGTACAAGATCTCAATAACGATTAAATAAGTAAAATTTGCCATCAAAGTTTCAAAAGAATTCTATAAAAATACCTGATCAGTTTTGAATTTGTGAATTTCGTGGCTTAAAAGATAATTTAAGATCTGAAGACACATCTACAACCTTTAGTTTTCTTAAACTATTGTATTAAGTAATACTATTGAAAATGAATTTACTGTTTGATATTTTATTCATTTTACCATGGTACAATTAATGTATAATTTGAAGGAAAAGTAAAACCTAAAGATCTCCCCTTTGAAACATTGTTCTTAAGTCGGGGTAGACCGATTATTACATACACAGGTAAACAACACTCTTACCATAGATTCGGAGAGCAGTAACTTGTAAACTTTTGAGTAGCTCTTTATTTGCTCGGGCTGCAGCAGTATGGATAATGTCAACAAACTGTGTTGAAAGCTCAGGATTTCGGGAGCCGAGATGTGCAAGCTGCAGTGGTAAACCAGCCAACCAACGTGATAACACTTTACTACGGTATCTAAGGCCATCAAAGAAAAGGGAAATACACCACATTTATTTAAACATTTGAGAGCCTATAAGATGACTGGCATACTATATTCATCTATAGTATTCTCTAAGGTTTTACCCACTGTATTTTAAAAGTTTATGTAGTTTGGGGCACTATGTACATTGTAATTTTATCTTAAAGGACACAGGCTCTACTTAGCTTGTGAACTATTTACACTAATTTGTAATGACCGTTTTACTATATTAAGTCATTTATGCATTCAGTATAGGGTGCCCCCACATTAAGTGGCTTCAAACTTGGGTTATTTCCATTCTTGCACATACTTGCTCACTCTCTAATGTCTCATCTTGGACACGGCAATCACTTTTGCTGTCCCCCAAGAGTTCAGTGATTTACACACAACCTTTGGAGTCTACCAGACTTGAACTTAAGTCTCAGTCTGGCTGCCCTTTAACAGCATGACACTCACCAACTTATTTAACCTAAGCTTCCTTCTATAAGGCAGAAACCAACAGTACCTACATAAAAGTATGAGAATTACTGAAAAATTAAGAAAAGCACCTGACTCACAGTAAAGACTTGAATATGTTCTAACAACTACCTATGTATGCTGAGGTACCACAAATCCCGTTATCTTTCACCCAAACATCTCTTCCAGACTATCCCAAGTAAACCTCAAACTCACCACATCTAAGACTGATTCCTGAGTTCTACTCTTTGTGTTGTCTGCATCATCAGACAGCACCAAACCAAGCTGGACACTTTTGCTCTTTAAGATACCGCCATTTAAAAATTTATTGAAACATTTTTGACACCCAGTATTATGTTAGTTTCAGGTATGTATCACATAATAGTCTGACATCTGTACACATTGCAAATGGTCACCATACGTCTAGTAACCACCTGTCCTAATAAAAGTTACTGGTCATATTCTTTATGCTGTATATTATATCCCCATGACTTATTTACTTTATAACTCAGTTTGCACCTTTTAATCTCTTTCACCTATTGTACACCTCTCCTCTTCTACTGCCCTCATTCTTATACCATGTGTCCCAATATGTCACTAAGGGCCGGAGGTTAAACCTCCATAATTTTTATGGGAAGCAAAACAAAATTCTGAGGCTGCTACAGGTGGTTCCAATAATTGTCCTTTAGCTGTTAAGCAGACAAGTGGAAATATATGCTCAAAGAGACTTTTACCTTCTCAGTTATGTGTATAAAGGTTACTGAAACTATTATGTACGCCTTTTTATTTAAAAAAAAATAATAATAAAACCAAAAAGGATAAAAAGAAGATTTTCTCCAAAGATTTAATCACCCTATCATCTTATTCATACAGATTACAAAGTAACCTGGTAAGAAAAAGAAAAGCAAAATAACAAAGGAACTGTACCGGATTCTGTAAGATCTCAGTTCTTCTTTTTGATAGCTTTTACTGAAAAACTTCAGTAACAAAGTCGGAACTGGAAGGAGAAGGCCTCTCTGCTGATACAATGTATAAACTGCCTTTATGAGAGACTCTGTAGCCTCTAAGAAACAAGAGAAAACAGCTGCATGTGAGTCAAAATGTTTCTTCACCAGCACCATAATTCTTCTAAAAAGCACAGAAGCACCTTGTTCCTATGAGGAAGCAGATTTTAGCCACAAACTGATGACTACCATCAAAATCCTACATCAATGGCCTAATAAAAAAGTCAAACCAATCGGAGATTACAGTACAAATTTTCCTAAGAGACAACAAACCTAGGAAAGGACAACAAATACCACAATACTAGAAAGGTGGATAAGCCAGGAACCAAACAGCAAAGTTCTGCTTGAATGAAAAGAATTAGTAAGTCACACTAAAAACTGACCTAATGCAACATAACTTCAAGTTACAAGAAAGGTAAAGAGATAAGGATCCACCAATTTCTAGTCAAACTAGATCAGAAAAGTATTTCTTTATCCTTAGGCTCAATGTCATTTCCTATTAATAAAACTTACCTTCTTTCACTCCAACTATGTAATCTAGTAGAAAACCTACCCATCAGCTTCAGAGTGGACCTACCCACCGAAAAGGGGGTGTTCTCAGCCATCAGGGTTCAAGCAGACATTCCTTCATGATTATGCTGGCTACCTTTTATGGTTCGAACGTAAATGACTATGAAATGTTTGACAGGTATGAACTCAAAATTAGATGCTCAACATTAACAGTATGCGTAAGAGCCCCTCTCTTAAGTAAGGACAGAGCATTGACACCCACCTCTGTCTGACTGCATCTGCATTAACCTCCAGGAGACACCAAGCAATCTGTTCAGCTGCTTACTGTTTAGCCTAGACCCATCTTCAAGGGCTTCTGTTACAAATTTCCTTATCCTTTCTATCCAACTGGAATCCTTCTGCAAAGTTGAGGCATTTGCCAGGGAGACCATGATATCAGACAGTGTTAAATTCAGTAAAAGGTGATCTACATTATTCGAGAGAATCGTGCAATGCTTGATGCTAAAAACAAAGACACACATAACTGTTAAGTGTTGTATCTACCATGCCTGTTTCACTTAAACACTTAACTATTCCTCCCAGAATGAACTGTCAAGAAGGTAAGTATATTAAAGCGACTGTAAGCAAACCATTCATTACAGAATCAGAGTTGTTAAGGCATAAATTAAGAATGCATACTGCTCAGTTCATTACCCAAGTTGCTATTCACACAAGAACTACAGGCCCTTGAAACATGGTGTGGTAATCCTAGATGTACTACAGGGATAAGAACACTTGAAAACTTCAACACACTTGAAGATTTTCGTTAAGCAGATATTTATATTAGGATGAAACTCACGACAGACCTTGATTCTGCTTCTAACTAATTTTGACTTGACAGAATCACTAATTTCTCCTGGCCACAATTTCCTTATATGTGAAACAGGAGACTGGTCTAGATAAGCCCAATTCTGAAACAATTTAATTTTATGACTCACATATTACAATCACTTTTTCTAACAGATTATCTTAAGAAAAACAAAATTTGCAACTTAGGATAAAAACCACTAGATATATAAACACTATATAAACACAGTGTAGATTTCAGGCTACACTGCATTCAACAGCAGAGCCTATTTATTCTCATGTTCAGAAACATGTAAAGTTGATTAAACTAAAAAAATACCTGAAACTAATTTACTTTAAAAGAAAGTTAACCCTGGATTAGGCATGAGAAAGGACACAGTCGTAAGGAACCACAAATACAAGGGGAGGGAAATTTTTAATATTTGGTGTTATTAGGGTATCAAATGTAGGGTTAGGAATGACAAATGGGACCAGATCACAAAGAGTTGAAAACTAAGGACACTAAAATCAATTCTGCAAGCACAGGAGTAACATAGTTGAAAAGTTCTTTCATTTCTGCTGATGAAAAAGAAAATATCAGTTACAAGACTCTAAACAAGTAGTTGTATGTCTACTTGAGCAATACAGGCAAGACGTGACAAGCTCAAGAAACAATGCTGGTACAGACTAGGAGAAAGGGGGATGTATAGCAAGAATAAAAATTAGCTGGATTTGAAGTCTGCTTAAATGCATACATGTATGTGAGCTTTTAGCTGAGCTGGTAAAGAATCCGCCTGCAATGCTGGAGACCCCAGTTCGATTCCTGGGTTGGAAAGATCCTCTGGAGAAGGGGTAGGCCACCCACTTCAGTATTCTTGGGTTTCCCTGGTGCCTCAGTTGGTAAAGAATATGGCCGCATTGTGAGAGCCCTGGGTTCCATCCCTGGGTTGGGAAGATCCCCTGGAGAAGGGCATGGCAACTCACTCCAGTATTCTTGCCTGGAGAATCCCCATAGACAGAGGAGCCTGGTGGCCTACAGTCATGGTGTCGCAGAGAGTCGGGACCTGGCTGAGTGAGTGAGTAAGCACAGCACAGCCCAGCAAAAAACTGGGAATTCTATCACGGAGAGAGAATGAATGAAAACTGGGACAGATGAGTAGCAATCTATACTACAAACCCAAAACTACTGGTAGGTTCTTTGCCCAACTGTTCAGTGCCCAAAACCAAGGCACATTTTATACTAACCAGACCACACAAAAACTCAACTGCATCATTTATTCACCACAGGTAGAGCTTTTGAAGATCTACTTACCTATTCCTGTCTGGAAGGTGTCAACAGACATTCAAAAGTTGGGAGAATTCATCCCGCTCCTCCAAGAATTTACACAAAATTTTAAAGTCTAAATACACTGACCACCAATTCTATGAGGGAGACAGGAAACTGGGGAAACTCATTTTCAGCAATGATAGAGGAGGAAATTAGAACTGATTCCCGTCCTGAAAATAACTTTAAAAGCTGGATGAAATAGTTTTTAACAACTCAAAAGCATTCAAGAGGTAACAAGGTGATGAACAATTGCTGGGTCCCCAAAATAAAGCAAGATCACAGTACTCAGGTTCCAAGGGCTGTGGAACCAAATACCCAATTCCAACGAAAAGGCTGGAAAACGGAACTAACCTTTCAGAGGCCTCACAGGGAAAAGTCAAACTCCAGAGCCAGACAAACATGGGGACTCTGGTATATTATCCCTACTTCAAGCTGAACCTGTAAGGGCTCCCTGCCAGAGTAACGGTGAACTGGAAGTAAAAAGAGCTCTTACATAAAACAATCCCAGTTATACATCATCTCAGTAGTTAACGCAACAATTTTTCCCAACTAGATCTATAGATTCAACACAATTCCAATCAAAACCCCAGCCAGTTACTTTATAGTTATCAACAAAATGATTTCTGAAGTTTACACATAAAGGCAAACACTAGACTACCCAACACAAGACCAAAGCGGAACAATGTTGGAGGACTCACACCACTCGATTTCAAGGCTTACTGTACTACAGTAATCAAGACAGCACAGAACTGGTGAACGAACAGACAAACATAGGTCAGTGGAAGAGCCCCAAGACAGGCCTACAAGTACAGTCAACTGATGATTTCAGACAAAGGAGCCGAAGCAATCCAAAAGAGAAACAAGAGTCTTTTTCTGCAAACAGTGCTGGAATAACTGGACAGAAACTCTAGAACTGAAAAATAAAAATAAAACAAATTCAACAAATGTATGTTTGAATGAGACAAAGAGAAACAAAAAATTCAGTAAGTGGGTCTTATATACAATCAATTAGTCTTTAAAGGGAAGGAGAAAAATGGCATTAATATTTTAAAGATGAGAATTTTTCAGATGTGTTTAGACACTTCACTCAAGATCTCAGATTTAAGAAGCTCACTGAATTCCAAGGAAAATCAATAAAAAAGAAAACCACACCTGGATACATCATTGTCAAACAGCAGAAAATAAAAGACAAGGAGCAAAGTCTTATGGGGGAGGTGGGGGGGGGGTGGGGAGGGAAGTAACTTTTATAAAGTAGCAACAGTTCAGACTCATAGCGGACTTCCTAACAGCAGTGGGAACCAACAGAGCGAAGCGTTGCAGTCAGTACGGTCAGTACGCTCAAACAAGAAAACTGCCAAGCTCAAGCACTGTGCTCTGTTAAAACAGTCCTTGGAAATAAAGGAGAATACATATATTCTCCTTCATTTTATATTATATATATGTATGTATGTATTTGTGTGTGTGTGTGTAAATCCTCTAGCAGCTTCTAAATAAGTCTAATGAAGAGAGATGAAAAAAATGAAGAGCAAAAAAATAGAATATACAGATAAAACTCAGATGGTGGATACAAGTTCTCCAAAAATATTAATTTTTGCTTGAAAGTTCAAATTTTATCTCTAGCACAGACACTATTTTCCTGAAACTGATAGGCTTATTTTTTTCATTTCTGAGAAAATATCTACAAATACCCAAGTCTGAATAAGCATAGTTAGTCATTTAAATTAAAATCATGTCCATTGCAGAAAATACAAACAGAATGACAAGTGCATTTCCTCGAGACAACCATCATTCTTTGGCATGCAGCCAAAATACTTCAGGCACACTTTCCATTTCACCACACAGAATATTAAAATTACGTGTTTTCAAGGATTGTGACTTAATAAGATTAGTAATTTTTTACTTAATTAAGAACAATTTTAAGTGAAACTGGCATGTTCTTTTAAACTGTGAATGCATAGTGGTGAAGAATACTGTTAACCCTCCATACCGTTCTGCCTCCACATATTCAACCAACTGCAGATGGTGTATCATGTGTATGGATTGTGGCTTTCTGAATCCATAGATGCAGAATGTGTATTTGGAGGGCAACTTGCTTCTGGATCAGTGAAAATACCACGTATGACACTATGTCTTTACACAAAACTCAGACTGTACAACAAGAAGAGTGACCCCTCATATAAACCAAGGACTCCAGTGTAAATGATGTATCACTGAGGTTTGTATTTTACAACAGATACACAACTCTGGTGTGGGACGCTGACGTGAGGGAGGCTGTACATCCATGGGGGTAGGAGTAGTGTATGAGGACTCCGTACTTTCTGTTCAATTTTAATACGAATCTAAAATTGCTCTAAAAAATGAACTCCATTTAAAAAAAAAAAAAAAAAGGAATGAAATGCTAGTAGTGCCACAACATGAATAAACCTTAAAGATATCATGCTAAGTGAAGTTAAGCCAGACATTAAACAGTGTTTTCAGTTTCTACTGATACATGGTACCAGAACAGTCAAATTAATAAAGGGGAAAAATGCAATAGCGGTTCCCAGTACCTGGAGGGGGAAGAGCATAGGAAGCTGTTATTTAATGTGTACCGAGTTTCAGACTGGTAACATGAAAAATGTGAAATGTACTTAATGCCACCAATCAGTACACTTTAAAAATGGTTAAAATGCTAATTTTTATGCTATGGACATCTTACCACAATGAAAATAATATCTTTTGTAACTCCACAGTTCAACCCAAGATTTAAAAAAATCTAGACATCAGGTCAAAATTGAAGACCACCAGCTTAGGCCAAATTGGCTCCTCTAACTTGAATCTGTGAATTTAATAGATAGCCTCCAAAGGCTATCTGAGAAATATTCAACACGCTTCCTTATGGAAGTTCAAGAGCAGCCTGCGGACCCTCAAAACAAATCACTAGGGAAATTTATGGTAATACTGTCAATCCACTTTTGTTAAAAATGCCACAATTTCACCACCTCAGTGTCTTCATCGTTAACTCCTTTTTCACCTTCTATATCTTAGCACAAATCACTACCTAGGCAGGCAGCCCTCCCTAGGACCTATGCCCCCCATGAAAGAGCAGGACCAGCTCCCTAATATACTGATATACTTTTATTACCCTACATTCTTTTTCCTAAGTGCCTTCAACATATTAAGTGCCCAATAAAGTGAATAATGACAGTACACACATATGCTTTGAGAAGTTTACTTACATTTAATGGTCTACCAAATTCCAAACATCCTTTTATTTAATCTCATTTTGATGAAAATTACACCTGAAACCTCTTCCTTGACAACATAAAAATCACATGTAATTATATTCACGCATTGAAGGATATTCTCAACCTTATACATGGACCTGATTAAAAACTTCTGTGTTAATAAGAAAACTGTATCTGGAGCAAGTAACAACTTACTTGCTCAAGAAAGTATCTCCATATTTGATTCTCTGTCACCTCCAACTCCAGAAACTCTAAATTAATGGTCCTAAAACATGGTTTTGATCCAACCAATAATAGTCTTCAATGCCTAAAGGATCAAGGATGAAAGAGAAATGAGAGTCAGAGACAAAAAATGACTTTCAGCATTAAAGTTAGTCATCAGTAGAAACCAATTTGATCCAGGTCTGTCCCATGTCCTCCATTATGCAATTTTATAGCTTTCTCATACCCTATAATATCTCCTTCCATTACTGCAATCATCCCTCACTTCACTTCTGCCTGCTAAAATCACATTCACATTAAAACACTACTCTCCAACACTGCCTTGTCTGTTTATCCTAACAAGGATCTGTCTTCTCCTATTAATTCCTATAGCATTTCTTGACTATAAAGTTCTAATGACACTTAAATATGCCTTGTGTGAAAGATGTAGATTCATTTTTCTTCCTGCAAGTTATTGAGCTTTTGTTTCTCAGCCTTAAAACTACCCTTCCACGCTCTTACTTTGTGATCCTGGGGGTGAGTCACATTTTCTCCTTTACAGTTTGCTTCTTGTTAGGCTCTGCCAATAAAGTGCTTGTTTTTGTTTAGTCACTAAGCTGTGTCAGACTCTTCAGCAACCCCGTGGACTACAGCCCGCCAGGCTCCTCTTTCCATGGGATATTCTAGGCAAGAATACTGGAATGGGTAGTCATTTCCTTCTCCAGCAGATCTTACCAACCCAGGGATTGAAATCTGTCCCTGCACTGGCAGGAGGGCTCTCCACCACTGAGCCACCTGGAAGTCAAGGGGTACTTGAGACCAGAAAGCTGGAGGAGGAAAATGCGGCACTTTCTGTTTGCTTCCTAGTCCTATTTTTTGCTTCCTTTTGCCACCAGTGCAACCCAACCACTCTTCAGGCCAGCAGCAGTTCATTCTAGCAGCCAGAGTTGGTTCCAGTCTGTATCTTCCTGACACAGAACCAGTATCACCGTGCCCCTAGAACACCAGCGCCAGCCAGCAGAACCCTCTTCGCTGAGCCCTGTACCCTTACCCCACTGGGCCCCTCTCCTGATCCCAAAGACATTAGTCCCAGCTGAGTGCAAACCCCTTCCTCGAGGCCTGAGTTTGGGCTGCAGCCTTTCTTTCCAGCCACTTGCCCTCTTCTCTTTGCTCTCCGGTCAGGAGGCAGTGGTGGCTTCCGACAAGACCTTGCTGTTCCCTTTTGTCTTTCCACTATTAAGTGGAAATGCCTAGTTAACAACCGGTTGTATTAAATTCTCTGTGAAAATCACTGGTATGATTTCCATCTCATGACTAGAGTCTGACACACATTTTTATCAATTTTAAGATTTTGTATTGATTTTTGCAATTTATGAATCACTTAAGAGATCAAAGAATATACCTTAGGGCATCTAATTATCTGTCATAATACTTTACTTACAGTGAGAGACCAAAAAACTTCAGTGAATGAAGTTTATCTGCCTACAACATACTTATCACTTCTCAGCATATCCTCTGAACTCTGCCCAAAGAGCCGCACTGATTCTCCAAGTAGTTTCTTCCTTTTGATAAGTTTAAGAACCTTCTGACAAAGACTTTAAAATCTGTTCAAGCGTTTGCTCATTTGGGGAATTGCACCTTGAGTATCTGTATCTGCTTGTCAAGTTTTATTTGGTAATTTGTTTTTACGTTTATCTGCTCTTACTTCAGGTAAACATTTCAAATAACTTCCAGGCTTACACTTTTCCAGTGAAACTTCATCCATAATTTGTTCTTTTCACTTATTTTAAAAAAGAGAACTGCTTTTCTTCAATTATCCCTCTTCCATCAGGATACTGATAACAGTTACATTACGCTTCCTTGTGTATATAAATGAGAGCAGAAACTAGTGATGTTATGCTCTCAAAGATTCAGTAATTACACAGTGCCTCTCACAAACAAACTATCCACTCTAAGCAAATTTTTATTAAATTCTTATCTATACAATTTGATAACTGACACTCATTTAGCACAAAACATTCACTTCACAGATTAAAAATAAAAATAAAAACTAAGTAAAATTGGAAGTCCAGGGCTTAAAGTGACTTGTTTAAGATCAGATACTACAGCTTTTATCTTTACTTCACAGTCTAGATAACAACTACTTGCAGTGTACAAAGTTCAGTGTGAGACTGTTTTCTGAAAATGTCAGGTTAAACAGTGGATGAGAATGGCAATATCTTTTATTTGTCCCTTTCCTTTTTTTGCTTGGTTATTTCTTTTAAGGCATATGGAAAATTACTCCTAAAATGGTGTTTGAAATCAGTAAGGTAATTCTTTCAAAGCCATGACTCCTAGTAAAATAAGCACAGATTAGAAAATCTGTAAGAAACAATAACTTAAAATAGCAAATAAGACTTTAAGCAGAAACTTAACAACTTGTCAATATTCACTTACAAATTTACCCTTATAACACACCTTTTGCTAATGATATAATATGTAAATAAATCTTAAAATCTGAATAAACTGTTAGGCCATCCAAGTTTCACCCACAGTTCTTTTTGGTGCTTTCATTTTTACATGCATTTCATCTACTTAAAATGAGAAAAAAAGGGAGAAAGTAAAATTTAATAAAATTCTGATTTTGAACTACTAATGCAATATTTATAAAGTATACAAGAAAATCTTCTACTTAGTGTTCCATTTAAGAGTAACTATATTCTCTAGAAATTCTATTGCTCATTAAAGACATTTAATACCTTCACAAATCAATGTGTTTGTCTAAATTCTTCAGCAGTATTCTTCAATGTATCATGTTCTCCTACCTGAAACACTGATTCCCTACTATCCAGAGGACCAATCATTCCAGTCTGCCAGTGGCTGAGGGGTTGCTTGGGATATGGGACATGAGACACTACAATAGCTAGCTCCAGCTCTAGCAAGCCTGGAGGCCAAACTCAGACCATAAATCAACAGCTAGCTATTGCAGCATATCTCCTTAGTTACCTTCACTGGGTTTTCCTCTTTTTCTTAACCTAAAAATGTGTCCTTGACAACCTCTGGACTTCTACTAGGTATCTTAAACTTAACATGAATAAACTGAACTCTCCTATGGGCAGTCACATCATCATCTGGACCACAGTACAGGCATCACCCCTGCTCCTCTTTCCTTAACTACATACACCAGCATTCCTGCTGGTTTCACCAGAATCTGGCTGCTTCTCATCACTTCAACCACCACCTGCCGTTCGACTCCAAGCCACCATCACCTCTCACTTAAGACTGCTGTCTCAGGCTCCCAAAGGCCCTCATGCTTTTCCTCTTGCCCCCCTAAACTTAACTCTCTACACGGCAGCCAGGGTGATCTTTTAAAACACAAATCCTACTTCACAATATTACAGGGAAGGATAAAGGAGATAATATATATAAAGGAAGGACAGGTCATCCATGGGATCAATGATCTCAGTTGGGCCCATTTTGCTAGAGTTGGAGAATGAGGGCATGGGGGTTTTTAACTGTTTTATTTGTAAATCTGGCATATTAAAGTTAAATAAACATAATTTAGATCATGCCACTCCTCTGCTCAAAACCCTCCAATGTCTTTTCACCACACTCAGGTTAAAATTCTAAGTCTTTACCACAGACCACAAGGTACCACATGATGTGGCTACTGTCCGTCATGTCCCCCCTCATCACCCACCATTCTCCCAGGACCTCACTTGCACATGCCTTGCTGCCATTCCTCAAGTATGTCCAATCTGTTCTCACTTCAGGGTTTTGCACTTGCTGTTCCCTGTGCCTAGAAGGGTCTTCCTACAGGTCTTCACAAGACTTGCTCCTTCTCTTCATTCACTGACATGCAAATATTAAGAAGGCATTTCCTGACCACCTAGTTAACAGGTACCTCCCCGCACACTGTTTCATTACATCTTCTCTCTTACCCACTTTCATCTTTCTTCCTAATGATGACATGATGGACATCAGCTATTTGTTTGCCATCTCTCAACCCCACCAGGAGCTAAGTGTTTGCCTTGTCAGTCATGTTTATCTCTGTATTCCCAGAGTCTAGACAGAACCTAACTCACTGCAAAGCAGCACTATTCAAAAGACCTTTCTGCAGTGACAGAGCCATTTTGTTCTTGTATTTGTGCTGTCCAATACAGTAGCCACTGCCACCTGAAGCTACTAAGCATCTAAAATGTGACTACTGTTTACTGAGGAACTGAATTTTAATTAAACAGCCAAATGTATAGGTGCTCAATTAACCTTTGCATCTAACTCTTTCTCACAAATTCTGATCTTCATGGTAAAAACAAAACAATAAGGAAACATTTACACTGAACGCAGCAAGCATTAAAATACAAAGCTAGGACACAACAAAATCTCTATAGTGTATAAAATTATACTACTGACCTAAAGTTAATAATACAGGACTCCAAAAACTGAAGTTAATTAAAAAGTTAACATTACATTGTATTTTAAAACACTGTGTGTTTTAAAAATATTAAATACAGTATACTTTAAATTAAGGATCCTAAGGATACAAAGAGTGTATTACAAATAAACCACCTCAGTCAGGATCTGAGTACTCAACCACTGAAAATAAGATTTAATATTAACTTGAGATTTCTTTCCAAAGATGAAAGATTTCAAATTCCTAAAAAGCTTTAAAATAAAAAATACTTGGGCAAAAATGAAACTTCTCAATTATGCAGCAAATACAAACACACTATATGCGTTTAACAAAACTTAAAAAGTAAGCAGTCAGTTACCCTAAGGTTGCACCCTAATACAGATGCCAATTTATCAACAGAAAACCTACACATTTTGAGAGAAAAGAGCTACAATTCAGCCTGTGGTGCATAATTAGAATTTAAGACCAAGAAATGCCATTTCATTCCTCCTAAAGTTTGAACTTTGACCACTCAATACTTTAAGTACTAAGCTATAACTAAGGTGAATGAGAAAGTGGAACTGACAGCAGGAATGGTCATGAAAAATAAACTAACAGACATTTTAATGTAATCTGGTGTAACATACATATTTATACTTTGTCTGCAAAGTAATAGATTTACCTTATTCAGTTATTATAGTTCAAATCTGCCGTGGTCAATTAGAGAACTCTGCCAATGGATGCTTTTAAATACTATTTCAGTTTGAATTTGCACCATACCTGCAACTGCAGCTTACCTACAGTAAAGGTTAACTTTAAGAAATATTTTCCGATTTATATCCTTTATCAAGAAAATAGAGAGAGACTGAGTAACTCTCTTGGTAAATGTCACATTGCACTTGAAAAGATGTGGGTTATTTTCAAATATCTTTTTATGTTGGTTTCTAACGTAATTCCACTGTGATAAGAGAACAGACCCTGTGTGATTTCAATACCTTTAAGACCATGAAATTTTTGCACGTTGTTTTATGTCCTTGGATAAGTTCCAGAGTCTCCCAATTTACAGTCTATGGGAACTTGAATAGAATTTGTGTCCTACTGTTGTGTAAAAATTGTATAAATCTTAATTATATTGAATTGGTTCATAGTGTTTTTCAGGTCTAGTATATCATTCTATTTCTCTACATATTCATTCTATTAATTTTTGAGAGTTTGATACTAAAACTCCAACTAAAAATCTTAATTTATCTCCTTAAAAAATAATTGTAATATACAGTGTATTTTCCAAGTCTCCTGTAAATGTGTTATCATACTTTCAGAATTTAAAAAATTGAAATTAAAAAACTACTATGTATGAAGTAAATAAACCCCAAGGATGTATTGTACAGCACAGAAAAAATAGTCATTATTTCATAATAAAATGGAGTATAATCTGTAAAAATACTGATTCACTGTATTGTATAACTGAAACAAATGTAACATTATAAATCGGCTATGTGCTCATGCATACTCAGTCTCTTCCATCGCGTCTGACTCTTTGCCACCCTATGGACTACAGAACACCAGCTCTTCTTTCCATGGGACTCTCCAGGCAAGAATACTGGAGTGGGTTGCCCTGCCCTCCTCCAGGGGATCTTCCCGACCCAGGGATTGAACCCAAGCCTCCCGTGTCTCCTGCATTGTAGGCGGATTCTTTACTGCTGAACCACCAGGGGAGTAAATCAACTATATTTCAATATAAATACCCTCCTCAAAAGAGAGACTGAGTAGGAAGATAAAGATCAGAGAATCTTAAGTGATACATCAGCCAAGAACCCTGATTTAAACAAAGAAGCTCAATTATATATTATGGCAATCAAGGAAATATGAACACTAGATCTTTGATAATATTAAGGAATCGTGGATAATGATAAAGGAATTTAAATTATTTTTTTAAAAGACTCACTGCCTTTTAAGAAAACATGCTGAAACATTTATGGATGAAATGATGGTATAAGATGATTTGCTTTGCTTTGGTTTAGGATTTGCTTCAACCATCTGTATGAAGGGTTGGGGGGTGAGGTGGGTCAAGCAGAAATAGAAAAAGCTTGTCCTTGAGCTGAAAACTTGGAGCTGGAGGATAAGAGAATATGGAGATTTGTGTTCTATTTTTTGTGTGTGAAATTTTCTACACTATAATCTTTAAAAAAAGAAAAAAAGAAAAAACTAGTAGAGCCATTTTTTTTTTAAATGCAAGTAGGTCATAAGAGAGTAAGAAGATTTCCAATAATGAATTAACAACCTGCAAATAGCTATATATTATGGTTATCCTACTGGAAATTTTAATATAAATAAATTCACTTATTTGGGAAAGTTTCTTTCAGGTTATATGTTGTATTTGGAAAATATAACAGCCATACCCAGGGGCAAGTGACAAGACTCATCTGCACACCTGGGTCTTCACTGCCAGTGCCTGTGACACTTGACTATTTTACCATTTCCACGTTACCATTCTCAGAATATAAGGCAAATCTTGCCTGAATCACTGTCACTGACCCGAGAGGGTCCTAGCCCAGAGTCTTAAAGAAGGTCTTCCTCCAGAAATTAGACACGGTCCTTGTGTAGTTCTGTCCTCTAGAATCTTTCTCCCAAGTAACATAAGAACAAGAGGAGAAAGGCAGAGATGATCTGGATTTCTTGAGCCATCTGGGTGGATCAAGTTTTTTATTTCTTTCCTCTGCACAAAGTCCCTCACCTGTGACAAGCTTCAGCATTAGGCCCTGGTGACACAGTCCCCTGCGGGGGGAGATAGAGAAGTAAGGAGACAGGTAGTAGTAAGTAGCTTCTTAATCTGACTAAGATCAATTTAATTTGAAAGAGGAAGTAGCTTTACAGCAATCCTTTTTCTCATCATTGCCAGATTACCTCATTGCTTTAAAAGAAAATGAATTCCTCCATCTCAAGTGTTTGGCAAACAATAGTCAGCAGATTTGTGTAAAAAAAAAAGTATACATAGTCAATTAGGGGTCGATTACAAATTTCTATTTGGGGAGTCTCCAAATTGGGAACCTGAGAGTAGAGTAGAAAAAAGATTTTTCCCTTTGAATACTTCATGCTTTTAAAATTTTGAGCCATGTGAATGTATTGCTTTATGTAATTAATTAGTTAACTTATTAAAAATAAAGATTAAATAAATAAATAAAAATAAAGATAAAAATGGAGATCATAATGCCTAAAAAGAGATTAAGATCACAGGGCCATTTGCTTCTAATGTAAAAACTAATACAAATCACTCTGTTAAGAATCAAAAGGCTATTATAATTAAATGACACATAATATCAGATTTTCTTTTGCAAAATAGGCCCTTATGGGCAAAGTTGGTGAATTCTGAATAAAATCTCTAAGTTAGATAACAGTGTTGTATCAATATTAATTTCCTGACTTTAATAATAGTACTGTGGTCATATAAAAGTTTTTTTAAGAAACACACTTCAAAACATTAGGGGTAAAGTGGTGTCATATCTGCAACTTTCTCTGAAAGAGTGGGGATGAGATATATAGAGAAAGACAGAGAGAAAATAATAATAATAAAGTAGACTCGATAAAATGTTGATATTTACTGGCAAAGAGGGGGAGCGCCTGGAACTCTCATACACTAATGGCAGAAGTAAAAAAATTATGACTATTTTTGAAACCAGGCAATGCTTTAATAATGTTAAACATAGACTTATCATATGGCCTAGCAATTACAGTCCTAGGTATTTACCCTAGAGAAATTAAAACATAGAGATCCAAAACATGTGTCTAAGAATGTTCATATCAACTTTATTCATAATAGCCCAAAGTGCAAACAATCTCCATGTTCATCAATAGGAGAGTGAATCACATTCATCAATAGGAGATGAATAAACAAATATTTATCAACAGGAGAGTGAATAAACAAATGTATTCTCACACAAATGTTTGACAAACATTATTTTCACAAACAAATGTATCCACCTGCAAAGTGGGAGACCTGGGTTCCATCTGATCCCTGGGTTGGGAAGATTCCCTCGAGAAGGGGAAGGCTACTCACTCCAGCATTCTGGCCTGAAGAATTCCACAGGCTGTATACACATGAGGTGACAAAGGGTCAGATATGACTGAGTAAGTTTCACTTCACTTCATTCACACACCAGACACTGGGACATGATTCCCATGGGTCCCTTGTGTTTCCACATGTCTTATGAATAGAGGTGCTGACAGTTTTGCTCCAGACAATCTTCTTTAAAAAAAAAAAAAAAAAAAAAAAAAACACTTGCACAGAAGATACCCTTGGAAAATATAATTTCTCCATCTGGAGCAGAAGGCAAATTTTTTGGAGTCCAGTATGATGAAGATAATGTCTCCTTCCAGGAACAAAGGTTGGGCAGATTTTCTTGAAGTCTCTTATTAAAGATTGAGGTTTTCTAAGCTTAGGGTTCCTCAGCTATGACTCAAGATTTACTATGTGTGGACATTTAGGTTGTTTTTACCTGTATAAGTTTATTGAGGCATAACTTACATGCAAAAAAATCATATTTGATCTGGTACAAGCATGAATCCGAGGCAGCCTAACTTTTTAGCTTGCAAACAGGATAAAATCTCAGATTCTTCACAGTCCTTGACAGTGGAATGCTGCCCAGCAACAAAAAGGAAAGAATCACTGAGACACACAGCAGTACAGATGAGTCTTGCAAACATTATGCTGCGTGAAAAAGCTGAGCCCGAATCAAGTATGATGCTGTCTAATTTTATTTACTGAAAATTCTCCATCGAGCAGAATAAATCTGTATTAATAGAAATCACAATGGCAGTTGCCTGAGACAGGGAGTTTGGGGCATGTTGACAGAGGTAAAGGATGAAGGATTTTCCCAAGAGTCCAGTGGTTAAGAATTATCCTTGCAGTGCATGGGACACGGGTTCCGGGAACCAAGGTTCTGCGTGCTGCAGCACAGCTAAGGCCACGCGCTGCGGATACTAGGTGAGGAGGAGCCCCACAATGCGACTAAGGCCCGGTGCAGGCAAATAACCAAGTCTTTAAAAGGAGGTGAGGGGGAAGCTTTCTAGCGTGGTGGGAGTGGTGGAACTATTTTGTATCTTTGTTGTGTTTGCATGGATATATACATCTTTCAAAGTGCATCAAACAGTGTGCCCTAAAATGTATAATTTTGTTATATGTGAATTACGCCTCAGTAAAATTACATAGAAATAGTCTAAATATTTATCAACATGTGTGAACAGATATGCAAAATATGGTATATACATAAAATGGAATATTATTCAGCCTTGAAAAGGAATGAAATTCTGAAACATGCTAGAACATGGGTGTTCCTTGAAATCATTACACTACGTGAGAGAAGTCAGACATGAGAAGACAGTTACTGTGTGATTCCACTTCTTTGAGCTGCCTGGAATAGACAAATTCATAGACAGAAAGTAGAGCAGTGGTTATCCAGGGCTGTGGAGTTGTGGTCTAGTGGGTACAAGGTTTCAGTTTGGAAGGATGAAATAATTCTGGAGATGGAGGTGATGGTGTTGTACAACAGTGTGAACACACTTAATGCCACTTAACTGGACACTCAAAATGTTTAAAATGATAAATGTTATATCTAGTACATTTATATGTATTACAGTAGTGGTGTGAAAAAAAATAATCTCTCTCTCCAGTGGTGTGCTGCAAAATGTATAACAACCAGCTATGAGAGGGAAGCATATTGGTAGTATTCACTTTGATAGAAACACTCCCACAGTGATCCAGTTCAAGCAACAGTGTGATATCACTGAATGTAGAGTTTGGAAAAGATACAAACAACTGACTTTACAAAGTCAATAGGAGTTGGCTCAAAGACACTACTGTCTCTATCCAACCAACTGATTGTTAGTACACAGCAAATCCAGTAAAGAAAACACAACATAAAAGTTATAAAGAAAAAGGGAAAAAAATCACCCCACCACTACTTATAGGCAGTTGTCTGTATGCCAGCCAGGGAGGTCGATGGTTATTTGTGGGCTGATAACATACAGGAACAACAAAGTGCCAGTTCACTGATCCTGCAGGCTGGAAGGCATCAATTCTGGTTGGTTGGTACCCATTGCCACATCAGTTATTAAATCTTGTGGCTCTTATTCCTGGTGGTGACATCCAGAAAAGGAAAACTGTGGGACCTTCTTGAATCATGTAAGTTTAGCTTTAAAATTTTTATCGATCTTTACTATCATCATATTCCCTTTGTTTTGGCACAAAATGGCTGCAAAAGTACAGGAGATACAAAATTTTGAAGCCATTTCCAGAAGATTTAGGCTGATTCTCGGTGCTAGTGACTCTCAGATAGGGTGTGCATGTAATTACTTGGAGTAATCTTCATTTTGAAAGAACTACAGGTGATTCTAATGCAGTTGGTTCACAGAACACATTTGGCAACATGGTTCGATGAGGTAGCTCTTTCCCTTCTCCCCTTTCATAATTTCACACCACAACCACATTGCTCTAAGATGCAAATTAGGGTAACTGATGTTATAAAACATGTCCCAATGTGTGTATAACAATGTCTGAAATGATTTTAAGAATATTCAGTATAGAAAAGGTGACATAAAATTGTGCTAATTCATTTTACTGTCATTGGTGAAACAAGTGTTATTCAAGCCTTTTGATGTGGCAGAAATATTTTAAGACAACCCCTTCTATTCTTTGAGCAGGAAATAAAATCTAGCAAACTGTGTAGCCAGTAACCTTAGGGATGGTACTTGAGGCTTGATCTCTAAAAGATGTTGAGTCCAAAAGTTGAACCTAAATCTGCCTGTATTGTTCTGCCTTGAGTGAATCTTTCATGCAGGCTGTGATCAGTGCATTTAAAAGAGCAGAGATCTGAATTTTATTGAGATTTACCTTATGTTTTATTATTGTGGGCTTGCCAGGTGGCACTAGTGGTAAAGAACCCACCTGCCAATGCAGGTGATGTAAGAGGTGCTGATTGGATTTCTGGGTCAGGAAGATCGAGGAGGGTGTGGCAACCCACTCCAGTATTCTTGCCTGGAGAATCCTATAAACAGATGAACCTGGTGGGCTACAGTCCGTAGTCGCTAAGAGTCGGACACAACTGAAGCAACTTAGCATGCATGCATGTTTTATTAATAATGAATTTCTGTTTGGTAAATGTTTCATAGTTATGTGCCAGACTTGCTTTCCTTATAACATGGTGGCAAGGTTAAGAAGGCATCGTTAGTCTTCATCCACTCTAATTAATAAATGCTACATGAATCTACCAAAAAGAACCTTATAACTGTGCTTGAAAAGTTGGCTTAGGGTAGCTCTTTATAGGGTGTTTGGGGGAACACTAAACCCCAAGATGCTCATTTGAAGATAGAAGACCTGCAAAAAAAAAAAAAAAAAAAAAAAAGAGAGAGAGAAAGAGAAAAGAAAGAAGACTTGCATGATAAAATAAACATAGGAAATGCTGCATAGGCGAATATTTTATTTTTTTTTAATTTAGTCCACCATTTACCAAAGTTATTGATTAAAGATTTTAAAATTTCATAAGAATAACATTTTGTGGAATATATATTTAGCAAAGAATTCTCCAGTGCTCTGGTGAAAATTTTAGCTGTGAAGGGGAACACAGGGATAGAGAGGCAAATTAATTTGGCATTCTTGACTTCAAACTTACATTAACCACATTTGTTTCCACTATTAAATGTAAAGAATTTGATGGATTTAACAACAGTCATCAAGGATAGTCAAAAGGTAACTTCCTCAGTGGTCTGGTGCAGCCAAAAATCAACTGGAGAATATACCTCAGGTGCCCGCTGCAACTCGAGAAAAACCATGAGGCTTCCCCCTCGCTACGAGATGAACCCCAATTCCCCAGCATTGCGTGAAGACCAATTCCGTGTTCCCCATCAAACAAGAAAGGAGCCTTG
Source organism: Muntiacus reevesi (assembly GCF_963930625.1). Lineage (NCBI taxonomy): Eukaryota > Metazoa > Chordata > Mammalia > Artiodactyla > Cervidae > Muntiacus > Muntiacus reevesi. Next base: position 251,870 of record NW_027077916.1, read on the forward strand.
ACTTCCTTGATGGAACTCCAGAGAGGCCCCAAGAACACTGTCACAAGTCTAGAGGGACCTGAGGTCACCACAATCACACAAAAGAGCTCCATGTACCACAAATCAACTCGAGATGAGGCCTGATTCCCCTGCAATGGCTCCAGAGCTAGCAGGCGTTCCCCTGCAAACACAGCAAGTGGCTTGCCTTCCTTTAGGCAACTCCAGAGATTCCGCGAGAACACCATCCCAAGTCTAGAGGAACACGAGTTCAGCACAGCAACTAGAGAGAAGCTCCGTGTACCGCAAATCATCTTGAGATGAGAGCTGATTCCCTGGCTTCGACTCAAGAGGAATGCCAACTTTCCACAAGCACCTCAAGAGGAGGCTTCTCTCAGCTATAGGTATGTGAGAGGGACCCTGAGTTTGCTGCCTCAAGTGGAATGGACACCGAGATGCCCTGACTCGAAATAAGGCTGGATTTCCCTGCAGTGACTTGAATGCAGGCTCGTCTTTCATCTCACAAGATGAAGAGATGTCTGAATCCCCTGTGGAGACCCTAAAGAAAGCCCTAGTTCCCCACCTCATCTCGACAGGAGGCCTTACATCCCTTTGACAACTCGAGAGGAACACGGAGTTCAATGCTTCAAAAGGAGACGATGCCTAACACCTCTTGAAAATTGATAGGAATAGCAATATCCCTGTGGCAACTGCAAAGGGAAGCTGGGTCAACACCTCACCTCGAGAGGCATCCCTATTGCCCTGCCAAGCCTCGAGGAGAATCCCGAGGTGTCCTTCAAAACTAGACAGGAGTCCTGTCGCCGCTCAACCAACACGGGTTTTGAAGGGCCATCCTCGCCGTAACCCAAGAACATACCCTAGGTCCCAGCCGCAACTCAACATAAACCATGAGACTTCCCCCTGGCCGCGAGGTGAGGCCCGATTCCCCTGCACTGAGTGCAGAGCAAATCCGTGTTCCCCATCAAACATGAAAGGAGGCTTCACTTCCTAGATGAAACTCCACATAGTCCCCAAGAACACTGCCAGAGGTCGAGAGGGACCCTGAGGTCACCGCAGCAAAACAAAAGAATTCGTGTAAATGAAATCAACTCGAGATGAGGCGCGATTGCCCTGCATTGGCTCCAGAGCCATCTCGCATTCCCCATCAAACATGACAAGTGGCTTGACTTCCTTTAGGCAACTCCAGAGATTCACCAAGAGTACCGTCCAATATCTAAAGGAACACAAAGTTCAGCACTGCAACTCGAGAAAAGCTCCCTGTACCCCCAAATCATCTCGAGTTGAGAGCTGCTTCCCTGGATTCAACTCAAGAGGAATGCCAACTGTCCACAAGTACCTCAAGAGGAGGCTTCTCTCAGTTATATGTATGTGAGATGGGCCCTGAGTTTGTGGCCTCAAGTGAAATGGACACCGAGATGTCCTGACTCGAAATAAGGCTGGATTTCCCTGCAGTGACTTGAATGCAGGCTCGTCTTTCATCTCACGAGATGAAGGGATGTCTGAATCCCCTGTGGTGACCCTAGAGAAAGCCCTAGTTCCTGGCCTCATCCCAACATGAGACCTCACATCCCTGTGAAAACTCGAGAGGCACACGGAGTTAAATGCTTCAAAAGGAGACGATGGCTGACTCTTCTTGAAAAATGATAGGAATCCCAAAATTCCTGTGGCCACTGCAAATGGAACCTGGGTTTCCCCTCTCACCTTGAGAGGCGTCCCTATTGCCCTCCCAAGCCCCGAGGAGAATCCCGAGGTGTCCCTCGCAACTAGACAGGAGTCCTGACATCACTGATCCAACCCGAGTTTTGAAGGGCCATCCTCGTCATAACACGAGAACATAATCCAGGTTCCCACCGCAACTCGAGAAAAACAATGACACTTTCCCCTCGCCACGAGATGAGGCCCGATTCCCCTGCACTGCATGCAGAGCAAGTCCGTGTTCCCCATCAAACAGGAAAGGAGCCTTGACTTCCTTGATGGCACTCCAGAGAGTCCCCAGGAACACTTTCACAAGTCTAGAGGGACCCTGAGGTCCCCGAAACAACATGAAAGCGCTCCATGTACTCCAAATCAACTCGAGATGAGGCCTGATTCCCCTGCACTGCATGCAGAGCAAGTCCATGTTCCCCATCAAACACGAAAAGAGCCTTGACTTCCTAGATGAAACTCCACATAGTCCCCAAGAACACTGTCACAGTTCTGCAGGGACCCTTAAGTGACAGCAGCAGCACGAAAGAACTCGTTTAATTCAAATCAACTCTAGATGAGACCCGATTCCCCTGCATTGACTCCAGAGACATCCCTCATTCCCCATTAAACAGGGCAAATAGCCTGACTTCCTTTAGGCAACCCCAGAGATTCACCGAGAGCACCGTCCCATATCTAGAGGAACACCAAGTTCAGCACAGCAACTCAACAAAAGCTCCGTGTACCCCAAAACATTTCGAGATGAGAGTTATGACACAAGAGGAATGGAAACTTTCCACAAGCACCTCAAGAGGAGGCTACTCTGAGCTATAGGTATGTGAGAGGGATCCTGAGTTTGATGCCTCGTGTGGAATGGACACCGAAATGCCTTTACTCGAAATAAGGCCGGATTTCCCTGCAGTGACTTGAATGCAGTCTCGTCTATCATCTCACAAGAAGAAGGGATGTCTAAATCCCCTGTGGATACCCTAGAGAAAGCCCAAGTTCCCTGCCTCATCTCGACAGGAGGCCTCACATCCCTTTGAAACTTTGAGAGGCACGTGGAGTTCAATGCCTCAAAAGTAGATGATGCCTGCCTCCTCTTGAAAATTGATAGGAATCTCAATATCTCTGTGGCAACTGGAAAGGGACCCTGGGTCTCCACTTTACCTCGAGAGACTTCCCTATTGCCCTCCCAAGCCCCGAGGAGAATCCCGAGGTGTCCCTCGCAACTAGACAGGTGTCCTGACGTCGCTGGCCCAACACAAGTTTTGAAGGTCCATCCCCACCGCAACTCAAGAACATACCCCAGGTTCCCACCGCAACTCGAGAAAAACCATGAGACATCCCCCTCGCCGTGAGATGAGGTCTGATTCCCCTGCATTGCATGCAGAGCATGTGTGTGTTCCCCATCATACTTGAAAAGAGTTTTGACTTCCTTGATGGAACTCCAGAGAGTCCCCAAGAACACTGTTACAAAGCTAGAGGGACCCTGCGGACTACGCAGCAACATGAAAGAGCTCGTGTACCCCAAATCAACTCGAGATGAGGCCCAATTCACCTGAATTGGGTCCAGAGCCATCACACGTTCCCCATCAAATAGAACATGTGGCTTGACCTCCTTTATGCAACTCCAGAGATTCCACGAGAACATCATTCCAAGTCCAGAGGAACACCAAGTTCTGCAGAGCAACTCGAGAAAAGCTCCATGTACCCCAAATCATCTCGAGATGAGAGCTGATTCGCTGAACTCGACTCAAAGGGAATTCCAACTTTCCACAAGCACCTCAAGAGGAGGCTTCTCTCAGCTATAAGTATCATAGTGGGACCCTGAGCTTGCTGCCTCAAGTGGAATGTACAATGAGATTCCCAGACTCGAAAAAAGGCCGGATTTCCCTGCAGTGACGTGAATGCAGGCTCGTCTTTCATCTCACAAGATGAAGGGATATCTGAATCCCCCGTGGAGACCCTAAAGAAAGCCCTTGTTCCCCGACTCATCTCGACAGGAGGCCACACATCCCTTTGACAACTCGAGAGGAGTGCAGAGTTCAAGGCGTCAAAAGGAGACGACGCCTGACTCACCTTGAAAATTGATAGGGATCCCAATATCCCTCTGGCAACTGCGAAGGAAGTCTGGGTCTCCTGTCTCACCTCGAGAGGCGTCCCTATTGCCCTGCCAAGCCTCAAGGAGAATCCCGAGGTATCCCTGGCAATTAGACATGAGTCCTGAAGTCGCTGAACCAACATGAGTTTTGAAGGGCCATCCCCGCCGTAATACGAGAACATACCCCAGATTCCCGCTGAAACTCAAGAAAAACCATGAGACTTCCCCATCGCTGCGAGATGAAGCCCGATTGCAATGCTGCGTGCAGAGCAAGTCTGTGTTCCTCATTAAACACAAAAGGAGCCTTGACTTCCTTGATGGACCTCCAGAAAGTCCCCAAGAACACTATCACAAGTCTAGCGGGACCCTGAGGTCCCCGCAGCAACACAAAAGAGCATCGTGTACCCCAAATCGACTCGAGATGAGGTGTGATTCCCCTGCATTGCATGCAGACCACATCTGAGTTCCCCATCAAACACTAAAGGAGCCTTGACTTCCTAGATGAAATTCCACATAGTCCCCAAGAAGACTGGGGACTTCAGCACCTCACAAGTCTAGAGGTGCTGAGGCCACCACAGCAACACATAAGAGCTTCGTGTACTACAAATCAACTTGACATGAGGCCGGATTCCCCTCCATTGGCTCCAGAGCCATTGTGCATTCCCCATCAAACAGATCAAGTAGCTTGACTTCTTTTAGCAACCCCAGAGATTAACTGAGAGCACCGTCCCATATCTAGAGGAACACCAAGTTCAGCACAGCAACTCGACAAAAGCTCCGTGTACCACAAATCATCTCAAGATGAGAGCTGATTCCCTGGATTGGACTCAAGAGGAATGCCAATGTTCCACAAGCAACTCAAGAGGAGGCTTCTCTCAGCTATATGTATGTGAAAGGGAACCTGATTTTGCTGCTTCAAGTGGAATGGACATCGAGATGCCCTGATTCAAAATAAGGCCGGATTTCCCTGCATTGACTTGAATGCAGGCTCATCTTTCATCTCACATAAAGAAGGGATGTCTGAATCCCTTGTGGAGACCCTAGAGAAAGCACTAGTTCCCTGCCTTATCTCGACATGAGGCCTGACTTCCCTTTGAAAACTCGAGAGGCATTCGAAGTTCAATGCTTCAAAAGGAGACGAAGCCTGACTCCTTTTCAAAATTGATAGGAATCACGATATCCCTGTGGCAACTGGACAGGAACCCTGGGTCTCTCGCCTCACTTCGAGAGGCATCCCTATTGCCCATGCAAGCCTCGAGGAGAATTCCGAGGTGTCCCTCGCAACTAGAGAGGAATCTTGACGTTGCTGATCCAACACAAGTTTTGAAGGTCCATCCTCATCGTAACTAGAAAACATAACCCAGGTTCTTGCCGCAACTCGAGAAAAACCATGAGGCTTTCACCTGGCCGTGAGATAAGGCCTGAATCCCCTGCACTGCAGGCAGAGCAATTCCCTCTTCCCCATGAACACGAAAGGAGCCTTGACTTCCTTGATGGAACTCCAAAGAATCCCCAGGAACACTGTCACTGGTATAGAGGGACACTGAGTTCCCCACAGCAACACGAAAGCGCTCCGTGTACTTCAAATCAACACGAGGTGAGGCCTGATTCCCCTGCATGGTCTCCAGAGCCATCCAGCATTCCCCATCAAACACGACAAGTGGCTTGTCTTCCTTTAGGCAACTCCAGAGTTTACCCGAGAACACCGTCCTAAGTATAGAGGAACACCACGTTCAGCACAGCAACTAGAAAACATCTCTGTGTACCTCAAATCATCTCTAGATGAGCGCTGATTCCCTGGCTTTGACTCAAGAGGAATGCCAGCTTTAAACAACACCTAAAGAGGAGGCTTCTCTCAGCTATAGGTATGTGAGAGGGACCCTGAGTTTGCTGCCTCAAGTGACATGGACACTGAGAAGCCCTGACTCAAAATAAGGCCAGGTGTCCCTGCAGTGGCTTGAATGCAGGCTCATCTCTCATCTCACAAGATGAAGGGATGTCTGAATCCCCTGTGGAGACCCTAGAGAATACCCTAGTTCCCAGCCTCATCTTAAAAGGAGGCCTCACATCCCTTTGACAACTCGAGAGGAACACAGAGCAACATGTAAAGGCTCTGTGTACTCCAAAACAACTCGAGATGAGGCCCGATTCCCCTGCACTGCGTTCCGAGCAAGTCTGTGTTCCCCATCAAACACGAAAGGAGCTTTGACTTCCCTGATGGAAATCCAGAGAGTCCCCAGGAACACTGTCACAAGTTTCGAGGGTCCCTGAGGTCCCCGCAGCAACATGAAAATGCACTGTGTACTTGAAATCAACTCGAGATGAGGCCCGCTTCCCATGTACTGCATGCAAAGCAAGTCTGTGTTCCCCATAAAACACGAAAGGAGCCTTGACTTCCTTGATGGAAATCCAGAGAGTCCCCAGGAACACTTTGAAAAGTCTAGAGGGACCCTGAGAACCCCACAGCAACATGAAAGTGCACTGTGTGCTTCAAATCAACTCGAGATGAGGCCCGATTCCCCTGCATTAGCTCCAGAGCCATCACTCATTCCCCATCAAACACAACAAGTGGCTTGACTTCCTTTAGGCAACTCCAGAGATTACCTGAGAATACCATCTCAAGACAAGAGGAATACCAAGTTCAGCACAGCAACTCGAGAAAAGTTCCGTGTACCCCAAATCATCTCGAGATGAGAGCTGATTCCCTGGCTTCGACTCAAGAGGAATGCCAACTTTCCACAAGCCCCTCAAGAGGAGGCTTCTTTCAGCTCTAGGTATGTGAGAGGGACCCTGAGTTTGCTGCATCAAGTGGAATGGTTACCCAGATGCCATGACTCGAAATAAGGTTGGATTTCCCCGCAGTGACTTTAATGCAGGCTCGTCTTTCATCACACATGATGAAGTGATGTCTGAATCCCCTGTGGAGACCCTAGAGAAAACCCTAGTTCCCCGGCTCATCTCGACAGGAGGACTCACAGTCTTTAGAAACCTCCAGAGGCACATGGATTTAAATGCTTCAAAAGGAGAGCATGGCTGCCTCCTCTTGAAAATTGATAGGAATCCCCAAATTACTGTGGCAACTGGAATGGACCCTGGGTCTCCCCCCTCACCTCGAGAGGCATCCTTATTGCCCTACCAAGCCTCGAATAGAATCCCGAGTTGTCCCTTGCAGCTAGACAGGAGTCCTAATGTCACTGAATCAACACGAGTTTGAAGGGCCATCCCAACCATAACTTGAGAACATAACTCAGGTTCCCGCCACAGCTCAAGAAAACCGTGAGAATTCCCCCTTGCCATGAGATGAGGCCCGATTCCCCTGCATTGCATGCAGAGCAAGTCCATGTTCCCCATCAAAAACAAAAGGAGCCTTGACTTCCTAGATGAAACTCCACATAGCCCCCAAGAACTGTGTCAGAAGTCTAGAGGGACCCTGAGGTCAGTGCAACAATAGGAAAGAGCACCGTGTAGCACAAATCAACTCGAGATGAGGCCCGATTCCCCTGCACTGGCTCCAGAGCAATCCTGCATTCCTCATCAAAGAGCACAAGTGGCTTGACTTCTTTTGGGCAACTCCAAGATTCCCCGAGAACACCATCCCAAGTCTAGAGCAACACCAAGTTCAGCACAGCAACTCGAGAAAAGCTCCGTGTAGCCCAAATCATTTCGAGATGAGAGCAGATTCCCTGGCTTTGAAACAAGAGCAATGCCAACTTTCCACAAGCAGCTCAAGTGGAGGCTTTTCTCAGCTCTTGGTATGTGAGAGGCACCCTGAGTCTGCTGCTTCAAGTGGAATGGACACCGAGATGCCCTGACTTGAAATAAGGCCGGAATTCCCTGCAGTGACTTGAATGCCGGCTCATCCTTCATCTCAAAAGATGAAGGGATATCTGAATCCCCTATGAAGACCCTAGAGAAAGCCCTAGTTCCCCGCCTCATCTCGACAGGAGGCCTCACATCCCTTTGACAACACGAGTAGAACACGGAGTTCAGTGCTTCAAAAGTAGACAATGATTGAGTCCTCTTGAAAATTGACAGAAGTCCCAGTATCCGTGTGGCAACTTGAAAGGACACTGGGTCTCCTGCCTCACCTCGAGAGGCATCCCTATTGCCCTGCCAAGACTCGAGGACAATCCCGAGTTGTCCATCGCAACTAGACAGGAGTCCTGACGTAGCTGAAAAAACACGAGTTTTGACGGGCCATCCCCATCGTCACTTGAGAATATAACCCAGGTTCCCTCCACAACTCGAGAAAATCCATGAGACTTCCCGCTCGATGAGAGATGAGATCAGATTCCCCTGCACTGAGTGAAGAGCAATTCCGTGTTCCCCATCAAACATGAAAGGAGCCTTGACTTCCTTGATGGAACTCCAGAGAGTCCCCAAGAACACTGATAAATGTCTAGAGGAACCCTGAGGTCACCGCAGCAACATGAAATAGTTCGGTGTACCCCAAATCAACTCGAGATGAGTCCAGATTCCCCTTCATTGGCTCCAGAGCCATCCGGCGTTCCCCATCAAACATGACAAGTGACTTGACTTCCTTTAAGCAACTCCAGAGATTCCCCGAGAACAACGTCCTGAGTATAGAGGAACACCACGTTCAGCACAGCAACTAGAAAACAGCTCCGTGTACCTCAAATCATCTCGAGATGAGACTTGATTCCCTGGCTTTGACTCAAGAGGAATGCCAGCTTTAAACAACACCTAAAGAGGAGGCTTCTCTCAGCTATAGGTACGTGAGTGGGACCCTGAGTTTGCTGCCTCAAGTGGAATGGACACCGAGATGCCCTGACTTGAAATAAGGTCGGATGTCCCTGCAGTGATTTGAATGCAGGATTGTCTTTCATCTCACAGATGAAGGGATGTTTGAATCCCCTGTGGAGACCCTAGAGAATACGCTAGTTCCCAGCCTTATCTCGACAGGAGGCCTCACATCCCTTTGACAACATGAGAGGCAAGCGGAGTTCAATGCTTCAAAAGGAGACGAAGCCTGACTCCTCTTGAAAACTGACAGGAGTCACAGTATGGCTCTGGCAACTCCAAAGGGAAACCTGGTGTCCCGCCTCACTTCGAGAGGCATCCCAATTGTCCTGCCAAGCCTCGAGAAGAATCCCAAGGTGTCCCTCGGAACTAGACAGGAGTCCTGACGTCGCTGAACAAACACGAGTTTTGAAGGGCCAACTCTGCCGTAACTCGAGAATATAACCCAGGTTCCACACCACAGCTCCAGAAAAACAATGAGACTTTCCCCTCACCGTGAGATGAGACCCGATTCCCCTGCATTGCATGCAGAGCAAGTCCGTGTTCCCCATCAAACACGAAAGGAGCCTTGACTTCCTAGATGAAACTCTCCATAGTCCCCAAGAACTGTCAGAAGTCTAGAGGGACCCTGAGATCAATGCAGCAACACGACAGAGCCCCGTGTACCACAAATCAACTCGAGATGAAGCCTGATTTCCCTGCATTGGCTCCAGAACAATCCTGCATTCCTCATCAAAGAGCACAAGTCGCTTGACTTCTTTTAGGCAACTCCAGAGACTCTATGAGAATACCGCCACCAGTCTAGAGGAACACCAAGTTCAGCACAGCAACTCGAGAAAAGCTCCGTGTACCCCAAAACATTTCGAGATGAGAGCTGATTCCCTGGCTTCGACTCAAGAGGAATGCCAACTTTCCACAAGCAGCTCAAGCGGATGCTTTTCTCAACTATAGGTATGTGAGAGGGACCCTGAATTTGCTGCCACAAGTGGAATGGACACCGAGATTCCCTGACTCGACATAAGGCTGGATTTCCCTGCAGTGACTTGAATGCAGGCTTGTCTTTCATCTCAAAAGATGAAGTGATGTCTGAATCCCCTGTGGAGACCCTAGACAAAGCCCTATTTCCCCACCTCATCTCGACAGGTGACCTTACATCCCTTTGACAACACGAGTCGAATGTGGAATTCAATGCTTCATAAGGAGACGATGACTGAGTCCTCTTGAAAATTGACAGGAATCCCAGTATGTCTGTTGCAACTTGAAAGGACACTGGGTCTCCCCCGTCACCTCGAGAGGCGTCACTATTGTCCTGCCAAGCCTTGAGGAGAATCTCAAGGTGTCCCTCGCAACTAGACAGGAGTTCACACATCGCTGAACAAACGAGTTTTGAAGGGCCATCCCTGCCGTAACTCTAGAACATAACCAGGTTCCCTCCACAACTCCAGAAAAACAATGAGACTTTCTCCTCACCGCGAGATGAGGCCCAGTTCCCATGCAATGTATGCAGGTTAAGTCCGTGTTCCCAATCAAAAGGAAAGGAGACTTGACTTCTTTGAAGGACCTCCAGAGAGACCCCAAGAACACTGTCAGAAGTCTACAGGGACCCTGAGGTCCCCGCAGCAACATGAAAGGGCTCCGTGTACTCCAAATCAACTCAAGATGAGGCCCGATTCCCCTGGACTGCATTCAGAGCAAGTCCGTGTTCCCCATCAAACACGAAAGGAGCCTTGACTTCCTTGATGGAACTCCAGAGAGTCCCCAGGAACACTGTCACAAGTCTAGAGAGACCCTGAGGTCCCCTGCAGCAACATGAAAGTGCACCGTGTACTTCAAATCAACTCGAGATGAGACCCGATTCCCCTGCATTGTCTCCAGAGACATCACTCGTTCCCCATCAGACACACAAAGTGGCTTGATTTCCGTTAGGCTACTCCAGAGATTACCCGAGACTACCATCTCAAGACTAGAGGAACACCAAGTTCAGCACAGAAACTCGAGAAAAGCTCTGTGTACCCCAAATCATCTCGAGATGAGAGCTGATTCCCTGGCTTTGACTCAAGAGGGATGTCAAATTTACACAAGCACCTGACGAGGAGGCTTCTGTCAGGTATATGTATGTGAGAGGGACCCTGAGTTTGCTGCCTCAAGTGGAATGAACACCGAGATGCCCTGACTCATAATAAGGCCGGAATTCCCTGGAGTGACTTGAATGCAGGCTCGTCTTTCATCAAACAAGATGAAGGGATGTCTGAATCCCCTGTGGAGACCCTAGAGACAGCCCTAGTTCCCCGGCTCATCTCAACAGGAGGCCTCACATCCTTTTGAAACTCGAGAGGCACGTGGATTTAAATGCTTCAAAAGGGGAGTATCGCTCCCTCCTCTTGAAAATTGATAGGAATCCCAAAATTCCTGTGGCAACTGGAAAGGACCTTGGGTTGCCCCTCTCACATTGAGAGGCGTCCCTATTGCCCTGCCAAGCTTCGAGGAGAATCTCGATGTGTCCCTCACAACTAGACAGGAGTCCTGATATCACTGAACCAACACAAGTTTTGAAGGGCCATCCCAGCTGTAACTCGAGAATATAACCCAGTTTCCCGCCACAACTCGAGAAAACCATGAGAATTCCCCCTCGCCGTGAGACGAGGCCTGATTCCCCTGCATTGCATGCAAAGCAAGTCGGTGTTCCCCATCAAACACGAAAGGAGCCTTGACTTCCTAGATGAAACTCCACATAGTCCCCAATAACTCTGTCACATGTCTAGTGGGACCCCGAGGTCAACGCAGCAACACGAAATATCCCCGTTTACCTCAAATCAACTTGAGGTGAGGCCTGATTTCCCTGCATTGGCTCTAGAGCAATCCAGCATTCCTCATCAAGCAGGACAAGTGGCTTGACTTCTTTTAGGCAACTCCAGAGATTCCCCGAGAACACCGTCCCAAGTATAGAAGAACACCAAGTTCAGCACAGCAACTCGAGAAAAGCTCCGTGTACCCCAAATCATTTCGAGATGAGAGCTGATTTCCTGGCTTCGAATCAAGAGGAATGCCCACTTTCCACAGCAGCTCAAGCCTAGGCTTTTCTCAGCTCTAGGTATGTGAGAGGGACCCTCAGTTTGCTGCCTCAAGTGAAATGGACACCGAGATGCCCTGACTCGAAATAAGGCCGGAATTCCCTGCAGTGACTTGAGTGCAGGCTCGTCTTTCATCTCATCAGATGAAGGGATTCCTGAATCTCCTTGAAGACCCTATAGAAAGCCCTATTTCCCCATCTCATCTTGACATGTGGCCTCACATCCCTTTGACAACACGAATGGAAAGCGGAATTCAATGCTTCAAAAGTAGACGATGACTGAGTCCTCTTGAAAATTGACAGGAATCCCAGTATCCCTGTGGCAACTTGAAAGGACACTGGGTCTCCCGCCTCACCTCGAGAGGTGTCCTCCTTATTGACTTGCCAAGTCTCGAAGTGAATCTCGAGTTGTCCCTCGCAACGAGACTGGAGGCCTGATGTCGCTGAACAAACACGCATTATGAGGGGCCATCCCCTTCGTCACTCGAGAATATAACCCAGGTTCCTTCCGCAACGCGAGAAAGTCCATGAGACTTTCCACTCGAAGAGAGATGAGATCAAATTCCCCTGCATTGCGTGCAGAGCAATTCCATGTGCACCATCAAACATGAAAGGAACCTTGACTTCCTTGATGGAACTCCAGAGAGTCCCCAAGAACACTGATACAAGTCTAGAGTGACCCTGAGGTCACCGCAGCAACACGAAAGTGCTCAGTGTACTGCAAATCAACGTGAGATGAGGCCAGATTACACTACATTGGCTCCAGAGCCATCTGGCGTTCCCCATCAAACACGACAAGTGGCTTGACTTCCTTTAGGCAACTCCAGAGATTCCCTGAAAACACTGTCCTAAGTATAGAGGAACACCACGTTCAGCACCGCAATTAGAAAACAGCTCCGTGTACCTCAAATCATCTCAAGATGAGAGTTGATTCCCTGGCTTCGAATCAAGAGGAATGCCAACTTTCCAGAACCCCCTCACGGGGAAGCTTCTCTCAGGTATAGGTACGTGAGAGGGACCCTGAGTTTGCTGCCTCAAGTGGAATGGACACCGAGATGCCCTGACTCGACATAAGGCCGGATTTCCCTGCAGTGACATGAATGCAGGCTTGTCTTTCATCTCAAAAGATGAAGGGATGTCTGAATCCCCTGTGGAGACCCTAGAGAAAGCCCTAGTACCCCACCTCATTTCCACAGGAGGTCTCACATCCCTTTGACAACTCGAGAGGAACACGGAGTTCAATGCTTCAAAAGTAGACGATGACTGACTCCTCTTGAAAATTGACAGGAATCCCAGTATTCCTGTAACAACTTGAAAGTGACAGTGGGTTTCCCTACTCATCTCGAGAGGCCTCCCTATTGTCCAACCAAGTTTCGAGGAGAATCCCGAGGTGACCCTCACAACTAGACAGGCGTCCTGACATCATTGAACAAACAGGAGTTTTAAGAGTCCATCCCTGTCGTCACTCGAGAATATACCCCAGGTTCCCTCCGCAACTCGAGAAAAACCATGAGACTTCCCACTCGATGAGAGATGAGATCAGATTCCCCTGCATTGAGTGCAGAGCAAGTCCGTGTTCCCCATCAAACATGAAAGGAGCCTTGACGTCCTTGATGGAACTCTAGAGAGTCCCCAAGAACACTGATACAAGTCTAGAGGGACCCTGAGGTCCCCGCAGCAACATGAAAGCACTCCGTGTACTCCAAATCAACTCAAGATGAGGCCAGATTCCCCTTCATTGGCTCCAGAGCCATCTGGCGTTCCCCATCAAACACGACATGTGGCTTGACTTCCTTTAGGCAACTCCAGAGATTCCCCGAAAACACTGTCCTAAGTATAGAGGAACACCCTGTTCAGCACAGCAACTAGAAAACAGCTCCGTGTACCTCAAATCATCTCGAGATGAGACCTGATTTCCTGGCTTTGACTCAAGAGGAATGCCAGGTTTAAACAACACCTAAAGAGGCGGCTTCTCTCAGCTATAGATATGTGAGAGGGACCCTGAGTTTGCTGCCTCACGTGGAATGGACACCAAGATGCCCTGGTTTGAAATAAGGCCGGATTTCCCTGCAGTGACTTGAATGCAGGTTCGTCTTTCATCTCATAAGAGGAAGGGACGTCTGAATCCCCTGTGGAGACCCTAGAGAATGCCCTAGTTCCCCGCCTCATTTTGACAGGAGGCCTCACATCCCTTTGACAACACGAGAGGCACGTGGAGTTCAATGCTTCAAAAGGAGATGAAACCTGTCTCCTCTTGAAAACTGACAGGAGTCACAGTATTGCTCTGGCAACTGCAAAGGCAAACTTGGTCTCCCCCCTCACCTTGAGAGGCGTCCGTATTGCATTGCAACATCTCGAGGAGAATCCTGATGTGTCTCTCCCAACAAGACAAGAGTCCTGACGTCACTGAACCTCACCCCAGACCCTGCACCTGGGGTCACTCCTCCAGTTTCCAAGGTGACTCCACCTGAAATATCCTGTGTCTGTAATCACATGTGCACATCTCCAGGATGACGCCACTTCCCAGACCCAGTACCTGTGGTCACGCTTCCACAATCTCCAGGGTGATCACAACACACTGGACCATGCACCTGGGGTCACATGTCCACAGTCTGCAGGGTGACATTCTCCCAAACCCTATATCTAGGATCACATATCTACAGTCCCCTGGGTGATCCCTCCCAGACACTGTATCTAGAGTCACACATCCACAGTCTCCACGGTGACCCCTTCCCAAGCCTTGCAACTGGGCTCACAATTCCACAGTCTCCAGGGTGAATTCCTTCTGACCATTCCCCTGGGGTCACATATCCACATTCTTCAGGGTGACCAACCCAGTCCCTGTCCATGGGGTCACATATCAACAGTCTCCAGGGTGACACTCCTCCCCTGAATGCACATTTCAAGGGGAGCACAAAAAGCACACCCAAAATATGCACATTTGACAAAAGGGTTATTTTGGACTGATTAATTAAAAAAAACAAAACAAAACAAAAGAAAAAAACAAACAGCCGCCCCAGGAGGATCTTTGAAAACCAAGTCGAAATTCCATTTTATGAAGTAGATTTACATTTGTTAAGGATATCTCCATCTTTAAGGACGTGTCCCTGTCTGGACCAGGAAATAGAGGATGGCTAAATATCAAGAATGGACTAAGTATCAAGACTGACTTGATATCACTAAATGACTTGACTAAATATCAAGAAGGTCTATGGAATGGACCTGGAAGTTAATCTGCATACCACCATGTCTTTGTTTACTGTGCTTCACCTAATAATCTCCCTTAAATAGCTTCTTCCATTCCTTAACCTCCTTCTTTCATTCTCAGCTGATGATAGCATTTAAGGTAAAGTCTTGGACCATTTCAGAAAGTGACAGTTTTCCCAGGTATCTTTCAACTATATAGGAGATATGCATGTCATATATTAAACTTCTGATTGTTTTTCTCCAATCCATCTTCCTTTCATTATGAACATCTCAGTGAAGAACATTGAGGCTAGGGGGAAAATTATCTTTCCTCTCATCTAATGCAATAAAATAGCATTCAGAGATATAGAGGAATGAACCACAGACCAATTTAAAATAAAAATAAAGGAAAGCATGAATCTAACACTTACATTACTGAGTGAGGGAATCCAGCCTCAAGTGCTACACACTGTATGATCGTATAAGACATTCTAGCAAAGGTAAAACAGACATGATAAAGAGTTTATGGAATATATGGTTGAAATATTTCACATGGTACTTTAGTGAGGAATACCTGCCACTATGCATTTGTCTAAGCACATAGATTTCTGTTTTCAGAACACAAGTAATTTATTACCTATTCACATTTATTTATTTATGGTATGGAGTGCTAAAGACTGGAATGCAGAATTTAACAAAGAATATAACAGATTGAGAAATAAATGAAAAGCTTCAGACTTCCCTAGGGGCCCAGTGGTTAAGACTCCACGTTGCCAGTGCAGGAAATATGGGTTCAATTCCTGGTCAGGGACCTAAAACCCCACATGACGCGGCACAGCCAAAAGATTTAAAAGGAAGAAGAAAAATTTTAAAAGGCCACTCTCACTCTTAGGACAAAATTATCTGACCTAAGTTCACTGTGTAAATGAATGGAATCTGCAGGCCAAAGGCAAATGTACCATACATAAACAATGGGCTCTGTAAGTTCTTTCCACGGGGGTTTGTAGCTAACAGGACTGAAACTACCATATCAGTTATTGAAGGAGCAAGCCCTGAATTTGATAAGTGATGAGTAGTGGAAGCCAGGTTTCTTACCATTGGAGTGGGAAGTTACAGGCAGACAAAAGGAGAAGGGTATAATACCTGTGTCATAAGAGATCAGGTTGGAGACATCATTATAAACTATCTTTAGCCTAATGCAGAAACATATAACTCCATGTGAAAATCTTCATAACCGTCTGTATGCATAGTCTGGATACATGCATGTGTATTTCCATGCATTGTCTGCTGAGATTATTAAGTTCCCACATACAAGTTTTTATTAATATGCTCTAACAAAAAGGGACAAGGACTCTTTAAATATGTGTCTGATACTAGGACTGAGACAATAAATATGTAAAGCAGCATAATCTTAAAATGTGAGAAAGAAGGACCAAAAAGCCCCATAAAAGCTGAATTATGTAAAATAAAAGCAGGAGAGTATGGAAAAAGCTCTCAATAGCCAAAGCTAGAATGAACTAAGCAGTCTAATTGGCTGGATTATAGCCAAAAGAAAGTGAAAGTGAAGTTGCTCAGTCGTGTCTGACTCTTTGCAACCCCATGGACTGTAAGCTATGAGGCGCCTCCATTCATGAAATTTTCCAGGCAAGAGTACTGGAGTGGGTTGCCATTTCCTTCTCCAGGGGATCTTCCCCACCCAGGGATTGAACCCAGGTATCCTGCATTGCAAGCATATGCTTTTACAGGCTGAGCCACCAGGGAAGCTCCCAAAAGTTTAAAATAATTTTCAGGTGTCCAAACTGGTAAAAAGTAAAAATTAGGTTTTATGAGTAATGTTGAATAAAAATCTCACACAGAAAGATTCTAAATAATTGATACAGACTCAGCTGTCCATCAAGTATATGAAGCTAACTCTCCTCTCCTCAAATGTGGGTCCTGCATTATGACTTCCTCCTTAATAAGGCACTCAGGATGGACGTGAGGAAAATCAACAATAAAGACAAATAACAAATGTTGGCGAAAATGTACGAAATTGAAACTCAAAACTTTACTTGTGGAGAGGTAAAATGGTGCAATCAATGTGTCCAAAACAGGCATTTTCTCAAAAACATAAAAATGTAATTATATCACTCAGTAGTGGCCACAGGACTGGAAAAGGTCAGTTTTCATTCCAATCCCAAAGAAAGGCAAAGCCGAAGAATGTTCCAACTGCCACACAGTTGCACTCATCTCACATGTTAACAAAGTAATGATCAAATTTCTCCAAGCCAGGCTTCAACAGTAAGTGAACCATGAATTTCTAGATGTTCAAGCTGGATTTAGAAAAGACAGAGGGACCAGAGATCAAATTGCCAACACCCGTTGCATCACTGAAAGAGCAAGAGAGAAAAACATCCAGAAAAATATTTACTTCTGCTTTGTTAACAATGCCAAAGCCTTTGACTCTGCAGATCACCACAAAATGTGTAAAATTCTGAAAGGTATGGGAATACCAGACTGCCTTACCTGCCTCCTGAGAAATCTGTATGCAGGTGAAGAAGCAACAATTAGAACTAGACATGGAACAATGGACTGGTTCCAAATCAGGAAAGGAGTACAGCACCCTGCTTATTTAACTTATATGCAGAGTATATCATGTGAAATCCCGGGTCTGGATGAGGCACAAGCTGGAATCAAAATTGCCAGGAGAAATATCAATAATTTCAGATACACAGAGGACACCACTCTTATGGCAGAAAGCAAAGAAGAACTAAAGAGTCTCTTGATGAAAGTGAAAGAGGAGAGTGAAAAAGTTGGCTTAAAAATCAGTATTCAGAAAACTAAGATCATGGCATCTGGCCCCATCACTTCATGGCAAATAGATAGGAAAACAATGGAAATGGTGACAGAATTTATTGTGGGGGGTGGGCTCAAAAATCACTGAAGATGGTGACTGCAGCCATGAAATTAAAAGACACCTGCTCCTTGGAATAAAAGTTATGACCAACCTAGACAGCATATTAAAAAGCAGAGACATTACCAACAAAGGTCCATGTACTCAAAGCTATGGTTGTTCCAATAATCATGTATAGACGTTACAGCTGGACTACAAAGAAAACTGAGCACCGAAGAAGTGATGCTTTGGAACTGTGGTGTTGGAGAAGACTCTTGAGCATCACTTGGACTGCAAGGAGATCCAACAAGTCAATCCTAAGGGAAATCAACCCTGAATATTCATTGGAAGGACTGATGCTGAAGCTGAAACTGCAATACTTTGGCCACCTAATGTGAAGAACTGACTCATTGGAAAAGACCCTGATGCTGGGAAAGATTGAAGGCAGGAGCAGAAGGGGATAACAGAGGATGAGATGGTTGATGGCATCACCAACTCGATAGACATGAGTTTGAGCAAGCTCTGGGAGTTGGTGATGGATAGGGGAGCCTGGTGGGCTGCAGTCCACGGGGTCACAAAGAGCCGGACATGAGTGAGTGACTGAACTGAAATATCATATGTTTTGGTAACTCCACTCCTAGATATACATCCAAAGAATTTAAAAGAGGTGCTCAAATATATACTTGTACACCAATATTTACAGCAGCAGTGTTCTTGATAATCCAAGTTAAAAACAATGAAAATGTCCACCAACAAGTGAATGGAAGAGCAAATAGGGCAGTTCCATCCATGAGATGCATTACTCTGCCATATAAAGGAATATAGTAAAATAATGCCACAGCTTCAGAAAATAGTAGGGGGCTTTACAAAAACTTAAACACAGAGTTAACATAGAATCCATCAATTCCGGTCCAGGTTATACACTCAAGATATTTAAAACCAAATACTGAAACAGATATTCAAACCCCATATTCATAGCAGCATTATTCATAGTAACCAAAAGGTGGCAGCAGCACAAGTGTTCAACAGATGACTGGATAAGCACGATGTAGTATATACACAGTGGGATCTGATTCAACCTTTAAAAACAAGATAACTCATACATGCTATAATGTAGATGAAACTTCAAGTCATTAGGTGAAGTGAAACAAGCCTGACACAAAAGGAAAAATGTTCTATGATTCCACTAGTATGAGATATCCATATAAGACAAATTCCAAGGAGAGTAAGATGGCCAGGGATTGGGGGTTATGAGTATTTAATGGTTACAGTGTCACTTCAGGAAAAGGGAAAGATTCTGGAGATGAATGGTGGGGAAATTTTTACAATGAGAGTGCAGTTAATTCTATAGAAGTTCATACTTAAAATGACTCAAATAATAAATGTTGCTATATGTTTGTAAGCACAGTGAAAAAAATGACACATGGCACAACATGGAAAAGCACTAAAAACATTCTCAGTGAAAGAAACCACACTGAAAAGCCACCCAGATCATAGTCATCTTGTCACTTTAAATCCATGAAGGTTTTTAACATGAGGGAAAGCCCCAGTGATGGCTCCAGAAAAAGAGAACTGCATTAGAATGAAGAAAGACAGTTGCACAAAGCTTGGGCAGCTGATGAAAGTTGAACTGGTCCTATGGATAGGATTGTAATGTGGAAACCATAATTATCCCCCATTTTGGGGTTGTGGGCTGGTTCCCTGGGAAAGTGACCATGTTTTGGGTAAAACACATTGCGGTATTTGGTGTGAATGTAGAAAACTTTGTACCACTATTTAAAGTAGACACGTTTGAAATTTTACTAGAAAGTAAGTTACTTTTCAATACAGCCATGTAAGTCACATGCCAGAAAATCAGAGATGACATCGAACATTGCAATAGAGGCCAAGAGTTAACCTAACTAAATTCAGCTAAAGTAGTTTGATGCTAATTGTCTTGTACTAGTCCACATGGTATTAAAAGGCACCATAGGAAGAGTATATTAGTAGACACCATGCCCTGGGTGCTGTGGATGACCAGATGGAACTGAAACTATTAGATGTCTTAATTCTAGTTTTCCACATAACACTACACCAAAGCAACTGTCAGAACTAAAAAGCGAATTCACAGACTTGCCTGGCAGTCCAGTAGTTAAGACTGCACTTCCACTGCAGGGGGTACAGGTTTGATCGTCGGTCAGAGAACTAAGATCCAACATGTCGAGCTGTGGGGCCAAAAAAAAGAAAAAAGAAAGTCAGCAGAACTGCAAGATCATTTGTGATTCTCTACACTAATAATGAACTATCAGAAAGAGAAATTAAGAAAATAATTCCTTTTACAATTGCATCCCCTCCCCCACATAACTAGAAATCTAACCAAGGACTTGAAAGACCTGAAAGCTAAAAACTACAAGACAATGATCAAAGAAACTAAATGGATACAAGTAAAAAGATATCCCATGCTTATGGGTGAAAATACCATTAAAATATCCATTCTAAACAAAGCAATGTACACATTCATGCAATCACTGCCAACATTTCAATGACATTTTTCACAGAAACAAAAGCAATCTTTACATCTGTGTGGAGCCACAAAGGAACCAGAAGAGCCAAAGGGATCCTGAGAAAGCAGAACAGGCTGGTGGCATGTCTATCCCTGACTTCAATCTAGAGTATGTACCTAAAGTCACCAGAAGACGTGTGGAATTGGCACAGAAATAGTCAAGAGAGCTCAGAAGTAAACCTACAGGTGCATGGTAATTAATTTACAAGAAAGGAACAAAAAATATATACGCGGGAAAGGACAGTCCCCCCCACCCCCCTCAATAAACCGTGCTGGAAAAAATGGAAACCACACACCAAGGAACAATATAGGACACCATCTTATACTACAGACAAAAACTGACTAAAATCCCACAACTTTCCACATCAAGCCCTAACAGTCTTGGGTCCTCTTAAGACAGACTTTCAGCAACAGCCACACACAGAAGCTTCTTCCCAATTTTCCTCACTTTTTCTTTCAGCAGCACATCGTTGCAGGAATCTTGAGGAAACCAGACTCCCGTCAGACTCAACTGAACCCCACAATGTCCCAAAGCTGAAGCCCCAATGGGTTCTGAGGAGATCATGGGTCCTGAGGAAACTAGATTCCATCAGCCAAAACTAAACCCCATAATGCCCCAAAGCCAAAATACAATGGATCCTGTGGTGACCCATCTCCTGTCAGCCTGAACTGAACCCCACAATGTCACAAAGCTGAACCCCCATAAGGTCCTGAGGAGATCAAATTCTATCAGCCTGAATTGAACCCCACAATGCCCCAAAGCTGAAACCACATGGGTCTTGTGGTGACCCATCTCCTGTCAGCCTGAACTGAACCCCACAATGTCCCAAAGCTGAACACCCAGCAGGTCCTGAGGAGACCAGATTCCATCAACCTGAACTAAACCCCACAATGCCCCCAAACTGAAGCCCCAGTGGGTTCTGAGAAGACCAGATTCCATCTGCCTGACCTGAACCTCAGAGTATCCTGAAGCTGGGTCCTGAGGAGACCAGAGTGCTGTCAGTGGCCACCAACAGCCAGGTGCTCCAGCAGAGTGGGGAGTTCCCCCTGGGGTGAGGAGAGTGTCAGGGGGGCGGGCTCTTCATTATCATGAATAGGCATGATCAAGAAGGTTTGCAGGGGCCAGGGCAAGGACAAGGGAGATAAGCTCCAGCTCCGAGTATTCTAAGTCCCCACTTTCTGAGATTGCGTGACCTACATGATCCAGACTTTGCAAGGAGCAAGCTGAGTTACAGAGGCAGAAGGAGCAGGAGGTGATGTAAAATTTTAACGTTTCCTCTTCAGGTTCAGAAAGATGAAGCCCTCCCAGGTTCCCAGGTCCTTGTGCCCCAGTGACTGTGAGCTCTTCCTTCTGGGTGTATGACCAACCCCCACACTAAGTCCCCTCTATACCCATGGCCCTGGCCCAAGCCTAACCTCCCCCTCAGGCCCTGATGAAGCTCCCCGCCCCCATTGTGCATCTCACATCCCACCCCAACGTGGTCTTTTTGAAGCCTAAACAAGACCATCCTCCTCTCCTCCCTGTGATTCCCCTCACCTGATGAAGCCAGGTCTTCATCCGTTCCAGGTGACTCCAAGGGCCTCATTCTCTCCATGTGTGTGGCCGCTCTCTGTGCCCGTCTTTATGGGCATGTGGTGATCTCCTAAAATGAGGGTTATTTGACAGAGAGAGAATGGGGTAAATGGTGGCCACCAAAGATGTGTCCCCCCAGAACAGGGCCGTATCTGGGAAAAGAGTCTTTGTAGATGTAGTTAAGGATAGCCAGGTAAGGTCATCTAGGGTTAGGGTGACCTTCAATCCAACTGACAGACTCCTTCAAAGAGACGAAAGAGGACACAAAGGGGAAGCCTCTTAAAGGCAGAGGCAGAGATGGGAGGGAGGGGGCCACAAGCCCAGGGACACCTGGAGCCCCTGAAGTTGGAAAAGGCAGGAATGATCCTGTCCTGGAGCCTCTGGAGGGACCTCAGCCCTGTGCCACCTTGATTTCCGGTGTCTGGTCTCCAGGACTGAGAGAGGATGAACTCCTGTTGTTTTAAACCACCCAGCATGTGATCATGTTAGAGAAGCCACAGAGCAGCCACACAGACCCTGCTCTGTAGGATCCTAGAAATGTGGGTCTCATTAAAGCAGATGAAGGGTGGATTACAGAACCCTTAAAATCAGCTCTGGACTCTCAGAAATGCTAAAGCAGTGGCTGGGCTCCAGAATGTTGAGGGGTCAAGTCTGAAGCCTGTGCCTAGGGGTACTGGGTGCACACGCCTCCCCGGGTTCTTACACCAGTACATGTGGTGTAACATCTCAGTCTTGATGGAGGACATTTAATATCAATGGCCACATTGCTAATTAAGAAGCCACCAGTTGCACAGGTGAAAGCCCAATTAGGGCACTTGCTTCAGGGATGAGCAATTCTGAAGATGGTCAGGGATGGGGACTTACTCATGTGTAGCCAGCCAGCAGCCCTTGCACATACCCCACCCCCTCCCCTCCCAAGGAGGGACCTCAGTGGGAAGCTGGGAGACTACACGGAGTCATCTCTAAGTAAATGCTGGCTGACCCCCAGGCTAGCCATTCCTGAACCTCATCCACCCTTCATAGATAAAACACTTGAATATGTGCAAAGACCTCACAGGCTGGAGAAAAGTGGAGCCACTCCAGCGACAGCATGCTTACTGACGTGGCTCCTGTAGGTCAGGCAGAATGGTCCTGGCCTGGGTGATCTGGAAGCTTTGCACTTTCCTACCTGAGTTACTCCTCCTGTGCTGCTCCCATTGCCTGTTTTCTTGCTTCCTCATTTCTGCCTGAGAAGATTTCCAACAGCAGGAACAGGTGACACAGCCCATCCTTAGGAAGTGACAGCTTAGCACCTCCTGCAGAAGGTCCAGCAGAGCCCAACACAGACCCAATCCCCCGAAACACTATGGGCCCTCACTCTCTCTTATCAAGCCAACCCTGCAAGATCTAAGCAGAAAGACAGCATCAGGTACAGCTGCAGGCACTTGAGGGGGTTTATATAGACCTCAACCCAGGCACACATCCAAAGGGCAGGCCAGTCAGGTCAGCCAATCTGCCCACCTGGGCTTGTGGTTTCAGAAAATGGGCCTCGTTGTCCTGGCCAGGGTTCCAGGAACAGGTGTGGGTCCTTTGGGTCAGGATGGATATGGGGCTGCTGCTCTGACTTGTTTTCTCATCTTCTTATCTGACCTATAAGTGGGAGAGGATTTCAGGAAGGCCTTCTTCTAATGAGAGGGACCCAGGGGTCAGGGAGAGGATGGGTGGTGGGTGGAGACAGACTCAGTGCCCAGGTGCTATGGGACCCTCTGGAAAACCTGCTGGAAGGAGGCTGCAACCAGTGAAGCCCAAGGTCACAAAACTATCCTGAAGCTGCTGCATGTTACCTCAGGTCCTCCTCTGAGGGTCTCAAGGTCAGATCTGTCCAACAGAGGAGCTGGGGGCTCTTTGCAGTGAGGGCTCTGTGAACAGCTCCTGGGTGCTGAGCCCTGCAGGATACCTGCCCAGGTGAGCCCCATATCCTGGGAGGCACCTGCCCATAAGAACCATGTATCCTGGGAGGGGCGAGTGAACAAGTATTCTCTCTGTGCAGTTATCACAGATTAGCTTAGTGACTCTCACGTGGGCAGTGCTGGAATTAGATGAGAACAAGGACATGTTGGGGGACGTTCCCTGAAACACCCCCAGGCCCATCCAGAGTGAAGAGTTCAGTAGGTGGGTACTGGTTGCTGTGTTGGGGTGGGAGGTTTCATGGGTGCCTCTTGTTTCTTCACCTGACACCACAGAGGCCTCTGCAGGACACAGAAGACAGCCTGCCCAGGGACGGTGTGAGCCCCTGGCGACCAGGCATGGGAAGTGAGAGGGAAGGACCAGGCTGAGGGGGCCTTTCTGCTCTGAGTTGGGAGTGGACAAGCAAGTGGTGAGTGTGATCTAGGAAAGTGGCTCTGGTGATGGGAGGCTTGTTGAGGCCGTCTGAGTACGAGTTGGAAAAGAATGTTCAGACATAGAGCATTTCAGAAGGGAGTGAGTTTGTATTAAGAACAAAGAGCAGAGATAAAGTGGGCACTGTGGGCTCAGGGGGCCAACCACCTGACAGACTAGGGAAAGTTGACTGATTTCCTGGGTTAAGAGCCAATTTTTACAGTTTCAAGGCAAAGAAAATTCCTACTGGAAGGTTGATATTAGGTGATTGGGTGGGGTACCATAAGGTGTTTACTGGAGTGGGCATCCTTGCCTGGTAGGGAGTCAGGAAGCTCATTAGCGATGATCAGGTGCTTTTGGCAACGGTTGCAAAGGGGGCCCAGTCCGATTCACAGGTGACCTTGGTTCTGGGGCCCACTTCTATGGCCTTGGTGTGAGGACTCCCAGTTGTGGCCTTGGGGAAGGAGTCACCTCAACAAGACTGACCCTGCTTCAGAGTAAAAGTTCCATCAAGTTTTCCCTGCAGGAGAGATCTAGTGATCCTAGATCTGTTTGGAAAAGTCTTGGACACTGCAGGGACACATACTGAGTGTGAAACTGGATATTGAACCTTGTTGGCAAAACTCACCTTTTCTCTCTGTTGGCATTAAAAGGGTGTGGGCTGACAGCTACCTGAGAATCCATCCAATTGACAATTTCCTATTTACAACATAAATGAGTTTGGTCAAATTATTTCTATTTCTATGCAAACAGGCAGCTTGCAACACCTTGTGGCAGGATCATTTCCAATAGATTGTCAACTAATCAAGGTAACAACATTATGACACTCAACACATTTAGATATAATTTCCTAAGCCTTTTTCTTGAGGGACAGACCCAATATGAGCTAGGAATGTGTTCAAAAGGCTCAGAAAGTGCAGGAAAATACACTGGCTATGACTGGAAATTAGGGTCTCTGTGCAAACCTGGAGTTCTGACATCTTACAATCTAGACAGTTCCTGATAGACAGATGCATGAAAAACACTCTACTTTTATGTTTTTCTTTCATCAAAGGAACATGGATTTCCTAGCATTCTGTGTGCTGAGAGTAACTCACTGCTCTAAAATGCTTGCTTGGACTTCATTTTTCAGTAAGAACTTCCCCTGACTGTGTTACAGTCAGGACGGTCCCACACTCACAGGGAAAAAGCAAACTAACATCCAAACGTTTGTTCCATCAGGTTTTCTCTGTAGGAGAGATCCAGTAATCCTAGGTCTGTCTGGAAAATGCTTGGGTAGTGCATGGACACATACTGAGTGTGAAGCTGGATCCTGGACCTTGTTGGCTAAATCAGCATTTTCTTTCAGGTGGTCCTAAAATGGTGCAGAGTAGCAACTGCCTGAAGATCCATCCAATTGCTGTTTTCTTACTTGTGACAGCAATATCTTTGGTCAGACCTCTTGGATTTCTGCAGCAAACATGGGACTTTCAATTCCTTGCCACTGGATCATTTCCAATGGCAGGTAAACTCATTAGGTAACCAGACTCGATGGCATTCAGCACTCTCAGACACACTCCTACAGCCTGTTTCTTCATAGACAGTCCCAGGATGACCTAGGAATGGGTTCGCTAGTATCAGAAATGTGAGCAAACATACTGGCTGTGACTCTGAAAATTAGGTGCTCTGTGCAAATCTGGAGTTTTAACATTTTAGAATCTAGACAGTTTCTGATAGATGTCTGAAATACACTCCTTTTTATTTTTTGCCTTTCATTCCTCAAAGAAACACAGATGTCACAGCATTATGTTTGCTGAGAGTGACAGACTGCTTGGAAATTCTTGCCTGGAAGTCATTTTGAAGTAACAATTTCCCCTCCCCTGTGTTACCATGGGAAATGCCCCCACACTGACAGAGAAAAGTAAACAAATGTCAAAACATCTGTTCCGTGAAGTCCCCTGTAGGAGGGATCCAGTGATCCTAAGTCTGTCTGGAAAATTCTTGGATAGTGCTTGGACACATGCTCAGTGTGAACCTGGATTCTGGACCTTGTTGGCAAATTAGAATTTTCTCTGTGTTGGCCACAGTAGGCTGGGGTTTAGCAACTCCTTGAAAATCAGTACACTTGCTCTTTTCCCACTAACGACAGCAATAGCTTTGGTCAAAACACTGGAATTGCTGAAGCAAGCAGGCAGCGTGCAACTCCTTGTGGCAAGATCATTTCCATTGGAATGCCAATTAAACTACTTAGAAACAGTATGGCACTCAGCTGTGTCAGACACACTCCTCCAGACTCTCTCCTCATGGTGTGTCCCAGTAAGATAGAGTACTGTGCTCATGAACCATGGAAAGTTTAGGGAAACTTACTGGCTGTGTCTCTGGAATTGAGGGCATCTGTGGAAGCGTGGTCTTCTCACATCTTAGAATCCAGACAGCAGTCATGGATAGAGAGATGCCTGAAAAGCACCCTATTCATTGCCGCTCATTCCACGAGTGAACACAGGTGTCCCAGTATTCTGTTTGCTGAGAGTAACCCGCTAAGTGGAAACCCTTGCCTGGAAGTCATTTTTAAGTAAAAATTTCCCCTCACGTGTGTTACACTAGGGAAGGCTCCCACACTCACAGGGAAAAGCAAGCAAACATCAAAATGTCTCTTCCATCAATTTTTCTCTGTCAGAAGGATCCAATGGCCCCAGGTCTCTCTGGAAATTTCTTGGATACTGCAAGGGAAACATACTGACTGTGAACCTGAATATTTGACCTTCTTGGCAAAATTAGCATTGTCTCTCTTTTGGCACTAACAGGATATGCGCTGGCAGCGGCCTGAAAATCCTTCCAATTGATATTTTCCTACTTCTGACATCAATAGGTTTGGTCAAATCTTTCAGGTTTCTGACACAAGCAGGTGGCTTGCAACCCCATCGAGCTGGATCATTTCCATTAAAATGTCAAATAATCTAGGTAACAACAGTATGGCTCTCAGCAATCTTAGATAATTTCACAGCCAGTTTCCTCTGAATCAGACCCAATAGGAGCCAGGAATGTGTTCATAAGGCTCTGAAAGTGCAATGAAATATACTGGCTATGACTTTGGAAATTAGGCCCTGTGTGCAAACCTGGAGTTCTCACATCTTAGACTTTAGATAGTTCCTGACAGATAGATGCCTGAAAAACACCCACTTTTATGTCTTTCATGCATTTAAGTAACATAGTTATCCCAGATTTCTGTGTGATGAGAGTAACACACTGGTTGAAAATCCTTGCTTGAAGGTGATTTTTCAGTAACAATTTCCCATGACTGTGTTACTGTAGGGAAGACCCCCAAACTCACAGGAAAAAGAAAACAACCAACCAAATGTCTATTCTATAAAGTTTTCTCTTTAGGAGAGATCCAATGATCCTCTGCCTGTCTGGAAAATTCTTGGATACTACAGGGACACATACTGAGTGTGAATCTGCATCCTTGAATCTGTTGGCAAAATTAGCAATTTTTGTCGGTTGGATCTAAAAGAGTGCGGCCTTAGCAACTGCCTGAAGATTCATCCAATTGGTCTCTTCCTAATAATGACAGTGATAACATTGGTCAAACCTTTGAGGTTTCTAAAGTAAGCAGGCGGCTCACTACTCCTATCTGCTGGCCCATTTCCAGTGTAATGTCACCTCATCTAGTTAAGCACTGTATGGCACCCAGCCCTCTCAGACATACTCCTGCATCCTGTTTCCTCATGGGCAGGCCCAGTTTGAATAAGGAATGTGTTTAAAGCCTTGGAAGGTGCAGGGAAACACAGTACCCTAACTCTGGAAGTTAGGACCCTGGGAAAGCCTTGAAGTCTCATGCCTTGAGTTCTAGACAGTTCCTGATAGATAGAGGCCTAAAAATACACTCCGTATGGATGCCTTTCCGTCCTCGAAGGAACATAGCTTTCCCAACATTCTGTGTGCTGAGAGACACACGGTGCTTGAAAACACTTGCTTGTAGGCCATTGGTCAGTAGAAAATTTCCCTGAAGGTGCAATGGTAGGGAAGGCTCCCACACTCACTGGGAAAGGCAAACCAACATCCAAACGTGTACTCCATAACATTTTGTCTTTAGGGGCGATCAAGTGAGCCTAGGTCTGTCTGGAGAATTCGTGGGTATTGTGGGGACACATCATGAGTGTGAACTTGTATATATGAACTTGGTGGCAAAATTCTCATTTTCATCTCCCACACTCATTTTGGGACCACATTGGTTCTAAAATGGTGCAGTGTAGCAAATCCTTGAAAATCCATCCAATTGCTGTTTTCTTACTTTTGACAGTGATAGATTTGTCCACCCTTTGGAATTTCTGAAGCAAGCAGGTTGCTCACCACTCCAGCCACTAACTGATTTCCATTGTACTGGCACCTCATGCAGGTAAGCACAGTATGCTGCCCAACACACTCGGATACACTCGTGCAGCCTGTTTCTTCAGGAGCAGTCCCAGTATATACTTGGAAAGTGTTTACAAGGCTTGAAAAGTTCATGGAAACACACTGCCCTGACTCTGGGTGTTAGGATCCCTAGGAAAGACTGAAGGTCTCACGACTTAGAATGTAGACAGCTCCTGATAGATAGAGGGCTGAAAGCACTCTCTGTTGATGCATTTCTTTTCTTGAAGGAACACAACTTTCCAAACATTTTGTGTGCAGAGAGACACACACGGCTTGAATATGCTGGCATGGAGGTCATTTTTCAGTAGCACGTTCCCCTGATGGTGTGACCATGGGGATGCCGCACTCTCCATTTTTAGAGAAAGACAAATTAGCATTCAAACGTCTGTTCCATCACATTTTCTCAGTAGGATCGATCCACTGAGGCTAGTTCTGTCTGGAAACTTTGTGGATACTGCATGGAGACATCCTGAGTCTGGACATGGATACCGGATTTGGGGGCAAAAATAATATTTTTTCTCTTGATTTGGGAAAATGCTACGGCCTTGCAACTGCTTGGAAATCCATCCAATTGCTGTTTTCTTCCTTCTGACAATGATAGCTTTGGTCCATCCTTTGGGATTTCTGAATCAAGCAGGCGACTCACCACTCCTACCCTCTGGCCCATTCCCAGAGGAATGTCATCTCATCTAGGTAAGCACAGTATTGGTACCATACAATCTCAGACACTCTCCTACAGTCTGTTTCCTCATGGGCCATCCCTATATGAGCTAGGATGTCTTTGGGAGGCTTGGAAGGTGTAGGAAAAATAGTGCCTTGACTCTGGTAGTTAGGTCCCCTGGACAAGCCTGGAGGTCAATGTTAGATTCTAGACAGTTACTAATAGATATAGGCCTAATAACACACTCTCTGTTGATGCCTTTTCTTCCTTGAAGAAACATACTTTTCCCTGCATTCTCTGTGCTGGGGATCACACACTGCTTGAGAACGCTCTTTGGAGGTCATTTTTCAGTAGAAACTTCCTCTGACAGTGTAACCTTAGGGAAGGCCCCCACACTCACTGGAAAAGGCAAACCAACATCCAAACTTCTGTTGCATCACATTTTGTCTCTAGGAGTGATCCAGAGAGCCTAGGTCTGTCTGGAAAATCGTGTATACTGCAGGACCACATCCTAAGTGTGAACCTGGATACTGGAACTGGTGGCACAATTCACATTTCTCTTTCGGTTTGTCCTAAAACTGTGTGGCCTGGCACCTGCTTGAAAATCCATCTAATTGCTGTTTTCTTACTTTGAAGAGCAATAACTTTGGTTCACCCTTTGGGATTTCTGAAGCAAGCAAGGAGATCACCACTCCTAGTCATGGGCCTATTTCCAGTGGAATGTCACCTTATCTAAGTAAGCACATAATGGCCCCTCTGTATACTCAGACACACGCCCACAGTCTGTGTCCTCATGGACAGTCCCAGTGTGACCTAGGAATATGTTTACAAAGCATTAAAAGGGCAAGGAAGACACTGCCCTGACTCTGGAAGTTCCGTTCTCTGGGAAGGCTGGAGGGCTCTTGTTAGAATCAAGACAGTTCTTCATAGATAGAGCCCTGAAAACACACTCTCTGTTGATACCCTTCCTTCCTCGAAGAAACAGTACTTTCCCAGTATTCTGTGAACTGAGAGTCACACATTGCTTGAAACCGTTTGCTTGCAGGTCATTTTTCAGTAGCAATTTCTTGTGATGTTGTGACAGTAAGGATGTCCTCTACACTCACAGGGTAAGGCAATCCAAGATCCAAACATCTGTTCCATCACATTTTCTCTATCAGAGCAGCCAGTGAGCCTAGGTCTTTGTGAAATATGGGTAGATACAGCAGAGACACCTCCTGAGTCTGACAGTGGATACCGGAACTTGATGGTCAAATTTGCAACTGCTAGAAAATCCATACAATTGCTTTTTTTTTTTTTTTTTAATTTCTAACAGTGGTCACTTTTGACCCACCTTTGGGATTTCAGAAGCAAGAAGGTAGCTCGCAAGTGCTGCTGATGGCCTATTTGCAATGGAATGTCACCTCACCTGGGTAACAACAGCATGGCACCCTGCAGTCTGAACACATTCCTGCAGCCTGTTTCCTCATGGGCAGTTCTGGGATGATGTAGGAAGGTGGTTAAAAGCCTGCGTTAGTGCAGGGAAACACACTGCCCTGACTCTGCAAGTTAGGTCCTCAGGGTAAGACTGGAGGTCTCACATCTTAGAAATCTAGACAATTCTTGATAGATAAAGGACTGAAAATTCATTCTCTGCTGATGCCTGTCTTTCCTTGAAGGAACATTGTTTTCCCAACATTCTGCTTCCTGAGTGTCACACACTTGCTTGGAGGTCATTTATCACTAAGAATTTCCCCCTGAAGATGTGACTGGAGGGAAAGCCCCACAAACACAATAAAAGGGAACCACATTCAAATGTCTGTTCCATCACGTTTGCTCTGTAGGTGAGATATAGTGAGCCTAGTCCTATCTGGAAAATTCTTGGATACTGCAGGGACACATCATGAATGTGAATCTTGATAGCAGATCTTGGTGGCAAAATTTGCATTATCCTCTCCATTGGGCTTAAAACGTTGTGGCCTAACAACTGCTTGAAAGTTCATTTAATATCTGTTTTCTTACTTCTGACAATGATAGCTTTGTTCCAGCTTTCTGGATTTCTGAAGCAACAGGCGGTTCATAACTCCTAGTCCCTGGCCCATTTCCAGTGGAATGTCAGTTCATTTGGTAAGGGCAGAATGACACACAGCACACACGGACACTCTTCCATCGCCTGTTTCATCATGGACATTCCTGAGTGATCTTGGAATGTGCTTACAAGGCTCAAAATTTGCAGGGAAACACTGCCCAGACTCTGGAAGATGGGTCCTCTGGACAAGCCTGGAGATCTCACATCTTAGAATATAGACAGATCCTGATAGATAGAGGCCTGAAAACACACTCTCTATTGATGCCTTTCCTTCCTCAAATGAACGTAGCTTTCCCAGAATTCTGTGTGCTGAGAGTCACATACTGCTTGAAAATGCTTGCCTGGAAGTTGTTTTTCAGTAGCAATTTCCCTTGATGGTTTGACCATAGGGAAGTCCACCACACTCACAGGAAAAGGCAAAACATCATCCAAACGTCTGTTCCATCATGTTTCTCTGTAGGAGAGATCCTAGGGTTAGGGTTAGGGTTAGGGTTTGCCTAGGTCTGTCTTGAAAATTCTTCAGTGCTGTGGGGACACATCCTGCGTGTGAACCTGGGTAATGGACCTTGGTGGCAAATTTCGCATTTTCCTCTAGGTTGGCCCTAAAATGTTGGGAAAGCAATGGCCCTTTGAGTAAGGAAAGGCGTCACCAGAGAGTGTGTTTCCAGGCCTCTATCTATTAGGAACTGTCTAGATTGTAAGACGTGAGACCTCCAGTCTTGCCCAGATGACCTAACATCCCGAGTCAGGGGATATGTTTCCATACAATCTCTGAGCCTTGTAAATACATTCCTAGGTCATACCAGGACTGCCAAGGAGGAAACAGGCTGTCAGAGTGTGTCTGAGAGAGCTGGGTGCCATGTGGTGCTACCTATATTATGTGACATTTCACAGGAAAGGGACCACCAGATAGAAGTGGCAAGCAGACTGCTTGCTTCAGAAATTACATGGGTGAACCATATCTGTCACTGTCAGAAATAAGAAAACAAGTACTGGATGAATATTTAAGCAGTGGTTATGCCAAACCATTTTAGTGCCAACTGAGAGAAAAAGGTGAATTTTGTCCTGTATTCAGGTTCACACTCAGGATGTGACCCCACAGGATCCAAACTTTTCCAGATAGACCTGGGTTCACTGGACCTCTCTAACAGAGAAAACGTGATGGAACAGGTATTTGGATGCTTGCTTGTCTTGTGATTGTGGGCGCTTCCCTACTGTCACAGTCTCTGGGGAAATTGCCACTGAAAAATGAACTCCAAGCAAATGTTTTCAAGCAGTGTGTGACTCTCAGCACACAGTACACTGGGAAAGTTATGTTCCTTCAATGAAGGAAAGGCATCAACAGAGAGTGTGTTTTTTATAGCAGGAACTGTTCAGCTTCTAAGATGTGAGAGCTCAGGCCTGATTAAAGGACCTAAGTTCCAGAGTCAGGACAGTGTGTCTTGCTGCACTTTCTGAGACTTCTAAATGCATTCCTAGGGCATACCAGGTCTGCTCCTAAGGAAGGATGCTGAGGGAGTGTATCAGACTGTGCTGGGTGAAATACTGTGGTCACATAGATGAGGTGTCATTCCACTGGAAATGGGCCTGCAGCTAGGAGTTGCAAGTCATTCACATGCTTCAAAAATCCCAAAGGGTGAACCAAAGCTAGCATTGTCAGAAGGAAGAAAACAACATTCAGATGGAATTTCAAGCAGTTGCTGGGCGGCACTCTTTTAGGGCCAAGTGAGAGAAAAATGCATATTTTAACACCAACGTCTGGTATCCAGATTCAAACATAGGTGTTTCCCCGCAGTGTCCACGGATTTTCTAAATAGACTTACATTGATGAATGGCCCCACCAAGAAAACGTGATTGAACAGATGTTTGGAAGTGCTTTTGAACTTACCTGTGAGTGTGGCGCCTTCCCTACAGTCACACCTCCAGGGGAAATTGCTAATGAAAAATGACCTCCAACAAGCGTTTTCAAGGAGTGTGTGACACTCAGCACACAGAATGTTGAGGAAGCTATATTCCTTTGAGGAAGGAAAGGCATCTCGAGAGAATATGTTATCAGGCCTCTACCTGTCATGAACTGTCTAGATTCAAACATGTGAGTCCTCCAAGTTTCCCAGAGGACCTAAATACCAGAGTCAGGGCAGTGTGTTTCCCACCACTTTCTGAGATTTGTAAACACATTCCTAGGTCAAACCAGATCTGACCATAAAATTCATGCTGCAAGAGTGTGTCTCAGCGTGCTGGGTGACATATTGTGCTAACCTAGATGAGATGACATCTCCCTGGAAAGGGGCCAGTGGCTTGGAGTGGAGAGCCTCCTGCTTGATTCATAAATCCCAAAGGGTGCACCAACACTATCACTGTCAGAAGTAAGAAAACAGCAATTAGATGCATTTTCAGGCAGTAACTAGGTTTAACCGTTTTAGGGCCAACTGAGAAAACAATGGAAATTTTGCTGCCAAGGTCCAGTATCCAGGTTCAAACATAGGGTGTGTAGGAACAGTATCCATGAGCATTCTAGACAGTTAGGTTGAATGGATTGCTCCTATCAAGAAAACGTGATTGAGCAGACGTCTGGATGATCCTTTGCCTTTTCCTGTGGGTGTGGCGGTCTTCCCTAAGGTCACAACATCAGGGGAAGTTGCTACTGAAAAATTACTTCTAACAAGCCTTTTCAAGCAGTTTGTGACTCTGAGCACACAAAAAGCTGGGAAAATTATGTTCCATCCAGGAAGGTAAGGCATCAACAGAGAGTGTTTTATCGGGCCTCTGTGTATCACAAACTGTATAGACTCAAAGATGTGAGACTTCCAGGTTTGCCCTGAGGACCCAAATTCCAGAGTCAGAGCATTGTATTTCCCTACACTTTCTGAGATTGCATCCAAGTACCATATTTTGGACTCGATTGTTGACCATGATGGCTACTCCATTTCTTTTAAGCGGTTCCTGCCCACAGTAGTAGATATAATGGTCATCTGAGTTAAATTCACCCATTCCTGTCCATTATAATTTGCTGATTCCTAGAATGTCGACATTCACTCTTGCCACATCCTGTTTGACCACTTCCAATTTGCCTTGATTCAAGGACCTAACATTCCAGGTTCCTATGCGATATTGCTCTTTACAGCATTGGACCTTGCTTCTATCACCAGTCACATCCACAACTGGGTATTGTTTTTGCTTTGGCTCCATCCCTTCATTCTTTCTGGAGTTATTTCTCCACTGAACTCCAGTAGGATATTGGACACCTACCGACCTGGGGAGTTCCTCTTTCAGTATCCTATCATTTTGCCTTTTCATACTGTTCATGGGGTCCTCAAGGCAAGAATACTGAAGTGGTTTGCCATTCCCTTCTCCAGTGGACTACATTCTGTCAGACCTGTCCACCATGACCCGTCCGTCTTGGGTGGCTCCACACGTCATGGCTTAGTTTCATTGAGTTAGACAAGGTTATGGTCCATGTGATCAGATTGGCTAGTTTTCTGTGATTATGATTTCAGTGTCTGCCCTTTGATGCCCTCTCACAACACCTACCATCTTATTTGAGTTTCTCTTACCTTGGACGTGGGGTATCTCTTTACAGCTGCTCCAGCAAAGCACAGCCACTCCTCCTTACCTTGGACAATGGGTATCTCCTCAGGCCGCCCCTCCTGACCTTGAATGTGGAGTAGCTCCTCTCGGTCCTCCTGCACCCGTGCAGCTGCTGCTCTGTGGACGTGGGATTGCTTCTCTTGGCCACAGCCCCTGACCTTGGGCATGGGGTAGCTCATCTCAGCCACCTCCCCTGACCTCAGGCATGAGGTAGCTCCTCTCGGCTGCTGCCCCTGGTCTCGGACATGGGGTGGCTCCCCTCAGCCACTACCTCTGACCTTGGGCGAGAGATAGCTCCTCATGGCCATGCTTCTGCATGGTCCGTCACAGCCTGCACCATTTGAATGCCGAGTTCCAAAGAATAGCAAGGAGAGATAAGAAAGCCTTACTCTGATCAATGCAAAGAAATGGAGAATAACAACAGAATGGGAAAGACTAGAGATCTCTTCAAGAAAATTAGAGATACCAAAGGAACATTCCATGTGAAGATTGGGTTCAATAAAGGACAGAAATGCTATGCATCTAACAGAAGCAGAAGCTGTTAAGAAGAGGTGGCAAGAATACACAGAACAACTGTACAAAAAAAGATCTTCATGACCCAGATAGTTATGATGGCGTGATCAGTCACCTAGAGTCAGACATCCTGGAATGTGAGGTCAAGTGGGCCTTAGAAAGCATCACTACAAACAAAACTAGTGGAGGTGATGGAATTCCAGTTAAGCTATTTCAAATCCTAAAAGATGATGCTGTGAAAGTGCTGTACTCAATAGGTCAGCAAATTTGGAAAACTCAGCAGTGGCCACATGACTGGAAAAGATCAGTTTTCATTCCAATTCCAAAGAAAGGCAATAACAAAGAATGCTCAAACTACTGCACAATTGCACTCATCTCACACGCTAGTAAAGTAATGCTCAAAATTCTCCAAGCCAGGCTTCAGCAATACATGAGCCGTGAACTTCCAGATGTTCAAGCTGGTTTTAGAAAAGGCAGAGGAACCAGAGATCAAACTGCCAACATCTGCTGGATCATTGAAAAAGCAAGAGAGTCCCAGAAAACATATATTTCTGCTATATTGACTACGCCAAAGCCTTTGATTGTGTGTATCACAATAAACTGTGGAAAATTCTGAAAGAGATGGGACTACCAGACCACCTGACCTGTCTCTTGAGAAACCTATGTGCAAGTCAGGAAGCAACAGTTAGAACTGGACATGGAACAACAGATTGGTTTCAAATAGGAAAAGGAGTATGTCAAGGCTGTATATTGTCTCCCTGCTTATTTAACTTATATGCCGAGTACATCATGAGAAACACTGGGTTGGAAGAAGCACAAGCTGGAATCAAGACTGCCAGAAAAAACATCAGTAACCTCAGATATGCATATGATACCACCCTTATGGCAGAAAGTGAAGAGGAACTAAAAAACCTCTTGATGAAAGTGAAAAAGGAGAGTGAAAAAGTTGGCTTACAGCTCAATATTCAGAAAACTAAGATCATGGCATCTGGTCCCATCACTTCATGAGAAAGAGATTGGGAAACAGTAGAAACAGTGTCATACTTTATTTTGGGGGGCTCCAAAATCACTGCAGATGGTGATTGCAGCCATGAAATTAGAAGATGCTTACTTCTTGGAAGGGTTAAGACCAACCTAGATAGCATATTAAAAAGTGGAGACATTTCTTTGCCAACAAAGCTCCATCTGGTCAAGGCTATGGTTTATCCAGTGGTCATGTATGGATGTACGAGTTGGACTGTGAAGAAAGCTGAACACTGAAGAATTGATGCTTTTGAACTGTGGTGTTGGAGAAGACTCTTGAGAGTCCCTTGGACTGCAAGGACATCCAACCAGTCCATCCTAAAGGAGATCAGTCCTGGGTGTTCTTTGGAAAGACTGATGCTGAAACTGAAACTCCAGTACTTTGGCCACCTGATGTGAAGAGTTGACTCATTGGAAAAGACCCTGATGCTGGGAGGGCTTGGGGGCAGGAGGAGAAGAGGATGACAGAGGATGAGATGGCTGGATGTCATCACCAACTCGATGGTCATGAGTTTGTGTAAGCTCCGGGAGTTGGTGATGGACAGGGAGGCCTGGTGTGCTTCGATTCATGGGGTCCCAAAGAGTCGAATACAGCTGAGCGTCTGAACGGAACTGAACTCTTTCTGAGCATTGTAAACACATTCCTAGGTCATACCAGAAGTGCCCTTAAGAAAAAACAGGCTGCAGGAAGATTTCTGAGATTGCTGGGTGCCATGCTGCACTTACCAAGATGATGTAGCATTCCACTGTAATTGGGCGAGCGGCTACGAGTTGCTAGCTGCTTACTTGCTTCAGAAATCCCAAAGGGTGTACCAAGTGATCACTGCCAGAAGTAAGAAACCAGCAGCTAAATGCATTTCCAGGTAGTTGTTATGCTCTACTGTTTTTGGCCAACTGAGAGAGAAAGGTGAATTTTGCCACCAAGGTCCACTGTCCATGTTCACACCTAGGATGTGTCCACTCAGGATCCAAGAATTTCCCAGACAGACCTAGGCACACTGAATCTCCACTACAGAGAAAACATGATGGAACTGACCTTTGGTTGTTGCTTTTCCTTTTCCTGTGAGTTTGGTGGCCTTCCCTATGGTCACACTATCAGGAGCAATTGCTAATGAAAAAGGACTTCCAACAAGTGTTTTCAAGCAGTATGTGACTCTATGGACATGGAATACTGGAAACCTACGTTCCATTGAGGAAGGAAATGTATTTATAGACAGTGTGTTTTCAAGAATCTGTCTATTAGGAACTGTCTAGCTTCAAAGATGTGAATTCTCCATATTTGCCCAGAGGACCTCAATTCCAAAGTCAGGGCAATGTGTTTTCCTGCACTTTTTGAGCTTTGTAAATACATTTCTTGGTCATACCAGGAATGCCCATGAGGAAACAGGCTCTCTATATGAGGAACTGTCTAGATACTAAGATATGAGACCTCTAGGTTGGTACAGAGGACCTAAATTTCAGAGCAAGGGCAGTGTGTTTTTGAGCATTTTCTGAGCTTTGTAAACACATTTCTGAGTAACGCCAGGTCTGCTCATGAGAAAACAGGCTTCAGGTGTGTGTCTGAGGGTGCTGAGTACCATACTGTGCTTACCTAGATGAGGTAACTTTCCATGGCAAATCGGCACGTGACCAGGAGTTGTGAGCCATCAACTTGCTTCAGAAATCTTGAATGGTGGACTAAAGTTTGCACTGTCAGAAGTAAGAAAAAAGTAATTGGGTGGATTTTCAAGCAATTGCTAGCCACACCTCTTTATGGCTCCAGAGAGATAAATACAAATTGTGCACCCTAGGCCCTTTATTCAGGTTCACACACGGGATGTGTTCCCTCGTGATTCAAGAAATTTCCAGACAGACCTTTGCTCCCCAGAGTTCTTCTACAGAGAAAACTGGTTGGAACAGCCATTTGGATGTTGCTTTGCCTTTCCCTGTGAGTGTGGGGCCGCTACTTATGGTCACAGCCTCAAGGAGATATTGCCACTGAAAATAGACTCGCAAGCAAGCACTTTTCAAGCAGAGTGTGACTCTCAGGTCGCAGAATGTGAAGAAAGCTATCTTCCTTTGAGGAAGGAAAGACGTCCACAGAGAGTGTGTTTTCAAACCTCTATCTTGCAGGAAATTTTGAGCTTCTAAAACATGAGACCAGCAGGTCTGCTGAGAGGACCTATATTCCTGAGTCAGGGCCGTGTGTCTCCCTGTAATTTCCGAGTCTGACAAACACATTCCTAGATCATAACGGTACTGACCATGAGAAAGCTGGCAGCAGGAGTGTGTCTGAAAGGGCTGAGTGCCTTACTGTGGTCAACTGTGTGAGGTGACATTCCAGTGACAGGCTCAAAGCTCCAAGGTGTGAGCCACCCGCTTGCTTCAGAAACCCCAAAAGGTAGAGCAAAGCTAGCTCTGTCAGAGGTAAGAAAAGAGCAATTGGATGGATTTTCAAGCTGTTGCTAGGCCGAACCACTTTAGGGCCCCCTGAGAGAAAAATGTGAATTGTGCCCTGTAGGTCAGGTATCCAGGTTCAAACACAGGGTGTGTCCCAGCAGGATCCAAGAATTTTCCACAGAACTAGGCTCACTAGACCTCTCCTGCTGGGAAAATGGGATGGAACAGACATTGGAAGTTGGTTTGCCCCTCCCTATTGTCACAGACTCAAGGAGAAAGTGCCCCTGAAAGATGACCTCCAAGCAAGCACTTTTCAAGCAGTGTGTGACTCTCAGTTCACAGAATGCAGGGAAAGATATCTTCCCTCAAGGAAAGAAAGGCATCAAAAGAGAGTGTATTCTCAACCCTCTATCTTGCAGGAACTGTTTAGCTTCCCAGATGGGAGGCCTCCAGTAGTGCTCAGAGGAACTAAATTCCAGAGTCAAGGCCATGTTTCTCCCTGCACTTTCCAAGCCTTGCAAAGCCATTCCTAGGTTATACCAGTACTGCACATGAGGAAGCAGTCTGCGAGAGTGTGTCCAAGAGGACTAGGTTCCTCACTATACTCACTTCAGCGAGGTGGCATTCCACTGTAAAAAGGCCCACAGCTGGGAGTTGAAATTCACCCACTTGCTTCAGAAATCAAAAAGGAAGGAGCAAATCTAGCTCTCTCAGAATCAAGAAAAGAGCAAGTGGATGGATTTTCAAGCTGTTGCTAGGCTACATTGCTTTAAGGTCCACAGAGAGAAACACAAATTGTGCCCCCTCATTCTGGTATCCTGGTTCACAAACAGGGTGTGTCCCCAAAGGATCCAAGAATTTTCCAGACAGACTTACGTTCACTAGAGTTCTCCTACAGAGAAAACGGGATGGAACAGACATTTAGATATTGCCTTGTCTTTCCCAGTGAGTGTGGAACCCCTCTGTTTGACTACAGCCCCAAGTGGAAATTACCATTGAAAACTCATGTCTAAGCGAGCACTTTTCAAGCACTGTGTGACTCTCAGTTCGCAGGATACTGGCAAACCTATATTTCTTCAAGGAAGGAAAGGCATCCACAGAGAGTGTGTTTTCAAACCTGTCCCTTGCAGGAACTCTTTAGCTCCTAAGACATGAACCCTCTAGTTCTGCTCAGAGGACCTAAATTCGAGAGCCTGTGCCCTGTGTCTTGGTGCATTTTCCCACCTTTCAAACACATATCTAGGTGATACTGGTACTGCCCTTGAGGAAGCAGACTGTGGGAATATGTCTCAGAGTGCTGGGTCCCTTACTGTGGTCACCTCTGTAAGGTGACACTCCAGTGTAAATAGGCCCAAAGATAGGAGTTGCGAGCCGCCCATGTGCTTCAGAAACCCCAGGGGTGGAACAAAGTTAGCTCTGTCAAAAGTAAGAAAATGGCAATTGGACGGATTTTCAAGATGTGGATAGGTTACACCACTTTAGGGCCACCCGAGAAAAATATGCAAATTTGAACCTGGGTGTCCAGATTAACGCACAGGGTGTTTCCCCACATGATCCAAGAATTTTTCAGACAGACCTAGGTTCACTGGAGCTCTCCTGCAGAGGAAACATACATCCAGAGTCTCCAGTGTGAACCCTCCAAAATCTATACCTGGTGTCACGAATCCACAGTCTCCAGGATGACCCTACCCTCAAGATCCTGTACCTGGGGTCACAAGTCCACTATTTCCATGTCGAGTCCACCTCCAAGAACTTGAACTTGTGGTCACATGTCCAGAGTCTTCAGGGTGACCCCACCTCCCCGAAGCTACTGGTGTGAAGCATCCACAGTTTTAAGGATGGACCCAATTCCCAGAACCTGTAGCTGGGGTCACACTTCCAAATTCTAAGGGTTACCCCACCTCCCACACATTGAACCTGGTTTCCCATGTCCCTGTTAGCCAAGGTTACCCTCTCCATGACCCTGTAATGGGGATCACATGTCCACAGTCTGCTGTGTGTCGTCACTTCCCAGACCCTTCACCTAGAGTCACAATCACAGTTTCCAGGTTACTCCTTTGCAGACCCTGCACCTGGAGTCACTTATCCACAGTCTCCAGGGTGACTCATTCAAAACCCCACACTGGGGCTCACATGACCACAGTCTCCAGGGTGACCCAAGCACCCAGATCCTGCACCCAGGGTCACATATCCACAGGCTCCAGGGTGTACCTCTTGCAGACCCTGCACCTGGGGTCACATATCTACAGCCTCCAGTGTGATCCCCATCCCCAGACCTGATTTGGGTGAGAAATATCCATAGTCTCCAGACTCACACCTTGGATCACATATCCACAGTCTCCAGAGTCACACCTTGGGTCACATAGCCATAGTCAGCAGGGTGAACTCACCTCCCAGAGCCTGTACATGGTGTCAAATGTGCACATTCTCCAGGGTTACCACCCTTCCAACATGCTGTACCTGGGTCAAAAGCCCACAATCTCAAGGGTGACCCCCTCTCAGACCCTGTTCCTGGGGTCACATGTCCAGAATCTCCAGAATGATCTACCTCCAAGATGAAGCACCTGATGTCACATGTCAACAGTCTCCAAGGTGACCCCGTCCTCAGAATCTGCACCTGTGGTTACATTTCTCCAGTCTGCAGGATGACCCCCAATCTCAGTATTTGTATTATGTGTCACATGTACATAGTCACCAGGGTAACCACTGCAGGCCCTTTTTCTGACATAACATTTCCACAGACTCCTGAAGAACTCCCTTCCCAGACTCTGAACCTGGGATCCTACCTCCAGGGTCTCGAGGGTGATGCCCTTCCCTGTCCCTTCACCTGGTGTCAAACATCCACAGTCTCCATGGTAACATCCACACCAAAGTCTGATATTGGGGACACAGATCCATAGTCTTCTGGGTCGCAACCCCTCCCAGATCATGCACCTGGTCTCACATGTCCTCAGTCTCCAGGTTGACACCCCTCCCAGACACTGCAGTTGGGGTTACACATCCACAGTCTCCAAGGTGAACCCACCTCACTGACTATTGTACCTCTGGCCACATGGCCTCAGTCTCCAGGGTGACCCTATATCTCAGACACTGTACTTGAGGTTACATATCAACAGTGTCCAGGATGACACCGCTGCCCAGACCCTGTACCTGGGGTCGCATTTGCACAGTCTCCAGGGCGATGCTATATTCCCAACCCTGTACCTGGGGTCACAGGTCGCAGTCACCAGGCTTTCCCCACCCTCAAGAGCCTTTACCTGGGGTCATACGTCCACAGACTCCAGGGTGACTCCCTCCCAGACCCTTCACCTGGCATCCTATGTCCACAGTCTCCTGTGTGATATCACTTCCCAGACCCTATACCTGTGGTCACAGATCCACAGTCTCCATGGTGATCCCCTTCCCAGACCCTGTAATTTGGATCCCATGTCCTCAGTCTCCAGTGTGACACCACCTCTCATACCTTGTACTTTGGTGACTTGTCCACAGTTTCCAGGATGACCCAAACGGTGCATGTGGAGTCACATGTCCACATTCTGCAAAGTGACCCCAGTCCCTAACCCTGAACCTTAGTCACACAGCCACAGTTTCCAGAATGACCTCACTCCAGACCCTGCACATAGGGTCACACCTCCACCTTCATATTGACCCCCTCCTTGAACTTCTATCAGGTTTCACACATGCACCATCTCCACAGTGACCACCACCAGATCCTGTACCTGTGGTCAGGGTCCGCAGTCTGCAGGGTGAGACCATTTTGTACCTTAAACCTTGGTTCACCTAGCCAGTCTCCAGGGTCATCCCTGCCAAACCTGCACCTGGGGTCACATGTCCATACTCTCCATGGTGACATCCCCCAGGCCCTGTACTGCTGCTGCTGTTGCTGCTGCTGCTAAGTCATGCCAGTCGTGTCCAACTCTGCGACCCCATAGATGGCAGCCCACCAGGCTCCCCCATCCCTGAGATTCTCCAGGCAAGAACACTGGAGTGGGTTGCCATTTCCTTCTCCAAAGCATGAGAGTGAAAAGGGAAAATGAAGTCACTCAGTCATGTCTGACTCTTAGGGACCCCATAGACTGCAGCCTACCAGGCTCCTCCATCCATGGGATTTTCCAAGCAAGAGTACTGGAGTGGGTTGCCCACTCCAGTACCTAGTGTCATATATCTGCGCAGACCCTATACGTAGTGTCATATATCCACAGTTTCCCGGGTTACCCCACTTCCCATATCATGCACCTGGGATCACATGCTCAGTCTGCAAGGTGACCCCGATCCCATTCCTGTACCTTGTGTCACAAGTCCACAGCCACCAGGATGGCCCCACCCTCAAGATCCCATACCTGGGGTCACACTCCTGTCTCCAGTGTGATCTCACCTCCCAGAAACTTTACCTGGGGATAAACGTCTACTGTTTTCAGGATGGTCCCAACTCCCTGAAACGGTACCTGGAGTCACTCTTCCATAGACATTGAGGCTGTTCCATGCCCCTGGTCCACAGGGTTACACCCTCCAAGACCCTGTAATGTGGTTTACATGTCCACAGTCTCCTGTATGTCATCACTTCCCAGAACCTTCACCTGCAGGCACACAAACAGAGGTTCCAGGATGACTCCCTCATAGACCCTGCACTTGGAGCCACATATCCACAGTCTCACAGGTGACTCATCCAAATCACTGTACCAGGGCTCACATAACCACAGTCTTCCAGATGCTGGACTATTGACCCCAGCACCCAGTGTCACATGTCCACAGATTCTAGCATGGCCTCACACTCCAGACACTGTACCTTGGGACACATACCCACAGTCTCTAGGGTGAACACCCTCCTAGACACTGTACATGGTGTCACATGGGCACATTCACCAACTCCCAAACCCTGTACCTAGGGTCACACGTAGATAGTCTCAGGGTGACCCCACTTGCCAGAACTTGCACCTGGGTTCATATGTCCGCAGCGCCCAGGGTAACACCACCTGTCAAACCATTGTACTCGGTTCAAACACCCACTGGTTCTAGGGTGACACCAATTCCAAGCCCGTGAACCTAGCTAGGGTCACACATCCATGGTCTCCTGGGTGGCAACCCCTCCCAGATCATGCACCAGGTCTCACACCTCCGCAGTCTCCAGGGTGACTACACCTCACAGAATATTGTAATTCTGGTCACATTGCCCCAGTCTCCAGGGTGACCCCGTATCTCTAACCCTCTACCTGGGGTTACATGTACATGTTGGCCAGGAATACACGCCTCCCCAGACTCTGTACACGTGATTACATTGGCACAGTCGCCAGGGTGACTCCAACTTCCCCACCCTATACCTGGGGTCACATGTCCAGAGTCTCCTGGATTTACCCACATTCAAGGGCTAGTAACTGGGATCACATGTCCACAGTCTCGAGGCTTTCCCCACCCACAAGTGCCTGTACCCAGGGTCACACGTCAACTGACTCCAGGGTGACTCCCTCCCAGACCGTTCACCTGGCATCCCATGTCCCTAGACTTTTGTGTGATGTCAT
Organism: Muntiacus reevesi; assembly: GCF_963930625.1. NCBI lineage: Eukaryota > Metazoa > Chordata > Mammalia > Artiodactyla > Cervidae > Muntiacus > Muntiacus reevesi. Next base: position 296,156 of record NW_027077916.1, read on the forward strand.
TTCCCAGACTCTGCACATGTACTAACAGATTCACAGGCTCCGTGGTGACCCCCTTCCTGGTCTCTGTAACTTGGGTCACATGTTCTCAGTATCCGGTGTGACCCGACCTCTCATGCCCTATACCTTTGGTGACTTGGCCACAGATTCCAGGGTAACCCTCCCCTGCCAGACCCTGTGCTTATTTACACACATCCACAATCTCCAGGATGTTCGCCCTCCCATACCCTGCACCTGGAGTCACATGTCAACAGTTTCCAGCGTGAACCCCACTTTGCCCACTGCACCTGGGCTCACATATCCACATCATGCAGGGTGACACCCCTTCCAGACCATTTCCCTGCCATTAAATGCCTGCAGTCCCCAGAGTGACCCCGTACCTCCCAGACACTGTACCTGAGGTCACATATACAGAGTTTCCTGGATCACCCCCATCCTAGACCCTGTACCTGGGTTCAGATATCCTAGTGTCTTGGGGGACCCAGGTCAGACCTTGCATCTAGGGTCGAATGCCCACTATCCAGGATGACTTGCCTCCCCAATCAGTGCATCTGGGGTCATATGTCCACAATCTTCAAAGTGACCCCATCCCCTAACCCTGCACCTTACTCACACATCCACAGTCTCCAGAGTGATGTCCACTGTCTCACGGGTGACCTCTTCCCTGAACTTGTTCCAGATTTCACACGATCACCATTGCCACAGTGACCACCAGCAGATCCTGAACTTGTGGTCACAGTTCAACAGTCTGCCTGATGAGACCCATTTTGTACCCTGAACCTTGTAAACCTGCACCTGGGATCACAAGTCCATATTCTCCATGGTGTCATCCCCCAGACCCTGTACCTAGTGTCATATATACAGTCTCCTGGACTTCCCCACTTCCAATACCATGCACCTGTGATCACACATCCACAGTATCCAGGGTGATCCCCCTCCTAAACCTGTACCTGGTGTCACAAGTCGACAGACTCCAGGATGACTCTACCGTTAAGACCCTGTACCTCGGGTCACAAGTCCACTGTTTCCAGGGTGAGACCCCTCCCAGACTCTGCACTTGGGGTCACTTGTCGAGAGTCTCCAGGGTGACCCCACCTCCCAGAAACTGTACCTAGGGTGAAACATCCACAGTCACTCAGGTTGGCCCCAATTCCCAGAACCTGTACCTGGGGTCCCACTTCCATAGTCTCGGTTACCACACGCCAAGACATTTAACATGGTGTCCCATGATCTTGGATGCCAGGGTTACCCCCTCCAAGACCCTGTAATGGGGTCACATGTTCACAGTCTCCAGAGTGTCGTCACTTCCCAGACCCTCCACCTGGAGTCACACAAACACAGGTTCCAAGGTGACTCCCTCGCAGGCCCTGCACCTGGAGTCACATATTCACAATCTCACCTTGGGGAATCCCATTCAGACCCTGGATCTACGGTCACGTATCCAGTCTCCAAGATGATTTGCCTCCCAAATGGTGCATTTGAGGTCACATGACCACAATCTTCAAAGTAAACGCGTCCCCTAACCCTGCATCTAAGTCACACGGCAAATAGTTTCCAGAGTGACCTCAACCCAGACCCTGAAACGAGGGTCACATGTACACAGTCTTGGAGGGTGACCCCCTCCGTGAACTTGTACTAGGTTTCATACGTCCATCATCGCCACAGTGACTACCACCAGATCCTGTACCTGTGGTCATAGATCCACAGTCTACAGGGTGAAACCCTTTTCCTACCCTGAACTTTGGGTCACACGACCACAGTCTCCAGGGTGACCCCACCCAAACCTGCACCTGGGGTCACATGTCCACACTTTCCATGGGGACATACCTGAGACCCTGTACCTACTGTCATATATCCACAATCTCCTAGGTTACCAAACTTCCCATACCATACACCTGTGATCACATGTCCACAGTCTCGAAGGTGGCCCCCTGTATAACCTGTACTTGGTGTCACAAGTCCACAGCCTCCAGGTGACCCCACCCTCAAGATCCTGTATCTGGGGTCACAAGTCCACTTTTTCCATGGTGAGTCTACCTCCCAGACCCTGCATTTGGGGTCACATGTCCAGAGTCTTCAGGGTGACCCCACCTCTCAGAAACCATACCTCGGGTGAAATGTCCACCATTTTCAGGATGGCACCAACTCCCAGAACCTGTACCTGGGGTCACACTTCCATACTCTCAGGGTATCCCCACCTCCCAGACATATAACCTTGCATCCCATGACCCTGGCCACAAAGGTTCCCCCCTCCAAGACCCTGTAATAGGGGTCACATGTCCACAGTCTCCTGTTTGTCAAAACTTTGTAGACCTCACCTGGAGTCACACAAACACAGGTTCCATGGTGACTCCCTTGCAGACTCTGCACCTGGAATCACATATTCACAGGCTCCAGGGTGACCCCCTCGGAAATCCTGTACCTGAGATCACATATCTACAGTCTCCAGGATGAATCCCATCCCCACACACTGTCTGAGCGGAATCATCCAGTCTCCCATGAGACCCCAATGTCAAGAACTCATCCCTTGTGCTAGAAGTCTACATTCTCCAGGGTGACATTATTTCCCACACCCTGCACCTTGGGTAGCATATTCACAGTCTCCAAGGTGACCTTACCTCCCAGACCCTTTACCTGGGGTCACATGTGCAAATTATCCAGGATTCCCGCCACTCCAACACCCTGCACCTGGGTCAAAAGCCCACAGTCTCAAGGGTGACCTCCTATCTGACCATGTTCCTGAGGTACATGGCCAGAATCTCCAGGATGATCTTGAAAGGTATTGCTGAACCACGCAAAGACACTGGAATTCTTGGCCTCCAGAGGAGATGAATTCAATTCAGGTCCAGAGACGAGGCTTGATTGCTTAGAGCTTTTGTGTAATAAAGTTGTATTAAAGTATAAAGGAGATAGAGAAATCTTCTGACATAGGCATCAGAAGAGGGCAGAAAGAGTAGCCCCTTGCACGTGTTAGCAATGGAATTATATGGCTCAAATGGTAAAGCATCTGTCTGCAATGCTGGAGACCCAGGTTAGATCCCTGGGTCAGGAAGATCTCCTGGAGAAGGAAATGGCCACCCACTCCAGTACATTTGCCTGGAAAACCCCATGGACAGAGGAGCCTGGTAGGCTACAGTCCATGGGGCCACAAAGAGTTGGACATGACTGAGCAACTTTACTTTACTTTTAATTAGTTATTCATATCAGTTCAGTTCCGTTCAGTCGCTCAGTCATGTCTGACTCTTTGGGACCCCATGAATCACAGCACGCCAAGCCTCCCTGTCAGTCACCAACTCCCGGAGATTTCTCGAACTCATGTACATCGAGTCGGTGATGCCATGCAGCCATCTCATCCTCTGTCATCCCCTTTTCCTCCTGTCCCCAATCCCTTACAGCATCAGGGTATTTTCCAATGAGTCAGCTCTTCGCACCAGGTGGCCAAATTATGGGAGTTTCAGCTTCAGAATCAGTCGTTCCAATGAACACCCTGGACTGATCTCCTTTAGGATGTACTAGTTGGATGCCCTTGCAGTTCAAGGAACTCTCAAGAGTCCTCTCCAACACCACAGTTCAAAAGCATAAACTCTTCGGTGCTCAACTTTCTTCACAGTCCAATTCTCACATCTGTACATGACCACTGGAAAAACCATAGCCTTGAACAGAGGGACCTTTGTTGGCAAAGTAGTGTCTCTGCTTTTTATTATGCTATCTAGGTTGGTCATAACTTTCCTTCCAAGGAGTAATTTTCTTTTAATTTCATGGCTGCAATCACCATCTGCAGTGCTTTTGGAGCCCAAAAAGATAAAATCTTACACTGCTTCCACTGTTTCCCCATCGATTTCCCATGGAGTGATGGGACCTGTTGCCATGATCTTAGTTTTCTGAATGTTGAGCTGTAAGCCAACTTTTTCACTCTCCTCTTTCACTTTCATCAAGAGGCTTTTTAGTTCTTCTTCACTTTCTGCCATAAGGGTGGTGTCATCTGCATGTCTGAGATTATTGATATTTCTCTTGGCAATCTTAATTCCAGCTTGTGCTTCTTCCAGCCCAGCATTTCTCATGATGTACTCGGCATATAAGTTAAATAAGCAGGGTGACAACGTACAGTCTTGACGTACTCCTTTTCCTATTTGGAACCAGTCTGTTGTTCCATGTCCAGTTCTAACTGTTGCTTCCTGACCTGCATACAGGTTTCTCAAGAGGCAGGTCAGGTGGTCTGGTAGTCCCATCTCTTTCAGAATTTTCCACAGTTAATTGTGATCCACACAGTCAAAGGCTTTGGTGTAGTCAATAAATCAGAAATAGATTTCTTTTTCTGGGACTCTCTTGCTTTTTCAATGATCCAGCAGATGTTGGCAGTTTGATCTCTGGTTCCTCTGCCTTTTCTAAAGCCAGCTTGAACATCTGGAAGTTCACAGTTCACGTATTGCTGAAGCCTGGCTTGGAGAATTTTGAGCATTACTTTACTAGCGTGTGAGATGAGCATAATTGTGTGGTATTTTGAGCATTCTTTGGGATTACCTTTCTTTCTATTTGGAATGAAAACTGACCTTTTCCAGTCCTGTGGCCACTGCTGAGATTTCCAAATTTGCAGGCATTATGAGTGCAGCACTTTCACAGCATCATCTTTCAGTATTTGAAATACTTCAACTGGAATTCCATCAACTCCACTAGCTTTGTTCTTACGATGCTTTCTAATTGCCACTTGACTTCACACTCCAGGATGTCTCGCTCTAGGTGAGTGATCACACCGTTGTGATTATCTGGGTCATGAAGATATTTTCTACAGTACTTCTGTGTATTCTTGCCACATCTTCTTAATAGCTTATGCTTCTGCTAGGTCCATAGCATTTCTATCTTTTATCAAACCCAGTTTTGCATGAAGTGTTCCCTTGGTATCTCTAATTTTCTTGAAGAGATCTCTAGTCTATCCCATTCAGTTCTTTTCCTGATTCACGCGTGATGCACACAAGGTGCACATGAGGTGCACACGTGATGCCCACGTGATGAACACGTGATGCACAGGTGATGCTCATGTGATGAACAAGTGGTGCACAAGTGAGGCACACGTGATGAACACGTGATTCACACGTGATGCACATGTAATGAACAGGTGATGCACACGTGATTCACACGTGATACACATGTGATGAACACGTGATGCACACATAACACACACGTGATGAATACGTGATGAACAAGTGATTCACAGGTGACGCACACGTGGCGCACACGTGACGAACACGTGTTGCACAAGTGATGCACATGTGATGGACATATGATTCACACGTGAAGAACACGTGACTCACATGTGATGAACACGTGCCTCACACATGATGAACACGTGATGCACACGTGATGAAAACATGATGCACACATCACACAGACGTTGTGAACAAGTGAACAACACGTGAGGCACATGTAATGAACACGTCATGAACACGTGATGCACACGTGATGCACACGTGATTCACGCGTGATACACATGTGACTCACACGTGATGAACACGTGATGCACACATAACCCATATGTGATGCATACATGATGCACACATGACACACACGTGACGCACACGTGACGAACACGTGATGCACACGAGATGCACACGTGACGCATATGTGATGCACACATGATGGACACGTGATCAACACGTGACACACACGTGATGAACACATGATTCACACATGACGCAAACTTGATGCACACGTCATGCGCACGTGACGAACACGTGACGCACACGTGTCGCACATGTGATGCACACGTAACACATATGTGATGAATACGTGATGCAGACGTGACACACACGTGACGAACACGTGACGCACACATGACGAACATGTGATGCACACGAGACGCACATGTAACTCACACGTGATGTACACATGATGGACACGTGATGAACACGTGACACACACATGACGAACACGTGATTCACACGTGACGCAAACTTGATGCACACGTGATGCACACGTGATGAACACGTGACGAACACATGTCGCACACATGATGAACTCGTGACGCACACGTAACGCACACGTGATGGACACGTGATGCACCAGTGACGCACACGTGATGGACACGTGATGCACACATGACGCACCCGAGACGCACACGTGATTCCCACGTGCACACACGTGATGCACACGTGACACACAAGTGACACACATGTGATGAACACGTGATTCACCCGTCATGGACACGTGACACACACCTGATGAACACGTGACTCACACGTGATGGACATGTCACACACACGTGATGCACACATGATGCACACGTGACACACACGTGACACACACATGATGGACACGTGATTCACACTTGATGCACACGTGATTCACACGTGATTCACTCATTTCAACTCGAGATGAGGCCCGATTCCCCTTCATTGGCTCCAGAGCCATCCCACTTTCCCCATCAAACACGACAAGGCGCTTGACTTCCCTTAGGCAACTCCAGGGAATCCCCGAGAACACTGTCATAAGGCTAGAGGAACACCAAGCGTAACACAGCAACTCGAGGAAAGCGCCATGTACCCCAAATCATCTTGAGATTAGAGTTGATTTCCTGGCTTCAACTCAAGAGGTATGCCAACTTTCCACAAGCACCTCTAGAGGAGGCTTCTCTCAGCAATAGGTATGTAAGTTGGACCCTGAGTTTGCTGCCTGAAGTGGAATGGGCCCCGAGATGCCCTGACTCAAAAGAAGGCCCGATTTCTCTGCAGTGGCTTTAATGCAGGCTCGTCTTTCATCTCACCAGATGAAAGGATGTCTGAATCCCCTGTGGAGACCCTAGAGAAAGCCCTAGTTCCCCATCTCATCTCGACAGGAGGCCTCACATGACTTTGATACCTAGAGAGGCACCAAGAGTTCATTGCTTCAAGAGGTGACGATGCCTGACTCCTCTTGAAAAGTGATAGGAATCCCAATATCCATGTCACAAGTGGAAAGGGATTTTGGGTCTCCCGCCTCATCTCCAAAAGCGTCCCTATTGCCTGCCAAGCCTCGAAGAGATTCCCGAGGTGTCCCTCTTAACTAGACAGGAGTCCTGACATAGCTGAACACATCCGAGTTTTGAAGGGCCATCCCCACCGTAACTCGAGAATATACCCCAGGATCCCACCGCAACTCGAGAAAAACCATGATACTTCTCCCTGGCCACGAGATGATCCCCGGTTCCTCTGCATTGCGTGCAGAGCAATTCTGTGTTCCCCATCAAACATGTAAGGAGCCTTGACTTGCTTGATGGGACACCAGAGAGTACCCAAGAACACTGTAACAAGTCTAGAGTGACTGTGAGGTTAGTGCAGAAACGGGAAATAGATCCGTCTACCCCAAATCAACTCGAGATGCTGCCCCATTCCCCTGCATTGGCTCCAGAGTCATTCTGCGTTCCCCATCAAACACAAGTGGCATGACTTCATTAAGCAACTCCAGAGATTCCCCGAGAACACTGTCCCAAGTGTAGAGGAACACCAGGTGCAACACAGCAACTCGAGGAAAGCCCCATGTACCCCAAATCGTCTTGAGATTTAGAGCTGATTTCCCTGCTTTGACTCAAGAGGTATGCCAACTTTCTGCAAGCACCTCAAGAGGAGGCTTCTCTCAGCAATATGTATGTGAGTTGGACCCTGAGTTTGCTTCCTGAAGTGGAATGAACACCAAGATGACCTGACTCAAAAGAAGGCCAGATTTCCCTGCAGTGGCTTTAATGTAGGCTCGTCTTTCATCTCACAAGATGAAGGGATGTCTGAATCCCCTGTGGAGGACCTAGAGGAAACCCTATGTCCCCGCCTCATCTCGACAGGAGGCCTCACATCCCTTTGACACCTCGAGAGGCACGCGGAGTTCAATGCTTAGAAGGTGACGATGCCTGACTCCTCTTGAAATGTGATAGGGATCCCAATATCACTGTGGCAACTGGAATTGGACCCAGGGTCTCCCGCCTCACTTCAAGAAGCGTCCCTATTGCCCTGCCAAGCCTCAAAGAGATTCCTGAGGTGTCTCTCATAACTAGACAAGAGTCCTGATGTCGCTTAACAAACAGGAGTTTTGAAAGTCTATCCCCACCTTAACTCGAGAATATGCCCCACGTTCCCACCGCAACTTGAGATAAACCATGAGACTTCCCCCTGGCCGCAAGATGAGGCCTGATTGCTCTGCATTGCAGAGCAATTCCGTGTTCCCCATCAAACACGTAAGGAATCTTGACTTGCTTGATGGCATTCCAGAGAGTCCCCAAGAACACTGTCACAAGTCTAGAGGGACCCTTGTGTCACCGCAGCAATGTGAAATAGCTCCATACTGCAAATCAACTCGAGCCGAGGCCCAATTCCCCTGCATTTGCTCCAGAGCCATCCCGTGTTCCCCATCAAACAGGAGTAGTGGCTTTACTTCCTTTAGGCAACTCCAGAGATTCCCCGAGAACACCGTCCCAAGTCTGGAGGAACACCAGTTGCAACACAGCACCTCGAAGAAAGCCCCATGTACCCCAAATCGTCTCGAGATTAGAGCTGATTCCCTGGCTTTGACTCAAGTGGTATGCCAACTTTCCACAAGCACCTCTAGAGGAGGCTTCTCTCAGCAATAGGTATGTGAGTTGGACCCTGAGTTTGCTGCGTCAAATGGAATGGACACCGAGATGCCCTGACTCAAAAGAAGGCCTGATTTCCCTGCAGTGGCTTGAATGGAGGCTTGTCTTTCATCTCACCAGACAATGGGATGTCTGAATCCCTTGTGGAGACCCTAGAGAAAGCCCTAGTTCCCCTCCTCCTCTCGACAGGAGGCCTCACATGCCTTTGACACCTAGAGAGGCACCAAGAGTTCATTGCTTCAAGAGGTGATGATGCCTGACTCCTCTTGAAAAGTGATAGGAATCCCAGTATCCCTGTGGCAACTGGAAAGGGACCCTGGGTCTCCCGCCTCACCTCTAGCAGCGTCCCTATTGATGTGTCAACCCTCGAAGAGATTCCTGAGGTGTCCCTCATAACTAGACAGGAGTCCTGACGTCGCTGAACAAACACGACTTTTGAAGGGCCATCCCCGCTGTAACTCGAGAATATACTCCAGGTTCCCAGCGCAACTCGCGAAAAAGCATGAGACATCCCCTCGCCACTATATGAGGCCAGATTCCTCTGCATTGCGTGCAAAGCAATTCCGTTTTCCCCATGAAATGCGTAGGAGCCTTGACTTGCTTGATGGAACTCCAGAGAGTCCCCAAGAACACACTCACAAGCCTAGAGGGACCCTGAGGTCACTGCAGCAACGCGAAATAATTCCGTGTACACCAAATCAACTGGAGATGAGGCCCGATTCTGCCACATTAGCTCCAGAGAAATTCCGCTTTCCCCATCAAGCAAGACAAGTTGCTTCACTTTCTTTAGGCAACTCCAGAGACTCCCCGAAAACACCGTCCCATGTCTCGAGGAACACCAGGTTCAGCACAGCAACTTGAGGAAAGCTCTATGTACCCCAAATCATCTCGAGATGAGAGCAGATTCCCAGGATTCAACTTAAGAGGTATGCCAACTTTCCACAAGCACCCCAAGAGGAGGCTTCTCTCATCAATAGATATGGGGGAGGGACCCTGAGTTTGCTGCCTCAAGTGGAATGGAGTCCGAATGCCCTGACAAGAAAGAAGGCCGGATTTCCCTGCAATGGCTTGAATGCAGGTTCGTCTTTCATTGCACAAGATGAAGGGATGTCTGAATCCAATACGGAGACCCTAGAGAAAGCCTTAAGTCCTGGCCTCATCACGCCAGGAGGTCTCACATCCCTTTGACATGGAGGTAGGCGGAATTCAATGTTTCAAAAGGTGATGACGCCTGACTCCTCTTGAAAATTGATAGGAATCCCAGTCTCACTGTGGCAACTGGAAAGGAACCCTGGGTCTCCCGCCTCACATTGAGAAGCGTCCCTATTGCCCTGCCAAGCCTCGAAGAGATTCCTGAGGTGTCCCTCGTAACTAGACAGGAGTCCTGACGTCGCTGAACAAACATGAGTTTTGAAGGGCCATCCCCGCCGTACCTGGAGAATATACCCCAGGTTCGCGCCGCAACTCGAGAGAAACCATGAGACTGCCTTCTCGCCGCGAGATGAGGCTTGATTCCCCTGCATTGCATGCAGAGCAATTCCGTGTTCCCCATCAAATACGTAAGGAGCCATTACTTGCTTGATGGAATTCCAGAGAGTCCCCAAGAACACTGTCTCAAGTCCAGAGGGACCCTGATGTCACTGCAGCAATGGGAAATAGCTTCGTGTATCCCAAATCAACTCGAGATGAGTCCCTATTCCACTGCATTGGCTTCAGAGCCATCCCGTGTTCCGCATCAAACACGACAAGTGGGTTGGCTTCCTTTAGGCAACTGCAGAGATTCCCCGAGAACACTGTCCCAAGTCTAGAAGAACACCAAGTTCAGCACAGCAACTCGAGGAAAGCTCCATGTACCCCAAATCATCTTGAAATGAGAGCTGATTCCCTGGCTTCCACTCAAGAGGTATGCCACCATTCCACAAGCACAACCAGAGGAGGTGTCTCTCAGCAGTAAGTATGTGGGAGGGACCCTGAGTTTGCTGCCTCAAGTGGAATTGCCCCTGAGACGCCCTGACTCGAAAGAAGGTCCGATTTCCCTACAGTGGCTTGAATGCAGGCTCATCTTTCATCTCACAGGATGAAGGGATGTGTGAATCCCCTATGGAGAGCATAGAGAAAGTCCTAGGTCCCCGCCTCTTATCGACAGGAGGCCTCACATCCCGTTGACACCTCGAGAGGCATGCAGAATTCAATGATTCAAAAGGTGATGATGCCTGACTCCTCTTGAAAATTGGTAGGAATCCCAATATCCCTGTGGCAACTGGAAAGGGACCCTGGGTCTCCCTCCTCACCTCGAGAAGTGTGCTGATTGCCCTGCCAAGCCTCAAGGAGATTCCTGTGTCCCTCATAACTAGACAGGAGTCCTCAAATTGTCCAAGAACACTAGAGCAAACAAGCCCATTCATAACTGGTAAAGATTGAAATAGACACCTGGCCACGGAGGGTATACTGATAGTAAACTCTCCTACAGAAACATACTCAAGATACTGGTGGGATGCATGCACAGCCCCCTTTGGAAGACAGGCTGACAGTTGTTTCAGTAACCACATGGGACAAGCACTGAATTCCATACATGACAAGTGGTGGAAGCCAGGTATCTTACCATTGGAATGGTAAGTTATGGATAAACAAAAGGAAAGGTTACAAGATTCATGGAGACATCATCACAAATTACCTTCAACTGAATATATAAGCTGGAATACATGTATATTTCCAAATATTGTCAGCTGAGCATATTTAGCTCCTACATGTATGTTTTAAATATCACTCTATAAAGAAAAAGAACAGGAAATGTCCCTGGTGGCCCAGTGGTAAAGGATCTGCCTACCAATGCAGGGAACACTGGTTCAACCCCTGGTCCTAGAGGATTCCACATGCCCAGGGGCAACTAAGCCCCCGTACAACTATTGAAGTACTTGCATGCTCCAGAGCCCAAGTTCTGCAACCAGAGAAAGCGCTGCAATGAGAAGCCATGGCAAGTCAACTAGAGGGTAGCCTCTGCTCACTACAACTAGGCATCTAGCTACAAAGACCCAGCATTGTCAAAAATAATTCAGTGTTTAAAAAAAAGGACAGAAATTCTTTGAATAAACGATTGAGACTAGGGGCGAGACAGTAAATATATAAGCTAGGATAATCTTAAAGTATGAGGAAGTAAAGAAAGTAAAGACAACTATCAAGCTGTCCAAGCTGATAAAAATGAATGATTACACAGTTTTATCTGTATACACTAGCAAATAATAATCTGAAAAGGAATTTAAAAAAACAATTTCCTTTTGATAGTGTCAACATTAATAAAATATTTTGCCATGGGTGTAATGAGGATGACAAGACTGGCACATTGGAAATTATACACGATTGCTGAAAAATATCCTGAATACATGCACAGATATTCCATAGCGATGGGAAGACTTAAGATGGCAATACCATGGAATGCATCTTCAATCTGAAATGAAGATTCAATATGAATTACAAAAGACTGAAAGGTCATTGCTGAACCACAAAAGGCGCCAGGATTTTTGGCCTCCAGAGGAGAAGAATTCAATCCAGGGCCAGTTGACAAAGCTTGATCGCTCAGAGCTTTTGTGTCATAAAGTTTTATTAAAGTATAAAAGAGATAGAGAAAGCTGCTGACATAGACATCAGACGGGGGCAGTAAGAGTACCCCCTGCTAGTCTTTAGGCAGATGTTATACAGCCACTAGCAGTCTGCTAATGAAAGAAAGGCAATGTCTCAGAGAATGACACCAGGCCCCTCACCCACAACATGCATTGAGATAATATTGGCAGCAGGTGAGTCATCCCGGGCCATAGAATGATTGACATGAATTTTGAAGAAAGGCAGATTTCCAAGCAAATATATCATTTCATTAACATAGATTAGGAGAACAGGTATGAGTAAAACATATTGGTTTGTCACGTCGGTTCTGAGCCTTTAGGGGGAACCGACCTGAAGACAGAGTCTAGCAGAAATACGTAGTATATTAACATAGCTTAAGACAAACCTTTCCTTAAGACAAAATGCATTGCTTAGCTGAAGGTTTGAGAAAAGTTAAGTTCAGGTGGAGCCAGGAGTCGTCATAGCAACACAAAATTTTAAGAGAAACCTCTTAAATTTGTATTGAGAAGGGGAAAAAATGTAGCACTCGTTTCGTTCCTCCAGCTGCTTGAGAGATGAAAAAACGTCTGACACTTGCAGCCTATTCCCTCTGTCTGGAGACCCCTGGCCTTCCTGCCTATTACCCTCTCCAGGCCTTTAGGAAGCAATATACAAGCTGACCCTAACATACACGTGGAATAACAAGGGACTCCAAAGAATCCAAACAATCACATGAGTCTGCAGTTCAAAGGTCCTATGGTATGCTGTGCTAAGTCGCTTCAATCACGTCTGACTGTCAGAGCCCACCAGGCTCCTCTGTCCATGGGAACTTTCCAGGCAAGAATACTGGAGTTGGTTGGGTGCCCTCCTCCAGGGGATCTTCCCAACCCAGGGATAGGATTCCTGCATTGGCAGGTAGGTTCTTTACCACTAGCACCACCTGGGGAAAAAGTGCCTAAAGGAGATCATGGAAACCCATTTAGGAAAAGGGACTCAGAGGAAAGACAGTGAGGGAAGGAAACTCTTAATCACACTCAGAGAAGCCCAGCAGGTAGTTCTGCAGGTGGAAGAGGAGGAGGAAGCATGCTGGAGCTGTGTAGAAGATGAAAGAGGGAACTAAAGCAGGGGCCCCCAACCTCTAGGATCTAATGCCTGATGATCTGAGGTGGAGCTGGTGAAATAATAATAGAAATAAGAGTTTGATCACTCAGCCATGTCCAGCCCTTGGTAGCCCACCAGGCTCCTCAGTCCATTGAATTCTTCAGGCAAGAATACTGGAGTGGGCTGTCATTTCCTTCTCCAGGGGATTTCCCTGACCCAGGGATTAAACCCGGGTCTCCCTCATTGCAGGCAGACTCTTTACCAACTGAGCCTCCAGGGAACAGAAACAGAAATAGAGTGCACAATAAATGGACTGCACTTGAAACATCCCAAAACCTTGCCCCACCCCTGTCTGTCAAAAACTTGTCTTCCAAAAAAACTCCCAAGGTCAAGGAAGGAACTTCAAGTGTACTCAGCTGTCCTAGATTGCTGGTTTAGGGAGATGCTGAAGTGGGGATGTCCCAAGAGGTAGACCCTCCCTTGTGTGGAGTCTGCAATAGACCTCTGATAGCCTTGGTGATGATCAGAGAGATTTGTTTCATTTTTTAAAAATATCCTTGTGGGTACCAACTGGGACCATCACTGTTCTAATATACCTCATAGTGTTGCTGACACTACAGATACAATTGTGTGACATTGAACTTATTCAATAAAAATGATGAAGCATCTGCCCTGTGCCCAGCACTTTCCAAGGGCTGGGAAGTACAATGAAAATACTCCATAAGATGCACAGCTGGTAGGCACATTCTTTCAAAAAGCCTTTTTCATTTCCACCAATAGTTTATTCTCAATGTCAACCCTTGCCACTTAATGACCATGCTGGGTAGGAAGCTCATTAAAAACCCAGGAGCCAGTGTTCCTGGAAGGATATCCCATTCTCCCTTGGACAGTCCTCCACCCTCTCCGACTCTCAGTTTCCTCATCTGCGAAATCATGGACAACTGACTATAATTCATCACCGGAACCCAAGCCTATTGAGGGGGAGGGGAAATATTACTCCAAGGCCTGGATGATAGACCAGATTGAAAGAAAAATATGCCATTTCTGGTTTTCAGTCAAACAGACAAATACAATGAAGAAAGGAGTCCCTGGCCCTGTGGGATTTGCCTAGGGGTCTAGTCTGGGAAATTCTTACACATCAGGAGATGGCTCTGAGCTGGATTTCCACAAACAAGCACATCCATGCAAAGGACAAGCCTGCAGAGCTCTGTGCCCATTGGTCACAAGAGACTGCCTCCCGATGGCCAGCAGCATTTACAAGTGACCTCCTAAGACCTTCACCAAACTCCTGGGGCACCTCTGGCTTTTCTGTTTCCCTCACTTTTCTGACCCTTTTCTTTAAAAAACGCACATTTCTTCATAGAATGCCACAGTGGAAGGAAAATAGGCCTTCAAGTTTGAGGCCTCAATTTGCAGAAAACTTGGAGCTGCTTGTTTTTTTTTTTTTAATTAAAGCACCACATAAATTAAAAATTTTACACGTTCTAATTATTCAGTTCCAATACACCAAACTTATTACACAGGGTCCCCATGGAAAGGCCCCCTCTCAGCAGGACAGCCACAGATTCCCCCATGAAAGGGCAGCAAGGTGCCCTCCTCCCTTCTCTCCTGCCTGGGTGGCCACCAGGTTTTTAAATACATGCACCCTACTAAGTTTCTAGGATGCAATTCGTGGACCCTTCCCTTTCCTGTCCCAGCAGGTGGTCAAGGGCCTGCTGGCCTGCAAAGTGCTGGAAGCAGGGCTGGGTCAGCCGGCCAGACTAAGGGTTGTGGAGTCCCAGCTGGTGAAATTACCAGGCAGGATAAATCCCTTGGACTTCCAGCAGGCACTACGCTGCATGGGAAAATAGATAGATATAACCGGCCTGGAGCCTCAGGGTGGGACCTAAAGTTCGATTTTGTTTTCTCCAATGTTAAATGATACAAGCAAGGGCCTTTGAGACTGTTGTTTTCTTTTCTAAGCCCAAAGACTCCTTCAGTTACTAATGTAGGTATCCTAGAAACTATGTGACATCCATGAAAATCTGATATGTCCTGGTAAAATGCTGTCAGTTATAATTCTAGTTATCATATTAAAGTGTTTCAAGTCACAGCAGTGACTATTTTGTCACTTTTTTTGTCAATTTTTATTTTGTCAATTTTGTCAATTTTTATTTTGTCAATTTTTATCTAATCAGGTTTTAAACATGCCTTCCATGGTTTCACACTGATGCCTTTGCAAAAATACTGCTACCTCAAGATACATGGAAAAGACTTTCCTGAGCTTACCCATAAACAACGCTTTTTGTTTGTTATCTGGTAAGCTGGTACCAGACTGGAATTTAGTCTACTCTCTAGGTTAAGAGAACACAGCTTTCTTAGAATGCAGCTTTCAATCACAGATGATGAATTTATTTACCTTTCAGTGATTTATATTTGTTTTTATCATCTGTTATTTTTTTTTTTTTTTTACTTCCGTAAAATAAATAAGCATTATTTAAGTACGGTACATGTAGGATGGACCAAGATTTCCCCACTCCTGCAAATTCCCTTAAGCCCTCAGATTCT
Organism: Muntiacus reevesi; assembly: GCF_963930625.1. NCBI lineage: Eukaryota > Metazoa > Chordata > Mammalia > Artiodactyla > Cervidae > Muntiacus > Muntiacus reevesi. The sequence continues at coordinate 311,991 of NW_027077916.1, forward strand.
TCTCTTGGGACCAAGGTCTCACTTTCCTCCAGAGGGACAATCCAAGCTTTTTATCAGCTAGCTGATCTGCCCCTGATATCAGAGTCAATTTGAGCATGAGTTGGTCTATAATTTAGGCATGAAACTGTGATTACATAAAAGAAAGATGACTTTTTGATGGAGGATGTCCATGATATTCCTTGAACTTCAGAGAAAATTGGTTAAAATGAAACTTTTTTCCCTTGGAAACTGCAAAGGCAGTTCTTTTAGCATATGCGATTGAAAACATCTAGGTTGTTAGCTCAGTTTTCATTCCAGTCTCAAAGAAAGGCAATGACAAAGAATGTTCAAACTGTCACACAACTGGACTCATCTCACATGCTAGTAAAGTAACACTCAAAATTCTCCAAGCCAGGCTTCAGCAATATGTCAACCGTGAAATTCCAAATGTTCAAGATGGATTTAGAAAAGGCAGAGGAACCAGAGATCAAATTGCCAAAATCCACTGGATAATTGAAAAAGCAAGAGAGTTCCAGAAAAACACTTATTTCTGCTTTGTTGACTATGCCAAAGCCTTTGACTGTGTGTATCACAATAAACTGGGGAAAATTCTGAAAGAGATAGGAATACCAGATCACCTGACCTGCCTCTTGAAAGACCTATATGCAGGTCAGGAAGAAACAGAACTGGACCTGGACCAACAGACTGGTTCTAAATAGGAAAAGGAATATGTCAAGGCTGTATATTGGCACCCTGCTTATTTAACTTATATCTGCTTATATATAGGGCATCGTGAGAAATGCTGCACTGGATGAAGCACAAACTGGAATCAAGATTGCTGGGAGAAATATCAATAACCTCAGATATGCAGATGACACCACCCTGATGGCAGAAAGTGAAGAACTAAAGAGCCTCTTGATGAAAGAGAAAGAGGAGAGTGAAATAGGTAGCTTAATGCTCAGCGTTCAGACAACTAAGATCATTGCATCCAGTCTCATCACTTCTTGGCAAATAGATGAGAAAACAGTGGAAACAGTGGCAGATTTTATTTTTCGGGGCTCGGAAATCATTGCAGATGGTGACTGCAGCCATGAAATTAAAAGATGCTTACGACTTGGAAGGAAAGTGATAACCAAACTAGACAGCATATTAAAAAGCTGAGACATTGCTTTGCCAACAAAGATCCGTCTAGTCAAGGCTAAGGTTTTTCCATGTCATGTATGGATGTGAAAGATGGACTATAAAGAAAGTTGACAGCCAAAGATTTGATGCTTTTGCACTGTGGTGCTGAAGAAGATGCTTGAAGTTTGCTTAGACTATAAGAGGACCCAACCACTCCATCCTAAAGGAAATCAGGTCTGAATATACATTGGAAAGACTAATATTGAACCTGAAACTCCAATACTTTGGCCACTAGATGTGAAGAGCTGACTCATTTGGAAGTTGCTTTGATTTGCCTGTGAGTGTGGGCGCCCTACCTGGGCACAGGGCCTCAGGGGCCATTGCCACTGAATCATGACCTCCACGCAAGCACATTCCAGCTGTGTGACACTCAGCATGCAGGAGACTGGGAAAGCTATCTTCCTTGGAGGAAGGAAAGTCATACACAGAGTGTGTTTTCAGGCCTCTATTTGCAGCAAGTGTTTTGCTTCTCAGATGTCAGACCTTCAGGCCTGCCCCAAGGACCTCAATTCCAGAGTCAGGGCCATGTGTCTCCCTGCACATTCCGAGCCTTGCAAACACATTCCTGGGTCAGAGAGGTGCTTCCCATGAGGAAGAAGGCTGCGGGAGTGTGTCTGAGGGGGCCGGGTGGCATGCTGGGGTCACCTGGTTGAGGGCACCTTGCACATCCATTGGGCCCCAGGAGAGCAGTTATGGACTCGCCCCTTGCTTGAGATATCCCAAAGCAAGGAGCAATGCTAGCTGTATCAGAAGGAGGAAAACAGCAATGGGATGGATTTTCAAGCAGTTGCTAGGTCACACTGTGTTAGGGTTCCCCAGGAGACATGTGAGAATTTTGGCCCCTAGGCCCGGTATCTAGGGGTGTGCACAGGGTGTTTTCCCCACAGGATCCAAAATGTTCCAGACAGACCTAGGCTCAATAGCTGTTGCTAGGCTGCACCGCTTTAGGCACACCGAGAGAAGCAGGCACACTGTGGCCCCGAGGTCCGGTATGCAGGTTCACATATGGGGTGTGTCCCCGTAGGAGCCAAGAATTTTCCTGACAGTCCTAGGCTCCCTAGAGCACTCAGGTCTGCTCAGAGGACCGAAGTTCCAGAGGCAGGGTCGTGTATCTCCCCTTCCCTTTGTGATCCTTGCAAAGACATTCCAAGCTGATAGTGGTACTACCCATGAAGAAGCAAGCAGTGGGAGTATATTTGACATGACTGGGTGCCTTGATGGGCTCAGCTCCTCAAGGGGGCCTTTCCTCTCAAAGTAGGCCCCATGTCCGCTTGAGGACGGGGTTGGGCCCTCTTCCCTCCACACTGCCAAAGGGTGGAACAAAGCTAGGTGTCAGAGGTAAGAAAGGAGCAATTGGATGGATTTTCAAGCTCTCACTAGGCTGTACTGCTTCAAGGCCCACTCGAGCAAAACAGGCGCCCTGTGGCCCCTAGGTCGGGTATGCAGGTTCACACACAGGGTGTGTTCCCGTCAAAGCCAAGAATTTTCTGACAGACCTAGGCTCACTAGAATTGTCCTACAGAGCAAAGGGGATGGAAGAGATGTGTGGAGGTGGGTCTGCCTTCCCCTGTGAGTGTGGGGCTACTCCCTATGGCCCCAAGTTGAGGGATAACTGCAACTAAGAAAGGAACTCCAAGAAGGAACTCCAAGAAGCGCTTTTCCAGGAGGCTGGGACAGGGAGTCCGCAGGATGCAGGGAAAGGGAGCCTTCTTCAGGGAAGAAGAGGCAGCCACTCGGGGTGTGTTTGCAAGCCTCTTTGGAAGGCACAGTTTCGCTGATACAATTGAATTCCAGTTCTGCTCAGAGGACTGAAATTTCAGAGGCAGGGCCATGTATCTCCCCTTCCCTTTTCAATCCTTGCAAAGACATTCCTAGCTGATTGTGATACTGCCCATGAGGAAGTAAGCAGCTGGTGTGTGTTTGACATGACTGGGTGCCTTCCTGGGCTCAGCTCCTCAAGGGGACTTTCTACTCAAAGTAGGCCCATTGCCTACTTGGGGAGAGGGTATGGAAGGTTTGCTTCCAAATGGCGAAAAGGTGGAGCAAATCTAGCTTTGTCAGAGGTACGTAAAGTGCAATTTAATGGATTTTCAAGCTGTTGCCAGGCAACACCGCTTCAGGGTCCCCTCTCCCAGAAGAAAACAGGCGCCCTGTGGCCCCTAGGTCTGGTATGCAGATTCACACACAGGATGTGTCCCCACAGGAGCCAAGAGTTTTCCTACCAGGCCTAGGCTTACTAGAGCTCTACTATAGAGCAAAGGGGATGGAACAGAAGTGTGGATGTGACTTTGCCTTTACCTTTGACTGTGAGGCCCCTCCATAAGGTCCCAGGCGAAATTGCCCTCGCCCTTGCCCTAACCCTAACCCCAACACGACACCCTAACCCTAACCAACACCGTAACCCTATCCCAGAACCTAACACCAACCCGACCCCCTAACCCTAACCTGACACACTAACCCTAACGCATCATCCCAACCCTAACCTGACACCTTCACCCCTCAGCCCTCACCCTCACCCACACCCCTAACTTCTAACCCCTAAGCCACAATGTAACCCACACCCTAATCCACACCCTTAACCTAACCCACACCCTCCCCCCCACCCTACTCACACCCTCAACCCTAGACTTAACCTGCATCATCTTCAATTTCAGCACTTCTCATGCATCACAAAAGACAAGGGAGTCATATTTCAAATGTGAATCCAAGACCCATTAACCACATAACAGGAATATAAACACTGTGAACACATCATTTAAATCACTTGCACCACCAAATACCTCTCCACCACATATCATATCAATAACAGTGGAACTCATGTATGCCATACATATTGTAACATAGCAATCTAATACCCAACAGTAATCTGGGTAATTATATACACAAGATATATTTAAACCAAAAATATTTAAACAAATTCCAGTTTTTACGATGGTTTTAATCCTCGCAAAAGTAGGATTAACAGCATGTTTTTCCACTAGGATCCAAAGCATTGAGCAAAATTGCCGAGGTCCAGCCCCAGCAGGACCAGGAATACCCAAGGGATGAGTGGCGTCAGCGAGGAAGAAGACAGACAGAAGACACACAGATGTTGCATAGAAGAGGTAGCTTTTTTTTTTAATTTTTAGGATAGCTCAGTTTTTTTTTTTTTAATTTTATTTTATTAGTTGGAGGCCAATTACTTCACAACATTTCAGTGGGTTTTGTCATACATTGACACGAATCAGCCATAGAGTTACACGTATTCCCCATCCCGATCCCCCCTCCCACCTCCCTCTCCACCCGACTCCTCTGGGTCCTCCCAGTGCACCAGGCCCGAGCACTCGTCTCATGCATCTCACCTGGGCTAGTGATCTCTTTCACCATAGATAAAATACATGCTGTTCTTTTGAAACATCCCACCCTCACCTTCTCCCACAGAGTCCAAAAGTCTGTTCTGTACTTCTGTGTCTCTTTTTCTGTTTTGCATATAGGGTTATCATTACCATCTTTCTAAATTCCATATATATGTGTTAGAATGCTGTAATGTTCTTTATTTTTCTGGCTTACTTCACTCTGAATAATGGGCTCCAGTTTCATCCATCTCATTAGAACTGATTCAAATGAATTCTTTTTAATGGCTGAGTAATATTCCATGGTGTATATGTACCACAGCTTCCTTATCCATTCATCTGCTGATGGGCATCTAGGCTGCTTCCATGTCCTGGCTATTATAAACAGTGCTGCGATGAACAATGGGGTGCACGTGTCTCTTTCAGATCTGGTTTCCGTGGTGTGTATGCCCAGAAGTGGTATTGCTGGGTCAAATGGCAGTTCTATTTCCAGTTTTTTAAGAAATCTCCACACTGTTTTCCATAGTGGCTGTACTAGTTTGCATTCCCACCAACAGTGTAAGAGGGTTCCCTTTTCTCCACACCCACTCCAGCATTTATTGCTTATAGACTTTTGGATAGCAGCCATCCTGACTGGCGTGTAATGGTACCTCATTGTGGTTTTGATTTGCATTTCTCTAATAATGAGTGATGTTGAGCATCTTTTCATGTGTTTGTTAGCCATCTGTATGTCTTCTTTGGAGAAATGTCTGTTTAGTTCTTTGGCCCATTTTTTGATTGGGTCATTTATTTTTCTGGAATTGAGCTTCAGGAGTTTCTTGTATATTTTTGAGGTTAATCCTTTGTCTGTTTCTTCATTTGCTATTATTTTCTCCCAATCTGAGGGCTGTCTTTTCACCTTACTTATAGTTTCCTTTGTAGTGCAGAAGCTTTTAAGTTTCATTAGGTCCCATTTGTTTATTTTTGCTTTTATTTCCAATATTCTGGGAGGTGGGTCATAGAGGACCCTGCTGTGATTCATGTTGGAGAGTGTTTTGCCTAAGTTCTCCTCTAGGAGTTTTATAGTTTCTGGTCTTACATTTAGATCTTTAATCCATTTTGAGTTTATTTTTGTGTGTGGTGTTAGAAAGTGTTCTAGTTTCATTCTTTTACAGGTGGTTGACCAGTTTTCCCAGCACCACTTGTTAAAGCAGTTGTCTTTTTTCCATTGTATATCCTTGCCTCCTTTGTCAAAGATAAGGTGTTCATAGGTTCGTGGATTTATCTCTAGGCTTTCTATTCTGTTCCATTGATCTATATTTCTGTCTTTGTGCCAGTACCATACTGTCTTGATGACTGTGGCTTTGTAGTAGAGACTGAAGTCAGACAGGTTGATTCCTCCAGTTCCATTCTTCTTTCTCAAGATTACTTTGGCTATTCGTGGTTTTCTGTATTTCCATACAAATTGTGAAATTATTTGTTCTAGTTCTGTGAAAAATACCGTTGGTAGTTTGATAGGGATTGCATTGAATCTATAGATTGCTTTGGGTAGAATAGCCATTTTGACAATATTGATTCTTCCAATCCATGAACACGGTATGTTTCTCCATCTGTTTGTGTCCACTCTGATTTCTTTCATCAGTGTTTTATAGTTTTCTATGTACAGGTCTTTTGTTTCTTTAGGTAGATATACTCCTAAGTATTTTATTCTTTTTGTTGCAATGGAGAATGGTATTGTTTCCTTAATTTCTCTTTCTGTTTTTTCATTGTTAGTATATAGGAATGCAAGGGATTTCTGTGTGTTAATTTTATATCCTGCAACTTTACTATATTCATTGGTTAGCTCTAGTAATTTTCTGGAAGAGTATTTAGGGTTTTCTATGTAGAGGATCATGTCAACTGCAAACAACGAGAGTTTCACTTCTTCTTTTCCTATCTGGATTCCTCTTACTTCTTTTTCTGCTCTGATTGCTGTGGCCAAAACTTCCAAGACTATGTTGAATAATAGTGGTGAGAGTGGGCACCCTTGTCTTGTTCCTGATTTCAGGGGAAATGCTTTCAATTTTTCACCATTGAGGGTGATGCTTGCTGTGGGTTTGTCATATATAGCTTTTATTATGTTGAGGTATGTTCCCTCTATTCCTGCTTTCTGGAGAGTTTTAATCATAAATGAGTGTTGAATTTTGTCAAAGGCTTTCTCTGCATCTATTGAGATAATCATATGGTTTTTATCTTTCAATTTGTTAATGTGGTGTATTACATTGATTGATTTGCAGATATTGAAGAATCCTTGCATTCCTGGGATAAAGCCCACTTGGTCATGGTGTATGATTTTTTTAAGATGTTGTTGGATTCTATTTGCTAGAATTTTGCTAAGGATTTTTGCATCTATGTTCATCAGTGATATTGGCCTGTAGTTTTCTTTTTTTGTGGCATCTTTGTGTGGTTTTGGAATTAGGGTGATGGTGGCCTCATAGAATGAGTTTGGAAGTTTACCTTCTTCTGCAATTTTCTGGAAGAGTTTGAGTAAGATAGGTGTTAGCTCTTCTCTAAATTTTTGGTAGAATTCAGCTGTGAAACCATCTGGTACTGGGCTTTTGTTTCCTGGAAGATTTTTGATTACAGTTTCGATTTCCTTGCTTGTGATGGGTCTGTTAAGATCTTCTATTTCTTCCTGGTTCAGTTTTGGAAAGTTATACTTTTCTAAAATTTGTCCATTTCATCCAAGTTGTCAATTTTATTGGCATAGAGCTGCTGGTAGTAGTCTCTTATGATCCTTTGTATTTCAGTGTTGTCTGTTGTGATCTCACCCTTTTCATTTCTTATTTTGTTAATTTGGTTCTTCTCTCTTTGTTTCTTAATGAGTCTTGCTAATGGTTTGTCAATTTTGTTTATTTTTTCAAAAAACCAGCTTTTAGCTTTGTTGATTTTTGCTATGGTCTCTTTAGTTTCTTTTGCATTTATTTCTGCCATAATTTTTAAGATTTCTTTTCTTCTGCTAACCCTGGGGTTTTTCATTTCTTCCTTCTCTAATTGCTTTAGGTGTAGAGTTAGGTTATTTATTTGGCTTTTTTCTTGTTTCTTGATGTAAGCCTGTAATGCTATGAACCTTCCCCTTAGCACTGCTTTTACAGTGTCCCATAGGTTTTGGGTTGTTGTGTTTTCATTTTCATTCATTTCTATACATATTTTGATTTCTTTTTTGATTTCTTCTATGATTTTTTGGTTATTCAGAAGCGTGTTATTTAGCCTCCATATGTTTGAATTTTTAACAATATTTTTCCTGTAATTGAGATCTAATCTTACTGCACTGTGGTCAGAAAAGATGACTGGGATGATTTCAATTTTTCTGAATTTTCCAAGACCAGATTTATGGCCCAGGATGTGATCTATTCTGGAGAATGTTCCGTGTGGACTTGAGAAAAAGGTGAAATTGATTGTTTTGGGGTGAAATGTCCTATAGATATCAATTAGGCCTAGCTGGTCCATTGTATCATTTAAGGTTTGTGTTTCCTTTTTGATTTTCTGTTTAGTTGATCTATCCATAGTTGTGAGTGGGGTATTAAAGTCTCCCACTATTATTGTGTTACTATTCATTTCCTCTTTCATACTCATTAGCGTTTGCCGTACATATTGCGGTGCTCCTATGTTGGGTGCATATATATTTATAATTGTTATATCTTCTTCTTGGATTGATCCTTTGATCATTATGTAGTGTCCTTCTTTGTCTCTTTTCACATCCTTTATTTGAAAGTCTATTTTATCTGATATGAGTATTGTGACTCCTGCTTTCTTTTGGTCTCCATTTGCGTGAAATATTTTTTTCCAGCCTTTCACTTTTAGTCTGTATGTGTCTCTGGTTTTGAGGTGGGTCTCTTGTAGACAGCATATATAAGGGTCTTGTTTTTGTATCCATTCAGCCAATCTTTGTCTTTTGGTTGGGGCATTCAACCCATTTACATTTAAGGTAATTATTGATAGGTGTGGTCCCGTTGCCATTTACTTTGTTGTTTTGGGTTCATGTTTATACAACATTTCTGCATTTCCTGTCTAGAGAAGGTCCTTTAGCATTTGTTGAAGAGCTGGTTTGGTGGTGCTGAATTCTCTCAGCTTTTGCTTGTCTGTAAAGCTTTTGATTTCTCCTTCATATCTGAATGAGATCCTTGCTGGGTACAGTAATCTAGGTTGTAGATTATTTTCTTTCATTACTTTCATTATGTCCTGCCATTCCCTTCTGGCCTGGAAGGTTTCTATTGGTAGATCAGCTGTTATCCTTATGGGAATTCCTTTGTGTGTTATTTGTTGTTTCTCCCTTGCTGCTTTTAGTATTTGTTCTTTGTGTTTGATCTTTGTTAATTTGATTAATATGTGTCTTGGAGTGTTTCGCCTTGGGTTTATCCTGTTTGGCACTCTCTGGGTTTCTTGGACTTGGGTGGCTATTTCCTTCCCCATTTTAGGGAAGTTTTCAGCTATTATCTCCTCGAGTATTTTCTCATGGCCTTTCTTTTTGTCTTCTTCTTCTGGGACTCCAATGATTCGAATGTGGGGCGTTTCACATTGTCCCAGAGGTCCCTGAGGTTGTCCTCATTTCTTTTGATCATTTTTTTCTTTTTTCCTCTCTGCTTCATTTATTTCCACTATTCTATTGTCTACCTCAGTTATCCTATCTTCTGTCTCCGTTATTCTACTCTTGGTTCGCTCCAAAGTGTTTTTGATCTCATTCATTGCATTATTCATTTTTAATTGACTCTCTTTTATTTCTTCTAGGTCTTTGTTAAGCATTTCCTGCATCTTTTCAATCTTTGTCTCCAGGCTATTTATCTGTAACTCCATTTTGTTTTCAAGATTTGGATCATTTTTATTATCATTATTCTAAATTGTTTTTCAGATAGATTCCCTATCTCCTCCTCTTTTGTTTGACTTGGTGGGCACTTGTCATATTCCTTTACCTGTTGGGTATTGCACTGTTCTTGCACTAGTGCACATGGCAAGTATTAGGTTCAGTTTCTAAGTGAGAAACTAATGGTTACATTCACAGCTGGCCACTGAGGTACTTAATGGGAGAGGCGAACCCAGCTCTGCCAAGCAGTAGCCAACATGAAATCAGCTATTGTCATTGTAGCCAAGTTCCTTGAATTTGTAGTGTTATTTGCTGTGTTCTTCAAGAAGATGCCTTCGCCCTGCCAGTAAGACATATTTCCATAACACACAGCCATGCACTCAATCGATGTGCATCCTCCAGTAAAGCCCAGCCCCGATGTCTTAGAGGAGCCTCTCTGCCCATTGTCATAAGCCAGTCTAATTTTGTCTGAGACCATGAAAACTCAATGTCTTTATTACACTTGTGCTTCAGACGGGAGGTCTGAGAAGGCACTTCTGAAGGTTTATTCCTACCAGTCATTGTCATTTTTATCGAGTCTTTAGTTTTTGTTGTTGTTGTTGTTGTTTTATTTATTAGTTCTACCAGTTTCTTGCTACCAACCCGTCTCCCTCCACCCTCGTGCACACACGATCAGTCATGGAATCCCGTGGACTTCAGCCCGCCAGACTCCTCTGTCCATGGATTATTCCAGCCAAGAATACTGGAGTGGGTTGCCATTTCCTTCTCCATGTATGGAGTCTTTAAAGATTCCATCACTGTGGTGTTGCTTCTCCACTTGTACATGCCCTTTCTCCCTAAGTGCAGTAGAAGTCATCCCCACTTCCCAACATGTCTGTCTTCCGACCTCTGCAGAATGTATTGCATGAGCTCACCACAGCGTCAGGATATTCTAGAAAGCCTTCTGATTGCAGTCTCTTCAGGAGGTTACAAGTGCTTCAAACCTCAGGATTTTACAAAGCATTTTTTACAACCTCAGCTGAAAGGGAAGTCAACACTCAGTGAAAGTCACAGGCTTCAATGGCCTGGACTTGATTAAGGGTTGTGCTTTCATAATCATCGTGTTTCATGTACCAACTAAGATGTCACTGAGAATTTTTTTTTTTCTCATCGTTCTATTTTTCATGTTTATTTAGATATACTCTGGGTTTTCCTATATACCTTCCGTTAGGGATGAGGGTCTTAAGTCAGTAGAACTTACTGCAACTGACTTCCAGTTAGCTGTGTTAGGACAGGAAAAAGAAAGACCAGCTGCTGGATTCTTAAGTTTATGTACGAAAACATTATTCTTTTTCCTGTGTGCAGTCATCCAATTCTAACTTTCTGAATTAGGCATTCAGAAAAATCACAAAACCGCGTAACTACTAGGCGGTCTCCAATGCAAGTACTGACCAGGCCCGGCCCTACTCATTTTCCCAGATCAGAGGACATAGGGCACATTCAGGGTGCTATGGCCTTAGACCGAGGCGGCTGTCAGGCCCCCCAAGAGCTCCGCGCGGCGCCTCCCATGCATTCTGACATGCCCTTCGGGCCTGGGGCCACAGCTCTCGACCTGGCGCATGCTGCACTTGAGCCGCACGACCCGCGACTGGACTCCGACCAACCAGGGCCGGCAGCTCGGGGGCCAGCGGAGGGCGCCACGGCCCCGCACACTGACAACACCGGCCAGCACCCGTCTAGCCCGGCCGGGGCCTGGCATGCCTGCGGGACCTGGGGTGGGGGGAGGAGGGGTGGGTAGAGCAGCGAGGACGTCTCGGTGCCCCCTCACCCCCTGCCCCCCACCATCCCTTTCGCTGCTCAGGGTCACGAGGCTCCGGACGGGTGGGGCTTCGGCCCGGGACCGCGGTCCCCGGAGCCTCCTGCGGGCTTAGAGGCAGCCCAGCCGGGGCCCCAGGCGCCCGTCCTGCCGGCTGTGCAAACCCCCTGGAGCGCCTCAGCCCCGCCTTTTCGCCCTACCGAGGCCCGCCCTGCCCCCACGCCATGGGCCCAGCACAGGACCTTCCTGGGAGAGCAGACGAGTGACAGCCCACGACACGCACATGCACTCGCACGCACCCACGCCAGGTGAGACAGAGGCAGAAAGAGTCGAGGGTTCAGAGAGAGACTGGAAGACAGCCTGTGGGCAGGGGGGGCCTCGGGCAGGATGCCGGGCAGCTGCAGAGACCACCCGGCCCTGAGCAGCCAAAGCGATGGGGGCGGGGGGAGGCCACTCAGCACCTGCGGGCCTGGAGAGGCCCAGGGTGGGAGGACACCTGAGATCTCCGCGCTCTGCTCCCCGCCCCCCTCCCCCCAACCCCCTGCACGCATGCCACGCCGGGGCGCTCTGACACTAGCTTCTCTGGAGTTTTGTCACTTGAATTTCTCTCCCTCTGCTCAACTGAGTGATGACAGTGTATTGAACAGCTAGGTCATTTCCAAATAAATTAAGCTTAGTGTTTCACAGGACACCCGGACATGTATGGAGAGACCAGCACGGATGCATGGACACCAACCTTGGTAACTGGACAACCAATGGGAAATTACTGTCTGACTCAGGAGAGAGAAAGAAACCCGAACAGATGGAATGAAATGAACAGAAACACAGGCTTTGCAACTCACACCCTAATTCAATTACCAGAAAATAAACAACACTATAACCATTTTAGAAAAACAATAGACCTCTCCATGACCTTTGGTCGGATGAGGAGTTCAAACACACAGCAAAAAAACCAACTTTTCCAAGTCGTGAATATGTTAGTTCACACATTGATTTTTACATTGAAATGTGTAACAAATAAACTTTAAATCATTGACTCACTACATAATCATGGAAGTATTTTAAATATAAAATATGATCTATAGTATTCAGGAAGCACTTGGCACATATCTAAGTGTATCAGACCCAAAACTGGAACGTAGTGGAACAGTCAGGATAGTCTAAAAATGAATCCCTAACTAAAAGGAACACACAGGATTACTGTAGATAAAAAAGGTTAAAGAAGAGAAGCTAGAAATCAGTCAATAAATGTCTTAGGGGTTAGCTTAGAGTGACTAGCCTCTGCGTGACTCTTTAAATTTTTCATGTTTGCAGCTTCCAAATTTTCCATTTTGAGAATAATACTTTCGCCTCCAAACCAGAGTGACTTGGGGACACAAAGGTAGAAGTCGATAATTTTCTTTGCCTATGTCTGAATATTTACAGTCAGAGGTAGAAAAGGAGGAGTCTGTCCCTTGTCTAGATGATGTCAATCCCCAGGTGTGGGATGTCTCCAGCCCTGGTTGAGCCATAAATGTTCCACCAGTAAAGATTTCTCTGAGACCAAATGCTCCCTAGCCCTGGAAAAGACAATATCCCTTAAAACCAGTAGCTCTTGAGGGTCTTAAACCATTAGTTAACAAATACCGAGATACTGGAACTCGAATCAGCTGTGAGTCCCCCTGCAACACCCCAATCTTGCCCGTTCAAAAACCAGATGGATCTTACCGATTCGTCCAGGATCTAAGAGCTGTTAATGAAGCTGTGGTTCCCATCCACCCCATAGTCCCAAACCCATATACCCTCCTATCCCAAGTCCCAGGAAATGCCAAGTACTTCTCAGTCTTGGACCTTCAAGGTGCTTTCTTTTGCATTCCTCTCCATCCTGAATCCCAAAAACTCTTTGCTTTTGAGTGGCGGGACTTTGAAACAAGAGAGACCATACAACTCTCGACTGGACTCGACTACCCCAAGGGTTTAGGGACAGCCCTCATATCTTCGGGACTTCCTCGGGGAGAGAACTAAGGGAATTAACTTTAACAAACAGTAGTCTAATACAGTATGTGGATGACTTGCTCATAGCTAGGCCAGATTTTACCAGCTCTCAATTGGACACTATTTAAAACGCTAACTTTCTTGTATGAAAAGGGTTATCGAGTATCCCCCAAGTAGGCTCAGATTAGCTTAACCCAAGTAAAATACCTTGGATTTATAATTACGGAGAGAAAAAGAATGCCTGACCCCGAGGGGAGATCCCTCATCTTAAATACCCCGTACCCCCAAACAAAACAACAGCTTAGGGGATTTTTAGGAAGGACCGGGTTTTGCAGGATCTGGGTTCCTAATTATGGCAATCTGGCCAGACCCCTATATGAAAATTTAAGGGGGAAAGAGGAAGAGCCACTCGACTGGCATGAGACCTGCAAGGTGGCCTTTAATGTCCTAAAAGAGTCCATCACTACAGCCCCAGCTTTAGGCCTCCCCAACCTGGAGAAGCCTTTTAGACTCTATGTTTCTGGAAGGACAGGAACTGCTCTTGGGGTGTTAGAGGAGATGATGGGCCCCGTATTACAACCTGTGTCTTATCTCTCAAAATAACTAGATGAGGTGGCCAGAGGGTGGCCCACTTGCCTCCGGGCAGTAGCACTCACCGCTCTTATGGTTAAGGAGGCATCTAAGCTGACCCTGGTTCAGCCCACCACAGTGTATACGCCTCACCGGGTGCAAGCAGTCTTGGAAACGAAAGGGGACAGGTGGATGACAGGGGGAAGGATCACCCAATACCAAGCCCTCCTCCTTGACACTCCAGAAATAAAGTTGAGGGTCTGCCAGACTTTAAATCCAGCAACCTTACTGCCAGATCCCCCTACCTCCCCTCTGGATCACCAATGCATACAAATCACAGACGAGTTATACTCTTCTCGCCGGGACCTATCAGAGACACCTTTATCTGACCCAGAGGAAAACTGGCACACAGATGGCAGCAGTTTTGTAGAAAAGGGAGAGAGGAAAGCAGGATATGCTGTAGCGAGCCTGGAAGAAACTAAGGAAAGTGGGTCTCTTCCCCCAGACACCTCAGCCCAGAAAGCTGAACTTTTTGCCCTGACAAGAGCATTGGAGTTAGGAGAAGGAGAGAGGATTAATGTGTGTATGGACTCTAAGTATGCTTTCCTCATTCTGCATGCCCGTGCAGCAGTTTGGAAAGAAAGTGGGATGCTCAGTGCCCGAAGCTCTGCTATTAAACACAAAGAGCTCATTCTCAGGCTCCTGGAGGCAGTCAAACTTCCTGCAAAATTAGCTGTCATCCACTGCAAGAATCACCAAAAGGGGCAAGAAAAAGAGGCTCAGGGAAATAGGAAAGCTGATCAAGAGGCAGGACGAGCTGCCGGGGAAGCTACCTCTGCCACTGCTATCTACCCCCTTTTCCCCAAGGAAACCCTGACTCCAGATTTTACCCCAGGGGGACATTCCCGATATGCTGAGCGGGGTTGGGAGATTGGGTCACATGGGTGGTTTCAGCCTGATCAGGCCCAAATAATACTCCCTGATTCTCAGGTTTAAAACATTACTAACTCCTTACATAAGAGCGCCCATTTTGGAAAAGATAATCTAGAAATCTTGCTTAAGCCTATTCTTTCCCATCCCAGTTAGCTAAGGTTGTTAAACAAGTCACACAAAATTGTGACACCTGTCTAAAAAATAACCCAAAAACCAGACCTCCTCTAATTACACCTGTCCAACATCGGGGATCATACCCAGGAGCGGACTGGCAAGTAGAATTTACAGCCATGCCCAAGACCCAAGGGTTTTCTTACTTGCGAGTCTTCATTGACACATTCACAGGATGGATCGATGCGTTCCCTACTGAGACTGAGAGAGCTACAGAAGTCTGTAAAGCTCTGCTGAAGGAGATAGTGCCTAGGTTTGGGCTGCCTCGGTCACTTCAGAGTGACAACGGGCCCTCACTTACAGCCACAATACCCCAGAACCTAGCCACATGCTTAGGCATAAAATACCAGCTCCGCTCATCCTGGAGGCCTGAAGCTTCAGGAAAGGTAGAGAGAGCCAACCAGACTCTTAAAAGGGCTCTGGCTAAGCTATGTCAGAAACACATAATAAGTGGACACATATGCTGCCCATAGCCCTCATGAGGCTACGGACATCCCCCAAACGGCCACTATTGTTAAGTCCTTATGAAATGATGTATGGACGACCATTCTGAACTTCTGATTTGTTTCTTGACGAGGATGCCAATACACTCTTAAAACATATAATTGACCTGGGAAGGTTTCAGCAAGAACTCCAACGGTATGGAGAACAACCCACAGGAACACTTGAAAAATCCCCAGGTAAAGCCAGGGGATCAAGTATCAGTAAAGACCTGGCAAGAAAAAGGGAGTCCAAACCAGCTGTCCGAGAAATGGACAGGGCCATATCAGGTTGTTCTAGTGACTTCAACTGCTCTAAAAGTGAAGGGTCTATCTGCCTGGGTCCACAATTCTAGAATAAAACCCTATGGCCTACAGGAGGGGGAGACAGAAACTGAGACTCCAAAGCCAGAGGACAGCTATTCCTGTGAACCTGTTGAAGATCTCAGGCTCTTGTTCAAGCAGAACCCCATCAATCCTGCCTCAGATAAGTAAAATGCATCATATGATGTTCTTCCTCTTTCTAATCATATCTCCCTGTATGGCTATTGATCTCTCCCTAAACGAGGCATGTTCACTTGCAAACCACACTGCTTCTCAACTCAACCTAAGCAGACTGGGCTGCATCTGCATTAATGACAAAGGTTGGGGGTATGTCCAACCCATCCCACGGTATCAATATCAAAGGCCCACCCTTCCAGCCGAGCTATGGGCTGTTACTCAGCGCCCCCATGTGGTCGTAATATGGCCTTTTGGGAAAAGAGGGAAAAAAAACTTCATGTCTTGGTACCAGCAACAACTGTCTCTATTTACCCCCTGGATGACATCTGCAATCCCACATGAGCCCTTGTTTTCTCTCATGACTAACATCCCCCATGTGACCTTCCCTATCTCTCTAAAAAGCCACTCCCTAACAGGGGTGTCAGTGAGAAATCTAGACGACTCACAATGTGGGGTGACCGTCACTGTTGAACTGATGGGAAAAACCGGGACAGGCCCTGCAGCTGGGAGACCAGCCGACGCCACCCCTGGCCAGCACCCGCCTGGCTCGGCCTGGGGCGCTTCCCGGACACCGAGCGGCCTGGCGAGGCTGCGGGACTCTGGCGGGTGTTGGGGAGGGGGGTGGCTTGAGCGGGGAGGACGTCTCGGTGCCCCCCCACCCCCCGCCCCCCACCATCCCGTTCGCTGCTCAGGGTCACGTGGCTCCGGACGAGCGGGGCGTCGGCCCGGGGCCGGGGTTCCCTGAGCCTCCTGCGGGCTTAGGTGCAGCCCAGCCGGGGCCCCAGGCGCCCATCCTGCCGGCTGTGCAAACCCCCTGGAGTGCCTCAGCCCCGCCCTGTCCCCAAACCGAGGCCGGCCCTGCCCCCACGCCACGGGCCCAGCACAGGACCTTCCTGAGAGAGCGGACGAGCGATAGCCAGGCACACGGACAGGCACTCGCACGCACCCACGTCAGGTGAGACAGAGGCAGAAAGAGATGAGGGTTCAGAGAGACACCGGAAGACAGCATGTGGGCAGGGGGGGCTTCGGGCAGGATGCTGGGCAGCTTCAGACACCACCCGATCCTGAGCAGCAAACGCGATGGGGGCGGGGGGAGGCTGCCGAGCAGAGGCAGGCCTGCAGACGCCCAGGTTGGGAGGGCACCTGAGATATCCGCGGTCCGCGCCCCTCCCACCCCAACCCCCTGAACGCACGCCCCTCTCCGACGAAAGCTTCTCCGGAGTTTGATGACGTGAATTTCTATCCTTGTGCTCAACTGAGTGATGACAGTATATTGCACAGCTAGGTCATTTCCAAATAAATTAAGCTTAGTGTTTCACAGGACACCCGGACATGAATGGAGAGACCAGCACGGATGCATGCACACCAACCTTGGTAACTGGACAACCAATGGGAAATTATTGTCTGACTCCGGAGAGAGAAAGAAACCGGAACAGATGGAAAACATGAACAGAAACACAAACTTTGCAACTCACACCCCAATTCAATTACCGAAAAAAACAACAACACTATAACCATTTTAGAAAACAATAGACCTCTCCATGACCTTTGGTCCAGTGAGGAGTTCTTACACACAACAAAAAAAGCCACCTTTTCCAAATCGAGAATATGTTAGTTCACACATTGAATTTTACATTGAAATGTGTAAAAAATAAACTTAAAATCATTGACTCACTACATACGCATGGAAGTATTTTAAACATAAAATATATTCTATAGTATTCAGGAAGCACTTGGCACATCTGTAAGTGTATCAGACCCTAAACTGGAACTTAATGGAAGAATCAGGATAGTCAAAAAATGAATTCCTAACTAGAAGGAATACACAGGATTACGTAGATCAAAAAGGTTAAAGAAGAGAAACTAGAAATCAGTCAATAAATGTTTTAGGGGTTAGCCTAGAGTGACTAGCCTCTGCGTTACTTTTTAAATTTTTCATGTTTGCATCTTCCAAATTTTCCATGCTGAGAATAATACTTTCATATCAGTTTCGAGATCAGTCTCACACTAAAGACAGTAAAAGTGGAATAAGAAATAAGAAATGCTTGTGGGGGGGGGGGGAAGAAATGCTTGAACTAAAGGTGGTACTGATGAAATTATTTGCAGGGCAGCCAAGGAGTCACAGATGTAGAGAACAGACTTATGGACACTGGCAGGTGTGAGGAAGAAGAGGGTGAGATGAATGCAGAGGAACATGGAAACATAGTACCATACGTTAAAAGAGATGACAATGCAATTTGCTGTATGACTCAGGGGACTCAAACAGGGGCTCTGCAACAAGCTAGAGGGGTGGACCGGAGAGGAGGAGATGGGAGAGAGGTTCAGGAGGGAGGAGACATATGGACACCTGTGGCTCATTCACGTTGATGTTTGGCAACAAAATTCTGTAAAGCATCTATCCTTCAATTGAAAGAAAAAATCATGTTTGGACTTACCAAACAAGGTCTTGTGTACTTCTAGCATGGCCTTCTGTTTCGTGCTGCCATCCTTAATTCATTCTTCCATATCATTAAACAGACTAGTCAAGTTTTTGCCAAAAACATCTTGAGCTCCTGCATCATGCTGATCAACTGCCTTCTCTCGATCCAGTATAGAATGGAGACCAAAGAAACCTTTTGTCGTTTCTTCAAGTGATTGAAGCCACTCTATGTGATTTTAAAAAATAAATGTGGATAAGACGGATATGACCAAAGCAATCTAATGACAATATCTGTGCTTCATTAAAGATCTGCAGAGAACTAGTAAATTTTTTGTTTCGTATCAGAAGAATTTTTTAAATCCACACCAACATTTCTTTCGCGTCCGCTAGCCATCTAGACAAGGAAAACTGATTTTACCAATCAATGTCCCTAGTTCTGCCCCCTCACCGGTTTTTACCCAATATGTGTTACTCAGGCAGGAGACCCTGGTTCAATTCCTGGGTCAGGAAGATCTGCTGGAGAAGGGATAGGCTACCCACTCCAGTATTAGTGGGCTTCCCTTGTGGCTCAGTTGGTAAAGAATCATTCCTCTGTACCAAGAGTAGCTCAACTCCTCTCAAAGCAAATACAGGATGGTAGTAACTATGCAGGACAAAGCTGATTCTGTATATTTATAGTACTCACTCATGAGCTTGACAGAGGTCCTAGATCTGTTACCACATTTTTTTTTTTAAGTGATATCTGCATGTGCAGGTGAAAGTGGCTCAGTTCGTGCCTGACTCTTTGCAGCCCCAAGGACTATACAGTCCATGGAATTCTCTAGGCCAGAATACTGGAGTGGGTAGCCTATCCTTTCTCCAGCGGATCTTCCCGACCCAGGACTCAAAGCGGCGTCTCCTGCGTTGCAGGCAGATTCTTTAGCAACTGAGCTAGTAGGGCTTCACTGGTGGCTCAGTTGCTAAAGAATATCTGCATAACTTTCTATCGATTTGGAATTAGCAATCTGTCTGTGAGCAGGGCCGGTCATAAGCAGCTTCTGTGAGAAAACAGAAGCATGTCTGCCTGACTTGCTTCTCTGGGGAGCTTTCACTGTTCTTGCGCTAGTGCACATGGCAAGTTTCTAAGTGAGAAAGTAATGGCTACTATCACAGCTGGCCACTGAGGTACTTAATGGCAGAGGCAATCCCAGCTCTGCCAAGCAGTAGACATCACGAAATCAGCTATTGTCATTGTAGCCAAGTTCCGTGAATTTGTGGTGTTATTTGCTGTGTTCTTCAAGAAGATGCCTTCGCCCTGCCAGTAAGACATATTTCCATAACACACAGTCATGCACTCAATCGATGTGCATCCTCCAGTAAAGCCCAGCCCCGATGTCTTAGAGGAGCCTCTCTGCCCATTGTCATAAACCAGTCTAATTTTGTGTGAGACCATGAAAACTCAGTGTCTTTATTACGCTTGTGCTTCTGACGGGAGGTCTGAGAAGGCACTTCTGAAGGTTTATTCCTACCAGTCGTTGTCATATTTATCGAGTCTTTACTTTATATTTTTTTCTTATTTTTTACTTCTACCAGTTTCTTGCTACCAGCCCGTCTCCCTTCACCCTCGTGCACACACAGTCAGTCATGGAATCCCGTGGACTTCAGTCCGCCAGACTCCTCTGCCCATGGAGTTTTCCAGGCAAGAATACTGGAGTGGGTTGCCATTTTCTTCTCCATGTGTGGAGTCTTTAAAGATTGAATCACTGAGGTGTTGCTTCTCCACTTGAACATGCCCTTTCTCCCTAAGTGCAGTAGAAGTCATCCCCACTTCCCAACATGTCTGTCTTCCGTCCTCTGGAGTATGTATTGCTTGAGCTCACCACAGCGTCAGGATATTCTAGAAACCCTTCTGATTGCAGTCTCTTCGGGAGGTTACAAGTGCTTCAAACCTCAGAATTTTACAAAGCACTTTTTACGACCTCAGCTGAAAGGGAAGTCAACACTCAGTGACAGTCACAGGCTTCCATGGCCTGGACTTGATTATGGGCTGTGCTTTCATAATCATCGTGTTTCATATACCAACTAAGATGTCACTGAGAAATTTTTTTCTTTCTCATCATTGTATCTTTCATGTTTATTTAGATATATTATGGGTTTTCCTATATATCTTCCCTTAGGGATGAGGGTCTGAAGTCAGTAGAGCTTACTACAACTGATTTCCAGTTAGCTGTGTTAGGACAGGAAAAAGAATGACCAGCTGCTGGATTCTTAAGATTATGTATGAAAATATGATTCGTTTTACTGTGTGAAGTCATCCGATTCTAACTTTCTGAAGTAGGCATTCAGAAAAATCAAAAAAAATCGCCTAACTTCTAGACGGTCTCCCATCCAAGTACTGACCAGGCCCGACCCTGCTCAGTTTCCCAAATCAGAGGAGAGAGGGCACGTTCAGGGTGGTATGGCCTTAGACCGAGGCGGCTGCCAGGCACTGCAGGAGCCCCGCGTTGCGCCTCCCTTGCGGTCTGACCTGCCGTTCGGGCCTGGGGCTGCAGTTCTCGAGCGGGCTGGCGCTGCACTTGAGCCGCACGACCCGCGACTGGACTCCGGCCAGCCAGAGCCTGCAGCTCGGCGGCCAGCGGAGGGCGTCCCCGCTCCGAACACCGCGAGCCCAGGCCAGCACCAGTCTGGCACAGCCGGCCGGGGCCTGGCGTGCCTGCGGAACCTGGGGTGGGGGGAGGGGGGGTGGGTAGACCAGCGAGGACATCTCGGTGCCCCCTCACTCCCTGTCACCCACCATCCCGATCGCTGCTCAGGGTCAGGTGGCTCCGGAAGAGTGGGGCTTTGGCCCGGGTCTGCAGGCCCCGGAGCCTCCTGGAGATTAGGGGCACCCAGCGGGGTCCCAGGCTCTCATCCTGCCGGCTGTGCAAACCCCCTGGAGTGCCTCAACCCCGCCCTGTCCCCAAACCGAGGCCCGCCCTGCCCCCACGCCACAGGCCCAGCACAGGACCTTCCTGAGAGAGCGGACGAGCGACAGCCAGGCACACGGACAGGCACTCGCACGCACCCACGCCAGGTGAGACAGAGGCAGAAAGTGTCGAGGGTTCAGAGAGAGACTGGAGGACAGCGTGTAGGCAGGGGGGGCCTCGGGCAGGATGCCGGGCAGCTACAGAGACCACCCGGCCCTGAGCAGCCAAAGCGATGGGGGCGCGGGGAGGCCACTGAGCAGCGGCGGGCCTGGAGAGGCCCAGGGTGGGAGGACACCTGAGATCTCCACGCTCTGCGCCCCGCCCCCCTCCCCCCAACCACCTGCACGCATGCCATGCCGGGGCGCTCTGACACTAGCTTCTCTGGAGTTTTGTCACTTGAATTTCTCTCCCTCTGCTCAACTGAGTGATGACAGTGTATTGAACAGCTAGGTCATTTCCAAAAAATTAAGCTTAGTGTTTCACAGGACACCCGGACATGTATGGAGAGACCAGCACGGATGCATGGACACCAACCTTGGTAACTGGACAACAAATGGGAAATTACTGTCTGACTCAGGAGAGAGAAAGAAACCCGAACAGATGGAATGAAATGAACAGAAACACAAGCTTGGCAACTCACACCCTAATTCAATTACCAGAAAATAAACAACACTATAACCATTTTAGAAAAACAATAGACCTCTCCATGACCTTTGGTCGGGTGAGGAGTTCAAACACACACCAAAAACAAGCCAACTTTTCCAAGTCGTGAATATGTTAGTTCACACATTGACTTTTACATTGAAATGTGTAACAAATAAACTTAAAATCATTGACTCACTACATAAGCATGGAAGTATTTTAAACATAAAATATGTTCTATAGTATTCAGGAAGCACTTGGCACATCTCTAAGTGTATCAGACCCAAAACTGGAACGTAGTGGAAGAGTCAGGATAGTCTAAAAATGAATCCGTAACTAGAAGGAACACACAGGATTACTGTAGATAAAAAAGGTTAAAGAAGAAAAGCTAGAAATCAGTCAATAAATGTCTTAGGGGTTAGCTTAGAGTGACTAGCCTCTGCGTGACTCTAAATTTTTCATGTTTGCAGCTTCCAAATTTTCCATTTTGAGAATAATACTTTCGCCTCCAAACCAGAGTGACTTGGGGACACAAAGGTAGAAGTCGATAATTTTCTTTGCCTATGTCTGAATATTTACAGTCAGAGGTAGAAAAGGAGGAGTCTGTCCCTTGTCTAGATGATGTCAATCCCCAGGTGTGGGATGTCTCCAGCCTTGGTTGAGCCATAAATGTTCCACCAGTAAAGATTTCTCTCAGACCAAATGCTCCCTAGCCCTGGAAAAGACAATATCCCTTAAAACCAGTAGCTCTTGAGGGTCTTAGACCATTAGTTAACAAACACCGAGATACTGGAACTTGAATCAGCTGTGAGTCCCCCTGCAACACCCCAATCTTACCCGTTCAAAAACCAGATGGATCTTACCGATTCGTCCAGGATCTAAGAGCTGTTAATGAAGCTGTGGTTCCCATCCACCCCATAGTCCCAAACCCATATACCCTCCTATCCCAAGTCCCAGGAAATGCCAAGTACTTCTCAGTCTTGGACCTTCAAGGTGCTTTCTTTTGCATTCCTCTCCTTCCTGAATCCCAAAAACTCTTTGCTTTTGAGTGGCGGGACTTGGAAACAAGAGAGACCATACAACTCTCGACTGGACTCGACTACCCCAAGGGTTTAGGGACAGCACTCATATCTTCGGGACTTCCTCGGGGAGAGAACTAAGGGAATTAACTTTAACAAACAGTAGTCTAATACTATATGTGGATGACTTGCTCATAGCTAGGCCAGATTTTACCAGCTCTCAAATGGACACTATTTAAAACGCTAACTTTCCTGTATGAAAAGGGTTATCGAGTATCCCCCAAGTAGGCTCAGATAGGCTTAACCCAAGTAAAATACCTTGGATTTATAATTACGGAGAGAAAAAGAATGCCTGACCCCGAGGGGAGATCCCTCATCTTAAATACCACGTACCCCCAAACAAAATAACATCTTAGGGGATTTTTTGGGAGGACCGGGTTTTGCAGGAACTGGGTTCCTAATTATGGCAATCTGGCCAGACCCCTATATGAAAATTTATGGGGAAAGAGGAAGAGCCACTCGACTGGCATGAGACCTGCAAGGTGGCCTTTAATGCCCTAAAAGAGTCCATCACTACAGCCCCAGCTTTAGGCCTCCCCAACCTGGAGAAGCCTTTTAGACTCTATGTTTCTGGAAGGACAGAACCTGCTCTTGGGGTGTTAGAGCAGATGATGGGGCCCGTATTACATCCTGTGGCTTATCTCTCAAAATAACTAGATGAGGTGGCCAGAGGTTGGCCCACTTGCCTCCGGGCAGTAGCAGCCACCGCTCTTATGGTTAAGGAGGCATCTAAGCTGACCCTGGGTCAGCCCACCACAGTGTATACGCCTCACCGGGTGCAAGCAGTCTTGGAAACGAAAGGGGACAGGTGGATGACAGGGGGAAGGATCACCCAATACCAAGCCCTCCTCCTTGACACTCCAGAAATAAAGTTGAGGGTCTGCCAGACTTTAAATCCAGCAACCTTACTGCCAGATCCCCCTACCTCCCCTCTGGATCACCAATGCATACAAATCACAGACGAGTTATACTCTTCTCGCCGGGACCTATCAGAGACACCTTTATCGAACGCAGAGGAAAACTGGCACACAGATGGGAGCAGTTTTGTAGAAAAGGGAGAGAGGAAATCAGGATATGCTGTAGCGAGCCTGGAAGAAACTAAGGAAAGTGGGTCTCTTCCCCCAGACACCTCAGCCCAGAAAGCTGAACTTTTTGCCCTGACAAGAGCTTTGGAGTTAGGAGAAGGAAAGAGGATTAATGTGTGTATGGACTCTAAGTATGCTTTCCTCATTCTGCATGCCCGTGCAGCAATTTGGAAAGAAAGAGGGATGCTCAGTGCCCGAAGCTCTGCTATTAAACACAAAGAGCTCATTCTCAGGCTCCTGGAGGCAGTCAAACTTCCTGCAAAATTAGCTGTCATCCCCTGCAAGAGTCACCAAAAGGGGCAAGAAAAAGAGGCTCAGGGAAATAGGAAAGCTGATCAAGAGGCAGGACGAGCTGCCGGGGAAGCTACCTCTGCCACTGCTATCTGCCCCCTTTTCCCCAAGGAAACCCTGACTCCAGATTTTACCCCAGGGGGACATTCCCGATATGCTGAGCGGGGCTGGGAGATTGGGTCACATGGGTGGTTTCAGCCTGATCAGGCCCAAATAATACTCCCTGATTCTCAGGTTTAAAGCATTACTAACTCCTTACATAACAGCGCCCATTTTGGAAAAGATAATCTAGATATATTGCTTAAGCCTATTCTCTCCCATCCCCAGTTAGCTAAGGTTGTTAAACAGGTCACACAAAATTGTGACACCTGTCTAAAAAATAACCCAAAAACCAGACCTCCTCTAATTACACCTGTCCAACATCGTGGATCATACCCAGGAGCGGACTGGCAATGCCGCTCCACATTTAGAATTTACAGCCATGCCCAAGACCCAAGGGTTTTCTTACTTGCTAGTCTTTATTGACACATTCACAGGATGGATCGAAGCGTTCCCTACTGAGACTGAGAGAGCTACAGAAGTCTGTAAAGCTCTGCTGAAGGAGATAGTGCCTACGTTTGGGCTGCCTCGGTCACTTCAGAGTGACAACGGGCCCTCACTTACAGCCAAGATACCCCAGAACCTAGCCGCATGCTTAGGCATAAAATACCGGCTCCGCTCATCCTGGAGGCCTCAAGCTTCAGGAAAGGTAGAGAGAGCCAATCAGACTCTTAAAAGGGCTATGGCTAAGCTATGTCAGATACACATAATAAGTGGACACATATGCTGCCCATAGCCCTCATGAGGCTACGGACATCCCACAAATGGCCACTATTGTTAAGTCCTTATGAAATGATGTATGGACGACCATTCTGAACTTCTGATTTGTTTCTTGACGAGGATGCCAATACACTCTTAAAACATATAATTGACCGGGGAAGGTTTCAGCAAGAACTCCAACGGTATGGAGAACAAACCACAAGAACACTTGAAAAATCCCCAGGTAAAGCCAGGGGATCAAGTATCAGTAAAGACCTGGCAAGAAAAAGGGAGTCCAAACCAGCTGTCCGAGAAATGGACAGGGCCTTATCAGGTTGTTCTAGTGACTTCAACTGCTGTAAAAGTGAAGGGTCTATCTGCCTGGGTCCACAATTCTAGAATAAAACCCTATGGCCTACAGGAGGGGGAGACAGAAACTGAGACTCCAAAGCCAGAGGACAGCTATTCCTGTGAACCTGTTGAAGATCTCAGGCTCTTGTTCAAGCAGAACCCCATCAATCCTGCCTCAGATAAGTAAAATGCATCATATGATGTTCTTCCTCTTTCTAATCATATCTCCCTGTATGGCTATTGATCTCTCCCTAAACGAGGCATGTTCACTTGCAAACCACACTGCTTCTCAACTGAACCTAAGCAGCCCGGGCTGCATCTGCATTAATGACAAAGGTTGGGGGTATGTCCAATCCTTCACACGGTATCAATATCAAAGGCCCACCCTTCCAGCCGAGCTATGGGCTGTTACTCAGCGCCCCCATGTGGTCGTAATATGGCCTTTTGGGAAAAGGGGGAAAAAAAACTTCATGTCTTGGTACCAGCAACAACTGTCTCTATTTACCCCTGGATGACATCTGCAATCCCACCTGAGCCCTTATTTTCTCTCATGACTAACATCCCCCAAGTGACCTTCCCTATCTCTCTAAAAAGCCACTCCCTAACAGGGGTGTCAGTGAGAAATCTAGACGACTCACAATGTGGGGTGACCGTCACTGTTGAAACTGATGGGAAAAACCGGGACAGGCCCTGCAGCTGGGAAAACAGCCGACGCCACCCCCGGCCAGCACGCTCCTGGCCCGGCCCGGGGTGCTTCCCGGACCCCGAGCAGCCTGGCGAGGCTGCGGGATTTCTGGCGGGGGTTGGGGAGGGGGGTGGCTTGAGCGGGGAGGACGTCTTGGTGCCCCCCCACCCCCCGCCCCCCACCATCCCGTTCGCTGCTCAGGGTCACGTGGCTCCGGACGAGCGGGGCGTCGGCCCGGGGCCACGGTCCCCGGAGCCTCCTGCGGGCTTAGGGGCAGCCCAGCCGGGGCCCCAGGCGCCCATCCTGCCGGCTGTGCAAACCCCCTGCAGTGCCTCAGCCCCGCCCTGTCCCCAAACCGAGGCCCGCCCTGCCCCCACGCCACGGGCCCAGCACAGGACCTTCCTGAGAGAGCGGACGAGCGACAGCCAGGCACACGGACAGGCACTCGCACGCACCGACGCCAGGTGAGACAGAGGCAGAAAGAGACGAGGGCTCAGAGAGAGACTCGAAGACAGCTTGTGGGCAGGGGGGGATTCGGGCAGGATGCCGGGCAGCTGCAGAGGCCACCCAGCCCTGAGAAGCGAATGCGATGGGAGCAGGGGGAAGCTGCTGAGTAGGGGCGGGCCTGGAGAGGCCCAGGGTGCGAGGGCACCTGAGATCTCCTTGCTCCGCGCCCTGCCCCCGTCCTCCCAACCCCCTGCACGCACACCAGGTCGGGGTGCTCTGACACTAGCTTCTCCGGAGTTTGGTCACCTGAATTTCTATCCTTGTGCTCAACTGAGTGATGACAGTGTATTGAACAGCTAGGTCATTTCCAAATAAATTAAGCTTAGTGTTTCACAGGACACCCGGACATGAATGCAGAGACCAGCACGGATGCATGGACACCAACCTTGGTAACTGGACAACCAATGGGAAATTACTGTCTGACTCAGGAGAGAGAAAGAAACCCGAACAGATGGAATGAAATGAACAGAAACACAAACTTTGCAACTCAAACCCTAATTCAATTACCAAAAAAAAAAAAAAAAAAACCAGCAACACTATAACCATTTTAGAAAAATAATAGACTTCTCCATGACCTTTGGTCGGGTGAGGAGTTCTAGCACACGACAAAAAAATCCACCTTTTCCAAATCTTGAATATGTTAGTTCACACATTGACTTTTACATTGAAATGTGTAACAAATTAACTTAAAATCAATGACTCACTACATAAGCCTGGAAGTATTTTAAACATAAAATATGTTCTATAGTATTCAGGATGCATTTGGCATATGTCTCACTGTATGAGACCTAAAACTGGAAGTTAGTTGAAGAGTCAGGATAGTCTAAAAATGAATCCCTAACTAAAAGGTATACACAGGATTATTGTAGATAAAAAAAGTTAAAGAAGAGAAACTAGAAATCAGTCAATAAATGTTTTAGGGGTTAGCTCATAGTGGCTAGCCTCTGCGTGACTTTTTAAATTTTCCATGTTGCATCTTCCAAATTTTCCATGCTGAGAATAATACTTTCATATCAGTTTCGAAATCAGTCTCACACTAAAGACAGTAAGACTGGAATAAGAAATAAGTAATGCTTGGGGGGAAAAAAATTCTTGAACTAAAGGTGGTACTGATGAAATTATTTGCAGGGCAGCCAAGAAGTCACAGATGTAGAGAACAGACTTATGGACATGGGCAAGGGGGAGGAAGGAGAGGGTCAGATGAATGCAGAGTAACATGAAAATATATTACCTTACGTAAAAACAGATGCCAATGAAATTTGCTGTATGACTCAGGGGCTCTGCAACAAGCTAGGGGTGGAATGGGGAGGGAAATGGGAGAGAGGTTCAGGAGGGAGGTGACATATGTATACCTGTGGCTCATTCATGCTGATGTTTGGCAACAAAATTCTGTAAAGCAACTTTCCTTCAATTGAAAGAAAAAGTCATGTTTGGACTTACCAAACAAGGTCTTGTGTACTTCTAGCATGGCCTTCTGTTTCGTGCTGCCACCCTTAACTCATTCTTCCATATCATTAAACAGACTAGTCAAGTTTTTGCCAAAAATATCTTGAGCTCCTGCATTATGCTGATCCACTGCCTTCTCACGATCCAGTTTAGAATGGAGACCAAAGAAACCTTTTGTCGTGTCTTCAAGTATTTGAGGCCACACTATGTGACTGTTAAAAATAAATGTGGATAAGACGGATATGACCAAAGCAATCTAATGACAATATCTGTGCTTCATTCACGACTTCTGCAGAGAACTAGTAAATTTTATATATAGTATCAGAAGAATTTTTTAAATGCATGCCAAAGTTTATTTGTCCTCCGCTAGCCATCTGGACAAGGAATACTGAGTTTACCAATCAATGTCCATAGTTATGCTCCCTCACCGATTTTTACCCAATATGTGTTACTCAGGCAGGAGACCCTGGTTCAGTTCCTGGATAAGGAAGAACCGCTGGACAAGGGATAAGCTACACACTCCAGTAGTAGTGGGCTTTCCTTGAGGCTTAGTTGGTAAAGAATCATTCCTCTTTCACAACACTAGCTCAACTCCTTTCAAAGCAAATACAGGATGGTAATAGCTATGCAGGACAAAGCTGATTCTGTATATTTATAGTACTCACTCATGAGCTTGACAGAGGTACTAGATCTGTTACCACATTTCTTGTTCTAAGTAATCTCCGCATTTGCAGGTGAAAGTGGCTCAGTTCGTGCCTGACTCTTTGCGGCCCCATAGACTATAGAGTCCGTGGAATTCTCTAGGCCAGAATACTGGAGTGGGTAGCATATCCCTTCTCCAGGGGATCTTCCCGACCCAGGACTGAAAGCGGGGTCTCCTGCGTTGCAGGCAGATTCTTTACCAACTGAGCTAGTAGGGCTTCCCTGGTCGCTCAGTTGCTAAAGAATATCTGCATAACTGTCTATCCACTTGGCATTAGCAATCTGTCTGTGAGCAGGGCCGGTCATAAGCAGCTTCTGTGAGAAAACAGAAGCATGTCTGTCTGACTTGCTTCTCCGCGGAGCTTTCACTGTTCTTGCGCTAGTGCACATGGCAAGTATTAGGTTCGGGTTCTAAGTGAGAAACTAATGGCTACATTCACAGCTGGCCACTGAGGTACTTAATGGGAGAGGCGAACCCAGCTCTGCCAAGCAGTAGCCAACATGAAATCAGCTATTGTCATTGTAGCCAAGTTCCTTGAATTTGTAGTGTTATTTGCTGTGTGCTTCAAGAATATGCCTTCACCCTGCCAGTAAGACATATTTCCATAACACATAGCCATGCACTCAATCGATGTGCATCCTCCAGTTAAGCCCAGCCCCGATGTCTTAGAGGCGCCTCTCTGCCCATTGTCATAAGCCAGTCTAATTTTGTGTGAGACCGTGAAAACTCAGTGTCTTTATTATGCTTGTGCTTCTGACGGGAGGTCTGAGAAGGCACTTCTGAAGGTTTATTCCTACCAGTCGTTGTCATATTTATCGAGTCTTTATTTTATACTTTTTCTTATTTTTTACTTCTACCAGTTTCTTGCTACCAACCCGTCTCCCTCCACCCTCGTGCACACACGATCAGTCATGGAATCCCGTGGACTTCAGCCCGCCAGACTCCTCTGTCCATGGATTTTTCCAAGCAAGAATACTGGAGTGGGTTGCCATTTCCTTTTCCATGTATGGAGTCTTTAAAGATTCTGTCACTGAGGTGTTGCTTCTCCACTTGTACATGCCCTTTCTCCCTAAGTGCAGTAGAAGTCATCCCCACTTCCCAACATGTCTGTCTTCCGACCTCTGCAGAATATATTGCTTGAGCTCACCACAGCGTCAGGATATTCTAGAAAGCCTTCTGATTGCAGTCTCTTCGGGAGGTTACAAGTGCTTCAAACCTCAGGATTTTACAAAGCACTTTTTACAATCTCAGCTGAAAGGGAAGCCAACACTCAGTGAAAGTCACAGGCTTCCATGGCCTGGACTTGATTATGGGTTGTGCTTTCATAATCATCGTGTTTCATATACCAACTAAGATGTCACTGAGAATTTTTTTTTTCTCATCTTTCTATCTTTCATGTTTATTTAGATATATTATGGGTTTTCCTATATACCTTCCATTAGGGATGAGGGTCTTAAGTCAGTAGAACTTACTGCAACTGACTTCCAGTTAGCTGTGTTAGGACAGGAAAAAGAATGACCAGCTGCTGGATTCTTAAGTTTATGTACAAAAACATTATTCGTTTTCCTGTGTGCAGTCATCCGATTCTAACTTTCTGAAGTAGGCATTCAGAAAAATCACAAAACCGCCTAACTACTAGGCGGCCTCCCATGCAAGTACTGACCAGGCCCGGCCCTACTCAATTTCCCTGATCAGAGGAGATAGGGCACGTTCAGGGTGCTATGGCCTTAGACCTAGGCGGCTGTCAGGCGCCCGAAGAGCTCCGCCTTGCGCCTCCCTTGCGTTCTGACCTGCCCTTCGGGCCTGTGGCCACAGCTCTCGAGCTGGCGCGCGCTGCACTTGAGCCGCACGACCCGGACTGGACTCCGACCAACCAGGGCCGGCAGCTCGGGGGACAGCGGAGGGCGCCACGGCCCCGCATACCGCCAGCACCGGCCAGCACCCGTCTGGCCCGGCCGGGGCCTGGCGTGCCTGCGGGACCAGGGGTGGGGGGGGTGGGTAGAGCAGCGAGGACGTCGCGGTGCCCCCTCACACCCTGCCCCCCACCATCCCGTTCGCTGCTCAGGGTGACGTGGCTCTGAACGAGCAGGGCTTCGGCCCTGGACAGCGGTACCCGGAGCCTCCTGAGGGCTTAGAGACAGCCCAGCCGGGGCGCCAGGTGCACGTCCTGCCCGCTGCGCAAACCCCCTGGAGCGCCTCAGCCCCGCCTTTTCGCCCTACCGAGACCCGCCCTGCCCCCACTCTGCCGGCCCAGCACAAGTCTTTCCTGAGAGAGCAGACGAGCGAAAGCCAGGCACAGGGACAGGCACTCGCACGCACCCACGCCAGGTGAGACAGAGGCAGAAAGAGACGAGGGTTAAGAGAGAGACTCGAAGACAGCTTGTGGGCAGCGGGGGACTCGGGCAGCATGCCGGGCAGCTGCAGAGGCCACCCGGCCCTGAGCAGCGAATGCGATGGGGGCAGGGGGAAGCCGCTGAGTAGGGGCGGGCATGGAGAGGCCCAGGGTGCGAGGGGACCTGAGATCTCCTCGCTCCGCGCCCCGCCCCCCTCCTTCAAACCCCCTGCACGCACGCCACGCCTGGGCGCTCTGACACTAGATTCTCCGGTGTTTGCTCACCTGAATTTCTATCCTTGTGCTCAACTGAGTGATGACAGTGTATTGAACAGCTAGGTCATTTCCAAATAAATTAAGCTTAGTGTTTCACAGGACACCCGGACATGAATGCAGAGACCAGCACGGATGCATGGACACCAACCTTGGTAACTGGACAACCAATGGGAAATTACTGTCTGACTCAGGAGAGAGAAAGAACCCCGAACAGATGGAATGAAATGAACAGAAACACAAACTTTGCAACTCACACCCTAATTCAATTACAAAAAAAAAAAAAAACAACACTATAACCATTTTAGAAAAACAATAGAACTCTCCATGACCTTTGGTCGGGTGAGGAGTTCTAGCACAGGACAAAATAAGCCACCTTTTCCAAATCGTGAATATGTTAGTTCACACATTGACTTTTACACTGAAATGTGTAACAAATAAATTTAAAATCATTGACTCACTACATAAGCATGGAAGTATTTTAAACATAAAATATGTTCTATAGTATTCAGGAAGCATTTGGCACATGTCTCACTGTGTGAGACCCAAAACTGGAACTTAGTTGAAGAGTCAGGATAGTCTAAAAATGAATCCCTAACTAAAAGGAATACGCAGGATTATTGTAGATAATAAAGGTTAAAGAAGAGAAACTAGAAATCAGTCAATAAATGTTTTAGGGGTTAGCTTAGAGTGACTAGCCTCTGCGTGACTTTTTAAATTTTTCATGTTTGCATCTTCCAAATTTTCGATGGTGAGAATAATACTTTCATATCAGTTTCAAAATCAGTCTCACACTAAAGACAGTAAGACTGGAATATGAAATAAGAAATGCTTGGGGGAAAAAAAAACTGCTTGAACTAAAGGTGGTACTGATGAAATTATTTGCAGGGCAGCCATAGAGACACAGATGTAGAGAACAGACTTACGGACATGGGCAGGGGGGAGGAAGGAGAGGGTGAGATGAATGCAGAGTAACATGAAAATATATTACCATAGGTAAAAACAGATGCCAATGAAATTTGCTGTATGACCCAGGGGACTCAAACAAGGGCTCTGCAACAAGCTAGGGGTGGAATGGGGAAGGAAATGGGAGAGAGGTTCAGGAGGGAGGAGACATATGTATACCTGTGGCTCATTCATGCTGATGTTTGGCAACAAAATTCTGTAAAGCAACTATCCTTCAATTGAAAGAATAAGTCATGTTTGGACTTACAAAACAAGGTCTTGTGTAATTCTAGCATGGCCTTCTGTTTCGTGCTGCCACCCTTAACTCATTCTTCCATATCATTAAACAGACTAGTCAAGTTTTTGCCAAAAATATCTTGAGCTCCTGCATTATGCTGATCCACTGCCTTCTCACGATCCAGTTTAGAATGGAGACCAAAGAAACCTTTTGTCGTGTCTTCAAGTATTTGAGGCCACACTATGTGACTGTTAAAAATAAATGTGGATAAGATGGATATGACCAAAGCAATCTAATGACAATATCTGTGCTTCATTCAAGACTTCTGCAGAGAACTAGTAAATTTTATATATAGTATCAGAAGAATTTTTTAAATGCATGCCAACGTTTATTTCTCCTCCGCTAGCCATCTGGACAAGGAAAACTGAGTTTACCAATCAATGTCCATAGTTATGCTCCCTCACCGATTCTTACCCAATATGTGTTACTCAGGCAGGAGACCCTGGTTCAGTTCCTGGATAAGGAAGAACCGCTGGAGAAGGGATAGGCTACCCACTCCAGTAGTAGTGGGCTTTCCTTGTGGCTCAGTTGGTAAAGAATCATTCCTCTTTCACAAGAGTAGCTCAACTCCTCTCAAAGCAAATACAGGATGGTAATAACTATGCAGGACAAAGCTGATTCTGTATATTTATAGTACTCACTCATGAGCTTGACAGTGGTGCTAGATCTGTTACCACATTTCTTTTTCTAAGTAATATCCAAATGTGCAGGTGAAAGTGGCTCAGTTCGTGCCTGACTCTTTGCGGCCCCTTGGACTATAGAGTCCGTGGAATTCTCTAGGCCAGAATACAGGAGTGGGTAGCCTATCCTTTCTCCTGGGGATCTTCCCGACCCAGGACTGAAAGCGGGGTCTCCTACGTTGCAGGCAGATTCTTTACCAACTGAGCTAGTAGGGCTTCCCTGGTCGCTCAGTTGCTAAAGAATATCTGCATAACTGTCTATCGATTTGGCATTAGCAATCTGTCTGTGAGCAGGGCCGGTCATAAGCAGCTTCTGTGAGAAAACAGAAGCATGTCTGTCTGACTTGCTTCTCCGCGGAGCTTTCACTGTTCTTGCACTAGTGCACATGGCAAGTATTAGGTTCGGGTTCTAAGTGAGAAACTAATGGCTACATTCACAGCTGGCCACTGAGGTACTTAATGGCAGAGGCAATCCCAGCTCTGCCAAGCAG
Source organism: Muntiacus reevesi (assembly GCF_963930625.1). Lineage (NCBI taxonomy): Eukaryota > Metazoa > Chordata > Mammalia > Artiodactyla > Cervidae > Muntiacus > Muntiacus reevesi. The sequence goes on from NW_027077916.1 coordinate 345,696, forward strand.
TAGACATCACGAAATCAGCTATTGTCATTGTAGCCAAGTTCCGTGAATTTGTGGTGTTATTTGCTGTGTTCTTCAAGAAGATGCCTTCGCCCTGCCAGTAAGACATATTTCCATAACACACAGTCATGCACTCAATCGATGTGCATCCTCCAGTAAAGCCCAGCCCCGATGTCTTAGAGGAGCCTCTCTGCCCATTGTCATAAACCAGTCTAATTTTGTGTGAGACCATGAAAACTCAGTGTCTTTATTACGCTTGTGCTTCTGACGGGAGGTCTGAGAAGGCACTTCTGAAGGTTTATTCCTACCAGTCGTTGTCATATTTATCGAGTCTTTACTTTATATTTTTTTCTTATTTTTTACTTCTACCAGTTTCTTGCTACCAGCCCGTCTCCCTTCACCCTCGTGCACACACAGTCAGTCATGGAATCCCGTGGACTTCAGTCCGCCAGACTCCTCTGCCCATGGAGTTTTCCAGGCAAGAATACTGGAGTGGGTTGCCATTTTCTTCTCCATGTGTGGAGTCTTTAAAGATTGAATCACTGAGGTGTTGCTTCTCCACTTGAACATGCCCTTTCTCCCTAAGTGCAGTAGAAGTCATCCCCACTTCCCAACATGTCTGTCTTCCGTCCTCTGGAGTATGTATTGCTTGAGCTCACCACAGCGTCAGGATATTCTAGAAACCCTTCTGATTGCAGTCTCTTCGGGAGGTTACAAGTGCTTCAAACCTCAGAATTTTACAAAGCACTTTTTACGACCTCAGCTGAAAGGGAAGTCAACACTCAGTGACAGTCACAGGCTTCCATGGCCTGGACTTGATTATGGGCTGTGCTTTCATAATCATCGTGTTTCATATACCAACTAAGATGTCACTGAGAAATTTTTTTCTTTCTCATCATTGTATCTTTCATGTTTATTTAGATATATTATGGGTTTTCCTATATATCTTCCCTTAGGGATGAGGGTCTGAAGTCAGTAGAGCTTACTACAACTGATTTCCAGTTAGCTGTGTTAGGACAGGAAAAAGAATGACCAGCTGCTGGATTCTTAAGATTATGTATGAAAATATGATTCGTTTTACTGTGTGAAGTCATCCGATTCTAACTTTCTGAAGTAGGCATTCAGAAAAATCAAAAAAAATCGCCTAACTTCTAGACGGTCTCCCATCCAAGTACTGACCAGGCCCGACCCTGCTCAGTTTCCCAAATCAGAGGAGAGAGGGCACGTTCAGGGTGGTATGGCCTTAGACCGAGGCGGCTGCCAGGCACTGCAGGAGCCCCGCGTTGCGCCTCCCTTGCGGTCTGACCTGCCGTTCGGGCCTGGGGCTGCAGTTCTCGAGCGGGCTGGCGCTGCACTTGAGCCGCACGACCCGCGACTGGACTCCGGCCGGCCAGAGCCTGCAGCTCGGCGGCCAGCGGAGGGCGTCCCCGCTCCGAACACCGCGAGCCCAGGCCAGCACCAATCTGGCACAGCCGGCCGGGGCCTGGCGTGCCTGCGGAACCTGGGGTGGGGGGAGGGGGGGTGGGTAGACCAGCGAGGACATCTCGGTGCCCCCTCACTCCCTGTCACCCACCATCCCGATCGCTGCTCAGGGTCAGGTGGCTCCGGAAGAGTGGGGCTTTGGCCCGGGTCTGCAGGCCCCGGAGCCTCCTGGAGATTAGGGGCACCCAGCGGGGTCCCAGGCTCTCATCCTGCCGGCTGTGCAAACCCCCTGGAGTGCCTCAACCCCGCCCTGTCCCCAAACCGAGGCCCGCCCTGCCCCCACGCCACAGGCCCAGCACAGGACCTTCCTGAGAGAGCGGACGAGCGACAGCCAGGCACACGGACAGGCACTCGCACGCACCCACGCCAGGTGAGACAGAGGCAGAAAGTGTCGAGGGTTCAGAGAGAGACTGGAGGACAGCGTGTAGGCAGGGGGGGCCTCGGGCAGGATGCCGGGCAGCTACAGAGACCACCCGGCCCTGAGCAGCCAAAGCGATGGGGGCGCGGGGAGGCCACTGAGCAGCGGCGGGCCTGGAGAGGCCCAGGGTGGGAGGACACCTGAGATCTCCACGCTCTGCGCCCCGCCCCCCTCCCCCCAACCACCTGCACGCATGCCATGCCGGGGCGCTCTGACACTAGCTTCTCTGGAGTTTTGTCACTTGAATTTCTCTCCCTCTGCTCAACTGAGTGATGACAGTGTATTGAACAGCTAGGTCATTTCCAAAAAATTAAGCTTAGTGTTTCACAGGACACCCGGACATGTATGGAGAGACCAGCACGGATGCATGGACACCAACCTTGGTAACTGGACAACAAATGGGAAATTACTGTCTGACTCAGGAGAGAGAAAGAAACCCGAACAGATGGAATGAAATGAACAGAAACACAAGCTTGGCAACTCACACCCTAATTCAATGACCAGAAAATAAACAACACTATAACCATTTTAGAAAAACAATAGACCTCTCCATGACCTTTGGTCGGGTGAGGAGTTCAAACACACACCAAAAACAAGCCAACTTTTCCAAGTCGTGAATATGTTAGTTCACACATTGACTTTTACATTGAAATGTGTAACAAATAAACTTAAAATCATTGACTCACTACATAAGCATGGAAGTATTTTAAACATAAAATATGTTCTATAGTATTCAGGAAGCACTTGACACATCTCTAAGTGTATCAGACCCAAAACTGGAACGTAGTGGAAGAGTCAGGATAGTCTAAAAATGAATCCCTAACTAGAAGGAACACACAGGATTACTGTAGATAAAAAAGGTTAAAGAAGAAAAGCTAGAAATCAGTCAATAAATGTCTTAGGGGTTAGCTTAGAGTGACTAGCCTCTGCGTGACTCTAAATTTTTCATGTTTGCAGCTTCCAAATTTTCCATTTTGAGAATAATACTTTCGCCTCCAAACCAGAGTGACTTGGGGACACAAAGGTAGAAGTCGATAATTTTCTTTGCCTATGTCTGAATATTTACAGTCAGAGGTAGAAAAGGAGGAGTCTGTCCCTTGTCTAGATGATGTCAATCCCCAGGTGTGGGATGTCTCCAGCCTTGGTTGAGCCATAAATGTTCCACCAGTAAAGATTTCTCTCAGACCAAATGCTCCCTAGCCCTGGAAAAGACAATATCCCTTAAAACCAGTAGCTCTTGAGGGTCTTAGACCATTAGTTAACAAACACCGAGATACTGGAACTTGAATCAGCTGTGAGTCCCCCTGCAACACCCCAATCTTACCCGTTCAAAAACCAGATGGATCTTACCGATTCGTCCAGGATCTAAGAGCTGTTAATGAAGCTGTGGTTCCCATCCACCCCATAGTCCCAAACCCATATACCCTCCTATCCCAAGTCCCAGGAAATGCCAAGTACTTCTCAGTCTTGGACCTTCAAGGTGCTTTCTTTTGCATTCCTCTCCTTCCTGAATCCCAAAAACTCTTTGCTTTTGAGTGGCGGGACTTGGAAACAAGAGAGACCATACAACTCTCGACTGGACTCGACTACCCCAAGGGTTTAGGGACAGCACTCATATCTTCGGGACTTCCTCGGGGAGAGAACTAAGGGAATTAACTTTAACAAACAGTAGTCTAATACTATATGTGGATGACTTGCTCATAGCTAGGCCAGATTTTACCAGCTCTCAAATGGACACTATTTAAAACGCTAACTTTCCTGTATGAAAAGGGTTATCGAGTATCCCCCAAGTAGGCTCAGATAGGCTTAACCCAAGTAAAATACCTTGGATTTATAATTACGGAGAGAAAAAGAATGCCTGACCCCGAGGGGAGATCCCTCATCTTAAATACCACGTACCCCCAAACAAAATAACATCTTAGGGGATTTTTTGGGAGGACCGGGTTTTGCAGGAACTGGGTTCCTAATTATGGCAATCTGGCCAGACCCCTATATGAAAATTTATGGGGAAAGAGGAAGAGCCACTCGACTGGCATGAGACCTGCAAGGTGGCCTTTAATGCCCTAAAAGAGTCCATCACTACAGCCCCAGCTTTAGGCCTCCCCAACCTGGAGAAGCCTTTTAGACTCTATGTTTCTGGAAGGACAGAACCTGCTCTTGGGGTGTTAGAGCAGATGATGGGGCCCGTATTACATCCTGTGGCTTATCTCTCAAAATAACTAGATGAGGTGGCCAGAGGTTGGCCCACTTGCCTCCGGGCAGTAGCAGCCACCGCTCTTATGGTTAAGGAGGCATCTAAGCTGACCCTGGGTCAGCCCACCACTGTGTATACGCCTCACCGGGTGCAAGCAGTCTTGGAAACGAAAGGGGACAGGTGGATGACAGGGGGAAGGATCACCCAATACCAAGCCCTCCTCCTTGACACTCCAGAAATAAAGTTGAGGGTCTGCCAGACTTTAAATCCAGCAACCTTACTGCCAGATCCCCCTACCTCCCCTCTGGATCACCAATGCATACAAATCACAGACGAGTTATACTCTTCTCGCCGGGACCTATCAGAGACACCTTTATCGAACGCAGAGGAAAACTGGCACACAGATGGGAGCAGTTTTGTAGAAAAGGGAGAGAGGAAATCAGGATATGCTGTAGCGAGCCTGGAAGAAACTAAGGAAAGTGGGTCTCTTCCCCCAGACACCTCAGCCCAGAAAGCTGAACTTTTTGCCCTGACAAGAGCTTTGGAGTTAGGAGAAGGAAAGAGGATTAATGTGTGTATGGACTCTAAGTATGCTTTCCTCATTCTGCATGCCCGTGCAGCAATTTGGAAAGAAAGAGGGATGCTCAGTGCCCGAAGCTCTGCTATTAAACACAAAGAGCTCATTCTCAGGCTCCTGGAAGCAGTCAAACTTCCTGCAAAATTAGCTGTCATCCCCTGCAAGAGTCACCAAAAGGGGCAAGAAAAAGAGGCTCAGGGAAATAGGAAAGCTGATCAAGAGGCAGGACGAGCTGCCGGGGAAGCTACCTCTGCCACTGCTATCTGCCCCCTTTTCCCCAAGGAAACCCTGACTCCAGATTTTACCCCAGGGGGACATTCCCGATATGCTGAGCGGGGCTGGGAGATTGGGTCACATGGGTGGTTTCAGCCTGATCAGGCCCAAATAATACTCCCTGATTCTCAGGTTTAAAGCATTACTAACTCCTTACATAACAGCGCCCATTTTGGAAAAGATAATCTAGATATATTGCTTAAGCCTATTCTCTCCCATCCCCAGTTAGCTAAGGTTGTTAAACAGGTCACACAAAATTGTGACACCTGTCTAAAAAATAACCCAAAAACCAGACCTCCTCTAATTACACCTGTCCAACATCGTGGATCATACCCAGGAGCGGACTGGCAATGCCGCTCCACATTTAGAATTTACAGCCATGCCCAAGACCCAAGGGTTTTCTTACTTGCTAGTCTTTATTGACACATTCACAGGATGGATCGAAGCGTTCCCTACTGAGACTGAGAGAGCTACAGAAGTCTGTAAAGCTCTGCTGAAGGAGATAGTGCCTACGTTTGGGCTGCCTCGGTCACTTCAGAGTGACAACGGGCCCTCACTTACAGCCAAGATACCCCAGAACCTAGCCGCATGCTTAGGCATAAAATACCGGCTCCGCTCATCCTGGAGGCCTCAAGCTTCAGGAAAGGTAGAGAGAGCCAATCAGACTCTTAAAAGGGCTATGGCTAAGCTATGTCAGATACACATAATAAGTGGACACATATGCTGCCCATAGCCCTCATGAGGCTACGGACATCCCACAAATGGCCACTATTGTTAAGTCCTTATGAAATGATGTATGGACGACCATTCTGAACTTCTGATTTGTTTCTTGACGAGGATGCCAATACACTCTTAAAACATATAATTGACCGGGGAAGGTTTCAGCAAGAACTCCAACGGTATGGAGAACAAACCACAAGAACACTTGAAAAATCCCCAGGTAAAGCCAGGGGATCAAGTATCAGTAAAGACCTGGCAAGAAAAAGGGAGTCCAAACCAGCTGTCCGAGAAATGGACAGGGCCATATCAGGTTGTTCTAGTGACTTCAACTGCTGTAAAAGTGAAGGGTCTATCTGCCTGGGTCCACAATTCTAGAATAAAACCCTATGGCCTACAGGAGGGGGAGACAGAAACTGAGACTCCAAAGCCAGAGGACAGCTATTCCTGTGAACCTGTTGAAGATCTCAGGCTCTTGTTCAAGCAGAACCCCATCAATCCTGCCTCAGATAAGTAAAATGCATCATATGATGTTCTTCCTCTTTCTAATCATATCTCCCTGTATGGCTATTGATCTCTCCCTAAACGAGGCATGTTCACTTGCAAACCACACTGCTTCTCAACTGAACCTAAGCAGCCCGGGCTGCATCTGCATTAATGACAAAGGTTGGGGGTATGTCCAATCCTTCACACGGTATCAATATCAAAGGCCCACCCTTCCAGCCGAGCTATGGGCTGTTACTCAGCGCCCCCATGTGGTCGTAATATGGCCTTTTGGGAAAAGGGGGAAAAAAAACTTCATGTCTTGGTACCAGCAACAACTGTCTCTATTTACCCCTGGATGACATCTGCAATCCCACCTGAGCCCTTATTTTCTCTCATGACTAACATCCCCCAAGTGACCTTCCCTATCTCTCTAAAAAGCCACTCCCTAACAGGGGTGTCAGTGAGAAATCTAGACGACTCACAATGTGCGGTGACCGTCACTGTTGAAACTGATGGGAAAAACCGGGACAGGCCCTGCAGCTGGGAAAACAGCCGACGCCACCCCCGGCCAGCACGCTCCTGGCCCGGCCCGGGGTGCTTCCCGGACCCCGAGCAGCCTGGCGAGGCTGCGGGATTTCTGGCGGGGGTTGGGGAGGGGGGTGGCTTGAGCGGGGAGGACGTCTTGGTGCCCCCCCACCCCCCGCCCCCCACCATCCCGTTCGCTGCTCAGGGTCACGTGGCTCCGGACGAGCGGGGCGTCGGCCCGGGGCCACGGTCCCCGGAGCCTCCTGCGGGCTTAGGGGCAGCCCAGCCGGGGCCCCAGGCGCCCATCCTGCCGGCTGTGCAAACCCCCTGCAGTGCCTCAGCCCCGCCCTGTCCCCAAACCGAGGCCCGCCCTGCCCCCACGCCACGGGCCCAGCACAGGACCTTCCTGAGAGAGCGGACGAGCGACAGCCAGGCACACGGACAGGCACTCGCACGCACCGACGCCAGGTGAGACAGAGGCAGAAAGAGACGAGGGCTCAGAGAGAGACTCGAAGACAGCTTGTGGGCAGGGGGGGATTCGGGCAGGATGCCGGGCAGCTGCAGAGGCCACCCAGCCCTGAGAAGCGAATGCGATGGGAGCAGGGGGAAGCTGCTGAGTAGGGGCGGGCCTGGAGAGGCCCAGGGTGCGAGGGCACCTGAGATCTCCTTGCTCCGCGCCCTGCCCCCGTCCTCCCAACCCCCTGCACGCACACCAGGTCGGGGTGCTCTGACACTAGCTTCTCCAGAGTTTGGTCACCTGAATTTCTATCCTTGTGCTCAACTGAGTGATGACAGTGTATTGAACAGCTAGGTCATTTCCAAATAAATTAAGCTTAGTGTTTCACAGGACACCCGGACATGAATGCAGAGACCAGCACGGATGCATGGACACCAACCTTGGTAACTGGACAACCAATGGGAAATTACTGTCTGACTCAGGAGAGAGAAAGAAACCCGAACAGATGGAATGAAATGAACAGAAACACAAACTTTGCAACTCAAACCCTAATTCAATTACAAAAAAAAAAAAAAAAAAAAACCAGCAACACTATAACCATTTTAGAAAAATAATAGACTTCTCCATGACCTTTGGTCGGGTGAGGAGTTCTAGCACACGACAAAAAAATCCACCTTTTCCAAATCTTGAATATGTTAGTTCACACATTGACTTTTACATTGAAATGTGTAACAAATTAACTTAAAATCAATGACTCACTACATAAGCCTGGAAGTATTTTAAACATAAAATATGTTCTATAGTATTCAGGATGCATTTGGCATATGTCTCACTGTATGAGACCTAAAACTGGAAGTTAGTTGAAGAGTCAGGATAGTCTAAAAATGAATCCCTAACTAAAAGGTATACACAGGATTATTGTAGATAAAAAAGGTTAAAGAAGAGAAACTAGAAATCAGTCAATAAATGTTTTAGGGGTTAGCTCATAGTGGCTAGCCTCTGCGTGACTTTTTAAATTTTCCATGTTGCATCTTCCAAATTTTCCATGCTGAGAATAATACTTTCATATCAGTTTCGAAATCAGTCTCACACTAAAGACAGTAAGACTGGAATAAGAAATAAGTAATGCTTGGGGGGAAAAAAATTCTTGAACTAAAGGTGGTACTGATGAAATTATTTGCAGGGCAGCCAAGAAGTCACAGATGTAGAGAACAGACTTATGGACATGGGCAAGGGGGAGGAAGGAGAGGGTCAGATGAATGCAGAGTAACATGAAAATATATTACCTTACGTAAAAACAGATGCCAATGAAATTTGCTGTATGACTCAGGGGCTCTGCAACAAGCTAGGGGTGGAATGGGGAGGGAAATGGGAGAGAGGTTCAGGAGGGAGGTGACATATGTATACCTGTGGCTCATTCATGCTGATGTTTGGCAACAAAATTCTGTAAAGCAACTTTCCTTCAATTGAAAGATAAAGTCATGTTTGGACTTACCAAACAAGGTCTTGTGTACTTCTAGCATGGCCTTCTGTTTCGTGCTGCCACCCTTAACTCATTCTTCCATATCATTAAACAGACTAGTCAAGTTTTTGCCAAAAATATCTTGAGCTCCTGCATTATGCTGATCCACTGCCTTCTCACGATCCAGTTTAGAATGGAGACCAAAGAAACCTTTTGTCGTGTCTTCAAGTATTTGAGGCCACACTATGTGACTGTTAAAAATAAATGTGGATAAGACGGATATGACCAAAGCAATCTAATGACAATATCTGTGCTTCATTCACGACTTCTGCAGAGAACTAGTAAATTTTATATATAGTATCAGAAGAATTTTTTAAATGCATGCCAAAGTTTATTTGTCCTCCGCTAGCCATCTGGACAAGGAATACTGAGTTTACCAATCAATGTCCATAGTTATGCTCCCTCACCGATTTTTACCCAATATGTGTTACTCAGGCAGGAGACCCTGGTTCAGTTCCTGGATAAGGAAGAACCGCTGGACAAGGGATAAGCTACACACTCCAGTAGTAGTGGGCTTTCCTTGAGGCTTAGTTGGTAAAGAATCATTCCTCTTTCACAACACTAGCTCAACTCCTTTCAAAGCAAATACAGGATGGTAATAGCTATGCAGGACAAAGCTGATTCTGTATATTTATAGTACTCACTCATGAGCTTGACAGAGGTACTAGATCTGTTACCACATTTCTTGTTCTAAGTAATCTCCGCATTTGCAGGTGAAAGTGGCTCAGTTCGTGCCTGACTCTTTGCGGCCCCATAGACTATAGAGTCCGTGGAATTCTCTAGGCCAGAATACTGGAGTGGGTAGCATATCCCTTCTCCAGGGGATCTTCCCGACCCAGGACTGAAAGCGGGGTCTCCTGCGTTGCAGGCAGATTCTTTACCAACTGAGCTAGTAGGGCTTCCCTGGTCGCTCAGTTGCTAAAGAATATCTGCATAACTGTCTATCCACTTGGCATTAGCAATCTGTCTGTGAGCAGGGCCGGTCATAAGCAGCTTCTGTGAGAAAACAGAAGCATGTCTGTCTGACTTGCTTCTCCGCGGAGCTTTCACTGTTCTTGCGCTAGTGCACATGGCAAGTATTAGGTTCGGGTTCTAAGTGAGAAACTAATGGCTACATTCACAGCTGGCCACTGAGGTACTTAATGGGAGAGGCGAACCCAGCTCTGCCAAGCAGTAGCCAACATGAAATCAGCTATTGTCATTGTAGCCAAGTTCCTTGAATTTGTAGTGTTATTTGCTGTGTGCTTCAAGAATATGCCTTCACCCTGCCAGTAAGACATATTTCCATAACACATAGCCATGCACTCAATCGATGTGCATCCTCCAGTTAAGCCCAGCCCCGATGTCTTAGAGGCGCCTCTCTGCCCATTGTCATAAGCCAGTCTAATTTTGTGTGAGACCGTGAAAACTCAGTGTCTTTATTATGCTTGTGCTTCTGACGGGAGGTCTGAGAAGGCACTTCTGAAGGTTTATTCCTACCAGTCGTTGTCATATTTATCGAGTCTTTATTTTATACTTTTTCTTATTTTTTACTTCTACCAGTTTCTTGCTACCAACCCGTCTCCCTCCACCCTCGTGCACACACGATCAGTCATGGAATCCCGTGGACTTCAGCCCGCCAGACTCCTCTGTCCATGGATTTTTCCAAGCAAGAATACTGGAGTGGGTTGCCATTTCCTTTTCCATGTATGGAGTCTTTAAAGATTCTGTCACTGAGGTGTTGCTTCTCCACTTGTACATGCCCTTTCTCCCTAAGTGCAGTAGAAGTCATCCCCACTTCCCAACATGTCTGTCTTCCGACCTCTGCAGAATATATTGCTTGAGCTCACCACAGCGTCAGGATATTCTAGAAAGCCTTCTGATTGCAGTCTCTTCGGGAGGTTACAAGTGCTTCAAACCTCAGGATTTTACAAAGCACTTTTTACAATCTCAGCTGAAAGGGAAGCCAACACTCAGTGAAAGTCACAGGCTTCCATGGCCTGGACTTGATTATGGGTTGTGCTTTCATAATCATCGTGTTTCATATACCAACTAAGATGTCACTGAGAATTTTTTTTTTCTCATCTTTCTATCTTTCATGTTTATTTAGATATATTATGGGTTTTCCTATATACCTTCCATTAGGGATGAGGGTCTTAAGTCAGTAGAACTTACTGCAACTGACTTCCAGTTAGCTGTGTTAGGACAGGAAAAAGAATGACCAGCTGCTGGATTCTTAAGTTTATGTACAAAAACATTATTCGTTTTCCTGTGTGCAGTCATCCGATTCTAACTTTCTGAAGTAGGCATTCAGAAAAATCACAAAACCGCCTAACTACTAGGCGGCCTCCCATGCAAGTACTGACCAGGCCCGGCCCTACTCAATTTCCCTGATCAGAGGAGATAGGGCACGTTCAGGGTGCTATGGCCTTAGACCTAGGCGGCTGTCAGGCGCCCGAAGAGCTCCGCCTTGCGCCTCCCTTGCGTTCTGACCTGCCCTTCGGGCCTGTGGCCACAGCTCTCGAGCTGGCGCGCGCTGCACTTGAGCCGCACGACCCGGACTGGACTCCGACCAACCAGGGCCGGCAGCTCGGGGGACAGCGGAGGGCGCCACGGCCCCGCATACCGCCAGCACCGGCCAGCACCCGTCTGGCCCGGCCGGGGCCTGGCGTGCCTGCGGGACCAGGGGTGGGGGGGGTGGGTAGAGCAGCGAGGACGTCGCGGTGCCCCCTCACACCCTGCCCCCCACCATCCCGTTCGCTGCTCAGGGTGACGTGGCTCTGAACGAGCAGGGCTTCGGCCCTGGACAGCGGTACCCGGAGCCTCCTGAGGGCTTAGAGACAGCCCAGCCGGGGCGCCAGGTGCACGTCCTGCCCGCTGCGCAAACCCCCTGGAGCGCCTCAGCCCCGCCTTTTCGCCCTACCGAGACCCGCCCTGCCCCCACTCTGCCGGCCCAGCACAAGTCTTTCCTGAGAGAGCAGACGAGCGAAAGCCAGGCACAGGGACAGGCACTCGCACGCACCCACGCCAGGTGAGACAGAGGCAGAAAGAGACGAGGGTTAAGAGAGAGACTCGAAGACAGCTTGTGGGCAGCGGGGGACTCGGGCAGCATGCCGGGCAGCTGCAGAGGCCACCCGGCCCTGAGCAGCGAATGCGATGGGGGCAGGGGGAAGCCGCTGAGTAGGGGCGGGCATGGAGAGGCCCAGGGTGCGAGGGGACCTGAGATCTCCTCGCTCCGCGCCCCGCCCCCCTCCTTCAAACCCCCTGCACGCACGCCACGCCTGGGCGCTCTGACACTAGATTCTCCGGTGTTTGCTCACCTGAATTTCTATCCTTGTGCTCAACTGAGTGATGACAGTGTATTGAACAGCTAGGTCATTTCCAAATAAATTAAGCTTAGTGTTTCACAGGACACCCGGACATGAATGCAGAGACCAGCACGGATGCATGGACACCAACCTTGGTAACTGGACAACCAATGGGAAATTACTGTCTGACTCAGGAGAGAGAAAGAACCCCGAACAGATGGAATGAAATGAACAGAAACACAAACTTTGCAACTCACACCCTAATTCAATTACAAAAAAAAAAAACAACAACACTATAACCATTTTAGAAAAACAATAGAACTCTCCATGACCTTTGGTCGGGTGAGGAGTTCTAGCACAGGACAAAATAAGCCACCTTTTCCAAATCGTGAATATGTTAGTTCACACATTGACTTTTACACTGAAATGTGTAACAAATAAATTTAAAATCATTGACTCACTACATAAGCATGGAAGTATTTTAAACATAAAATATGTTCTATAGTATTCAGGAAGCATTTGGCACATGTCTCACTGTGTGAGACCCAAAACTGGAACTTAGTTGAAGAGTCAGGATAGTCTAAAAATGAATCCCTAACTAAAAGGAATACGCAGGATTATTGTAGATAATAAAGGTTAAAGAAGAGAAACTAGAAATCAGTCAATAAATGTTTTAGGGGTTAGCTTAGAGTGACTAGCCTCTGCGTGACTTTTTAAATTTTTCATGTTTGCATCTTCCAAATTTTCGATGGTGAGAATAATACTTTCATATCAGTTTCAAAATCAGTCTCACACTAAAGACAGTAAGACTGGAATATGAAATAAGAAATGCTTGGGGGAAAAAAAAACTGCTTGAACTAAAGGTGGTACTGATGAAATTATTTGCAGGGCAGCCATAGAGACACAGATGTAGAGAACAGACTTACGGACATGGGCAGGGGGGAGGAAGGAGAGGGTGAGATGAATGCAGAGTAACATGAAAATATATTACCATAGGTAAAAACAGATGCCAATGAAATTTGCTGTATGACCCAGGGGACTCAAACAAGGGCTCTGCAACAAGCTAGGGGTGGAATGGGGAAGGAAATGGGAGAGAGGTTCAGGAGGGAGGAGACATATGTATACCTGTGGCTCATTCATGCTGATGTTTGGCAACAAAATTCTGTAAAGCAACTATCCTTCAATTGAAAGAATAAGTCATGTTTGGACTTACAAAACAAGGTCTTGTGTAATTCTAGCATGGCCTTCTGTTTCGTGCTGCCACCCTTAACTCATTCTTCCATATCATTAAACAGACTAGTCAAGTTTTTGCCAAAAATATCTTGAGCTCCTGCATTATGCTGATCCACTGCCTTCTCACGATCCAGTTTAGAATGGAGACCAAAGAAACCTTTTGTCGTGTCTTCAAGTATTTGAGGCCACACTATGTGACTGTTAAAAATAAATGTGGATAAGATGGATATGACCAAAGCAATCTAATGACAATATCTGTGCTTCATTCAAGACTTCTGCAGAGAACTAGTAAATTTTATATATAGTATCAGAAGAATTTTTTAAATGCATGCCAACGTTTATTTCTCCTCCGCTAGCCATCTGGACAAGGAAAACTGAGTTTACCAATCAATGTCCATAGTTATGCTCCCTCACCGATTTTTACCCAATATGTGTTACTCAGGCAGGAGACCCTGGTTCAGTTCCTGGATAAGGAAGAACCGCTGGAGAAGGGATAGGCTACCCACTCCAGTAGTAGTGGGCTTTCCTTGTGGCTCAGTTGGTAAAGAATCATTCCTCTTTCACAAGAGTAGCTCAACTCCTCTCAAAGCAAATACAGGATGGTAATAACTATGCAGGACAAAGCTGATTCTGTATATTTATAGTACTCACTCATGAGCTTGACAGTGGTGCTAGATCTGTTACCACATTTCTTTTTCTAAGTAATATCCAAATGTGCAGGTGAAAGTGGCTCAGTTCGTGCCTGACTCTTTGCGGCCCCTTGGACTATAGAGTCCGTGGAATTCTCTAGGCCAGAATACAGGAGTGGGTAGCCTATCCTTTCTCCTGGGGATCTTCCCGACCCAGGACTGAAAGCGGGGTCTCCTACGTTGCAGGCAGATTCTTTACCAACTGAGCTAGTAGGGCTTCCCTGGTCGCTCAGTTGCTAAAGAATATCTGCATAACTGTCTATCGATTTGGCATTAGCAATCTGTCTGTGAGCAGGGCCGGTCATAAGCAGCTTCTGTGAGAAAACAGAAGCATGTCTGTCTGACTTGCTTCTCCGCGGAGCTTTCACTGTTCTTGCACTAGTGCACATGGCAAGTATTAGGTTCGGTTTCTAAGTAAGAAACTAATGGCTACATTCACAGCTGGCCACTGAGGTACTTAATGGGAGAGGCGAACCCACCTCTGCCAAGCAGTAGCCAACATGAAATCAGCTATTGTCATTGTAGCCAAGTTCCTTGAATTTGTAGTGTTATTTGCTGTGTTATTCAAGAAGATGCCTTCGCCCTTCCATTAAGACATATTTCCATAACACATAGCCATGCACTCTATCGATGTGCATCCTCCAGTAAAGCCCAGCCCCGATGTCTTAGAGGAGCCTCTCTGCCCATTGTCATAAGCCAGTCTAATTTTGTGTGAAACCGTGAAAACTCAGTGTCTTTATTACGCTTGTGCTTCTGACGGGAGGTCTGAGAAGGCACATCTGAAGGTTTATTCCTACCAGTCGTTGTCATATTTATCGAGTCTTTATTTTATATTTTTTCCTATTTTTTACTTCTACCAGTTTCTTGCTACCAACCCGTCTCCCTCCACCCTCGTGCACACACGATCAGTCATGGAATCCCGTGGACTTCAGCCCGCCAGACTCCTCTGTCCATGGATTTTTCCAGCCAAGAATACTGGAGTGGGTTGCTATTTCCTTCTCCATGTGTGGAGTCTTTAAAGATTCCGTCACTGAGGTGTTTCTTCTCTACTTGTACATGCCCTTTCTCCCTAAGTGCAGTAGAAGTCATCACCACTTCCCAACATGTCTGTATTCCGACCTCTGCAGAATGTATTGCTTGAGCTCACCACAGCGTCAGGATATTCTAGAAAGTCTTCTGATTGCAGTCTCTTCAGGAGGTTACAAGTGCTTCAAACCTCAGGATTTTACAAAGCACTTTTTACAACCTCAGCTGAAAGGGAAGTCAACACTCAGTGAAAGTCACAGGCTTCCATGGCCTGGACTTGAATATGGGTTGTGCTTTCATAATCATCGTGTTTCATATACCAACTAAGATGTCACTGAGAATTTTTTTTTTTCTCATCGTTCTATCTTTCATGTTTATTTAGATATACTATGGGTTTTCCTATATACCTTCCGTTAGGGATGAGGGTCTTAAGTCAGTAGACGTTACTGCAACTGACTTCCAGTAAGCTGTGTTAGGACAGGAAAAAGAATGACCAGCGGCTGGATTCTTAAGATTATGACCGAAAACATTATTCGTTTTCCTGTGTGCAGTCATCCAATTCTAACTTTCTGAAGTAGGCATTCAGAAAAATCACAAAACCGCCTAACTACTAGGCGGTCTCCCATGCAAGTACTGACCAGGCCCGACCCTGCTCAGTTTCTAAGATCACAGGAGAGAGGGCACGTCAGGGTGGTATGGCCTGAGACCGAGGCGGCTGCCAGGCGCCCCAGGAGCCCCACGTTGCGCCTCCCTTGCGGTCTGACCTGCCGGTCGGGCCTGGGGCTGCAGTTCTCCAGCGGGCGCGCGCTGCACTTGAGCCGCACGACCCGCGACTGGACTCTGGCCGGCCAGAGCCTGCAGCTCGGCGGCCAGCGGAGGGCGCCCACGCTCCGCACACCGCGAGCCCAGGCCAGCACCCGTCTGGCACGGCCGGCCGTGGCCTGGCGTGCCTTCGGAACCTGGGGTGGGGGGAGGGGGGGTGGGCAGAGCAGCGAGGACATCTCGGTGCCCCCTCACCCCCTGTCACCCACCATCCCGTTCGCTGCTCAGGGTCAGGTGGCTCCGGACGAGCGGGTCTTCGGCCCGGGTCCGCGGTCCCCGGAGCCTGCTGGGGCTTAGGGGCAGCCCAGCCGGGGCCCCAGGCGCCCGTCCTGCCGGCTACGCAAACACCCTGGAGCGCCTCAGCCCCGTCTTTTCGCCCTACCGAGGCCCGACCTGCCCCCACGCCGCGGGCCCAGCATAGGACCTTCCTGGGAGAGCAGACGAGCGACAGCCAGGGACATGGACAGGCACTCGCACGCACCCACGCCAGGTGAGACAGAGGCAGAAAGAGTCGAGGGTTCAGAGAGAGACTGGAAGACAGCGTGTGGGCAGGGGGGGCCTCGGGCAGGATGCCGGGCAGCTGCAGAGACCACCCGGCCCTGAGCAGCCAAAGAGATGGGGGCGGGGGGAGGCCACTGAACAGCGGCGTGCCTGGAGAGGCCCAGGGTGGGAGGACACCTGAGATCTCTGCGCTCCGCGCCCCCCCCCTCCCCCCAACCCCGTGCACGCATGCCACGCCGGGGCGCTCTGACACTAGCTTCTCTGGAGTTTTGTCACTTGAATTTCTCTCCCTCTGCTCAAATGAGTGATGACAGTGTATTGAACAGCTTGGTCATTTCCAAATAAATTAAGCTTACTGTTTCACAGGACACCCGGACATGTATGGAGAGACCAGCACGGATGCATGGACACCAACCTTGGTAACTGGACAACCAATGGGAAATTACTGTCTGACTCAGGAGAGAGAAAGAAACCCGAACAGATGGAATGAAATGAACAGAAACTCAGGCTTTGCAACTCACACCCTAATTCAATTACCAGAAAATAAACAACACTATAACCATTGTAGAAAAACTATAGACCTCTCCATGACCTTTGGTCGGGTGAGGAGTTCAAACACACAGCAAAAAAAAGCCAACTTTTCCAAGTCGTGAATATGTTAGTTCACACATTGACTTTTACATTGAAATGTGTAACAAATAAACTTAAAATCATTGACTCACTACATAAGCATGGAAGTATTTTAAATATAAAATATGTTCTATAGTATTCAGGAAGCACTTGGCACATCTCTAAGTGTATCAGACCCAAAATTATAACGTAGTGGAAGAGTCAGGATAGTCTCAAAATGAATCCCTACCTAAAAGGAACACTAAGGATTACTGTAGATAAAAAAGGTTAAAGAAGAGAAGCTAGAAATCAGTCAATAAATGTCTTAGGGGTTAGCTTAGAGTGACTAGCCTCTGCGTGACTCTTTAAATTTTTCATGTTTGCAGCTTCCAAATTTTCCATTTTGAGAATAATACTTTTGCCTCCAAACCAGAGTGACTTGGGGACACAAAGGTAGAAGTCGATAATTTTCTTTGCCTATGTCTGAATATTTACAGTCAGAGGTAGAAAAGGAGGAGTCTGTCCCTTGTCTAGATGATGTCAATCCCCAGGTGTGGGATGTCTCCAGCCCTGGTTTAGCCATAAATGTTCCACCAGTAAAGATTTCTCTGAGACCAAATACTCCCTAGCCCTGGAAAAGACAATATCCCTTAAAACCAGTAGCTCTTGAGGGTCTTAAACCATTAGTTAACAAATACTGAGATACTGGAACTCGAATCAGCTGTGAGTCCCCCTGCAACACCCCAATCTTGCCCGTTCAAAAACCAGATGGATCTTACCGATTCGTCCAGGATCTAAGAGCTCTTAATGAAGCTGTGGTTCCCATCCACCCCATAGTCCCAAACCCATATACCCTCCTATCCCAAGTCCCAGGAAATGCCAAGTACTTCTCAGTCTTGGACCTTCAAGGTGCTTTCTTTTGCATTCCTCTCCATCCTGAATCCCGGAAACTCTTTGCTTTTGAGTGGCGGGACTTGGAAACAAGAGAGACCATACAACTCTCGACTGGATCGACTACCCCAAGGGTTTAGGGACAGCCCTCATATCTTCGGGACTTCCTCTTGGAGAGAACTAAGGGAATTAACTTTAACAAACAGTAGTCTAATACAGTATGTGTATGACTTGCTCATAGCTAGGCCAGATTTTACCAGCTCTCAATTGGACACTATTTAAAATGCTAACTTTCCTGTATGAAAAGGGTTATCGAGTATCCCCCAAGTAGGCTCAGATTAGCTTAACCCAAGTAAAATACCTTGGATTTATAATTACGGAGAGAAAAAGAATGCCTGACCCCGAGGGGAGATCCCTCATCTTAAATGCCCCGTACCCCCAAACAAAACAACAGCTTAGGGGATTTTTAGGAAGGACCGGGTTTTGCAGGATCTGGATTCCTAATTATGGCAATCTGGCCAGACCCCTATATGAAAATTTAAGGGGGAAAGAGGAAGAGCCACTCGACTGGCATGAGACCTGCAAGGTGGCATTTAATGCCCTAAAAGAGTCCATCACTACAGCCCCAGCTTTAGGCCTCCCCAACCTGGAGAAGCCTTTTAGACTCTATGTTTCTGGAAGGACAGGAACTGCTCTTGGGGTGTTAGAGCAGATGATGGGGCCCGTATTACAACCTGTGGCTTATCTCTCAAAATAACTAGATGAGGTGGCCAGAGGGTGGGCCCCTTGCCTCCGGGCAGTAGTAGCCACTGCTCTTATGGTTAAGGAGGCATCTAAGCTGACCCTGGGTCAGCCCACTACAGTGTATACGCCTCACCGGGTGCAAGCAGTCTTGGAAACGAAAGGGGACAGGTGGATGACAGGGGGAAGGATCACCCAATACCAAGCCCTCCTCCTTGACACTCCAGAAATAAAGTTGAGGGTCTGCCAGACTTTAAATCCAGCAACCTTACTGCCAGATCCCCCTACCTCCCCTCTGGATCACCAATGCATACAAATCACAGACGAGTTATACTCTTCTCGCCGGGACCTATCAGAGACACCTTTATCTGACCCAGAGGAAAACTGGCACACAGATGGCAGCAGTTTTGTAGAAAAGGGAGAGAGGAAAGCAGGACATGCTGTAGCGAGCCTGGAAGAAACTAAGGAAAGTGGGTCTCTTCCCCCAGACACCTCAGCCCAGAAAGCTGAACTTTTTGCCCTGACAAGAGCTTTGGAGTTAGGAGAAGGAAAGAGGATTAATGTGTGTATGGACTCGAAGTATGCTTTCCTCATTCTGCATGCCCGTGCAGCAATTTGGAAAGGAAGAGGGATGCTCAGTGCCCGAAGCTCTGCTATTAAACACAAAGAGCTCATTCTCAGGCTCCTGGAAGCAGTCAAACTTCCTGCAAAATTAGCTGTCATCCACTGCAAGAGTCACGAAAAGGGGCAAGAAAAAGCGGCTCAGGGAAATAGGAAAGCTGATCAAGAGGCAGGACGAGCTGCCGGGGAAGCTACCTCTGCCACTGCTATCTGCCCCCTTTTCCCCAAGGAAACCCTGAGTCCAGATTTGACCCCAGGGGGACATTCCCGATATGCTGAGCGGGGCTGGGAGATTGGGTCACATGGGTGGTTTCAGCCTGATCAGGCCCAAATAATACTCCCTGATTCTCAGGTTTAAAACATTACTAACTCCTTACATAAGAGCGCCCATTTTGGAAAAGATAATCTAGAAATCTTGCTTAAGCCTATTCTCTCCCATTCGCAGTTAGCTAAGGTTGTTAAACAGGTCACACAAAATTGTGACACCTGTCTAAAAAATAACCCGAAAACCAGACCTCCTCTAATTACACATGTCCAACATCGGGGATCATACCCAGGAGCGGACTGGCAAGTAGAATTTACAGCCATGCCCAAGACCCAAGGGTTTTCTTACTTGCTAGTCTTTATTGACACATTCCCAGGATGGATCGAAGCATTTCCTACTGAGACTGAGAGAGCTACAGAAGTCTGTAAAGCTCTGCTGAAGGAGATAGTGCCTAGGTTTGGGCTGCCTCGGTCACTTCAGAGTGACAACTGGCCCTCACTTACAGCCACGATACCCCAGAACCTAGCCCCATGCTTAGGCATAAAATACCAGCTCCGTTCATCCTGGAGGCCTCAAGCTTCAGGAAAGGTAGAGAGAGCCAACTAGACTCTTAAAAGGGCTCTGGCTAAGCTATGAAAGAAACACATAATAAGTGGACACATATGCTGCCCATAGCCCTCATGAGGATACGTACATCCCCCAAACGGCCACTATTGTTAAGTCCTTATGAAATGATGTATGGACGACCATTCTGAACTTCTGATTTGTTTCTTGACGAGGATGCCAATACACTCTTAAAACATATAATTGACCTGGGAAGGTTTCAGCAAGAACTCCAACGGTATGGAGAACAAACCACAGGAAGACTTGAAAAATCCCCAGGTAAAGCCAGGGGATCAAGTATCAGTAAAGACCTGGCAAGAAAAAGGGAGTCCAAACCAGCTGTCCGAGAAATGGACAGGGCCATATCAGGTTGTTCTAGTGACTTCAACTGCTGTAAAATGAAGGGTCTATCTGCCTGGTCCACAATTCTAGAATAAAACCCTATGGCCTACAGGAGGGGAGACAGAAACTGAGACTCCAAAGCCAGAGGACAGCTATTCCTGTGACCTTCTTGAAGATCTCAGGCTCTTGTTCAAGCAGAACCCCATCAATCCTACCTCAGATAAGTAAAATGCATCATATGATGTTCTTCCTCTTTCTAATCATATCTCCCTGTATGGCTATTGATCTCTCCCTAAACGAGGCATGTTCACTTGCAAACCACACTGCTTCTCAACTCAACCTAACCAGCCCGGGCTGCATCTGCATTAATGACAAAGGTTGGGGGTATGTCCAACCCATCCCAGGGTATCACTATCAAAGGCCCACCCTTCCAGCCGAGCTATGGGCTGTTACTCAGCGCCCCCATGTGGTCGTAATATGGCCTTTTGGGGAAAGGGGGAAAAAAAACTTCATGTCTTGGTACCAGCAACAACTGTCTCTATTTACCCCCTGGATGACATCTGCAATCCCACCTGAGCCCTTATTTTCTTTCATGACTAACATCCCCCAAGTGACCTTCCCTATCTCTCTAAAAAGCCACTCCCTAACAGGGGTGTCAGTGAGAAATCTAGACGATTCACAATGTGGGGTGACCGTCACTGTTGAAACTGATGGGAAAAATCGGGACAGGCCCTGCAGCTGGGAGACCAGCCGACGCCATCCCCGGCCAGCACGCGCCTGGCCCGGCCCGGGGCGCTTCCCGGACACCGAGCGGCCTGGCGAGGCTGCGGGAGCTCTGGCGGGGGTTGGGGAGGGGGGTGGCTTGAGCGGGGAGGACGTCTCGGTGCCCCCCCACCACCCGCCCCCCACCATCCCGTTCGCTGATCAGGGTCACGAGGCTCCGGACGAGCGGGGCGTCGGCCCGGGGCCGCGGTCCCCGGAGCCTCCTGGGCGCTTAGGGGCAGCCCAGCCGGGGCCCCAGGCGCCCATCCTGCCGGCTGTGAAAACCCCCTGGAGTGCCTCAGCCCCACCCTGTCCCCAAACCGAGGCCCGCCCTGCCCCCATGCCACGGGCCCAGCAGAGGACCTTCCTGAGAGAGCGGACGAGCGACAGCCAGGCACACGGACAGGCACTCCCTCGCACCCACGCCAGGTGAGACAGAGGCAGAAAGAGTCGAGGGTTCAGAGAGACACCGGAAGATAGCGTGTGGGCAGGGCGGGCCTCGGGCAGGATGCCGGGCAGCTGCAGAGACCACCCGGAAATGAGCAGCCAAAGCGATGGGGGCGGGGGGAGGCCACTGAGCATCGGCGGACCTGGAGAGGCCCATGGTGGGAGGACACCTGAGACCTCCGTGCTCTGCGCACCGCCCCCTCCCCCCAACCCCCTGCACGCATGCCATGCCGGGGCGCTCTGACACTAGCTTCTCTGGAGTTTTGTCACTTGAATTTCTCTCCCTCTGCTCAACTGAGTGATGACAGTGTATTGAACAGCTAGGTCATTTCCAAATAAATTAAGCTTAGTGTTTCACAGGACACCCGGACATGTATGGAGAGACTAGCACGGATGCATGGACACCAACCTTGGTAACTGGACAACCAATGGGAAATTACTGTCTGACTCAGGAGAGAGAAAGAAACCCGAACAGATGGAATGAAATGAACAGTAACACAAGCTTTGCAACTCACACCCTCATTCAATTACCAGAAAATAAACAACACTATAACCATTTTAGAAAAACTATAGACCTCTCCATGACCTTTGGTCGGGTGAGGAGTTCAAACAAACAGCAAAAAAAAGCCAACTTTTCCAAGTCGTGAATATATTAGTTCACACATTGATTTTTACATTGAAATGTGTAACAATTAAACTTAAAATCATTGACTCACTACATAAGCATGGAAGTATTTTAAACATAAAATATATTCTATAGTATTCAGGAAGCACTTGGCACATCTCTAAGTGTATCAGACCGAAAACTGGAACGTAGTGGAAGAGTCAGGATAGTCTAAAAATTAATCCCTAACTAAAAGGAACACACAGGATTATTGTAGATAAAAAAGGTTAAAGAAGAGAAGCTAGAAATCAGTCAATAAATGTCTTAGGTGTTAGCTTAGAGTGACAAGCCTCTGCGTGACTCTTTAAATTTTTCATGTTTGCAGCTTCCAAATTTTCCATTTTGAGAATAATACTTTCGCCTCCAAACCAGAGTGACTTGGGGACACAAAGGTAGAAGTCGATAATTTTCTTTGCCTATGTCTGAATATTTACAGTCAGAGGTAGAAAAGGAGGAGTCTGTCCCTTGTCTAGATGATGTCAATCCCCAGGTGTGGGATGTCTCCAGCTCTGGTTTAGCCATAAATGTTCCACCAGTAAAGATTTCTCTGAGACCAAGTGCTCCCTAGCCCTGGAAAAGACAATATCCCTTAAAACCAGTAGCTCTTGAGGGTCTTAAACCATTAGTTAACAAATACCGAGATACTGGAACCCGAATCTGCTGTGAGTCCCCCTGCAACACCCCAATCTTGCCCGTTCAAAAACCAGATGGATCTTATCGATTCGTCCAGGATCTAAGAGCTGTTAATGAAGCTGTGGTTCCCATCCACCCCATAGTCCCAAACACATATACCCTCCTATCCCAAGTCCCAGGAAATGCCAAGTACTTCTCAGTCTTGGACCTTCAAGGTGCTTTCTTTTGCATTCCTCTCCATCCTGAATCCCAAAAACTCTTTGCTTTTGAGTGGCGGGACTTGGAAACAAGAGAGACCATACAACTCTCGACTGGACTCGACTACCCCAAGGGTTTAGGGACAGCCCTCATATCTTCGGGACTTCCTCGGGGAGAAAACTAAGGGAATTAACTTTAACAAACAGTAGTCTAATACAGTATGTGGATGACTTGCTCATAGCTAGGCCAGATTTTACCAGCTCTCAAATGGACACTATTTAAAACGCTAACTTTCCTGTATGAAAAGGGTTATCGAGTATCCCCCAAGTAGGCTCAGATTAGCTTAACCCAAGTAAAATACCTTGGATTTATAATTACGGAGAGAAAAAGAATGCCTGACCCCGAGGGGAGATCCCTCATCTTAAATACACCGTACCCCCAAACAAAACAACAGCTTAGGGGATTTTTAGGAAGGACCGGGTTTTGCAGTATCTGGATTCCTAATTATGGCAATCTGGCCAGACCCCTATATGAAAATTTAAGGGGGAAAGAGGAAGAGCCACTCGACTGGCATGAGACCTGCAAGGTGGCCTTTAATGCCCTAAAAGAGTCCATCACTACAGCCCCAGCTTTAGGCCTCCCCAACCTGGAGAAGCCTTTTAGACTCTATGTTTCTGGAAGGACAGGAACTGCTTTTGGGGTGTTAGAGCAGATGATGGGGCCCGTATAACAACCTGTGGCTTATCTCTCAAAATAACTAGATGAGGTGGCCAGAGGGTGGCCCACTTGCCTCCGGGCAGTAGCAGGCACCGCTCTTATGGTTAAGGAGGCATCTAAGCTGACCCTGGATCAGCCCACTACAGTGTATACGCCTCACCGGGTGCAAGCAGTCTTGGAAACGAAAGGGGACAGGTGGATGACAGGAGGAAGGATCACCCAATACCAAGCCCTCCTCCTTGACACTCCAGAAATAAAGTTGAGGGTCTGCCAGACTTTAAATCCAGCAACCTTACTGCCAGATCCCCCTACCTCCCCTCTGGATCACCAATGCATACAAATCACAGACGAGTTATACTCTTCTCGCCGGGACCTATCAGAGACACCTTTATCTGACCCAGAGGAAAACTGGCACACAGATGGCAGCAGTTTTGTAGAAAAGGGAGAGAGGAAAGCAGCATATGCTGTAGCAAGCCTGGAAGAAACTAAGGAAAGTGGGTCTCTTCCCCCAGACACCTCAGCCCAGAAAGCTGAACTTTTTGCCCTGACAAGAGCTTTAGAGTTAGGAGAAGGAAAGAGGATTAATGTGTGTATGGACTCGAAGTATGCTTTCCTCATTCTGCATGCCCGTGCAGCAATTTGGAAAGAAAGAGGGATGCTCAGTGCCCGAAGCTCTGCTATTAAACACAAAGAGCTCATTCTCAGGCTCCTGGAGGCAGTCAAACTTCCTGCAAAATTAGCTGTCATCCACTGCAAGAGTCACCAAAAGGGGCAAGTCACCAAAAGAGGCTCAGGGAAATAGGAAAGCTGATCAAGAGGCAGGACGAGCTGCCGGGGAAGCTACCTCTGCCACTGCTATCTGCCCCTTTTCCCCATGGAAACCCTGACTCCAGATTTTACCCCAGGGGGACATTCCCGATATGCTGAGCGGGGCTGGGAGATTGGGTCACATGGGTGGTTTCAGCCTGATCAGGCCCAAATAATACTCCCTGATTCTCAGGTTTAAAACATTACTAACTCCTTACATAAGAGCGCCCATTTTGGAAAAGATAATCTAGAAATCTTGCTTAAGCCTAATCTCTCCCATCCCCAGTTAGCTAAGGTTGTTAAACAAGTCACACAAAATTGTGACACCTGTCTAAAAAATAACCCAAAAACCAGACCTCCTCTAATTACACCTGTCCAACATCGGGGATCATACCCAGGAGCGGACTGGCAAGTAGAATTTACAGCCATGCCCAAGACCCAAGGGTTTTCTTACTTGCGAGTCTTCATTGACACATTCACAGGATGGATCGATGCGTTCCCTACTGAGACTGAGAGAGCTACAGAAGTCTGTAAAGCTCTGCTGAAGGAGATAGTGCCTAGGTTTGGGCTGCCTCGGTCACTTCAGAGTGACAACAGGCCCTCACTTACAGCCACGATACCCCAGAACCTAGCCACATGCTTAGGCATAAAATACCAGCTCCGCTCATCCTGGAGGCCTCAAGCTTCAGGAAAGGTAGAGAGAGCCAACCAGACTCTTAAAAGGGCTCTGGCTAAGCTATGTCAGAAACACATAATAAGTGGACACATATGCTGCCCATAGCCCTCATGAGGCTACGGACATCCCCCAAACGGCCACTATTGTTAAGTCCTTATGAAATGATGTATGGACGACCATTCTGAACTTCTGATTTGTTTCTTGACGAGGATGCCAATACACTCTTAAAACATATAATTGACCTGGGAAGGTTTCAGCAAGAACTCCAACGGTATGGAGAACAAACCACAGGAAGACTTGAAAAATCCCCAGGTAAAGCCAGGGGATCAAGTATCAGTAAAGACCTGGCAAGAAAAAGGGAGTCCAAACCAGCTGTCTGAGAAATGGACAGGGCCATATCAGGTTGTTCTAGTGACTTCAACTGCTGTAAAAGTGAAGGGTCTATCTGCCTGGGTCCACAATTCTAGAATAAAACCCTATGGCCTACAGGAGGGGGAGACAGAAACTGAGACTCCAAAGCCAGAGGACAGCTATTCCTGTGAACCTGTTGAAGATCTCAGGCTCTTGTTCAAGCAGAACCCCATCAATCCTGCCTCAGATAAGTAAAATGCATCATATGATGTTCTTCCTCTTTCTAATCAAATCTCCCTGTATGGCTATTGATCTCTCCCTAAACGAGGCATGTTCACTTGCAAACCACACTGCTTCTCAACTCAACCTAACCAGCCCGGGCTGCATCTGCATTAATGACAAAGGTTGGGGGTATGTCCAACCCATCCCAGGGTATCACTATCAAAGGCCCACCCTTCCAGCCGAGCTATGGGCTGTTACTCAGCGCCCCCATGTGGTCGTAATATGGCCTTTTGGGGAAAGGGGGAAAAAAAACTTCATGTCTTGGTACCAGCAACAACTGTCTCTATTTACCCCCTGGATGACATCTGCAATCCCACCTGAGCCCTTATTTTCTCTCATGACTAACATCCCCCAAGTGACCTTCCATATCTCTCTAAAAAGCCACTCCCTAACAGGGGTGTCAGTGAGAAATCTAGACGACTCACAATGTGGGGTGACCGTCACTGTTGAAACTGATGGGAAAAACCGGGACAGGCCCTGCAGCTGGGAGACCAGCCGACGCCACCCCAGGCTAGCACGCGCCTGGCCCGGCCCGGGGCGCTTCCCGGACACCGAGCGGCCTGGCGAGGCTGCGGGAGCTCTGGCGGGGTTTGGGGAGGGGGGTGGCTTGAGCGGGGAGGACGTCTCGGTGCCCCCCCAACCCCCCGCCCCCCACCATCCCGTTCGCTGCTCAGGGTCACGTGGATCCGGACGAGCGGGGCGTTGGTCCGGGGCCGCGGTCCCCGGAGCCTCCTGCGGGCTTAGGGGCAGCCCAGTCGGGGCCACAGGCGCCCATCCTGCCGGCTGTGCAAACCCCCTGGAGTGCCTCAGCCCCGCCCTGTCCCCAAACCGAGGCCCGCCCTGCCCCCACGCCACGGGCCCAGCACAGGACCTTCCAGAGAGAGCGGACGAGCGACAGCCAGGCACACGGACAGGCACTCGCACGCACGCACGCCAGGTGAGACAGAGGCAGAAAGAGTCGAGGGTTCAGAGAGAGACTGGAAGACAGCGTGTGGGCAGGGCGGGCCTCGGGCAGGATGCCGGGCAGCTGCAGAGACCACCCGGCCCTGAGCAGCCAAAGCGATGGGGGCGGGGGGAGGCCACTGAGCAGAGGCGGGCCTGGAGAGGCCCAGGGTGGGAGGACACCTGAGATCTCCGCGCTCCGCGCCCCGCCCCCCTCCCCCCAACCCCTGCACGCATGCCACGCCGGGGCGCTCTGACACTAGCTTCTCTGGAGTTTTGTCACTTGAATTTCTCTCCCTCTGCTCAACTGAGTGATGACAGTGTATTGAACAGCTAGGTCATTTCCAAATAAATTAAGCTTAGTGTTTCACAGGACACCCGGACATGTATGGAGAGACCAGCACGGATGCATGGACACCAACCTTGGTAACTGGACAAACAATGGGAAATTACTGTCTGACTCAGGAGAGAGAAAGAAACCCGAACAGATGGAATGAAATGAACAGAAACACAGGCTTTGCAACTCACACCCTAATTCAATTACCAGAAAATAAACAACACTATAACCATTTTAGAAAAACAATAGACCTTTCTATGACCTTTGGTCGGGTGAGGAGTTCAAACACACAGCAAAAAAAAGCCAACTTTTCCAAGTCGTGAATATGTTAGTTCACACATTGACTTTTACATTGAAATGTGTAACAAATAAATTAAAATCATTGACTCACTACATAAGCATGGAAGTATTTTAAATATAAACTATGTTCTATAGTATTCAGGAAGCACTTGGCACATCTCTAAGTGTTTCAGACCCAAAACTGGAACGTAGTGGAAGAGGCAGGATAGTCTAAAAATGAATCCCTAACTAAAAGGAACACACAGGATTACTGTAGATAAAAAAGGTTAAAGAAGAGAAGCTAGAAATCAGTCAATAAATGTCTTAGGGGTTAGCTTAGAGTGACTAGCCTCTGCGTGACTCTTTAAATTTTTCATGTTTGCAGCTTCCAAATTTTCCATTTTGAGAATAATACTTTCGCCTCCAAACCAGAGTGACTTGGGGACACAAAGGGAGAAGTCGATAATTTTCTTTGCCTATGTCTGAATATTTACAGTCAGAGGTAGAAAAGGAGGAGTCTGTCCCTTGTCTAGATGATGTCAATCCCCAGGTGTGGCATGTCTCCAGCCCTTGTTTAGCCATAAATGTTCCACCAGTAAAGATTTCTCTGAGACCAAGTGCTCCCTAGCCCTGGAAAAGACAATATCCCTTAAAACCAGTAGCTCTTGAGTGTCTTAAACCATTAGTTAACAAATACCGAGATACTGGAACTCGAATCAGCTGTGAGTCCCCCTGCAACACCCCAATCTTGCCCGTTCAAAAACCAGATGGATCTTATTGATTCGTCCAGGATCTAAGAGCTGTTAATGAAGCTGTGGTTCCCATCCACCCCATAGTCCCAAACCCATATACCCTCCTATCCCAAGTCCCAGGAAATGCCAAGTACTTCTCAGTCTTGGACCTTCAAGGTGCTTTCTTTTGCATTCCTCTCCATCCTGAATCCCAAAAACTCTTTGCTTTTGAGTGGCGGGACTTGGAAACAAGAGAGACCATACAACTCTCGACTGGACTCGACTACCCCAAGGGTTTAGGGACAGCCCTCATATCTTCGGGACTTCCTCGGGGAGAGAGCTAAGGGAATTAACTTTAACAAACAGTAGTCTAATACAGTATGTGGATGACTTGCTCATAGCTAGGCCAGATTTTACCAGCTCTCAAATGGACACTATTTAAAACGCTAACTTTCCTGTATGAAAAGGGTTATCGAGTATCCCCCAAGTAGGCTCAGATTAGCTTAACCCAAGTAAAATACCTTGGATTTATAATTACGGAGAGAAAAAGAATGCCTGACCCTGAGGGGAGATCCCTCATCTTAAATGCCCCGTACCCCCAAACAAAACAACAGCTTAGGGGATTTTGAGGAAGGACCGGGTTTTGCAGGATCTGCATTCCTAATTATGGCAATCTGGCCAGACCCCTATATGAAAATTTAAGGGGGAAAGAGGAAGAGCCACTCGACTGGCATGAGACCTGCAAGGTGGCATTTAATGCCCTAAAAGAGTCCATCACTACAGCCCCAGCTTTAGGCCTCCCCAACCTGGAGAAGCCTTTTAGACTCTATGTTTCTGGAAGGACAGGAACTGCTCTTGGGGTGTTAGAGCAGATGATGGGGCCCGTATAACAACCTGTGGCTTATCTCTCAAAATAACTAGATGAGGTGGCCAGAGGGTGGCCCACTTGCCTCCGGGCAGTAGCAGCCACCGCTCTTATGGTTAAGGAGGCATCTAAGCTGACCCTGGGTCAGCCCACTACAGTGTATACGCCTCACCGGGTGCAAGCAGTCTTGGAAACGAAAGGGGACAGGTGGATGACAGGAGGAAGTATCACCCAATACCAAGCCCTCCTCCTTGACACTCCAGAAATAAAGTTGAGGGTCTGCCAGACTTTAAATCCAGCAACCTTACTGCCAGATCCCCCTACCTCCCCTCTGGATCACCAATGCATACAAATCACAGACGAGTTATACTATTCTCGCTGGGACCTATCAGAGACACCTTTATCTGACCCAGAGGAAAACTGGCACACAGATGGCAGCAGTTTTGTAGAAAAGGGAGAGAGGAAAGCAGCATATGCTGTAGCAAGCCTGGAAGAAACTAAGGAAAGTGGGTCTCTTCCCCCAGACACCTCAGCCCAGAAAGCTGAACTTTTTGCCCTGACAAGAGCTTTGGAGTTAGGAGAAGGAAAGAGGATTAATGTGTGTATGGACTCTAAGTATGCTTTCCTCATTCTGCATGCCCGTGCAGCAATTTGGAAAGAAAGAGGGATGCTCAGTGCCCGAAGCTCTGCTATTAAACACAAAGAGCTCATTCTCAGGCTCCTGGAGGCAGTCAAACTTCCTGCAAAATTAGCTGTCATCC
The DNA here is from genome assembly GCF_963930625.1 of Muntiacus reevesi. Lineage (NCBI taxonomy): Eukaryota > Metazoa > Chordata > Mammalia > Artiodactyla > Cervidae > Muntiacus > Muntiacus reevesi. Next base: position 375,426 of record NW_027077916.1, read on the forward strand.
ACTGCAAGAGTCACGAAAAGGGGCAAGAAAAAGCGGCTCAGGGAAATAGGAAAGCTGATCAAGAGGCAGGACGAGCTGCCGGGGAAGCTGCCTCTGCCACTGCTATCTGCCCCTTTTCCCCATGGAAACCCTGACTCCAGATTTTACCCCAGGGGGACATTCCCGATATGCTGAGCGGGGCTGGGAGATTGGGTCACATGGGTGGTTTCAGCCTGATCAGGCCCAAATAATACTCCCTGATTCTCAGTTTTAAAACATTACTAACTCCTTACATAAGAGCGCCCATTTTGGAAAAGATAATCTAGAAATCTTGCTTAAGCCTATTCTCTCCCATCCCCAGTTAGCTAAGGTTGTTAAACAAGTCACACAAAATTGTGACACCTGTCTAAAAAATAACCCAAAAACCAGACCTCCTCTAATTACACATGTCCAACATCGGGGATCATACCCAGGAGCGGACTGGCAAGTAGAATTTACAGCCATGCCCAAGACCCAAGGGTTTTCTTACTTGCGAGTCTTTATTGACACATTCACAGGATGGATCGAAGCGTTCCCTACTGAGACTGAGAGAGCTACAGAAGTCTGTAAAGCTCTGCTGAAGGAGATAGTGCCTAGGTTTGGGCTGCCTCGGTCACTTCAGAGTGACAACGGGCCCTCACTTACAGCCACAATACCCCAGAACCTAGCCACATGCTTAGGCATAAAATACCAGCTCCGCTCATCCTGGAGGCCTCAAGCTTCATGAAAGGTAGAGAGAGCCAACCAGACTCTTAAAAGGGCTCTGGCTAAGCTATGTCAGAAACACATAATAAGTGGACACATATGCTGCCCATAGCCCTCATGAGGCTACGGACATCCCCCAAACGGCCACTATTGTTAAGTCCTTATGAAATGATGTATGGACGACCATTCTGAACTTCTGATTTGTTTCTTGACGAGGATGCCAATACACTCTTAAAACATATAATTGACCTGGGAAGGTTTCAGCAAGAACTCCAACGGTATGGAGAACAAACCACAGGAAGACTTGAAAAATCCCCAGGTAAAGCCAGGGGATCAAGTATCAGTAAAGACCTGGCAAGAAAAAGGGAGTCCAAACCAGCTGTCTGAGAAATGGACAGGGCCATATCAGGTTGTTCTAGTGACTTCAACTGCTGTAAAAGTGAAGGGTCTATCTGCCTGGGTCCACAATTCTAGAATAAAACCCTATGGCCTACAGGAGGGGGAGACAGAAACTGAGACTCCAAAGCCAGAGGACAGCTATTCCTGTGAACCTGTTGAAGATCTCAGGCTCTTGTTCAAGCAGAACCCCATCAATCCTGCCTCAGATAAGTAAAATGCATCATATGATGTTCTTCCTCTTTCTAATCAAATCTCCCTGTATGGCTATTGATCTCTCCCTAAACGAGGCATGTTCACTTGCAAACCACACTGCTTCTCAACTCAACCTAACCAGCCCGGGCTGCATCTGCATTAATGACAAAGGTTGGGGGTATGTCCAACCCATCCCAGGGTATCACTATCAAAGGCCCACCCTTCCAGCCGAGCTATGGGCTGTTACTCAGCGCCCCCATGTGGTCGTAATATGGCCTTTTGGGGAAAGGGGGAAAAAAAACTTCATGTCTTGGTACCAGCAACAACTGTTTCTATTTACCCCCTGGATGACATCTGCAATCCCACCTGAGCCCTTATTTTCTCTCATGACTAACATCCCCCAAGTGACCTTCCCTATCTCTCTAAAAAGCCACTCCCTAACAGGGGTGTCAGTGAGAAATCTAGACGACTCACAATGTGGGGTGACCGTCACTGTTGAAACTGATGGGAAAATCCGGGACAGGCCCTGCAGCTGGGAGACCAGCCGACGCCACCCCCGGCCAGCACGCGCCTGGCCCGGCCCGGGGCGCTTCCCGGACACCGAGCGGCCTGGCGAGGCTGCGGGAGCTCTGGCGGGGTTTGGGGAGGGGGGTGGCTTGAGCGGGGAGGACGTCTCGGTGCCCCCCCAACCCCCCGCCCCCCACCATCCCGTTCGCTGCTCAGGGTCACGTGGATCCGGACGAGCGGGGCGTCGGTCCGGGGCCGCGGTCCCCGGAGCCTCCTGCGGGCTTAGGGGCAGCCCAGCCGGGGCCACAGGCGCCCATCCTGCCGGCTGTGCAAACCCCCTGGAGTGCCTCAGCCCCGCCCTGTCCCCAAACCGAGGCCCGCCCTGCCCCCACGCCACGGGCCCAGCACAGGACCTTCCAGAGAGAGCGGACGAGCGACAGCCAGGCACACGGACAGGCACTCGCACGCACCCACGCCAGGTGAGACAGAGGCAGAAAGAATCGAGGGTTCAGAGAGAGACTGGAAGACAGCGTGTGGGCAGGGCGGGCCTCGGGCAGGATGCCGGGCAGCTGCAGAGACCACCCGGCCCTGAGCAGCCAAAGCGATGGGGGCGGGGGGAGGCCACTGAGCAGCGGCGGGCCTGGAGAGGCCCAGGGTGGGAGGACACCTGAGATCTCCGCGCTCCGCGCCCCGCCCCCCTCCCCCCAACCCCCTGCACGCATGCCACGCCGGGGCGCTCTGACACTAGCTTCTCTGGAGTTTTGTCACTTGAATTTCTCTCCCTCTGCTCAACTGAGTGATGACAGTGTATTGAACAGCTAGGTCATTTCCAAATAAATTAAGCTTAGTGTTTCACAGGACACCCGGACATGTATGGAGAGACCAGCACGGATGCATGGACACCAACCTTGGTAACTGGACAACCAATGGGAAATTACTGTCTGACTCAGGAGAGAGAAAGAAACCCGAACAGATGGAATGAAATGAACAGAAACACAGGCTTTGCAACTCACACCCTAATTCAATTACCAGAAAATAAACAACACTATAACCATTTTAGAAAAACAATAGACCTCTCTATGACCTTTGGTCGGGTGAGGAGTTCAAACACACACCAAAAAAAAGCCAACTTTTCCAAGTCGTGAATATGTTAGTTCACACATTGACTTTTACATTGAAATGTGTAACAAATAAACTTAAAATCATTGACTCACTACATAAGCATGGAAGTATTTTAAATATAAACTATGTTCTATAGTATTCAGGAAGCACTTGGCACATCTCTAAGTGTATCAGACCCAAAACTGGAACGTAGTGGAAGAGGCAGGATAGTCTAAAAATGAATCCCTAACTAAAAGGAACACACAGGATTACTGTAGATAAAAAAGGTTAAAGAAGAGAAGCTAGAAATCAGTCAATAAATGTCTTAGGGGTTAGCTTAGAGTGACTAGCCTCTGCGTGACTCTTTAAATTTTTCATGTTTGCAGCTTCCAAATTTTCCATTTTGAGAATAATACTTTCGCCTCCAAACCAGAGTGACTTGGGGACACAAAGGTAGAAGTCGATAATTTTCTTTGCCTATGTCTGAATATTTACAGTCAGAGGTAGAAAAGGAGGAGTCTGTCCCTTGTCTAGATGATGTCAATCCCCAGGTGTGGGATGTCTCCAGGCCTGGTTTAGCCATAAATGTTCCACCAGTAAAGATTTCTCTGAGACCAAGTGCTCCCTAGCCCTGGAAAAGACAATATCCCTTAAAACCAGTAGCTCTTGAGGGTCTTAAACCATTAGTTAACAAATACCGAGATACTGGAACTCGAATCAGCTGTGAGTCCCCCTGCAACACCCCAATCTTGCCCGTTCAAAAACCAGATGGATCTTATCGATTCGTCCAGGATCTAAGAGCTGTTAATGAAGCTGTGGTTCCCATCCACCCCATAGTCCCAAACCCATATACCCTCCTATCCCAAGTCCCAGGAAATGCCAAGTACTTCTCAGTCTTGGACCTTCAAGGTGCTTTCTTTTGCATTCCTCTCCATCCTGAATCCCAAAAACTCTTTGCTTTTGAGTGGCGGGACTTGGAAACAAGAGAGACCATACAACTCTCGACTGGACTCGACTACCCCAAGGGTTTAGGGACAGCCCTCATATCTTCGGGACTTCCTCGGGGAGAAAACTAAGGGAATTAACTTTAACAAACAGTAGTCTAATACAGTATGTGGATGACTTGCTCATAGCTAGGCCAGATTTTACCAGCTCTCAAATGGACACTATTTAAAACGCTAACTTTCCTGTATGAAAAGGGTTATCGAGTATCCCCCAAGTAGGCTCAGATTAGCTTAACCCAAGTAAAATACCTTGGATTTATAATTACGGAGAGAAGAAGAATGCCTGACCCCGAGGGGAGATCCCTCATCTTAAATGCCCCGTACCCCCAAACAAAACAACAGCTTAGGGGATTTTTAGGAAGGACCGGGTTTTGCAGGATCTGGATTCCTAATTATGGCAATCTGGCCAGACCCCTATATGAAAATTTAAGGGGGAAAGAGGAAGAGCCACTCGACTGGCATGAGACCTGCAAGGTGGCTTTTAATGCCCTAAAAGAGTTCATCACTACAGCCCCAGCTTTAGGCCTCCCCAACCTGGAGAAGCCTTTTAGACTCTATGTTTCTGGAAGGACAGGAACTGCTCTTGGGGTGTTAGAGCAGATGATGGGGCCCGTATAACAACCTGTGGCTTATCTCTCAAAATAACTAGATGAGGTGGCCAGAGGGTGGCCCACTTGCCTCCGGGCAGTAGCAGGCACCGCTCTTATGGTTAAGGAGGCATCTAAGCTGACCCTGGGTCAGCCCACTACAGTGTATACGCCTCACCGTGTGCAAGCAGTCTTGGAAACGAAAGGGGACAGGTGGATGACAGGAGGAAGGATCACCCAATACCAAGCCCTCCTCCTTGACACTCCAGAAATAAAGTTGAGGGTCTGCCAGACTTTAAATCCAGCAACCTTACTGCCAGATCCCCCTACCTCCCCTCTGGATCACCAATGCATACAAATCACAGACGAGTTATACTCTTCTCGCCGGGACCTATCAGAGACACCTTTATCTGACCCAGAGGAAAACTGGCACACAGATGGCAGCAGTTTTGTAGAAAAGGGAGAGAGGAAAGCAGCATATGCTGTAGCAAGCCTGGAAGAAACTAAGGAAAGTGGGTCTCTTCCCCCAGACACCTCAGCCCAGAAAGCTGAACTTTTTGCCCTGACAAGAGCTTTGGAGTTAGGAGAAGGAAAGAGGATTAATGTGTGTATGGACTCTAAGTATGCTTTCCTCATTCTGCATGCCCGTGCAGCAATTTGGAAAGAAAGAGGGATGCTCAGTGCCCGAAGCTCTGCTATTAAACACAAAGAGCTCATTCTCAGGCTCCTGGAGGCAGTCAAACTTCCTGCAAAATTAGCTGTCATCCACTGCAAGAGTCACGAAAAGGGGCAAGAAAAAGCGGCTCAGGGAAATAGGAAAGCTGATCAAGAGGCAGGACGAGCTGCCGGGGAAGCTGCCTCTGCCACTGCTATCTGCCCCCTTTTCCCCAAGGAAACCCTGACTCCAGATTTTACCCCAGGGGGACATTCCCGATATGCTGAGCGGGGCTGGGAGATTGGGTCACATGGGTGGTTTCAGCCTGATCAGGCCCAAATAATACTCCCTGATTCTCAGTTTTAAAACATTACTAACTCCTTACATAAGAGCGCCCATTTTGGAAAAGATAATGTAGAAATCTTGCTTAAGCCTATTCTCTCCCATCCCCAGTTAGCTAAGGTTGTTAAACAAGTCACACAAAATTGTGACACCTGTCTAAAAAATAACCCAAAAACCAGACCTCCTCTAATTACACATGTCCAACATCGGGGATCATACCCAGGAGCGGACTGGCAAGTAGAATTTACAGCCATGCCCAAGACCCAAGGGTTTTCTTACTTGCGAGTCTTTATTGACACATTCACAGGATGGATCGAAGCGTTCCCTACTGAGACTGAGAGAGCTACAGAAGTCTGTAAAGCTCTGCTGAAGGAGATAGTGCCTAGGTTTGGGCTGCCTCGGTCACTTCAGAGTGACAACGGGCCCTCACTTACAGCCACAATACCCCAGAACCTAGCCACATGCTTAGGCATAAAATACCAGCTCCGCTCATCCTGGAGGCCTCAAGCTTCATGAAAGGTAGAGAGAGCCAACCAGACTCTTAAAAGGGCTCTGGCTAAGCTATGTCAGAAACACATAATAAGTGGACACATATGCTGCCCATAGCCCTCATGAGGCTACGGACATCCCCCAAACGGCCACTATTGTTAAGTCCTTATGAAATGATGTATGGACGACCATTCTGAACTTCTGATTTGTTTCTTGACGAGGATGCCAATACACTCTTAAAACATATAATTGACCTGGGAAGGTTTCAGCAAGAACTCCAACGGTATGGAGAACAAACCACAGGAAGACTTGAAAAATCCCCAGGTAAAGCCAGGGGATCAAGTATCAGTAAAGACCTGGCAAGAAAAAGGGAGTCCAAACCAGCTGTCTGAGAAATGGACAGGGCCATATCAGGTTGTTCTAGTGACTTCAACTGCTGTAAAAGTGAAGGGTCTATCTGCCTGGGTCCACAATTCTAGAATAAAACCCTATGGCCTACAGGAGGGGGAGACAGAAACTGAGACTCCAAAGCCAGAGGACAGCTATTCCTGTGAACCTGTTGAAGATCTCAGGCTCTTGTTCAAGCAGAACCCCATCAATCCTGCCTCAGATAAGTAAAATGCATCATATGATGTTCTTCCTCTTTCTAATCAAATCTCCCTGTATGGCTATTGATCTCTCCCTAAACGAGGCATGTTCACTTGCAAACCACACTGCTTCTCAACTCAACCTAACCAGCCCGGGCTGCATCTGCATTAATGACAAAGGTTGGGGGTATGTCCAACCCATCCCAGGGTATCACTATCAAAGGCCCACCCTTCCAGCCGAGCTATGGGCTGTTACTCAGCGCCCCCATGTGGTCGTAATATGGCCTTTTGGGGAAAGGGGGAAAAAAAACTTCATGTCTTGGTACCAGCAACAACTGTTTCTATTTACCCCCTGGATGACATCTGCAATCCCACCTGAGCCCTTATTTTCTCTCATGACTAACATCCCCCAAGTGACCTTCCCTATCTCTCTAAAAAGCCACTCCCTAACAGGGGTGTCAGTGAGAAATCTAGACGACTCACAATGTGGGGTGACCGTCACTGTTGAAACTGATGGGAAAATCCGGGACAGGCCCTGCAGCTGGGAGACCAGCCGACGCCACCCCCGGCCAGCACGCGCCTGGCCCGGCCCGGGGCGCTTCCCGGACACCGAGCGGCCTGGCGAGGCTGCGGGAGCTCTGGCGGGGTTTGGGGAGGGGGTTGGCTTGAGCGGGGAGGACGTCTCGGTGCCGCCCCAACCCCCCGCCCCCCACCATCCCGTTCGCTGCTCAGGGTCACGTGGATCCGGACGAGCGGGGCGTCGGTCCGGGGCCGCGGTCCCCGGAGCCTCCTGCGGGCTTAGGGGCAGCCCAGCCGGGGCCACAGGCGCCCATCCTGCCGGCTGTGCAAACCCCCTGGAGTGCCTCAGCCCCGCCCTGTCCCCAAACCGAGGCCCGCCCTGCCCCCACGCCACGGGCCCAGCACAGGACCTTCCAGAGAGAGCGGACGAGCGACAGCCAGGCACACGGACAGGCACTCGCACGCACCCACGCCAGGTGAGACAGAGGCAGAAAGAATCGAGGGTTCAGAGAGAGACTGGAAGACAGCGTGTGGGCAGGGCGGGCCTCGGGCAGGATGCCGGGCAGCTGCAGAGACCACCCGGCCCTGAGCAGCCAAAGCGATGGGGGCGGGGGGAGGCCACTGAGCAGCGGCGGGCCTGGAGAGGCCCAGGGTGGGAGGACACCTGAGATCTCCGCGCTCCGCGCCCCGCCCCCCTCCCCCCAACCCCCTGCACGCATGCCACGCCGGGGCGCTCTGACACTAGCTTCTCTGGAGTTTTGTCACTTGAATTTCTCTCCCTCTGCTCAACTGAGTGATGACAGTGTATTGAACAGCTAGGTCATTTCCAAATAAATTAAGCTTAGTGTTTCACAGGACACCCGGACATGTATGGAGAGACCAGCACGGATGCATGGACACCAACCTTGGTAACTGGACAACCAATGGGAAATTAGTGTCTGACTCAGGAGAGAGAAAGAAACCCGAACAGATGGAATGAAATGAACAGAAACACAGGCTTTGCAACTCACACCCTAATTCAATTACCAGAAAATAAACAACACTATAACCATTTTAGAAAAACAATAGACCTCTCTATGACCTTTGGTCGGGTGAGGAGTTCAAACACACACCAAAAAAAAGCCAACTTTTCCAAGTCGTGAATATGTTAGTTCACACATTGACTTTTACATTGAAATGTGTAACAAATAAACTTAAAATCATTGACTCACTACATAAGCATGGAAGTATTTTAAATATAAACTATGTTCTATAGTATTCAGGAAGCACTTGGCACATCTCTAAGTGTATCAGACCCAAAACTGGAACGTAGTGGAAGAGGCAGGATAGTCTAAAAATGAATCCCTAACTAAAAGGAACACACAGGATTACTGTAGATAAAAAAGGTTAAAGAAGAGAAGCTAGAAATCAGTCAATAAATGTCTTAGGGGTTAGCTTAGAGTGACTAGCCTCTGCGTGACTCTTTAAATTTTTCATGTTTGCAGCTTCCAAATTTTCCATTTTGAGAATAATACTTTCGCCTCCAAACCAGAGTGACTTGGGGACACAAAGGTAGAAGTCGATAATTTTCTTTGCCTATGTCTGAATATTTACAGTCAGAGGTAGAAAAGGAGGAGTCTGTCCCTTGTCTAGATGATGTCAATCCCCAGGTGTGGGATGTCTCCAGGCCTGGTTTAGCCATAAATGTTCCACCAGTAAAGATTTCTCTGAGACCAAGTGCTCCCTAGCCCTGGAAAAGACAATATCCCTTAAAACCAGTAGCTCTTGAGGGTCTTAAACCATTAGTTAACAAATACCGAGATACTGGAACTCGAATCAGCTGTGAGTCCCCCTGCAACACCCCAATCTTGCCCGTTCAAAAACCAGATGGATCTTATCGATTCGTCCAGGATCTAAGAGCTGTTAATGAAGCTGTGGTTCCCATCCACCCCATAGTCCCAAACCCATATACCCTCCTATCCCAAGTCCCAGGAAATGCCAAGTACTTCTCAGTCTTGGACCTTCAAGGTGCTTTCTTTTGCATTCCTCTCCATCCTGAATCCCAAAAACTCTTTGCTTTTGAGTGGCGGGACTTGGAAACAAGAGAGACCATACAACTCTCGACTGGACTCGACTACCCCAAGGGTTTAGGGACAGCCCTCATATCTTCGGGACTTCCTCGGGGAGAAAACTAAGGGAATTAACTTTAACAAACAGTAGTCTAATACAGTATGTGGATGACTTGCTCATAGCTAGGCCAGATTTTACCAGCTCTCAAATGGACACTATTTAAAACGCTAACTTTCCTGTATGAAAAGGGTTATCGAGTATCCCCCAAGTAGGCTCAGATTAGCTTAACCCAAGTAAAATACCTTGGATTTATAATTACGGAGAGAAGAAGAATGCCTGACCCCGAGGGGAGATCCCTCATCTTAAATGCCCCGTACCCCCAAACAAAACAACAGCTTAGGGGATTTTTAGGAAGGACCGGGTTTTGCAGGATCTGGATTCCTAATTATGGCAATCTGGCCAGACCCCTATATGAAAATTTAAGGGGGAAAGAGGAAGAGCCACTCGACTGGCATGAGACCTGCAAGGTGGCTTTTAATGCCCTAAAAGAGTTCATCACTACAGCCCCAGCTTTAGGCCTCCCCAACCTGGAGAAGCCTTTTAGACTCTATGTTTCTGGAAGGACAGGAACTGCTCTTGGGGTGTTAGAGCAGATGATGGGGCCCGTATAACAACCTGTGGCTTATCTCTCAAAATAACTAGATGAGGTGGCCAGAGGGTGGCCCACTTGCCTCCGGGCAGTAGCAGGCACCGCTCTTATGGTTAAGGAGGCATCTAAGCTGACCCTGGGTCAGCCCACTACAGTGTATACGCCTCACCGTGTGCAAGCAGTCTTGGAAACGAAAGGGGACAGGTGGATGACAGGAGGAAGGATCACCCAATACCAAGCCCTCCTCCTTGACACTCCAGAAATAAAGTTGAGGGTCTGCCAGACTTTAAATCCAGCAACCTTACTGCCAGATCCCCCTACCTCCCCTCTGGATCACCAATGCATACAAATCACAGACGAGTTATACTCTTCTCGCCGGGACCTATCAGAGACACCTTTATCTGACCCAGAGGAAAACTGGCACACAGATGGCAGCAGTTTTGTAGAAAAGGGAGAGAGGAAAGCAGCATATGCTGTAGCAAGCCTGGAAGAAACTAAGGAAAGTGGGTCTCTTCCCCCAGACACCTCAGCCCAGAAAGCTGAACTTTTTGCCCTGACAAGAGCTTTGGAGTTAGGAGAAGGAAAGAGGATTAATGTGTGTATGGACTCTAAGTATGCTTTCCTCATTCTGCATGCCCGTGCAGCAATTTGGAAAGAAAGAGGGATGCTCAGTGCCCGAAGCTCTGCTATTAAACACAAAGAGCTCATTCTCAGGCTCCTGGAGGCAGTCAAACTTCCTGCAAAATTAGCTGTCATCCACTGCAAGAGTCACGAAAAGGGGCAAGAAAAAGAGGCTCAGGGAAATAGGAAAGCTGATCAAGAGGCAGGACGAGCTGCCGGGGAAGCTGCCTCTGCCACTGCTATCTGCCCCCTTTTCCCCAAGGAAACCCTGACTCCAGATTTTACCCCAGGGGGACATTCCCGATATGCTGAGCGGGGCTGGGAGATTGGGTCACATGGGTGGTTTCAGCCTGATCAGGCCCAAATAATACTCCCTGATTCTCAGTTTTAAAACATTACTAACTCCTTACATAAGAGCGCCCATTTTGGAAAAGATAATGTAGAAATCTTGCTTAAGCCTATTCTCTCCCATCCCCAGTTAGCTAAGGTTGTTAAACAAGTCACACAAAATTGTGACACCTGTCTAAAAAATAACCCAAAAACCAGACCTCCTCTAATTACACCTGTCCAACATCGGGGATCATACCCAGGAGTGGACTGGCAAGTAGAATTTACAGCCATGCCCAAGACCCAAGGGTTTTCTTACTTGCGAATCTTTATGGACACATTCACAGGATGGATCGAAGCGTTCCCTACTGAGACTGAGAGAGCTACAGAAGTCTGTAAAGCTCTGCTGAAGGAGATAGTGCCTAGGTTTGGGCTGCCTCGGTCACTTCAGAGTGACAACAGGCCCTCACTTAGAGCCACGATACCCCAGAACCTAGCCACATGCTTAGGCATAAAATAACAGCTCCGCTCATCCTGGAGGCCTCAAGCTTCAGGAAAGGTAGAGAGAGCCAACCAGACTCTTAAAAGGGCTCTGGCTAAGCTATGTCAGAAACACATAATAAGTGGACACATATGCTGCCCATAGCCCTCATGAGGCTACGGACATCCCCCAAACGGCCACTATTGTTAAGTCCTTATGAAATGATGTATGGACGACCATTCTGAACTTCTGATTTGTTTCTTGACGAGGATGCCAATACACTCTTAAAACATATAATTGACCTGGGAAGGTTTCAGCAAGAACTCCAACGGTATGGAGAACAAACCACAGGAAGACTTGAAAAATCCCCAGGTAAAGCCAGGGGATCAAGTATCAGTAAAGACCTGGCAAGAAAAAGGGAGTCCAAACCAGCTGTCTGAGAAATGGACAGGGCCATATCAGGTTGTTCTAGTGACTTCAACTGCTGTAAAAGTGAAGGGTCTATCTGCCTGGGTCCACAATTCTAGAATAAAACCCTATGGCCTACAGGAGGGGGAGACAGAAACTGAGACTCCAAAGCCAGAGGACAGCTATTCCTGTGAACCTGTTGAAGATCTCAGGCTCTTGTTCAAGCAGAACCCCATCAATCCTGCCTCAGATAAGTAAAATGCATCATATGATGTTCTTCCTCTTTCTAATCAAATCTCCCTGTATGGCTATTGATCTCTCCCTAAACGAGGCATGTTCACTTGCAAACCACACTGCTTCTCAACTCAACCTAACCAGCCCGGGCTGCATCTGCATTAATGACAAAGGTTGGGGGTATGTCCAACCCATCCCAGGGTATCACTATCAAAGGCCCACCCTTCCAGCCGAGCTATGGGCTGTTACTCAGCGCCCCCATGTGGTCGTAATATGGCCTTTGGGGGAAAGGGGGAAAAAAAACTTCATGTCTTGGTACCAGCAACAACTGTCTCTATTTACCCCCTGGATGACATCTGCAATCCCACCTGAGCCCTTATTTTCTCTCATGACTAACATCCCCCAAGTGACCTTCCCTATCTCTCTAAAAAGCCACTCCCTAACAGGGGTGTCAGTGAGAAATCTAGACGACTCACAATGTGGGGTGACCGTCACTGTTGAAACTGATGGGAAAAACCGGGACAGGCCCTGCAGCTGGGAGACCAGCCGACGCCACCCCCGGCCAGCACGCGCCTGGCCTGGCCCGGGGCGCTTCCCGGACACCGAGCGGCCTGGCGAGGCTGCGGGAGCTCTGGCGGGGTTTGGGGAGGGGGGTGACTTGAGCGGGGAGGACGTCTCGTTGCCCCCCCACCCCCGGCCCCCCACCATTCCGTTCGCTGCTCAGGGTCACGTGGATCCGGACGAGCGGGGCTTCGGTCCGGGGCCGCGGTCCCCGGAGCCTCCTGCGGGCTTAGGGGCAGCCCAGCCGGGGCCCCAGGCGCCCATCCTGCCGGCTGTGCAAACCCCCTGGAGTGCCTCAGCCCCGCCCTGTCCCCAAACCGAGGCCCGCCCTGCCCCCACGCCACGGGCCCAGCACAGGACCTTCCAGAGAGAGCGGACGAGCGACAGCCAGGCACACGGACAGGCACTCGCACGCACCCACGCCAGGTGAGACAGAGGCAGAAAGAGTCGAGGTTTCAGAGAGAGACTGGAAGACAGCGTGTGGGCAGGGCGGGCCTCGGGCAGGATGCCGGGCAGCTGCAGAGACCACCCGGCCCTGAGCAGCCAAAGCGATGGGGGCGGGGGGAGGCCACTGAGCAGCGGCGGGCCTGGAGAGGCCCAGGGTGGGAGGACACCTGAGATCTCCGCGCTCCGCGCCCCGCCCCCCTCCCCCCAACCCCCTGCACGCATGCCACGCCGGGGCGCTCTGACACTAGCTTCTCTGGAGTTTTGTCACTTGAATTTCTCTCCCTCTGCTCAACTGAGTGATGACAGTGTATTGAACAGCTAGGTCATTTCCAAATAAATTAAGCTTAGTGTTTCACAGGACACCCGGACATGTATGGAGAGACCAGCACGGATGCATGGACACCAACCTTGGTAACTGGACAACCAATGGGAAATTAGTGTCTGACTCAGGAGAGAGAAAGAAACCCGAACAGATGGAATGAAATGAACAGAAACACAGGCTTTGCAACTCACACCCTAATTCAATTACCAGAAAATAAACAACACTATAACCATTTTAGAAAAACAATAGACCTCTCTATGACCTTTGGTCGGGTGAGGAGTTCAAACACACAGCAAAAAAAAGCCAACTTTTCCAAGTCGTGAATATGTTAGTTCACACATTGACTTTTACATTGAAATGTGTAACAAATAAATTAAAATCATTGACTCACTACATAAGCATGGAAGTATTTTAAATATAAACTATGTTCTATAGTATTCAGGAAGCACTTGGCACATCTCTAAGTGTATCCGACCCAAAACTGGAACGTAGTGGAAGAGGCAGGATAGTCTAAAAATGAATCCCTAACTAAAAGGAACACACAGGATTACTGTAGATAAAAAAGGTTAAAGAAGAGAAGCTAGAAATCAGTCAATAAATGTCTTAGGGGTTAGCTTAGAGTGACTAGCCTCTGCGTGACTCTTTAAATTTTTCATGTTTGCAGCTTCCAAATTTTCCATTTTGAGAATAATACTTTCGCCTCCAAACCAGAGTGACTTGGGGACACAAAGGTAGAAGTCGATAATTTTCTTTGCCTATGTCTGAATATTTATAGTCAGAGGTAGAAAAGGAGGAGTCTGTCCCTTGTCTAGATGATGTCAATCCCCAGGTGTGGGATGTCTCCAGCCCTGGTTTAGCCATAAATGTTCCACCAGTAAAGATTTCTCTGAGACCAAGTGCTCCCTAGCCCTGGAAAAGACAATATCCCTTAAAACCAGTAGCTCTTGAGGGTCTTAAACCATTAGTTAACAAATACCGAGATACTGGAACTCGAATCAGCTGTGAGTCCCCCTGCAACACCCCAATCTTGCCCGTTCAAAAACCAGATGGATCTTATCGATTCGTCCAGGATCTAAGAGCTGTTAATGAAGCTGTGGTTCCCATCCACCCCATAGTCCCAAACCCATATACCCTCCTATCCCAAGTCCCAGGAAATGCCAAGTACTTCTCAGTCTTGGACCTTCAAGGTGCTTTCTTTTGCATTCCTCTCCATCCTGAATCCCAAAAACTCTTTGCTTTTGAGTGGCGGGACTTGGAAACAAGAGAGACCATACAACTCTCGACTGGACTCGACTACCCCAAGGGTTTAGGGACAGCCCTCATATCTTCGGGACTTCCTCGGGGAGAGAACTAAGGGAATTAATTTTAACAAACAGTAGTCTAATACAGTATGTGGATGACTTGCTCATAGCTAGGCCAGATTTTACCAGCTCTCAAATGGACACTATTTAAAACGCTAACTTTCCTGTATGAAAAGGGTTATCGAGTATCCCCCAAGTAGGCTCAGATTAGCTTAACCCAAGTAAAATACCTTGGATTTATAATTACGGAGAGAAGAAGAATGCCTGACCCCGAGGGGAGATCCCTCATCTTAAATGCCCCGTACCCCCAAACAAAACAACAGCTTAGGGGATTTTTAGGAAGGACCGGGTTTTGCAGGATCTGGATTCCTAATTATGGCAATCTGGCCAGACCCCTATATGAAAATTTAAGGGGGAAAGAGGAAGAGCCACTCGACTGGCATGAGACCTGCAAGGTGGCTTTTAATGCCCTAAAAGAGTTCATCACTACAGACCCAGCTTTAGGCCTCCCCAACCTGGAGAAGCCTTTTAGACTCTATGTTTCTGGAAGGACAGGAACTGCTCTTGGGGTGTTAGAGCAGATGATGGGGCCCGTATAACAACCTGTGGCTTATCTCTCAAAATAACTAGATGAGGTGGCCAGAGGGTGGCCCACTTGCCTCCGGGCAGTAGCAGCCACCGCTCTTATGGTTAAGGAGGCATCTAAGCTGACCCTGGGTCAGCCCACTACAGTGTATACGCCTCACCGGGTGCAAGCAGTCTTGGAAACGAAAGGGGACAGGTGGATGACAGGAGGAAGGATCACCCAATACCAAGCCCTCCTCCTTGACACTCCAGAAATAAAGTTGAGGGTCTGCCAGACTTTAAATCCAGCAACCTTACTGCCAGATCCCCCTACCTCCCCTCTGGATCACGAATGCACACAAATCACAGACGATTTATACTCTTCTCGCCGGGACCTATCAGAGACACCTTTATCTGACCCAGAGGAAAACTGGCACACAGATGGCAGCAGTTTTGTAGAAAAGGGAGAGAGGAAAGCAGCATATGCTGTAGCAAGCCTGGAAGAAACTAAGGAAAGTGGGTCTCTTCCCCCAGACACCTCAGCCCAGAAAGCTGAACTTTTTGCCCTGACAAGAGCTTTGGAGTTAGGAGAAGGAAAGAGGATTAATGTGTGTATGGACTCTAAGTATGCTTTCCTCATTCTGCATGCCCGTGCAGCAATTTGGAAAGAAAGAGGGATGCTCAGTGCCCGAAGCTCTGCTATTAAACACAAAGAGCTCATTCTCAGGCTCCTGGAGGCAGTCAAACTTCCTGCAAAATTAGCTGTCATCCACTGCAAGAGTCACCAAAAGGGGCAAGAAAAAGAGGCTCAGGGAAATAGGAAAGCTGATCAAGAGGCAGGACGAGCTGCCGGGGAAGCTACCTCTGCCACTGCTATCTGCCCCTTTTCCCCATGGAAACCCTGACTCCAGATTTTACCCCAGGGGGACATTCCCGATATGCTGAGCGGGGCTGGGAGATTGGGTCACATCGGTGGTTTCAGCCTGATCAGGCCCAAATAATACTCCCTGATTCTCAGGTTTAAAACATTACTAACTCCTTACATAAGAGCGCCCATTTTGGAAAAGATAATCTAGAAATCTTGCTTAAGCCTATTCTCTCCCATCCCCAGTTAGCTAAGGTTGTTAAACAAGTCACACAAAATTGTGACACCTGTCTAAAAAATAACCCAAAAACCAGACCTCCTCTAATTACACCTGTCCAACATCGGGGATCATACCCAGGAGTGGACTGGCAAGTAGAATTTACAGCCATGCCCAAGACCCAAGGGTTTTCTTACTTGCGAATCTTTATGGACACATTCACAGGATGGATCGAAGCGTTCCATACTGAGACTGAGAGAGCTACAGAAGTCTGTAAAGCTCTGCTGAAGGAGATAGTGCCTAGGTTTGGGCTGCCTCGGTCACTTCAGAGTGACAACGGGCCCTCACTTACAGCCACAATACCCCAGAACCTAGCCACATGCTTAGGCATAAAATAACAGCTCCGCTCATCCTGGAGGCCTCAAGCTTCAGGAAAGGTAGAGAGAGCCAACCAGACTCTTAAAAGGGCTCTGGCTAAGCTATGTCAGAAACACATAATAAGTGGACACATATGCTGCCCATAGCCCTCATGAGGCTACGGACATCCCCCAAACGGCCACTATTGTTAAGTCCTTATGAAATGATGTATGGACGACCATTCTGAACTTCTGATTTGTTTCTTGACGAGGATGCCAATACACTCTTAAAACATATAATTGACCTGGGAAGGTTTCAGCAAGAACTCCAACGGTATGGAGAACAAACCACAGGAAGACTTGAAAAATCCCCAGGTAAAGCCAGGGGATCAAGTATCAGTAAAGACCTGGCAAGAAAAAGGGAGTCCAAACCAGCTGTCTGAGAAATGGACAGGGCCATATCAGGTTGTTCTAGTGACTTCAACTGCTGTAAAAGTGAAGGGTCTATCTGCCTGGGTCCACAATTCTAGAATAAAACCCTATGGACTACAGGAGGGGGAGACAGAAACTGAGACTCCAAAGCCAGAGGACAGCTATTCCTGTGAACCTGTTGAAGATCTCAGGCTCTTGTTCAAGCAGAACCCCATCAATCCTGCCTCAGATAAGTAAAATGCATCATATGATGTTCTTCCTCTTTCTAATCAAATCTCCCTGTATGGCTATTGATCTCTCCCTAAACGAGGCATGTTCACTTGCAAACCACACTGCTTCTCAACTCAACCTAACCAGCCCGGGCTGCATCTGCATTAATGACAAAGGTTGGGTGTATGTCCAACACATCCCAGGGTATCACTATCAAAGGCCCACCCTTCCAGCCGAGCTATGGGCTGTTACTCAGCGCCCCCATGTGGTCGTAATATGGCCTTTTGGGGAAAGGGGGAAAAAAAACTTCATGTCTTGGTACCAGCAACAACTGTCTCTATTTACCCCCTGGATGACATCTGCAATCCCACCTGAGCCCTTATTTTCTCTCATGACTAACATCCCCCAAGTGACCTTCCCTATCTCTCTAAAAAGCCACTCCCTAACAGGGGTGTCAGTGAGAAATCTAGACGACTCACAATGTGGGGTGACCGTCACTGTTGAAACTGATGGGAAAAACCGGGACAGGCCCTGCAGCTGGGAGACCAGCCGACGCCACCCCCGGCCAGCACGCGCCTGGCCCGGCCCGGGGCGCTTCCCGGACACCGAGCGGCCTGGCGAGGCTGCGGGAGCTCTGGCGGGGTTTGGGGAGGGGGGTGACTTGAGCGGGGAGGACGTCTCGGTGCCCCCCCACCCCCGGCACCCAACCATTCCGTTCGCTGCTCAGGGTCACGTGGATCCGGACGAGCGGGGCGTCGGTCCGGGGCCGCGGTCCCCGGAGCCTCCTGCGGGCTTAGGGGCAGCCCAGCTGGGGCCACAGGCGCCCATCCTGCCGGCTGTGCAAACCCCCTGGAGTGCCTCAGCCCCGCCCTGTCCCCAAACCGAGGCCAGCCCTGCCCCCACGCCACGGGCCCAGCACAGGACCTTCCAGAGAGAGCGGACGAGCGACAGCCAGGCACACGGACAGGCACTCGCATGTACCCACGCCATTTGAGACAGAGGCAGAAAGAGTCGAGGGTTCAGAGAGAGACTGGAAAACAGCGTGTGGGCAGGGGGGGCCTCGGGCAGGATGCCGGACAGCTGCAGAGACCACCCGGCCCTGAGCAGCCAAAGCGATGGGGGCGGGGGGAGGCTACTGAGCAGCGGCGGACCTGGAGAGGCCCATGGTGGGACGACACCTGAGACCTCCGCGCTCCATGCACCGCCCCCTCCCCCCAACCCCCTGCTCGCATGCCACGCCGGGGCGCTCTGACACTAGCTTCTCTGGAGTTTTGTCACTTGAATTTCTCTCCCTCTGCTCAACTGAGTGATGACAGTGTATTGAACAGCTAGGTCATTTCCAAATAAATTAAGCTTAGTGTTTCACAGGACACCCGGACATGTATGGAGAGACCAGCACGGATGCATGGACACCAACCTTGGTAACTGGACAACCAATGGGAAATTACTGTCTGACTCAGGAGAGAGAAAGAAACCCGAACAGATGGAATGAAATGAACAGAAACACAGGCTTTGCAACTCACACCCTAATTCAATTACCAGAAAATAAACAACACTATAACCATTTTAGAAAAACAATAGACCTCTCTATGACCTTTGGTCGGGTGAGGAGTTCAAACACACAGCAAAAAAAAGCCAACTTTTCCAAGTCGTGAATATGTTAGTTCACACATTGACTTTTACATTGAAATGTGTAACAAATAAACTTAAAATCATTGACTCACTACATAAGCATGGAAGTGTTTTAAACATAAAACATATTCTATAGTATTCAGGAAGCAATTGGCACATCTGTAAGTGTATCAAACCCAAAACTGGAACGTAGTGGAAGAGTCAGGATAGTCTAAAAATGAATCCCTAACTAAAAGGAACACACAGGATTACTGTAGATAAAAAAGGTTAAAGAAGAGAAGCTAGAAATCAGTCAATAAATGACTTAGGGGTTAGCTTAGAGTGACTACCCTCAGCGTGACTCTTTAAATTTTTCATGTTTGCAGCTTCCAAATTTTCCATGGTGAGAATTAAACTTTCGCCTCTAAACCAGAGTGACTTGGGGACACAAAGGTAGAAGTCGATAATTTTCTTTGCCTATGTCTGAATATTTACAGTCAGAGGTAGAAAAGGAGGAGTCTGTCCCTTGTCTAGATGATGTCAATCCCCAGGTGTGGGATGTCTCCAGCCCTGGTTTAGCCATAAATGTTCCACCAGTAAAGATTTCTCTGAGACCAAATGCTCCCTAGCCCTGGAAAAGACAATATCCCTTAAAACCAGAAGCTCTTGAGGGTCTTAGACCATTAGTTAACAAATACCGAGATACTGGAACTCGAATCAGCTGTGAGTCACCCTGCAACACCCCAATCTTGCCTGTTCAAAAACCAGATGGATGTTACCGATTCGTCCAGGATCTAAGAGCTGTTAATGAAGCTGTGGTTCCCATCCACCCCATAGTCCCAAACCCATATACCCTCCTATCCCAAGTCCCAGGAAATGCCAAGTACTTCTCAGTCTTGAACCTTCAAGGTGCTTTCTTTGCATTCCTCTCCATCCTGAATTCCAAAAACTCTTTGCTTTTGAGTGTCGGGACTTGGAAACAAGAGAGACCATAGAACTCTCGACTGGACTCGACTACCCCAAGGGTTTAGGGACAACCCTCATATCTTCGGGACTTCCTCGGGGAGAGAACTAAGGGAATTAACTTTAACAAACAGTAGTCTAATACAGTATGTGGATGACTTGCTCATAGCTAGGCCAGATTTTACGAGCTCTTAAATGGACACTATTTAAAAGGCTAACTTTCCTGTATGAAAAGGGTTACCGAGTATCCCCCAAGTAGGCTCAGATTAGCTTAACCCAAGTAAAATACCTTGGATTTATAATTACGGAGAGAAAAAGAATGCCTGACCCCGAGGGGAGATCCCTCATCTTAAATACTCCATACCCCCAAACAAAACAACAGCTTAGGGGATTTTTAGGAAGGACCGGGTTTTGCAACATCTGGATTCCTAATTATGGCAATCTGGCCAGACCCCTATATGAAAAATTAAGGGGGAAAGAGGAAGTGCCACTCGACTTGCATGAGACCTGCAAGGTGGCCTTTAATGCCCTAAAAGAATCCATCACTACAGCCCCAGCTTTAGGCTTCCCCAACCTGGAGAAGCCTTTTAGACTCTATGTTTCTGGAAGGACAGGAACTGCTCTTGGGGTGTTAGGGCAGATAATGGGGCCCGTATTACAACCTGTGGCTTATCTCTCAAAATAACTAGATGAGGTGGCCAGAGGGTGGCCCACTTGCCTCCGTGCAGTAACAGCCACCGCTCTTATGGTTAAGGAGGCATCTAAGCTGACCCTGGGTCAGCCCACCACAGTGTATACGCCTCACCGGGTGGAAGCAGTCTTGGAAACGAAAGGGGACAGGTGGATGACAGGAGGAAGGATCACCCAATACCAAGCCCTCCTCCTTGACACTCCAGAAATAAAGTTGAGGGTCTGCCAGACTTTAAATCCAGCAACCTTACTGCCAGATCCCCCTACCTCCCCTCTGGATCACCAATGCATACAAATCACAGACGAGTTATACTCTTCTCGCCGGGACCTATCAGAGACACCTTTATCTGACCCAGAGGAAAACTGGCACACAGATGGCAGCAGTTTTGTAGAAAAGGAAGAGAGGAAAGCAGGATATGCTGTAGCGAGCCTGGAAGAAACTAAGGAAAGTGGGTCTCTTCCCCCAGACACCTCAGCCCAGAAAGCTGACCTTTTTGCCCTGACAAGAGCTTTGGAGTTAGGAGAAGGAAAGAGGATTAATGTGTGTATGGACTCTAAGTATGCTTTCCTCATTCTGCATGCCCGTGCAGCAATTTGGAAAGAAAGAGGGATGCTCAGTGACCGAAGCTCTGCTATTAAACACAAAGAGCTCATTCTCAGGCTCCTGGAGGCAGTCAAACTTCCTGAAAAATTAGCTGTCATCCACTGCAAGAGTCACCACAAGGGGCAAGAAAAAGAGGCTCAGGGAAAATAGGAAAGCTGATCACGAGGCAGGACGAGCTGCCGGGGAAGCTACCTCTGCCACTGCTATCTGCCCCCTTTTCCCCAAGGAAACCCTGACTCCAGATTTTACCCCAGGGGGACATTCCCGATATGCTGAGCGGGGCTGGGAGATTGGGTCACATGGGTGGTTTCAGCCTGATCAGGCCCAAATAATACTCCCTGATTCTCAGGTTTAAAACATTACTAACTCCTTACATAAGAGCGCCCATTTTGGAAAAGATAATCTAGAAATCTTGCTTAAGCCTATTCTCTCCCATCCCCAGTTAGCTAAGGTTGTTAAACAGGTCACACAAAATTGTGACACCTGTCTAAAAAATAACCCAAAAACCAGACCTCCTCTAATTACACCTGTCCAACATCGGGGATCATACCCAGGATCGGACTGGCAATGCCGCTCCGCATTTAGAATTTACAGCCATGCCCAAGACCCAAGGGTTTTCTTACTTGCTAGTCTTTATTGACATATCCACAGGATGGATCGAAGCGTTCCCTACTGAGACAGAGAGAGCTACAGAAGCCTATAAAGCTCTGCTGAAGGAGATAGTGCCTAGGTTTGGGCTGCCTCTGTCACTTCAGAGTGACAACGGGCCCTCACTTACAGCCACGATACCCCAGATCCTAGCCGCATGCTTAGGCATAAAATACCGGCTCCGCTCATCCTGGTGGCCTCAAGCTTCAGGAAAGGTAGAGAGAGCCAACCAGACTCTTAAAAGAGCTCTGGCTAAGCTATGTCAAGAAAGACATAATAAGTGGACACATATGCTGCCCATAGCCCTCATGAGGATACGGACATCCCCCAAACGGCCACTATTGTTAAGTCCTTATGAAATGATGTATGGACGACCATTCTTAACTTCTGATTTGTTTCTTGACGAGGATGCCAATACACTCTTAAAACATATAATTGACCTGGGAAGGTTTCAGCAAGAACTCCAACGGTATGGAGAACAAACCACAGGAAGACTTGAAAAATACCCAGGTAAAGCCAGGGGATCAAGTATCAGTAAAGACCTGGCAAGAAAAAGGGAGTCCAAATCAGCTGTCCGAGAAATGGACAGGGCCATATCAGTTTGTTCTAGTGACTTCAACTGCTGTAAAATTGAAGGGTCTATCTGCCTGGTTCCACAATTCTAGAATAAAACCCTGTGGCCTACAGGAGGGGGAGACAGAAACTGAGACTCCAAAGCCAGAGGACAGCTATTCCTGTGAACCTGTTGAAGATCTCAGGCTCTTGTTCAAGCAGAACCCCTCAATCCTGCCTCAGATAAGTAAAATACATCATATGATGTTCTTCCTCTTTCTAATCATATCTCCCTGTATGGCTATTGATCTCTCCCTAAACGAGGCATGTTCACTTGCAAACCACACTGCTTCTCAACTCAACCTAAGCAGCCCGGGCTGCATATGCATTAATGAAAAAGGTTGGGGGTATGTCCAACCCATCCCAGGGTATCAATATCAAAGGCCCACCCTTCCTGCCGAGCTATGGGCTGTTACTCAGCGCCCCCATGTGGTCGTAATATGGCCTTTTGGGAAAAGGGGGAAAAAAACTTCATGTCTTGGTACCAGCAACAACTGTCTCTATTTACCCCCTGGATGACATCTGCAATCCCACCTGAGCCCTTATTTTCTCTCATGACTAACATCCTCCAAGTGACCTTCCCTATCTCTCTAAAAAGCCACTCCGTAACAGGGGTGTCAGTGAGAAATCTAGACGACTCACAATGTGGGATGACCGTCACTGTTGAAACTGATGGGAAAAACCGGGACAGGCCCTGCAGCTGGGAGACCAGCCGACACCAGCCCCGGCCAGCACGCGCCTGGCCCGGCCCGGGGCGCTTCCCGGACCCCGAGCGGCCTGGCTAGGCTGCGGGATCTCTGGCGGGGGTTGGGGAGGTGTTTGGCTTGAGCGGGGAGGTCGTCTCGGTGCCCCCCCAGCCCCCGCCCCCCACCATCCCGTTCGCTGCTCAGGGTCACGTGGCTCCGGACGAGCGGGGCGTCGGCCCGGGACCGCGGTCCCCGGAGCCTCCTGCGGGCTTAGGGGCAGCCCAGCCGGTGCCCCAGGCGCCCATCCTGCTGGCTGTGCAAACCCCCTGGAGTGCCTCAGCCCCGCCCTGTCCCCAAACCGAGGCCCGCCCTGCCCCCACGCCACGGGCCCAGCACAGTACCTTCCTGAGAGAGCGGACGAGCGACAGCCAGGCACACGGACAGACACTCGCACGAAACCACGCCAGCTGAGACAGAGGCAGAATGAGACGAGGGTTCAGCGAGACACCGGAAGACAGCGTGTGGGCAGGGGGGGCCTCGGGCAGGATGCCGGGCAGCTGCAGAGACCACCCGGCCCTGAGCAGCAAACGCGATGGGGGCGGGGGGAGACTGCCGAGCAGAGGCAGGCCTGGAGAGGTCCAGGTTGGGAGGGCACCTGAGATATCCGCGGTCCGTGCTCCGCCCACGCCAACCCCCTGAACGCACGCGCCTCTCCGACAAAAGCTTCTCCGGAATTTGATCACCTGAATTTCTATCCTTGTGCTCAACTGAGTGATGACAGTATATTGCACAGCTAGGTCATTTCCAAATAAATTAAGCTTAGTGTTTCACAGGACACCCGGACATGAATGCAGAGACCAGCACGGATGCATGGACACCAACCTTGGTAACTGGACAACCAATGGGAAATTATTGTCTGACTCAGGAGAGAGAAAGAAACCCGAACAGATGGAAAACATGAACAGAAACACAAACTTTGCAACTCACACCCCAATTCTATTACCGAAAAAAACAACACTATTACCATTTTAGAAAAACAATAGACCTCTCCATGACCTTTGGTCCGGTGAGTAATTCTTACACACAACAAAAAAAGCCACCTTTTCCAAATCGAGAATATGTTATTTCACACATTGATTTTACATTGAAATGTGTAACAAATAAACTTAAAATCATTGACTCACTACATACGCATGGAAGTATTTTAAACATAAAATATGTTCTATACTATTCAGGAAGCACTTGGAACATCTGTAAGTGTATCAGACCCCAAACTGGAAGTTAATGGAAGAGTCAGGATAGTCTAAAAATGAATCCCTAACTAAAAGGAATACACAGGATTACGTAGATCAAAAAGGTTAAAGAAGAGAAACTAGAAATCAGTCAATAAATGTCTTAGGGTTTAGCCTAGTGTGACTAGCCTCTGCGTTACTTTTTAAATTTTTCATGTTTGCATCTTCCAAATTTTCCATGCTGAGAATAATACTTTCATATATGTTTCGAGATCAGTCTCACACTAAAGACAGTAAGAGTGGAATAAGAAATAAGAAATGCTTGGGGGGGGGGAAGAAATGCTTGAACTAAAGGTGGTACTGATGAAATTATTTGCAGGGCAGCCAAGGAGTCACAGATGTAGAGAACAGACTTATGGACACGGCAGGTGGGAGGAAGGAGAGGGTGAGATGAATGCAGAGGAACATGGATACATAGTACCATACGTTAAAAGAGATGCCAATGCAATTTGCTGTATGACTCAGGGGACTCAAACAGGGGCTCTGCAACAAGCTAGAGGGGTGGAATGGGGAGGAGGAGACGGGAGAGAGGTTCAGGAGGGAGGAGACATATGTAAACCTGTGGCTCATTCACGTTGATGTTTGGCAACAAAATTCTGTAAAGCAACTATCCTTCAATTGAAAGAAAAAGTCATGTTTGGACTTACCAAACAAGGTCTTGTGTACTTCTAGCATGGCCTTCTGTTTCGTGCTGCCATCCTTAATTCATTCTTCCATATCATTAAACAGACTAGTCAAGTTTTTTCCAAAAATATCTTGAGCTCCTGCACCATGCTGATCAACTGCCTTCTCTCGATCCAGTATAGAATGGAGACCAAAGAAACCTTTTGTCGTTTATTCAAGTGATTGAAGCCACTCTATGTGATTTTAAAAACTAAATGTGGATAAGACGGATATGACCAAAGCAATCTAATGACAATATCTGTGCTTAATTAAAGATCTGCAGAGAACTAATAAATTTTTTGTTTCGTATCAGAAGAATTTTTTAAATCCACACCAACATTTCTTTCGCGTCCGCTAGCCATCTAAACAAGGAAAACTGATTTTACCAATCAATGTCCCTAGTTCTGCCCCCTCACCGTTTTTTACCCAATATGTGTTACTCAGGCAGGAGATCCTGGGTCAGGAAGATCTGCTGGAGAAGGGATAGTCTACCCACTCCAGTATTAGTGGGCTTCCCTTGTGGCTAAGTTGGTAAAGAATCATTCCTCTGTACCAAGAGTAGCTCATCTCCTCTCAAAGCAAATACAGGATGGTAGTAACTATGCAGGACAAAGCTGATTCTGTCTATTTATAGTACTCACTCATGAGCTTGACAGAGGTCCTAGATCTGTTACCACATTTTTTTTTTAAGTGATATCTGCATGTGCAGGTGAAAGTGGCTCAGTTCGTGACTGACTCTTTGCAGCCCCAAGGACTATACAGTCCATGGAATTCTCTAGGCCAGAATACTGGAGTGGGTAGCCTATCCTTTCTCCAGCGGATCTTCCCGACACAGGACTCAAAGCGGCGTCTCCTGCGTTGCAGGCAGATTCTTTAGCAACTGAGCTAGTAGGGCTTCACTGGTGGCTCAGTTGCTAAAGAATATCTGCATAACTTTCTATCGATTTGGAATTAGCAATCTGTCTGTGAGCAGGGCCGGTCATAAGCAGCTTCTGTGAGAAAACAGAAGCATGTCTGCCTGACTTGCTTCTCTGGGGAGCTTTCACTGTTCTTGCGCTAGTGCACATGGCAAGTTTCTAAGTGAGAAAGTAATGGCTACTATCACAGCTGGCCACTGAGGTACTTAATGGCAGAGGCAATCCCAGCTCTGCCAAGCAGTAGACATCACGAAATCAGCTATTGTCATTGTAGCCAAGTTCCGTGAATTTGTGGTGTTATTTGCTGTGTTCTTCAAGAAGATGCCTTCACCCTGCCAGTAAGACATATTTCCATAACACACAGCCATGCACTCAATCGATGTGCATCCTCCAGTAAAGCCCAGCCCCGATGTCTTAGAGGAGCCTCTCTGCCCATTGTCATAAACCAGTCTAATTTTGTGTGAGACCGTGAAAACTCAGTGTCTTTATTACGCTTGTGCTTCTGAAGGGAGGTCTGAGAAGGCACTTCTGAAGGTTTATTCCTACCAGTCGTTGTCATATTTATCGAGTCTTTATTTTATATTTTTTTCTTATTTTTTACTTCTACCAGTTTCTTGCTACCAGCCCGTCTCCCTCCACCCTCGTGCACACATGGTCAGTCATGGAATCCCGTGGACTTCAGCCCGCCAGACTCCTCTGCCCATGGATTTTTCCAGGCAAGAATACTGGAGTGGGTTGCCATTTCCTTCTCCATGTGTGGAGTCTTTAAAGATTCCATCACTGAGGTGTTGCTTCTCCACTTGTACATGCCCTTCCTCCCTAAGTGCAGTAGAAGTCATCCCCACTTCCCAACATGTCTGTCTTCCGTCCTCTGGAGTATGTATTGCTTGAGCTCACCACAGCGTCAGGATATTCTAGAAACCCTTCTGATTGCAGTCTCTTCGGGAGGTTACAAGTGCTTCAAACCTCAGAATTTTACAAAGCACTTTTTACGACCTCAGCTGAAAGGGAAGTCAACACTCAGTGACAGTCACAGGCTTCCATGGCCTGGACTTGATTATGGGCTGTGCTTTCATAATCATCGTGTTTCCGATACCAACTAAGATGTCACTGAGAAATTTTTTTCTTTCTCATCATTGTATCTTTCATGTTTATTTAGATATATTATGGGTTTTCCTATATATCTTCCCTTAGGGATGAGGGTCTGAAGTCAGTAGAACTTACTACAACTGATTTCCAGGTAGCTGTGTTAGGACAGGAAAAAGAATGACCAGCTGCTGGATTCTTAAGATTATGTATGAAAATATGATTCGTTTTACCGTGTGAAGTCATCCGATTCTAACTTTCTGAAGTAGGCATTCACAAAAATCAAAAAAAATCGCCTAACTACTAGGCGGTCTCCCATCCAAGTACTGACCAGGCCCGACCCTGCTCAGTTTCCCAGATCAGAGGAGAGAGGGCACGTTCAGGGTGGTATGGCCTTAGACCGAGGCGGCTGCCAGGCGCTGCAGGAGCCCCGCGTTGCGCCTCACTTGTGGTTTGACCTGCCGGTCGGGCCTGGGGCTGCAGTTCTCGAGCGGGCTCGCGCTGCACTTGAGCCGCACGACCCGCGATTGGACCCCGGCAGGCCAGAGCCTGCAGCTCGGCGGCCAGCGGAGGGCGCCCCCGCTCCGCACACCGTGAGCCCAGGCCAGCACCAGTCTGGCCAGGCCGGCCGGGGACTGGCGTGCCTGTGGAACCTGGGGTGGGGCGAGGGGTGGTGGGGAGAGCAGCGAGGACATCTCGGTGCCCCCTCACCCCCTGTCACCCACCATCCCATTCGCTGCTCAGGGTCAGGTGGCTCTGGACGAGCGGGGCTTCGGCCCGGGTCTGCAGTCCCCGGAGCCTCCTGGAGCTTAGGGGCAGCACAGCTCGGGCCCCAGGCGCCCATCCTGCCGGCTGTGCAAACCCCCTGGAGTGCCTCAGCCCCGCCCTGTCCCCAAACCGAGGCCCGCCCTGCCCCAACGCCACGGGCCCAGCACAGGACCTTCCTGAGAGAGCGGACGAGCGACAGCCAGGCACACGGACAGGCACTCGCACGCACCCACGCCAGGTGAGACAGAGGCAGAAAGAGTCGAGGGTTCAGAGAGAGACTGGAAGACAGCGTGTGGGCAGGGGAGGCCTCGGGCAGGATGCCGGGCAGCTGCAGAGACCACCCGGCCCTGAGCAGCCAAAGCGATGGGGGCGGGGGAGGCCACTCAGCAGCGGCGGGCCTGGAGAGGCCCAGGGTGGGAGGACACCTGAGATCTCCAGGCTCTGCGCCCCGCCCCCCTCCCCCCAACCCCCTGCACGCATGCCACGCCGGGGCGCTCTGACACTAACTTCTCTGGAGTTTTGTCACTTGAATTTCTCTCTCTCTGCTCAACTGAGTGATGAGAGTGTATTGAACAGCTAGGTCATTTCCAAATAAATTAAGCTTAGTGTTTCACAGGACACCCGGGCATGTATGGAGAGACCAGCACGGATGCATGGACACCAACCTTGGTAACTGGACAACCAATGGGAAATTACTGTCTGACTCAGGAGAGAGAAAGAAACCCGAACAGATGGAATGAAATGAACAGAAACACAAGCTTTGCAACTCACACCCTAATTCAATGACCAGAAAATAAACAACACTATAACCATTTTAGAACAACAAGGACCTCTCCATGACCTTTGGTCGGGTGAGGAGTTCAAACACACACCAAAAAAAAAGCCAACTTTTCCAAGTCGTGAATATGTTAGTTCACACATTGACTTTTACATTGAAATGTGTAACAAATAAACTTAAAATCATTGACTCACTACATAAGCATGGAAGTATTTTAAACATAAAATATTTTCTATAGTATTCAGGAAGCACTTGGCACATCTGTAAGTGTATCAGACCCAAAACTGGAACGTAGTGGAAGAGGCAGGATAGTCTAAAAATGAATCCCTAACCAAAAAGAACACACAGGATTACTGTAGATAAAAAAGGTTAAAGAAGAGAAGCTAGAAATCAGTCAATAAATGTCTTAGGGGTTAGCTTAGAGTGACTAGCCTCTGCGTGACTCTTTAAATTTTTCATGTTTGCAGCTTCCAAATTTTCCATTTTGAGAATACTTTGGCCTCCAAACCAGAGTGACTTGGGGACACAAAGGTAGAAGTCGATAATTTTCTTTGCCTATGTCTGAATATTTACAGTCAGAGGTAGAAAAGGAGGAGTCTGTCCCTTGTGTAGATGAGGTCAATCCCCAGGTGTGGGATGACTCCAGCCCTGGTTTAGCCATAAATATTCCACCAGTAAAGATTTCTCTGAGACCAAATGCTCCCTAGCCCTGGAAAAGACAATATCCCTTAAAACCAGTAGCTCTTGAGGGTCTTAAAACATTAGTTAACAAATACCGAGATACTGGAACTCGAATCAGCTGTGAGTCCCCCTGCAACACCCCAATCTTGCCCGTTCAAAAACCAGATGGATCTTACCGATTCGTCCAGGATCTAAGAGCTGTTAATGAAGCTGTGGTTCCCATCCACCCCATAGTCCCAAACCCATATACCCTCCTATCCCAAGTCCCAGGAAATGCCAAGTACTTCTCAGTCTTGGACCTTCAAGGTGCTTTCTTTTGCATTCCTCTCCATCCTGAATCCCAAAAACTCTTTGCTTTTGAGTGGCAGGACTTGGAAACAAGAGAGACCATAGAGCTCTCCACTGGACTCGACTACCCCAACGGTTTAGGGACAACCCTCATAACTTCGGGACTTCCTCGGGGAGAGAACTAAGGGAATTAACTTTAACAAACAGTAGTCTAATACAGTATGTGGATGACTTGCTCATAGCTAGGCCAGATTTTACCAGCTCTCAAATGGACACTATTTAAAAAGCTAACTTTCCTGTATGAAAAGGGTTATCGAGTATCCCCCAAGTAGGCTCAGATTAGCTTAACCCAAGTAAAATATCTTGGATTTATAATTACGGAGAGAAAAAGAATGCCTGACCCCGAGGGGAGATCCCTCATCTTAAATACCCCGTACCCCCAAACAAAACAACAGCTTAGGTGATTTTTAGGAAGGACCGGGTTTTGCAGGATCTGAATTCCTAATTATGGCAATCTGGCCAGACCCCTATATGAGAATTTAAGGGGGAAAGAGGAAGAGCCACTCGACTGGCATGAGACCTGCAAGGTGGCCTTTAATGCCCTAAAAGAGTCCATCACTACAGCCCCAGCTTTAGGCCTCCCAAACCTGGAGAAGCCTTTTAGACTCTATGTTTCTGGAAGGACAGGAACTGCTCTTGGGGTGTTAGAGCAGATGATGGGGCCCGTATTACAACCTGTGGCTTATCTCTCAAAATAACTAGATGAGGTGGCCAGAGGGTGGCCCACTTGCCTCCGGGCAGTAGCAGGCACCGCTCTTATGGTTAAGGAGGCATCTCAGCTGACCCTGGGTCAGCCCACCACAGTGTATACGCCACACCGGGTGCAAGCAGTCTTGGAAACGAAAGGGGACAGGTGGATGACAGGGGGAAGGATCACCCAATACCAAGCCCTCCTCCTTGACACTCCAGAAATAAAGTTGAGGGTCTGCCAGACTTTAAATCCAGCAACCTTACTGCCAGATCCCCCTACCTCCCCTCTGGATCACCAATGCATACAAATCACAGACGAGTTATACTCTTCTCGCCGGGACCTATCAGAGACACCTTTATCTGACCCAGAGGAAAACTGGCACACAGATGGCAACAATTTTGTAGAAAAGGGAGAGAGGAAAGCAGGATATGCTATAGCGAGCCTGGAAGAAACTAAGGAAAGTGTGTCTCTTCCCCCAGACACCTCAGCCCAGAAAGCTGAATTTTTGACCTGACAAGAGCTTTGGAATTAGGAGAAGGAAAGAGGATTAATGTGTGTATGGACTCTAAGTATGCTTTCCTCATTCTGCATGCCCGTGCAGCAATTTGGAAAGAAAGAGGGATGCTCAGTGCCCGAAGCTCTGCTATTAAACACAAAGAGCTCATTCTCAGGCTCCTGGAGGCAGTCAAACTTCCTGCAAAATTAGCTGTCATCCACTGCAAGAGTCACCAAAAGGGGCAAGAAAAAGAGGCTTAGGGAAATAGGAAAGCTGATCAAGAGGCAGGACGAGCTGCCGGGGAAGCTACCTCTGCCACTGCTATCTGCCCCCTTTTCCCCAAGGAAACCCTGACTCCAGATTTTACCCCAGGGGGACATTCCCGATATGCTGAGCGGGGCTGGGAGATTGGGTCACATGGGTGGTTTCAGCCTGATCAGGCCCAAATAATACTCCCTGATTCTCAGGTTTAAAACATTACTAACTCCTTACATAAGAGCGCCCATTTTGGAAAAGATAATCTAGAAATCTTGCTTAAGCCTATTCTCTCCCATCCGCAGTTAGCTAAGGTTGTTAAACAGGTCACACAAAATTGTGACACCTGTCTAAAAAATAACCCAAAAACCAGACCTCCTCTAATTACACCTGTCCAACATCGGGGATCATACCCAGGAGCGGACGGGCAAGTAGAATTTACAGCCTTGCCCAAGACCCAAGGGTTTTCTTACTTGCTAGTCTTTATTGAGACATTCACAGGATGGATCGACGCGTTCCCTACTGAGACAGAGAGAGCTACAGAAGTCTGTAAAGCTCTGCTGAAGGAGATAGTGCCTAGGTTTGGGCTGCCTCGGTCACTTCAGAGTGACAACGGGCCCTCACTTACAGCCACGATACCCCAGAACCTAGCCGCATGCTTAGGCATAAAATACCAGCTCCGCTCATCCTGGAGGCCTCAAGCTTCATGAAAGGTAGAGAGAGCCAACCAGACTCTTAAAAGGGCTCTGGCTAAGCTATGTCAGAAACACATAATAAGTGGACACATATGCTGCCCATAGCCCTCATGAGGCTACGGACATCCCCCAAACGGCCACTATTGTTAAGTCCTTATGAAATGATGTATGGACGACCATTCTGAACTTCTGATTTGTTTCTTGACGAGGATGCCAATACACTCTTAAAACATATAATTGACCTGGGAAGGTTTCCGCAAGAACTTCAACGGTATGGAGAACAAACCACAGGAAGACTTGAAAAATCCCCAGGTAAAGCCAGGGGATCAAGTATCAGTAAAGACCTGGCAAGAAAAAGGGAGTCCAAACCAGCTGTCCGAGAAATGGACAGGGCCATATCAGGTTGTTCTAGTGACTTCAACTGCTGTAAAAGTGAAGGGTCTATCTGCCTGGGTCCACAATTCTAGAATAAAACCCTATGGCCTACAGGAGGGGGAGACAGAAACTGAGACTCCAAAGCCAGAGGACAGCTATTCCTGTGAACCTGTTGAAGATCTCAGGCTCTTGTTCAAGCAGAACCCCATCAATCCTGCCTCAGATAAGTAAAATGCATCATATGATGTTCTTCCTCTTTCTAATCATATCTCCCTGTATGGCTATTGATCTCTCCCTAAACGAGGCATGTTCACTTGCAAACCACACTGCTTCGCAACTCAACCTAAGCAGCCCGGGCTGCATCTGCATTAATGACAAAGGTTGGGGGTATGTCCAACCCATCCCAGGGTATCAATATCAAAGGCCCACCCTTCCAGCCGAGCTATGGGCTGTTACTCAGCGCCCCCATGTGGTCGTAATATGGCCTTTTGGGAAAAGGGGGAAAAAAAACTTCATGTCTTGGTACCAGCAACAACTGTCTCTATTTACCCCCTGGATGACATCTGCAATCCCACCTGAGCCCTTATTTTCTTTCATGACTAACATCCCCCAAGTGACCTTCCCTATCTCTCTAAAAAGCCACTCCCTAACAGGGGTGTCAGTGAGAAATCTAGACGACTCACAATGTGGGGTGACCGTCACTGTTGAAACTGATGGGAAAAACCGGGACAGGCCCTGCAGCTGGGAGACCAGCCGACGCCACCCCCGGCCAGCACGGGCCTGACCCGGCCCGGGGCGCTTCCCGGACCCCGAGCGGCCTGGCGAGGCTGCGGGAGCTCTGGCGGTTGTTGGGGAGGGGGGTGGCTTGAGCGGGGAGGATGACTCGGTGCCACCCCACCACCCGCCCCCCACCATCCCGTTCGCTGCTCAGGGTCACGTGGCTCCGGACGAGCGGGGCGTCGGTCCGGGGCCGCGGTCCCCGGAGCCTCCTGCGGGCTTAGGGGCAGCACAGCCGGGGCCCCAGGCGCCCATCCTGCCGGCTGTGAAAACCCCCTGGAGTGCCTCAGCCCCGCCCTGTCCCCAAACCGAGGCCGGCCCTGTCCCCACGCCACAGGCCCAGCACAGGACCTTCCTGAGAGAGCAGACGAGCGACAGCCAGGCACACGGACAGGCACTCGCATGCACCCACACCAGGTGAGACAGAGGCAGAAAGAGATGAGGGTTCAGAGAGACACCGGAAGACAGCGTGTGGGCAGGGGGGGCTTCTGGCAGGATGCCGGGCAGCTTCAGAGACCACCCGTCCCTGAGCAGCAAACGCGATGGGGGCGGGGGGAGGCTGCCGAACAGAGGCAGGCCTGCAGAGGCCCAGGTTGGGAGGGCACCTGAGTTATCCGCGGTCCGCGCCCCTCCCAACCCAACCCCCTGAACGCACGCCCCTCTCCAACGAAATCTTCTCCGGAGTTTGATCACCTGAATTTCTATCCTTGTGCTCAACTGAGTGATGACAGTATATTGCACAGCTAGGTCATTTCCAAATAAATTAAGCTTAGTGTTTCACAGGACACCCGGACATGAATTCAGAGACGAGCACGGATGCATGGACACCAACCTTGGTAACTGGACAACCAATGGGAAATTACTGTCTGACTCAGGAGAGAGAAAGAAACCCGAACAGATGGAAACATTGAACAGAAACACAAACTTTGCAACTCACACCCCAATTCAATTACCGAAAAAAACAACAACACTATTACCATTTTAGAAAAACAATAGACCTCTCCATGACCTTTGGTCCGGTGAGGAATTCTTACACACAACAAAAAAAGCCACCTTTTCCAAATCGAGAATATGTTAGTTCACACATTGATTTTACATTGAAATGTGTAACAAATAAACTTAAAATCATTGACTCACTACATACGCATGGAAGTATTTTAAACATAAAATATGTTCTATAGTATTCAGGAAGCATTTGGCACATCTGTAAGTGTATCAGACCCCAAACTGGAACTTAATGGAAGAGTCAGGATAGTCTAAAAATGAATCCCTAACTAAAAGGAATACACAGGATTACGTAGATCAAAAAGGTTAAAGAAGAGAAACTAGAAATCAGTCAATAAATGTTTTAGGGGTTAGCCTAGTGTGTCTAGCCTCTGCGTTACTTTTTAAATTTTTCATGTTTGCATCTTCCAAATTTTCCATGCTGAGAATAATACTTTCATATCTGTTTCGAGATCAGTCTCACACTAAAGACAGTAAGAGTGGAATAAGAAATAAGAAATGCTTGGGGGGGGGGGGAAGAAATGCTTGAACTAAAGGTGGTACTGATGAAATTATTTGCAGGGCAGCCAAGGAGTCACAGATGTAGAGAACAGACTTATGGACACGGGCAGGGGGGAGGAAGGAGAGGGTGAGATGAATGCAGAGGAACATGGATACATAGTACCATATGTTAAAAGAGATGCCAATGCAATTTGCTGTATGACTCAGGGGACTCAAACAGGGGCTCTGCAACAAACTAGAGGGGTGGAACGGGGAGGATGAGATGGGAGAGAGGTTCAGGAGGGAGGAGACATATGTACACCTGTGGCTCATTCACGTTGATGTTTGGCAACAAAATTCTGTAAAGCAACTATCCTTCAATTGAAAGAAAAAGTCATGTTTGGACTTACCAAACAAGGTCTTGTGTACTTCTAGCATGGCCTTCTATTTCGTGCTGCCATCCTTAATTCATTCTTCCATATCATTAAACAGACTAGTCAAGTTTTTCCCAAAAACATCTTGAGCTCCTGCATCATGCTGATCAACTGCCTTCTCTCGATCCAGTATAGAATGGAGACCAAAGAAACCTTTTGTCGTTTATTCAAGTGATTGAAGCCACTCTATGTGATTTTAAAAAATAAATGTGGATAAGACGGATATGACCAAAGCAATCTAATGACAATATCTGTGCTTCATTAAAGACTTCTGCAGAGAACTAGTACTTTTTTTGTATAGTATCGGAAGAATTTTTTAAATCCACACCAACATTTCTTTCGCCTCCGCTAGCCATCTAGACAAGGAAAACTGATTTTACCAATCAATGTCCCTAGTTCTGCTCCCTCACCGATTTTTACCCAATATGTGTTACTCAGGCAGGAGACCCTGGTTCAATTCCTGGGTCAGGAAGATCCGCTGGAGAAGGGATAGGCTACCCACTCCAGTATTAGTGGGCTTCCCTTGTGGCTCAGTTGGTAAAGAATCATTCCTCTGTACCAAGAGTAGCTCAACTCCTCTCAAAGCAAATACAGGATGGTAGTAACTATGCAGGACAAAGCTGATTCTGTACATTTAAACTACTTGCTCATGAGCTTGACAGAGGTTCTAGATCTGTTACCACATTTTTTTTTTTAAGTGATATCCGCATGTGCAGGTGAAAGTGGCTCAGTTCGTGCCTGACTCTTTGCGGCCCCAAGGACTACACAGTCCATGGAATTCTCTAGGCCAGAATACTAGGAGTGGGTAGCATATCCCTTCTCCAGGGGATCTTCCTGACCCAGGACTCAAAGCGGGGTCTCCTGCGTTCCAGGCAGATTCTTTAGCAACTGAGCTAGTAGGGCTTCCCTGGTGGCTCAGTTGCTAAAGAATATCTGCATAACTGTCTATCGATTTGGAATTAGAAATCTGTCTGTGACCAGGGCCGGTCATAAGCAGCTTCTGTGAGAAAACAGAAGCATGACTGCCTGACTTGCTTCTCTGGGGAGCTTTCACTGTTCTTGCACTAGTGCACATGGCAAGTTTCTAAGTGAGAAAGTAATGGCTATTATCACAGCTGGCCACTGAGGTACTTAATGGCAGAGGCAATCCCAGCTCTGCCAAGCAGTAGCCATCACGAAATCAGCTATTGTCATTGTAGCCAAGTTCCTTGAATTTGTGGTGTTATTTGCTGTGTTC
This sequence comes from Muntiacus reevesi, assembly GCF_963930625.1. Lineage (NCBI taxonomy): Eukaryota > Metazoa > Chordata > Mammalia > Artiodactyla > Cervidae > Muntiacus > Muntiacus reevesi. The sequence continues at coordinate 411,367 of NW_027077916.1, forward strand.
TTCAAGAAGATGCCTTCGCCCTGCCAGTAAGACATATTTCCATAATGCACAGCCATGCACTCAATCGATGTGCATCCTCCAGTAAAGCCCAGCCCCGATGTCCTAGAGGAGCCTCTCTGCCCATTGTCATAAGCCAGTCTAATTTTGTGTGAGACCGTGAAAACTCAGTGTCTTTATTACGCTTGTGCTTCTGACGGGAGGTCTGAGAATGCACTTCTGAAGGTTTATTCCTACCAGTTGTTGTCATATTTATCGAGTCTTTATTTAATATTTTTTCTTATTTTTTACTTCTTCCAGTTTCTTGCTACCAACCCGTCTCCCTCCACCCTCGTGCACACACGGTCAGTCATGGAATCCCGTGGACTTCAGCCCGCCAGACTACTCTGCCCATGGATTTTTCCAGGCAAGAATACTGGAGTGGGTTGCCATTTCCTTCTCCATGTATGGAGTCTTTAAAGATTCCATCACTGAGGTGTTGCTTCTCCACTTGTACATGCCCTTCCACCCTAAGTGCAGTAGAAGTCATCCCCACTTCCCAACATGTCTGTCTTCCGTCCTCTGGAGTATATATTGCTTGAGCTCACCACAGCGTCAGGATATTCTAGAAACCCTTCTGATTGCAGTCTCTTCGGGAGGTTACAATGCTTCAAACCTCAGAATTTTACAAAGCACTTTTTACGACCTCAGCTGAAAGGGAAGTCAACACTCAGTGAAAGTCACAGGCTTCCATGGCCTGGACTTGATTATGGGCTGTGCTTTCATAATCATCGTGTTTCCGATACCAACTAAGATGTCACTGAGAACTTTTTTTCTTTCTCATCATTGTATCTTTCATGTTTATTTAGATATATTATGGGTATTCCTACATATCTTCCCTTAGGGATGAGGGTCTTAAGTCAGTAGAATTTACTACAACTTATTTCCAGTTAGCTGTGTTAGGACAGGAAAAAGAATGACCAGCTGCGGGATTCTTAAGATTATGTATGAAAATATGATTCGTTTTACTGTGTGAAGTCATCCAATTCTAACTTTCTGAAATAGGAATTAAGAAAAATAAAAAAAAGTCGCCTAACTACTAGGTGGACTCCCATCCAAGTACTGACCAGGCCCGACCCTGCTCAGTTTCCCAGATCACAGGAGAGAGGGCACGTTCAGGGTGGTATGGCCTTAGACCGAGGCGGCTGCCAGGCGCCCCAGGAGCCCCGCGTTGCGCCTCCCTTGCGATCTGACCTGCCGGTCGGGCCTGGGGCTACAGTTCTCCAGCGGGCGCGCGCTGCACTTGAGCCGCACGACCCGCGACTGGACTCCGGCCGGCCAGAGCCTGCAGCTCGGCGGCCAGCGGAGGGCGCCCCCGCTCCGCACACCGCGAGCCCAGGCCAGCACCCGTCTGGCACGGCCGGCCGGGGCCTGGCGTGCCTGCGGAACCTGGGGTGGGGGAGGGTGGGTGGGCAGAGCAGCGAGGACATCTCGGTGCCCCCTCACCCCCTGTCACCCACCATCCCGTTCGCTGCTCAGGGTCAGTTTCTCCGGACGAGCGAGCCTTCGGCCCGGGTCCGCGGTCCCCGGAGCCTCCTAGGGCTTATGGGCAGCCCAGCCGATGCCCAAGGCGCCCGTCCTGCCGGCTGCGCAAACCCCCTGGAGCGCCTCAGCCCCGTCTTTTCGCCCTATGGAGGCCCGCCCTGCCCCCACGCCGCGGGCCCAGCATAGGACCTTCCTGAGAGAGCAGGCGAGCGACAGCCAGGGACTCGGACAGGCACTCGCACGCACCCACGCCAGGTGAGACAGAGGCAGAAAGAGTCGAGGGTTCAGAGAGAGACTGGAAGACAGCGTGTGGGCAGGGGGGGCCTCGGGCAGGATGCCGGGCAGCTGCAGAGACCACCCGGCCCTGAGCAGCCAAAGCGATGGGGGCGGGGTGAGGCCACTGAGCAGCGGCTGACCTGGAGAGGCCCAGGGTGGGAGGACACCTGAGAACTCCGCGCTCCGCGCACCGCCCCCTCCACCCAACCCCCTGCACGCATGCCACGCCGGGGCGCTCTGACACTAGCTTCTCTGGAGTTTTGTCACTTGAATTTCTCTCTCTCTGCTCAACTGAGTGATGACAGTGTATTCAACAGCTAGGTCATTTCCAAATAAATTAAGCTTAGTGTTTCACAGGACACCCGGACATGTATGGAGAGACCAGCACGGATGCATGGACACCAACCTTGGTAACTGGACAACCAATGGGAAATTACTGTCTGACTCAGGAGAGAGAAAGAAACCCGAACAGATGGAATGAAATGAACAGAAACACAAGCTTTGCAACTCACACCCTAATTCAATTACCAGAAAATAAACAACACTATAACCATTTTAGAAAAACAATAGACCTCTCCATGACCTTTGGTCGGGTGAGGAGTTCAAACACACAGCAAAAAAAAGCCAACTTTTCCAAGTCGTGAATATGTTAGTTCACACATTGACTTTTACATTGAAATGTGTAACAAATAAACTTAAAATCATTGACTCACTACATAAGCCTGGAAGTATTTTAAACATAAAATATGTTCTATAGTGTTCAGGAAGCACTTGGCACATCTGTAAGTGTATCAGACCCAAAACTGGAACGTAGTGGAAGAGTCAGGATAGTCTAAAAATGAATCCCTAACTAAAAGGAACACACAGGATTACTGTAGATAAAAAAGGTTAAAGAAGAGAAGCTAGAAATCAGTCAATAAATGTCTTTGGTGTTAATTAGAGTGACTAGCCTCTGCGTGACTTTTTAAATTTTTCATGTTTGCATCTTCCAAATTTTCCATGGTGAGAATAATACTTTCGCCTCCAAACCAGAGTGACTTGGGGACACAAAGGTAGAAATCGATAATTTTCTTTGCCTATGTCTGAATATTTACAGTCAGAGGTAGAAAAGGAGGAGTCTGTCCCTTGTCTAGATGATGTCAATCCCCAGGTGTGGGATGTCTCCAGCCCTGGTTTAGCCATAAATGTTCCACCAGTAAAGATTTCTCTGAGACCAAATGCTCCCTAGCCCTGGAAAAGACAATATCCCTTAAAACCAGAAGCTCTTGAGGGTCTTAGACCATTAGTTAACAAATACCGAGAAACTGGAACTCGAATCAGCTGTGAGTCCCTTTGCAACACCCCAATCTTGCCCGTTCAAAAACCAGATGGATGTTACCGATTCGTCCAGGATCTAAGAGCTGTTAATGAAGCTGTGGTTCCCATCCACCCCATAGTCCCAAACCCATATACCCTCCTATCCCAAGTCCCAGGAAATGCCAAGTACTTCTCAGTCTTCGACCTTCAAGGTGCTTTCTTTTGCATTCCTCTCCATCCTGAATCCCAAAAACTCTTTGCTTTTGAGTGGCGGGACTTGGAAACAAGAGAGACCATACAACTCTCGACTGGACTCGACTACCCCAAGGGTTTAGGGACAGCACTCATATCTCCGGCACTTCCTCGGGGAGAGAACTAAGGGAATTAACTTTAACAAACAGTAGTCTAATACAGTATGTGGATGACTTGCTCATAGCTAGGCCAGATTTTACCAGCTCTCAAATGGACACTATTTAAAACGTTAACTTTCCTGTATGAAAAGGGTTATCGAGTATCCCCCAAGTAGGCTCAGATTAGCTTAACCCAAGTAAAATACCTTGGATTTATAATTACGGAGAGAAAAAGAATGCCTGACCCCGAGGGGAGATCCCTCATCTTAAATACCCCATACCCCCAAACAAAACAACAGCTTAGGGGATTTTTGGGAACGACCGGGTTTTGCAACATCTGGATTCCTAATTATGGCAATCTGGCCAGAACCCTATATGAAAGTTTAAGGGGGAAAGAGGAAGAGCCACTCGACTGGCATGAGACCTGCAAGATGACCTTTAATGCCCTAAAAGAGTCCATCACTACAGCCCCAGCTTTAGGCCTCCCAAACCTGGAGAAGCCTTTTAGACTCTATGTTTCTGAAAGGACAGGAACTGCTCTTGGGGTGTTAGGGCAGATGATGGGGCCCGTATTACAACCCGTAGCTTATCTCTCAAAATAGCTATATGAGGTGGCCAGAGGGTGGCCCTCTTGCCTCCGGGCAGTAGCAGCCACCGCTCTTATGGTTAAGGAGGCATCTAAGCTGACCCTGGGTCAGCCCACCACAGTGTATACGCCTCACCAGGTGCAAGCAGTCTTGGAAACGAAAGGGGACAGGTGGATGACAGGGGGAAGGATCACCCAATACCAAGCCCTCCTCCTTGACACTCCAGAAATAAAGTTGAGGGTCTGCCAGACTTTCAATCCAGCAACCTTACTGCCAGATCCCCCACTTTCCCTCTGGATCACCAATGCATACAAATCACAGACGAGTTATACTCTTCTCACCGGGACCTATCAGAGACACCTTTATCTGACCCAAAGCAAAACTGGTACACATATCGCAGCAGTTTTGTAGAAAAGGGAGAGAGGAAAGCAGGATATGCTGTAGCGAGCCTGGAAGAAACTAAGGAAAGTGGGTCTCTTCCCCCAGGGACCTCAGCCCAGAAAGCTGAAATTTTTCCCTGACAAGAGCTTTGGAGTTAGGCGAAGGAAAGAAGATTAATGTGTGTATGGACTCTAAGTATGCTTTCCTCATTCTGCATGCCCATGCAGCAATTTGGAAAGAAAGAGAGATTCTCAGTGCCTGAAGGCCTCCTATTAAACACAAAGAGCTCATTCTCAGGCTCCTGGAGGCAGTCAAACTTCCTGCAAAATTAGCTGTCATCCACTGCAAGAGTCACCAAAAGGGGCAAGACAAAGAAGCTCAAGGAAATAGGAAAGCTGATCAAGAGGCAGGACGAGCTGCCGGGGAAGTTACCTCTGCCACTGCTATCTGCCCCCTTTTCCCCAAGGAAACCCTGACACCATATTTTACCCCAGGGGGATATTCCCGATATGCTGAGCCGAGCTGGGAGATTGGGTCACATGGGTGGTTTCAGCCTGATCAGGCCCAAATAATACTCCCTGATTCTCAGGTTTAAAACATTACTAACACCTTACATAAGAGCACCCATTTTGGAAGAGATAATCTAGAAATCTTCCTTAAGTCTATTCTCTACCATCCCCAGTTAGCTAAGGTTGTTAAACAGGTCACACAAAATTGTGACACCTGTCTAAAAAATAACCCAAAAACCAGACCTCCTCTAATTACACCTGTCCAACATCGGGGATCATACCCAGGAGAGGACTGGCAAGTAGAATTTACAGCCATGCCAAAGACCCAAGGGTTTTCTTATTTGCTAGTCTTTATTGACACATTCACAGGATGGATCGAAGTGTTCCCTACTGAGACAGAGAGAGCTACAGAAGTCTGTAAAGCTCTGCTGAAGGAGATAGTGCCTAGGTGTGTGCTGCCTCGGTCACTTCAGAGTGACAATGCGCCCTCATTTACAGCCACGATATCCCAGAACCTAGCCGCATGCTTAGGCATAAAATACCGGCTCCGCTCATCCTGGAGGCCTCAAGCTTCAGGAAATGTAGAGAGAGCCAACCAGACTCTTAAAAGGGCTCTGGCTAAGCTATGTCAAGAAACACATAATAAGTGGACACATAGGCTACCCATAGCCCTCATGAGGGTACGGACATCCCCCAAACGGCCACTATTCTTAATTCCTTATGAAATGATGTATCTAGGTCCATTCTTAACTTCTGATTTGTTTTTTGACGAGGATGCCAATACACTCTTAAAACATATAATTGACCTGGGAAGGTTTCAGCAAGAACTCCAACGGTATGGAGAACAAACCACAGGAAGACTTGAAAAATCCCCAGGTAAAGCCAGGGGATCAAGTATCAGTAAAGACCTGGCAAGAAAAAGGGAGTCCAAACCAGCTGTCCGAGAAATGGCAGGGCCATATCAGGTTGTTCTAGTGACTTCAACTGCTGTAAAAGTGAAATGTCTATCTGCCTGGGTCCACAATTCTAGAATAAAACCCTATGGCCTACAGGAGGGGGAGACAGAAACTGAGACTCCAAAGCCAGAGGACAGCTATTCCTGTGAACCTGTTGATGATCTCAGGCTCTTGTTCAAGCAGAACCCCATCAATCCTGCCTCAGATAAGTAAAATGCATCATATGATGTTCTTCCTCTTTCTAATCATATCTCCCTGTATGGCTATTGATCTCTCCCTAAACGAGGTATGTTCACTTGCAAACCACACTGCTTCTCAACTCAACCTAACCAGCCCGTGCTGGATTTGCATTAATAGCAAAGGTTGGGGGTATGGCTTCTTCCCTCAAGCCTCATGAATCAGTCTCTGCTACCTTCAAACTCTTCTGCAGCTTCCTCACCTCTCTCAGCCTTCAGAGAACTGAAGAGACTTACGAGAGTTTTAAGGCTTCCCTTGTAGCTCAGTCGGTAAATCTGCCCTCAATGCGGGAGACCCGTGTTCAATCCCTGTGTCATGAAGATCCACTGGAGAAGGAAATGCCAACCACTCCCAGTACTCTTGTCCGGAGAATCCCACAGACATAGGAGCCTGGCAGGCCACTGTCCATGGGGTTGCAGAGAGTCAGATGCGACTTAATGACTAAATCATCATCAGGGTTGGCTCAAGATTTGGCTTTGGCTTAAGGGTCATTCAAACTTTTTCCGCATCATCAATAAGGTTGTTTCACTTTCTTATTATTCCTGTGTTCACGAAATAGCCCTTTTACTTTCAAGAACTTTTCTTTTGCACTCACAACTTGACTAACCAGCACAGAGTTCTAGTTGTCAGCCTATCTTGGCTGTCAACACACTTTCCTCACTAAGCTCATAATCATTTCTAGCTTTTGGTTTCAAGTAAGAGATACGCAACTCTTCCTTTCACTTGAACACCTGGTGCCTCAGATGGTAAAGAATCTGACCCAATGCAGTAGGCTGGGGTTTGATCCCTTGGTCAGGAGGATCCCCCAGAGAGGGAAATGGCAACCCACTCCAGTATTCTTACCTGCAGAACTCCATGGACAGAGAAGCCTGGCGAGCTACAATCCAGGGGTCACAAAGAGTTGGATACAACTGAGTGACAAACACACATACACTCAGAGGCCACTGCAGGGTTATTAACTGCCCTAATTTCAATACTGCTGAGTCTCAGGGAATAGGGAGACCTGAGGAGAAGGAGAGAGATAGGGAATGGCTGGCTGGTGGGGCAGTCAGAACACACATATTTTACTAAGATCACTGCACTTTCTCCTGTGGGCACGGTTCATGGTTACAATTAATTACAAACTCCGAAACAATGACAACAGTATTATCAAAAGTCACCGATCACAGCTCACTCTAAGAAATAACAATGAAAAAGTGTGAAATACTGCGAGAATCACCAAACTGACACAGAGACCCAGAGTGTGCAAATGCTACTGCAAAGATGACGGACACCCTCAGTGCAGGGCTGCCGCAGAACTTCAGTTTCCAAAAACTGAATTTGTAGGTACAATAAAACACGGTCTACTTGTATGCTAAAGTATCGACAATGGGCATTTTGTCAAACAGTTTAAGAAAAGAGAAGTTCTTTGTACTGCAATTGTAATTTTTCTCCAAGTCTGAGATTGTTTCAAAACAAAAGTAAACAAAAATACAAACAGAGACACACAAACATACATATATACAGGGAGTCTTCACTTTTGCAACTAGTGTTAACTGAAATTTGCGTACATCAGAATCCTGACTTCATAAGTGCACAACTCCAGAACAGGCATGGCAGTTTGCTACAGTGTGGAAATTGAGAGTTTTTTAAAAATATAAAAAATTTTAACAAGATTTTGTACACTTAATTTCTACACTGAAGTATTTTCTACCTAATTTTATACAGAAATGTCACACACATAAAACTGTTAATAAAATCAGAGGTTTCAAAAACAAAGAAAAATGTTCTATTTCTTAAACTAGAGTAATGTTTTATTATTATTCTTCAGAATTTAGTTAAAAAGTAGTCTTTTCAAACCATTCAAAATTTTATAAATGACAATTAAAATTAACCTTAAAACCTTGCACTGGCTCTGGAAAAGACACTTCCATTTGGGAATGATATCTCTGTCCAAAGATTCCTTTTCCCTTTTAACTACTATTTCCATCATTAATGGCAAGATCATACAATTCTTCCTTCAGTGTTTGGAAGAAATGATCATGAAGATACTAAATGAAAACTGCAAGGTCCAAATCAGAGTATGTTGTGTCTATAAAAGGAGAAGCCAAAAGAATATATATATAATCATTTGTGAAGACACAGAAGTTATCCAAAAGAATACATTTAGAAACTAAGGAAGGGACATGGATGGCTGGCAGACAGAGACTGGACGGACACTTTTACTGTTATCCTTCTGTTCTTCTACACTGTCCTGTGGGACTTTCCTAGTGGTCCAGTGGTCCAGAATATGCCACCCAGTAGGGGATACAGGTTCAATCCCTGGTCTGGGGAGGTTCCACAGGGCAGCTAAGCCTGTGTGCCAGAACTAACGAAGCCCTCGAGCCCATGCTCTGCAACAAGAGGAGCCGCCGCAGAGAGGGGCCCGCGTCCCACAGCTGAAGAGCAGCCCCAGATAGTAATCCCCACTTGCTGCAACTGGAGAAAGCCTGTACATGGTGAAGACCTCATACTGCCGTATATACATAAGTAAATTCTTAAATGTGTTAAGTAGGTAAGTAAATAAATTATACTTTGTGAAGAAAATCTACTCAGAAAAAAAAAGGTCCGATTAAAAAAAAAAAAAACAACACTTCAGACTAAGCAGATAGAACAAACTAAGCAAACTCACGCCATTGACTAGTAACTTTTTCAAATGAAATAATAATAAAAAATCAATTTTTACACTAAGGCTGTCAAAAACTACATATATTTCAAATAATTTCATGTGATAAGGCCAACTTAAAGGCAAATTTTATCGAAAATAGAACTGGAATCTTCATTTAACTTCAAAAGCTAAGAAAGAAACTTTCAGATTTTTCCTAATTTATGTCTTAACATTTCAAAGACAGCATCCTTGAAGTTTAATACATGTTCTTGCCAATGTACACTCAGAAATATAACCAATCACATTTTCACGACATCTGTGTCTTTACACAGATGACGTGATTCAGAAAAATTACAATTGTCAGAGAGAGATTATTGGAGTTGTTCAAGTTATCAAACTAGACACTTAACAAGTCTCTGTCTGGAATCTGGGGCCCACTGATCAATCCCCATACCACGCTTTCCCCAATCCATGCATGAGGTAGTTTAAAAACATCAGAAACAAGCTTACAGAACACTTACTGACACTAAACCCAACCCTTCAAATCCAGCAGTGTGCAAGGCTTCACTCTCTGCATGTACTATGGATTAAGATAAAATGCCAGATATTAAATATGCAGGTTGGTTACCCAACTCCTTAGTTTTCATTGTTTCTAATCCACTATTTTTTGAAAGCCAATATATGAACATAGTTAGGCACTAGGTGATACAGAGAAGAAAGTGTCCCTGGCATGACCCAAGTATTGTGATCACAGTCAAACAAAACCATGAGAGAAATGTGTTAAATGTCTACAAAAGGTGTAGCCCTAAGATACAGGAAGAATGTAAAGAGTATTCTGGAAAAGAATGAAAGAAGTCGTCAATAGATCAGCTGAATAAAATCAATTGGTACAGCAATAAAACAGATTCAGGTTCTAGAGACGACCCTGTTGAGAACACTTACAAAGGTTATCTTTTGTTTGGAAAGGCTATGGCCGAGCAATTACGAGTTACAAGGAAAGAAGTTCCCAAGGACTTCAGTGCCCCAACCAAAACCTTATGAATCATTTAAAAAAAAAAAATGCTAGCACAGAACACAACCTCAGAATGTGCAAGAAAGGTTCCAACCAACATTATTTGGAATGACACAACTACAATTCTACTGGGCAAGTACCTTTCAATGCAAGGAAAGAAACTGAAGAAATAAATAAAAGAAATTAACTAATATATAAATATCTTAGAGACTCAAATCCTTAGTACCAGTATTTATGATGCTTTACATATTTATATATTTGTAACGTAAAACAATTCTGACTATTAGCGTAAAATATCAGCCCTATAATTTCAATTTAAAACAGAATTAACAGCTAACCTAGACTTGTAATTTTAATTTGAATTTCACTATAAATAGTACTGAAACTTAAGATATTAATATGTACCATGCTTGTAAGTTTATTAAATGTTTTAAGATTTACCATAACATTTGTGAAGGTTTGTCTGAAAACTGAACTACTTGCCAAATAGTGAATATATTAAGTTATTTAAACAGTTTTTTAAAGTTTTAAATATGTATGTAAAAGGGATGCAATATAGTTTAAGTCTCCTTTTAAAATGATTCCCTAAACTTACTATATGTATCTAAAAAGATTTGTTAAGTTGAACTTTAAAATTTAAGGGAAATTTGGGGTTTAAAATGTAACTTTGATAAACTACATACTAATTCTTTAAAACCAAAGGAGCTTCCAAATAATTATTTCTGTTTAGAAAAACCCACCTTCAAGGATACAAAATCCTACTTAACTCTTATTAATCCTTCAGTATCTACGTAAAATTCTTCCTTTTCCATGAAGTCTTTCCTCTTTTTCCTTTTACCCTATACTAGGCAAAAAGAAAATAAATGTGTCTCTATCATTCAAACTGCTAATTTATTCTATTCTAGTGGCATAACTTTATGAAAATTCTTCTTTCAGGAATCCACATCGCCTATCCAAGGGTCACACGCACTTTCAGAACAGGGACTGTGCTTTATACTGCTCTCAACCTCTAGAAACATCTTACACAAGGCAACGCTAGCACACAGTAACTATTGGCGGTGGATGAACTGAATTCTAACAATCTTCCATGCCTTTCCAAATGGACCATTACCTCTGTTATGTCCCAATGGTGTGAAAACTGATCCAAGTCAGTGAGGTAAAGTAGCACAGGAGAAAGCTGCGTCTGGATGACATGGGGCACTCCTCAAAGGCTCTGAAGCCAAGTCAGTTCCTCTTTTGAAAACCCTAATTTGAGTATAAAGAAATCCAATTTAAAATAAATCACAAAGCAAGTAACATTCTTAAGTAATTTTTAAAAAATAGACATGTATCTTCAAGTTAAATTCTTCAAGCTAACAAGCTATTTTCTCTGAATTTCTGTACTTTATGTATTATTTTAAAAAATGAAATGCCAGCGATGTAGTAAAATTCATATAATTATGTACACAAAGATTTGACCTGAATCAAATGTGTAATACATCAAGAAACAATATTATATCCCTTAAACTGAGGGCTTTGCCACCTTTATACTTAAATAAGTGTGAAAGACATAATCATTCTAATTAATGTCAGGTTTAAAAAAGCAAATGAACAAGAAAAACAATATGCTCCTTCATACATATACCAAACTCTGTATTCTTACATAATAGCCTTTCAAGTGTCTTAAAACTATTCCATCCCCCCTAAGTCTATTTCTTCAACAATTACTGTGTACTTCCTTCTACCTATTCCATATAATAAGATTTCTGATTCTCTTACCACCTCTATTACACCTAGTCTGACCTATACAAACAACTTGCCCAAGTCCCTCCTGAAAGACAGCTCTTAGAATGATCAGAATACGAGCACAATGTGGTCTGACCCTAGCTACCTGCTTTGATGTTTTCAGGTCACTGTACTTCCATGAACATGCCCTAAAGAGCCATCATCTAGTTGGGAAGCCATATCACACTCCTGGCTGATTCCTAATGAGTTTCCTAAAACCACTAAACCCTTTGACAGGTACTACTAATTAAAACATAAAGCCCTCACATCCATCTCAAACGCATACATCCAAAACTATCAAACAAACATGTACAAGTCTACTTGTTACTTGTTTCTTTTATATAATATTTATCTTGCTACATTCAGCTCCTTATCAGAACTTTTCAAGCTATTTTTGGATTCTGACAACATATTTCAATAAGTCTCTTAATTTTAAGTCTTCAGAAAATTTCAAACACTGTCATCTTTATCATCCAGTTACAAAACAAAACTACCAAAGACAGTATGATCATTTAAAACAACAGTAATAATACTTACTAATCTAACACATCAAGACTCATTTTACTAATTTTTCTCTGACATCAATGGAAAGCAAAATATGGCTAATTAAAATGTGATGTTTTTCCTAACACACCGAACATGTTAAACATGCTTAAAATGGATATTCTGTTCCCCATCTTATTAAGCTATGCAGTGAGGTCCAAAACTTAGACCCAAACAGGTAAGACAGTAAATCTCAGGAGAATTTTCATACTAGGTTCTTTTCCTTTCCTTAACTTGGTGGATCAGGGCAGTTACCTGTAAGTGTTGAAAATAAGAAGCTGAAATAGTCCTCATTACTGATGTTCAACTGATCAATTCCATTCCATTCTTTCACTGAAGACTTCCATCCAGAAAATGATGATCTACAATAAACAATGGAGACCTAGTACTAGAAGTGACCAAATTGAAGACTCAGGAATAAAGCACAGAATATATGACTATTCTTTATGGAATACAAGTATAATTTAAGAGCTCAGTCAAAAATCCGTAGCATGTATCATCTTTACATGTAAGGGGGTTCAAGTATCGTAATATGGAAAATATAATTTCTAACATATGTTTATGTAAAGTTTCCTTGAAAAGCATAACCAGCCCACTTATATGGTACAACTGGAAAATTTTTCCACACCACTCAAAACTCAGTTTCAAGGAGCCAAGGTGAAGTTCTGCTTTTCAGTAGTAGGTTCAGCTGCTATGTATTTACTACCTCATCTTCATTAAAAAAAAAAAAAAAGTCTTACCTTGTTTATATGAATGAGCTAAGTTTAAACAAGCTCCTGCTTCCTACCTAAACCAAAGCATCTTAACTAGGTAAAGAATACTTCAATTTAAAGCCACTCTGCAATAACTATGCACTCCTATACTTTGCGAGGCTTTATAACTAGTCTACGTCACAATACTGCAGCTAAAGTATTGGTAGTGGACTTAAGGGAATAGCTAAACATAAAGCAGCTTCTCATTAAATGAAGATTATCTGGTTCCTGCTATGAGATCAGTTTCCAGTGATACCTTTAAAAACTCTCCTCAAAGTAAGACTAAGAAGGAATACAGCAAATGTCAGCCATGAATACAGCAAAAAAACAAAAAGCTGAGAATAATCAGATCCAAAAAGCTATCTTTTTGGATAGCTTTTTGTGACAAATTTTTTTTTTGGGACAAACTTTTATAATAGAAATCTGAATAAATGTCAAGACAAAATAAGGAGTTTCTAATTCAATGAGAAGCACTTTTTTTTTTTTAACCACTGAAACAACTGTATTTATTAACATTCTTAAAAGTTGGGGAGTTAAAAATAATGGCAACATTTTTCTGAATCACTTCTACTTAAAGGACTTCTCTTTGCTTAAAGGGCTATGGGAGAGAATATCACAAGCTAAGAGGTTATAAAAAGTCAGAGATGCTCAATGGAAATGAGTACAAAATGGGTGATTAGAAAAGAAGCTAATATCCTCTTATACCCAGTGAACACTGTGCTGTCCAGTGGCTAAAAAGAGTAGCAAATCCATTTAAAAATCTAGTTTGGACAAAAGACAAGCAATGTATCACTCTGTCCTTAAAACTACAATGACCACACATACTGGCCACACCAGAACAGTTCTGAGACTAGAAGGGATGCTATATCAATTATGCTTGGACAACAGAAGCAAACCAGACCTGCTCCTGGCAGGCCAGCTCACATATTCACCCTGCTTCAAAACCAGGCTGAATTTCTCAGTAATTTCTCCCTTCTCTGGTATTTTTATCTAACAGCATAGACTACGTTTCCACATGCATGTCTCATGTTCCCCAAACCAGCTGTAAATGAACTAGGGGCAGAGAGGGCAAGAAGAGTAACGGTCAGCAGAACACCACAGGTAGATGGAGAGGAAAAACTCAAAAAACCTCTAAGTGAATAGTGAAAAAGGCAGGAACAGCAATTCTAAGTACAGTTTTTAAGACAAACTAAACACCAACAACTCTAAGTTGATGGGTTTTTCACACACTGAACAAACGGAGATGGTCTGGTGGTGACCTGCTCTCCGATGAACTTCCCCTGCTGAAGACAACAGTGTCAGAACGCTAACACCCAGAGTGAACTAGACCGCAGAGCCCAATTAATATAGCAGATGAGAATCAGAAATTATTGAAGGAATATTTCAGGAAAAGGAGCCTGGCAACAGTCCTTGGCACAGACGGAGCTGAGGAGTGGGATGCCTCAGGTGAACGGTGCAGGTGGGAGACAGTGAGAAAGCTAGCTGGTTTACCGTCACCATCAAGGACGGAGGGGAAAACCAAAGACGTGAAATAACCCAGGTGATGTCTAAGGAACGGTATTCCTTAGAAGAACATCATTCCTTAAGAATAACCGAACATTATTCTTCAATTCTAAATCTAGGAAAAGTGATGCAATGATAATACCACTGGCCTGGGAAAGTTGAAAAGGCCCCATCTTGTTTTAACTTTTAAAGAGATTAGTTTGAATAGGGACAATACATCTACAGAAAGAGAAGTCTACTAAGACTCTGTGCAAATGCTAAAAGGCAAAGTTTAACTTGGTACACTTTTAACTACATGACAACTTGCTTTTGATGATTATAAACTTCTATTACCATTACTTGTAAATTAATATTTTCTCAGTACTCACCACAAACCCACAAAAAAATGTAAAAAAAGACTTGTGAAAAAATCCTTGACCAAAGTTATTGAGCACAAGTCAATCGTAATTAATGCCAAAAAAGATACTAAATACAAGTTCTAAAGAGAATTAATTTTAAGAGGTGTTCAAAAGTCACTTTTAAATGAATGCCAAAACAGATCCTCCACAAGTTCTATCATGGGAAATGAGTGCCCTCTACTGGAAGTTAACAGTCATAAAACCACTTAAGTTAAATTGTATTTCTTAAAGACCTGGCATTTAGTACTGAACTAGACAAAGAGGGGTTTCATATATAGACAACATATTGCAAACAGCTCTCTTTTGCTAAAAGGAAAAAGTAATTATCAGTTATGAAGCACAATTTGGGCGACAACATTCAAACATACGTCTTATCCTGGTACGAAGAGACTGGCAAACAAAGCTAAAGAAAGTCTACTAATAAAGCGAGCCACTCCTGTTTAATTGGGGCAGAGGGTCTGCACAAGAAGCCACAAAGAAGCTAGTTTTTAAATTTTTCAGCTACAGCCCAGATTCAACTCCTGCCTAAAACTGTATCAGACCCTGGCCTTGAGCCACAATCAGTAACAAATGGCTGAATATGAAAGTACTATGCCTGATACAAACATTACATTTTAAAGGATACTTTGAACACTAGTAACATGAAACATTATTAGTTTTAAGACCTTTGAGAGTAAAACACCACAGTCACATTCTGGAAAGTAGCTCCTTGAAAAATTAAACAGAAAATTAACATATGATTCAGCAATTCTACTTCTGGGTATACAGCCAAAAGAATTAAAAGGATTCAAACAGGTGTCTGCACACCAATGTTTATAGCTGCATTATTTGTAACAGCCAAAAGGCAGAACAACCGAGTATCCATTAACAGATGAATACATCAAAATCATGAAGACAAAATAGTGGTAAACAAGGGCTGGGAGAAGGGGAAATAATCAGTACAGAGTTTCAGTCTGCAACGATGACAGTGCTGGAGATGAATAGTGGTAGCAGTCGCACAACAGTGTGAATGTACTTAATGCCCCAAACAATTCTCACTGTATACCTAAAACTGGTTGAAATGGGAAGTTTTAGGTTATGTATATTTTGCCACACACACACACACCCACCCACCCACCCACAGATATTTTAATGATTCCCTGTCTGAGTCCGCAAGCTTTTATTTCACCACCTACATTGAACTGAGCTCCCTTCCGAAAAGAAAGACCTGTATTACAATTTCATAACACCAGAAGTTTTAAAACACAGCACTCTCATCCGTCACTGAATCCTTACTATGGCTACACACTTCTGATAATCTTAACCCTTGTTTCAATGCACCTACACAAATCACTGTATGTTTCTACCTGATGGTTCAGCGGTAAAGAATCCACCTGTGGTGTAGCAGAACAAGAGTTCAATCCCTGGGTCAGGAGGATCCCCTGGAAAAAGAAACAGCAAGCCACTCCAGTATCCTTGCCTGGAAAATCCCATGGGCAGAGGCGCCTGGTGGACTACAGCCCATGGACTTAGTGACTGCAACCATGACAATGCAAACCGCTAAGCAAACCACCTGGAACAGTCTTGCCCCAGTGACCTTCCTCTTACCCAGTATCATCAACAATTTTAACTGCTGTTTTAAGAGCAAATGAAGGGAGGGGCGGCATTTTAAAAAGTCAGTTCATAAACTGCCAGTGACAGGGGAAGGGTGAGGGAGAAGATTATACACTTGAAATACAGCTCACTTTAGCATGCTACCTCATGTGCAGTATCCCGATAAGCATGGCAGCCAAATTTGCACTGAGTCTTCCCATAATACAGCAGCAGCTTAACCGAGAAAGCAAGTCAGCAGGCAGACTGGGTAGAAAATACACAAGCTGGACCAAAAGCTGCTGAGACTCTGCTGACAGAACCACCACTGTGCCTTCTTGTGGATCTAGTGAGGCAGGAAGACAAGTTAAATTTTAAAAGATATACAAACAAGAATTAATAAAGCAGACTGACCATTTTCACTGTGCTATGTTGAATTCTAACATATCAACTACATGAAAAAAAAATATATATGTATGGCTTAAGGTACTGCCTAGAGTAAGACTAAATACAATCATTATTTAAAGATAACATTTAACACTCGATTTCATAATATTCAAATGTGTTATTTGAAATAATAACTGATGGAGTTAAAGGTATTAGAAACAAAGCAAAACAGTAAAAAAAAAAAAAAAAAAAAAAAAAAAAAAGCACTTTTGCCAAACAGGGACAATTATAATATCAACCTAATCCGGCCCCATCACTTCATGGCTAATAGATGGGGAAACAGTGGAAACAGTGGCTGACTTTATTTTTCTGGGCTCCAAAGTCACTGCAGATGGTGACTGCAGCCATGAAATTAAAAGATGCTTACTCCTTGGAAGGAAAGTTAGGACCAACTCAGATAGCATATTAAAAAGCAGAGACATTACTTTGTCAACAAAGGTCTGTCTAGTCAAGGCTATGGTTTTTCCAGTGGTCATGTATGGATGTGAGAGTTAGACTGTGAAGAAAGCTGAATGCAGAACAATTGATGCTTTTGAACTGTGGTGTTGGAGAAGACTCTTAAGAGTCCCTTGGACTGCAGGGAGATCCAATCTGTCCACCCTAAAGGAGATCAGTCCTGGGTGTTCATTGGAAGGACTGATGCTGAAGCTGAAACTCCAATACTTTGGCCACCTGATGCAAAGAGTTGACTCGTTGGAAAAGATCCCGATGCTGGGAAAGATTGAAGGCAGGAGCAGAAGGGGACAACAGAGGATGAGATGCTTGGATGGCATCACCGACTTCATGGACATGGGTTTAGTTGGGCTCCAGGAGTTGGTGATGGACAGGGAGGTCTGGCATGCTGCAGTTCATGGGGTTGCAAAGAGTTGGACACGACTGAGCAACTAAACTGAACTGAATTTAAAACCAAAGACTTATCTGAGTATACACACACACTCCTATATATAAGCAATATTGAAAAATACAGATTTTTAAATACCACACACAAAAGGTAGACACAAACCAACGTTTGTCATTTAATAAATGGGTAAATATAAAGTGGTGTATATTCAACAGTGGAATGTTACTCAGCATTAAAAAGAAATACAGTAGTCGTATATGCTCGTAAATCCTAAGAACAGTATGCCAAGTGACGGAAGCCATACTGAGAAGATCCACATCACACAATGTCATCTGTGAGAAATGATGAAAACAGGCAAATACAGAGAGACAGAAATGGTGAGCAGTGGTTGTCAGGAGCTGAGGTAGGAAGAAATGAGGAAATAGGGATGGACTACTAATGGTAGAGTTTCTTTTTGAGGTGATAAAAATATTCTGGAATAAGATAATAGTGACTATCGCACAATCTTGGGAATATGATAAAAATTAATGAATTGCACAGTGTAAAATGGCCAATTTTATGGTATATAAACTGTGTCCTAATAATAAATACTAATTATACATATGCATATATGTATATTTTTATTGATATTTTTGCTAAAAGAATGAAAAGGTTTCAGGGGTGAGTGAAAGCCGTACAAGATCTCAATAACGATTAAATAAGTAAAATTTGCCATCAAAGTTTCAAAAGAATTCTATAAAAATACCTGATCAGTTTTGAATTTGTGAATTTCGTGGCTTAAAAGATAATTTAAGATCTGAAGAAACATCTACAACCTTTAGTTTTCTTAAACTATTGTATTAAGTAATACTATTGAAAATGAATTTACTGTTTGATATTTTATTCATTTTACCATGGTACAATTAATGTATAATTTGAAGGAAAAGTAAAACCTAAAGATCTCCCCTTTGAAACATTGTTCTTAAGTCGGGGTAGACCGATTATTACATACACAGGTAAACAACACTCTTACCATAGATTCGGAGAGCAGTAACTTGTAAACTTTTGAGTAGCTCTTTATTTGCTCGGGCTGCAGCAGTATGGATAATGTCAATAAACTGTGTTGAAAGCTCAGGATTTCGGGAGCCGAGATGTGCAAGCTGCAGTGGTAAACCAGCCAACCAACGTGATAACACTTTACTACGGTATCTAAGGCCATCAAAGAAAAGGGAAATACACCACATTTATTTAAACATTTGAGAGCCTATAAGATGACTGGCATACTATATTCATCTATAGTATTCTCTAAGGTTTTACCCACTGTATTTTAAAAGTTTATGTAGTTTGGGGCACTATGTACATTGTAATTTTATCTTAAAGGACACCGGCTCTACTTAGCTTGTGAACTATTTACACTAATTTGTAATGACCGTTTTACTATATTAAGTCATTTATGCATTCAGTATAGGGTGCCCCCACATTAAGTGGCTACAAACTTGGGTTATTTCCATTCTTGCACATACTTGCTCACTCTCTAATGTCTCATCTTGGACACGGCAATCACTTTTGCTGTCCCCCAAGAGTTCAGTGATTTACACACAACCTTTGGAGTCTACCAGACTTGAACTTAAGTCTCAGTCTGGCTGCCCTTTAACAGCATGACACTCACCAACTTATTTAACCTAAGCTTCCTTCTATAAGGCAGAAACCAACAGTACCTACATAAAAGTATGAGAATTACTGAAAAATTAAGAAAAGCACCTGACTCACAGTAAAGACTTGAATATGTTCTAACAACTACCTATGTATGCTGAGGTACCACAAATCCCGTTATCTTTCACCCAAACATCTCTTCCAGACTATCCCAAGTAAACCTCAAACTCACCACATCTAAGACTGATTCCTGAGTTCTACTCTTCGTGTTGTCTGCATCACCAGACAGCACCAAACCAAGCTGGACACTTTTGCTCTTTAAGATACCGCCATTTAAAAATTTATTGAAACATTTTTGACACCCAGTATTATGTTAGTTTCAGGTATGTATCACATAATAGTCTGACATCTGTACACATTGCAAATGGTCACCATACGTCTAGTAACCACCTGTCCTAATAAAAGTTACTGGTCATATTCTTTATGCTGTATATTATATCCCCATGACTTATTTACTTTATAACTCAGTTTGCACCTTTTAATCTCTTTCACCTATTGTACACCTCTCCTCTTCTACTGCCCTCATTCTTATACCATGTGTCCCAATATGTCACTAAGGGCCAGAGGTTAAACCTCCATAATTTTTATGGGAAGCAAAACAAAATTCTGAGGCTGCTACAGGTGGTTCCAATAATTGTCCTTTAGCTGTTAAGCAGACAAGTGGAAATATATGCTCAAAGAGACTTTTACCTTCTCAGTTATGTGTATAAAGGTTACTGAAACTATTATGTATGCCTTTTTATTTAAAAAAAAAAATAATAAAACCAAAAAGGATAAAAAGAAGATTTTCTCCAAAAATTTAATCACCCTATCATCTTATTCATACAGATTACAAAGTAACCTGGTAAGAAAAAGAAAAGCAAAATAACAAAGGAACTGTACCGGATTCTGTAAGATCTCAGTTCTTCTTTTTGATAGCTTTTACTGAAAAACTTCAGTAACAAAGTCGGAACTGGAAGGAGAAGGCCTCTCTGCTGATACAATGTATAAACTGCCTTTATGAGAGACTCTGTAGCCTCTAAGAAACAAGAGAAAACAGCTGCATGTGAGTCAAAATGTTTCTTCACCAGCACCATAATTCTTCTAAAAAGCACAGAAGCACCTTGTTCCTATGAGGAAGCAGATTTTAGCCACAAACTGATGACTACCATCAAAATCCTACATCAATGGCCTAATAAAAAAGTCAAACCAATCGGAGATTACAGTACAAATTTTCCTAAGAGACAACAAACCTAGGAAAGGACAACAAATACCACAATACTAGAAAGGTGGATAAGCCAGGAACCAAACAGCAAAGTTCTGCTTGAATGAAAAGAATTAGTAAGTCACACTAAAAACTGACTTAATGCAACATAACTTCAAGTTACAAGAAAGGTAAAGAGATAAGGATCCACCAATTTCTAGTCAAACTAGATCAGAAAAGTATTTCTTTATCCTTAGGCTCAATGTCATTTCCTATTAATAAAACTTACCTTCTTTCACTCCAACTATGTAATCTAGTAGAAAACCTACCCATCAGCTTCAGAGTGGACCTACCCACCGAAAAGGGGGTGTTCTCAGCCATCAGGGTTCAAGCAGACATTCCTTCATGATTATGCTGGCTACCTTTTATGGCTCGAACGTAAATGACTATGAAATGTTTGACAGGTATGAACTCAAAATTAGATGCTCAACATTAACAGTATGCGTAAGAGCCCCTCTCTTAAGTAAGGACAGAGCATTGACACCCACCTCTGTCTGACTGCATCTGCATTAACCTCCAGGAGACACCAAGCAATCTGTTCAGCTGCTTACTGTTTAGCCTAGACCCATCTTCAAGGGTTTCTGTTACAAATTTCCTTATCCTTTCTATCCAACTGGAATCCTTCTGCAAAGTTGAGGCATTTGCCAGGGAGACCATGATATCAGACAGTGTTAAATTCAGTAAAAGGTGATCTACATTATTCGAGAGAATCGTGCAATGCTTGATGCTAAAAACAAAGACACACATAACTGTTAAGTGTTGTATCTACCATGCCTGTTTCACTTAAACACTTAACTATTCCTCCCAGAATGAACTGTCAAGAAGGTAAGTATATTAAAGCGACTGTAAGCAAACCATTCATTACAGAATCAGAGTTGTTAAGGCATAAATTAAGAATGCATACTGCTCAGTTCATTACCCAAGTTGCTATTCACACAAGAACTACAGGCCCTTGAAACATGGTGTGGTAATCCTAGATGTACTACAGGGATAAGAACACTTGAAAACTTCAACACACTTGAAGATTTTCGTTAAGCAGATATTTATATTAGGATGAAACTCACGACAGACCTTGATTCTGCTTCTAACTAATTTTGACTTGACAGAATCACTAATTTCTCCTGGCCACAATTTCCTTATATGTGAAACAGGAGACTGGTCTAGATAAGCCCAATTCTGAAACAATTTAATTTTATGACTCACATATTACAATCACTTTTTCTAACAGATTATCTTAAGAAAAACAAAATTTGCAACTTAGGATAAAAACCACTAGATATATAAACACTATATAAACACAGTGTAGATTTCAGGCTACACTGCATTCAACAGCAGAGCCTATTTATTCTCATGTTCAGAAACATGTAAAGTTGATTAAACTAAAAAAATACCTGAAACTAATTTATTTTAAAAGAAAGTTAACCCTGGATTAGGCATGAGAAAGGACACAGTCGTAAGGAACCACAAATACAAGGGGAGGGAAATTTTTAATATTTGGTGTTATTAGGGTATCAAATGTAGGGTTAGGAATGACAAATGGGACCAGATCACAAAGAGTTGAAAACTAAGGACACTAAAATCAATTCTGCAAGCACAGGAGTAACATAGTTGAAAGTTCTTTCATTTCTGCTGATGAAAAAGAAAATATCAGTTACAAGACTCTAAACAAAGAAGTAGTTGTATGTCTACTTGAGCAATACAGGCAAGACGTGACAAGCTCAAGAAACAATGCTGGTACAGACTAGGAGAAAGGGGGATGTATAGCAAGAATAAAAATTAGCTGGATTTGAAGTCTGCTTAAATGCATACATGTATGTGAGCTTTTAGCTGAGCTGGTAAAGAATCCGCCTGCAATGCTGGAGACCCCAGTTCGATTCCTGGGTTGGAAAGATCCTCTGGAGAAGGGGTAGGCCACCCACTTCAGTATTCTTGGGTTTCCCTGGTGCCTCAGTTGGTAAAGAATATGGCCGCATTGTGAGAGCCCTGGGTTCCATCCCTGGGTTGGGAAGATCCCCTGGAGAAGGGCATGGCAACTCACTCCAGTATTCTTGCCTGGAGAATCCCCATAGACAGAGGAGCCTGGTGGCCTACAGTCATGGTGTCGCAGAGAGTCGGGACCTGGCTGAGTGAGTGAGTAAGCACAGCACAGCCCAGCAAAAAACTGGGAATTCTATCACGGAGAGAGAATGAATGAAAACTGGGACAGATGAGTAGCAATCTATACTACAAACCCAAAACTACTGGTAGGTTCTTTGCCCAACTGTTCAGTGCCCAAAACCAAGGCACATTTTATACTAACCAGACCACACAAAAACTCAACTGCATCATTTATTCACCACAGGTAGAGCTTTTGAAGATCTACTTACCTATTACTGTCTGGAAGGTGTCAACAGACATTCAAAAGTTGGGAGAATTCATCCCGCTCCTCCAAGAATTTACACAAAATTTTAAAGTCTAAATACACTGACCACCAATTCTATGAGGGAGACAGGAAACTGGGGAAACTCATTTTCAGCAATGATAGAGGAGGAAATTAGAACTGATTCCCGTCCTGAAAATAACTTTAAAAGCTGGATGAAATAGTTTTTAACAACTCAAAAGCATTCAAGAGGTAACAAGGTGATGAACAATTGCTGGGTCCCCAAAATAAAGCAAGATCACAGTACTCAGGTTCCAAGGGCTGTGGAACCAAATACCCAATTCCAACGAAAAGCCTGGAAAACAGAACTAACCTTTCAGAGGCCTCACAGGGAAAAGTCAAACTCCAGAGCCAGACAAACATGGGGACTCTGGTATATTATCCCTACTTCAAGCTGAACCTGTAAGGGCTCCCTGCCAGAGTAACGGTGAACTGGAAGTAAAAAGAGCTCTTACATAAAACAATCCCAGTTATACATCATCTCAGTAGTTAACGCAACAATTTTTCCCAACTAGATCTATAGATTCAACACAATTCCAATCAAAACCCCAGCCAGTTACTTTATAGTTATCAACAAAATGATTACTGAAGTTTACACACAAAGGCAAGCACTAGACTACCCAACACAAGACCAAAGCGGAACAATGTTGGAGGACTCAGACCACTCGATTTCAAGGCTTACTGTACTACAGTAATCAAGACAGCACAGAACTGGTGAACGAACAGACAAACATAGGTCAGTGGAAGAGCCCCAAGACAGGCCTACAAGTACAGTCAACTGATGATTTCAGACAAAGGAGCCGAAGCAATCCAAAAGAGAAACAAGAGTCTTTTTCTGCAAACAGTGCTGGAATAACTGGACAGAAACTCTAGAACTGAAAAATAAAAATAAAACAAATTCAACAAATGTATGTTTGAATGAGACAAAGAGAAACAAAAAATTCAGTAAGTGGGTCTTATATACAATCAATTAGTCTTTAAAGGGAAGGAGAAAAATGGCATTAATATTTTAAAGATGAGAATTTTTCAGATGTGTTTAGACACTTCACTCAAGATCTCAGATTTAAGAAGCTCACTGAATTCCAAGGAAAATCAATAAAAAAGAAAACCACACCTGGATACATCATTGTCAAACAGCAGAAAATAAAAGACAAGGAGCAAAGTCTTATGGGGGAGGTGGGGGGGGGGTGGGGAGGGAAGTAACTTTTATAAAGTAGCAACAGTTCAGACTCATAGCGGACTTCCTAACAGCAGTGGGAACCAACAGAGCGAAGCGTTGCAGTCAGTACGGTCAGTACGCTCAAACAAGAAAACTGCCAAGCTCAAGCACTGTGCTCTGTTAAAACAGTCCTTGGAAATAAAGGAGAATACATATATTCTCCTTCATTTTATATTTTATATATATATATATATATATATATATATATATATATATATATATGTATGTATTTGTGTGTGTGTGTGTGTAAATCCTCTAGCAGCTTCTAAATAAGCCTAATGAAGAGAGATGAAAAAATGAAGAGCAAAAAAATAGAATATACAGATAAAATTCAGATGGTGGATACAAGTTCTCCAAAAATATTAATTTTTGCTTGAAAGTTCAAATTTTATCTCTAGCACAGACACTATTTTCCTGAAACTGATAGGCTTATTTTTTTCATTTCTGAGAAAATATCTACAAATACCCAAGTCTGAATAAGCATAGTTAGTCATTTAAATTAAAATCATGTCCATTGCAGAAAATACAAACAGAATGACAAGTGCATTTCCTCGAGACAACCATCATTCTTTGGCATGCAGCCAAAATACTTCAGGCACACTTTCCATTTCACCACACAGAATATTAAAATTACGTGTTTTCAAGGATTGTGACTTAATAAGATTAGTAATTTTTTACTTAATTAAGAACAATTTTAAGTGAAACTGGCATGTTCTTTTAAACTGTGAATGCATAGTGGTGAAGAATACTGTTAACCCTCCATACCGTTCTGCCTCCACATATTCAACCAACTGCAGATGGTGTATCATGTGTATGGATTGTGGCTTTCTGAATCCATAGATGCAGAATGTGTATTTGGAGGGCAACTTGCTTGTGGATCAGTGAAAATACCACGTATGACACTATGTCTTTACACAAAACTCAGACTGTACAACAAGAAGAGTGACCCCTCACATAAACCAAGGACTCCAGTGTAAATGATGTATCACTGAGGTTTGTATTTTACAACAGATACACAACTCTGGTGTGGGACGCTGACGTGAGGGAGGCTGTGCATCCATGGGGGTAGGAGTAGTGTATGAGGACTCCGTACTTTCTGTTCAATTTTAATACGAATCTAAAATTGCTCTAAAAAATGAACTCCATTTAAAAAAAAAAAAAAGGAATGAAATGCTAGTAGTGCCACAACATGAATAAACCTTAAAGATATCATGCTAAGTGAAGTTAAGCCAGACATAAAACAGTGTTTTCAGTTTCTACTGATACATGGTACCAGAACAGTCAAATTAATAAAGGGGAAAAATGCAATAGCGGTTCCCAGTACCTGGAGGGAGAAGAGCATAGGAAGCTGTTATTTAATGTGTACCGAGTTTCAGACTGGTAACATGAAAAATGTGAAATGTACTTAATGCCACCAATCAGTACACTTTAAAAATGGTTAAAATGCTAATTTTTATGCTATGGACATCTTACCACAATGAAAATAATATCTTTTGTAACTCCACAGTTCAACCCAAGATTAAAAAAAATCTAGACATCAGGTCAAAATTGAAGACCACCAGCTTAGGCCACATTGGCTCCTCTAACTTGAACCTGTGAATTTAATAGATAGCCTCCAAAGGCTATCTGAGAAATATTCAACACGCTTCCTTATGGAAGTTCAAGAGCAGCCTGCGGACCCTCAAAACAAATCACTAGGGAAATTTATGGTAATACTGTCAATCCACTTTTGTTAAAAATGCCACAATTTCACCACCTCAGTGTCTTCATCGTTAACTCCTTTTTCACCTTCTATATCTTAGCACAAATCACTACCTAGGCAGGCAGCCCTCCCTAGGACCTATGCCCCCCATGAAAGAGCAGGACCAGCTCCCTACTATACTGATATACTTTTATTACCCTACATTCTTTTTCCTAAGTGCCTTCAACATATTAAGTGCCCAATAAAGTGAATAATGACAGTACACCCATATGCTCTTGAGTAGTTTACTTACATTTAATGGTCTACCAAATTCCAAACATCCTTTTATTTAATCTCATTTTGATGAAAATTACACCTGAAACCTCTTCCTTGACAACATAAAAATCACATGTAATTATATTCACACATTGAAGGATATTCTCAACCTTATCCATGGACCTGATTAAAAACTTCTGTGTTAATAAGAAAACTGTATTTGGAGCAAGTAACAACTTACTTGCTCAAGAAAGTATCTCCATATTTGATTCTCTGTCACCTCCAACTCCAGAAACTCTAAATTAATGGTCCTAAAACATGGTTTTGATCCAACCAATAATAGTCTTCAATGCCTAAAGGATCAAGGATGAAAGAGAAATGAGAGTCAGAGACAAAAAATGACTTTCAGCATTAAAGTTAGTCATCAGTAGAAACCAATTTGATCCAGGTCTGTCCCATGTCCTCCATTATGCAATTTTATAGCTTTCTCATACCCTATAATATCTCCTTCCATTACTGCAATCATCCCTCACTTCACTTCTGCCTGCTAAAATCACATTCACATTAAAACACTACTCTCCAACACTGCCTTGTCTGTTTATCCTAACAAGGATCTGTCTTCTCCTATTAATTCCTATAGCATTTCTTGACTATAAAGTTCTAATGACACTTAAATATGCCTTGTGTGAAAGATGTAGATTCATTTTTCTTCCTGCAAGTTATTGAGCTTTTGTTTCTCAGCCTTAAAACTACCCTTCCACGCTCTTACTTTGTGATCCTGGGGGTGAGTCACATTTTCTCCTTTACAGTTTGCTTCTTGTTAGGCTCTGCCAATAAAGTGCTTGTTTTTGTTTAGTCACTAAGCTGTGTCAGACTCTTCAGCAACCCCGTGGACTACAGCCCTCCAGGCTTCTCTTTCCATGGGATATTCTAGGCAAGAATACTGGAATGGGTAGTCATTTCCTTCTCCAGCAGATCTTACCAACCCAGGGATTGAAATCTGTCCCTGCACTGGCAGGAGGGCTCTCCACCACTGAGCCACCTGGAAGTCAAGGGGTACTTGAGACCAGAAAGCTGGAGGAGGAAAATGCGGCACTTTCTGTTTGCTTCCTAGTCCTATTTTTTGCTTCCTTTTGCCACCAGTGCAACCCAACCACTCTTCAGGCCAGCAGCAGTTCATTCTAGCAGCCAGAGTTGGTTCCAGTCTGTATCTTCCTGACACAGAACCAGTATCACCGTGCCCCTAGAACACCAGCGCCAGCCAGCAGAACCCTCTTCGCTGAGCCCTGTACCCTTACCCCACTGGGCCCCTCTCCTGATCCCAAAGACATTAGTCCCAGCTGAGTGCAAACCCCTTCCTCGAGGCCTGAGTTTGGGCTGCAGCCTTTCTTTCCAGCCACTTGCCCTCTTCTCTTTGCTCTCCAGTCAGGAGGCAGTGGTGGCTTCCGACAAGACCTTGCTGTTCCCTTTTGTCTTTCCACTATTAAGTGGAAATGCCTAGTTAACAACCGGTTGTATTAAATTCTCTGTGAAAATCACTGGTATGATTTCCATCTCATGACTAGAGTCTGACACACATTTTTATCAATTTTAAGATTTTGTATTGATTTTTGCAATTTATGAATCACTTAAGAGATCAAAGAATATACCTTAGGGCATCTAATTATCTGTCATAATACTTTACTTACAGTGAGAGACCAAAAAACTTCAGTGAATGAAGTTTATCTGCCTACAACATACTTATCACTTCTGAGCATATCCTCTGAACTCTGCCCAAAGAGCCTCACTGATTCTCCAAGTAGTTTCTTCCTTTTGATAAGTTTAAGAACCTTCTGACAAAGACTTTAAAATCTGTTCAAGCGTTTGCTCATTTGGGGAATTGCACCTTGAGTATCTGTATCTGCTTGTCAAGTTTTATTTGGTAATTTGTTTTTACGTTTATCTGCTCTTACTTCAGGTAAACATTTCAAAGAACTTCCAGGCTTACACTTTTCCAGTGAAACTTCATCCATAATTTGTTCTTTTCACTTATTTTAAAAAAGAGAACTGCTTTTCTTCAATTATCCCTCTTCCATCAGGATACTGATAACAGTTACATTACGCTTCCTTGTGTATATAAATGAGAGCAGAAACTAGTGATGTTATGCTCTCAAAGATTCAGTAATTACACAGTGCCTCTCACAAACAAACTATCCACTCTAAGCAAATTTTTATTAAATTCTTATCTATACAATTTGATAACTGACACTCATTTAGCACAAAACATTCACTTCACAGATTACAAATAAAAATAAAAACTAAGTAAAATTGGAAGTCCAGGGCTTAAAGTGACTTGTTTAAGATCAGATACTACAGCTTTTATCTTTACTTCACAGTCTAGATAACAACTACTTGCAGTGTACAAAGTTCAGTGTGAGACTGTTTTCTGAAAATGTCAGGTTAAACAGTGGATGAGAATGACAATATCTTTTATTTGTCCCTTTCCTTTTTTTGCTTGGTTATTTCTTTTAAGGCATATGGAAAATTACTCCTAAAATGGTGTTTGAAATCAGTAAGGTAATTCTTTCAAAGCCATGACTCCTAGTAAAATAAGCACAGATTAGAAAATCTGTAAGAAACAATAACTTAAAATAGCAAATAAGACTTTAAGCAGAAACTTAACAACTTGTCAATATTCACTTACAAATTTACCCTTATAACACACCTTTTGCTAATGATATAATATGTAAATAAATCTTAAAATCTGAATAAACTGTTAGGCCATCCAACTTTCACCCACAGTTCTTTTTGGTGCTTTCATTTTTACATGCATTTCATCTACTGAAAATGAGAAAAAAAGGGAGAAAGTAAAATTTAATAAAATTCTGATTTTGAACTACTAATGCAATATTTATAAAGTATACAAGAAAATCTTCTACTTAGTGTTCCATTTAAGAGTAACTATATTCTCTAGAAATTCTATTGCTCATTAAAGACATTTAATACCTTCACAAATCAATGTGTTTGTCTAAATTCTTCAGCAGTATTCTTCAATGTATCATGTTCTCCTACCTGAAACACTGATTCCCTACTATCCAGAGGACCAATCATTCCAGTCTGCCAGTGGCTGAGGGGTTGCTTGGGATATGGGACATGAGACACTACAATAGCTAGCTCCAGCTCTAGCAAACCTGGAGGCCAAACTCAGACCATAAATCAACAGCTAGCTATTGCAGCATATCTCCTTAGTTACCTTCACTGGGTTTTCCTCTTTTTCTTAACCTAAAAATGTGTCCTTGACAACCTCTGGACTTCTACTAGGTATCTTAAACTTAACATGAATAAACTGAACTCTCCTATGGGCAGTCACATCATCATCTGGACCACAGTACAGGCATCACCCCTGCTCCTCTTTCCTTAACTACATACACCAGCATTCCTGCTGGTTTCACCAGAATCTGGCTGCTTCTCATCACTTCAACCACCACCTGCCGTTCGACTCCAAGCCACCATCACCTCTCACTTAAGACTGCTGTCTCAGGCTCCCAAAGGCCCTCATGCTTTTCCTCTTGCCCCCCTAAACTTAACTCTCTACACGGCAGCCAGGGTGATCTTTTAAAACACAAATCCTACTTCACAATATTACAGGGAAGGATAAAGGAGATAATATATATAAAGGAAGGACAGGTCATCCATGGGATCAATGATCTCAGTTGGGCCCATTTTGCTAGAGTTGGAGAATGAGGGCATGGGGGTTTTTAACTGTTTTATTTGTAAATCTGGCATATTAAAGTTAAATAAACATAATTTAGATCATGCCACTCCTCTGCTCAAAACCCTCCAATGTCTTTTCACCACACTCAGGTTAAAATTCTAAGTCTTTACCACAGACCACAAGGTACCACATGATGTGGCTACTGTCCGTCATGTCCCCCCTCATCACCCACCATTCTCCCAGGACCTCACTTGCACATGCCTTGCTGCCATTCCTCAAGTATGTCCAATCTGTTCTCACTTCAGGGTTTTGCACTTGCTGTTCCCTGTGCCTAGAAGGGTCTTCCTACAGGTCTTCACAAGACTTGCTCCTTCTCTTCATTCACTGACATGCAAATATTAAGAAGGCATTTCCTGACCACCTAGTTAACAGGTACCTCCCCGCACACTGTTTCATTACATCTTCTCTCTTACCCACTTTCATCTTTCTTCCTAATGATGACATGATGGACATCAGCTATTTGTTTGCCATCTCTCAACCCCACCAGGAGCTAAGTGTTTGCCTTGTCAGTCATGTTTATCTCTGTATTCCCAGAGTCTAGACAGAACCTAACTCACTGCAAAGCAGCACTATTCAAAAGATCTTTCTGCAGTGACAGAGCCATTTTGATCTTGTATTTGTGCTGTCCAATACAGTAGCCACTGCCACCTGAAGCTACTAAGCATCTAAAATGTGACTACTGTTTACTGAGGAACTGAATTTTAATTAAACAGCCAAATGTATAGGTGCTCAATTAACCTTTGCATCTAACTCTTTCTCACAAATTCTGATCTTCATGGTAAAAACAAAACAATAAGGAAACATTTACACTGAACGCAGCAAGCATTAAAATACAAAGCTAGGACACAACAAAATCTCTATAGTGTATAAAATTATACTACTGACCTAAAGTTAATAATACAGGACTCCAAAAACTGAAGTTAATTAAAAAGTTAACATTACATTGTATTTTAAAACACTGTGTGTTTTAAAAATATTAAATACAGTATACTTTAAATTAAGGATCCTAAGGATACAAAGAGTGTATTACAAATAAACCACCTCAGTCAGGATCTGAGTACTCAACCACTGAAAATAAGATTTAATATTAACTTGAGATTTCTTTCCAAAGATGAAAGATTTCAAATTCCTAAAAAGCTTTAAAATAAAAAATACTTGGGCAAAAATGAAACTTCTCAATTATGCAGCAAATACAAACACACTATATGCGTTTAATAAAACTTAAAAAGTAAGCAGTCAGTTACCCTAAGGTTGCACCCTAATACAGATGCCAATTTATCAACAGAAAACCTACACATTTTGAGAGAAAAGAGCTACAATTCAGCCTGTGGTGCATAATTAGAATTTGAGACCAAGAAATGCCATTTCATTCCTCCTAAAGTTTGAACTTTGACCACTCAATACTTTAAGTACTAAGCTATAACTAAGGTGAATGAGAAAGTGGAACTGACAGCAGGAATGGTAATGAAAAATAAACTAACAGACATTTTAATGTAATCTGGTGTAACATACATATTTATACTTTGTCTGCAAAGTAATAGATTTACCTTATTCAGTTATTATAGTTCAAATCTGCCATGGTAAATTAGAGAACTCTGCCAATGGATGCTTTTAAATACTATTTCAGTTTGAATTTGCACCATACCTGCAACTGCAGCTTACCTACAGTAAAGGTTAACTTTAAGAAATATTTTCCGATTTATATCCTTTATCAAGAAAATAGAGAGAGACTGAGTAACTCTCTTAGTAAATGTCACATTGCACTTGAAAAGATGTGGGTTATTTTCAAATATCTTTTTATGTTGGTTTCTAACGTAATTCCACTGTGATAAGAGAACAGACTCTGTGTGATTTCAATACCTTTAAGACCATGAAATTTTTGCACATTGTTTTATGTCCTTGGATAAGTTCCAGAGTCTCCCAATTTACAGTCTATGGGAACTTGAATAGAATTTGTGTCCTACTGTTGTGTAAAAATTGTATAAATCTTAATTATATTGAATTGGTTCATAGTGTTTTTCAGGTCTAGTATATCATTCTATTTCTCTACATATTCATTCTATTAATTTTTGAGAGTTTGATACTAAAACTCCAACTAAAAATCTTAATTTATCTCCTTAAAAAATAATTGTAATATACAGTGTATTTTCCAAGTCTCCTGTAAATGTGTTATCATACTTTCAGAATTTAAAAAATTGAAATTAAAAAACTACTATGTATGAAGTAAATAAACCCCAAGGATGTATTGTACAGCACAGAAAAAATAGTCATTATTTCATAATAAAATGAAGTATAATCTGTAAAAATACTGATTCACTGTATTGTATAACTGAAACAAATGTAACATTATAAATCAGCTATGTGCTCATGCATACTCAGTCTCTTCCATCGCGTCTGACTCTTTGCCACCCTATGGACTACAGAACACCAGCTCTTCTTTCCATGGGACTCTCCAGGCAAGAATACTGGAGTGGGTTGCCCTGCCCTCCTCCAGGGGATCTTCCCGACCCAGGGATTGAACCCAAGCCTCCCGTGTCTCCTGCATTGTAGGCGGATTCTTTACTGCTGAACCACCAGGGGAGTAAATCAACTATATTTCAATATAAATACCCTCCTCAAAAGAGAGACTGAGTAGGAAGATAAAGATCAGAGAATCTTAAGTGATACATCAGCCAAGAACCCTGATTTAAACAAAGAAGCTCAATTATATATTATGGCAATCAAGGAAATATGAACACTAGATCTTTGATAATATTAAGGAATCGTGGATAATGATAAAGGAATTTAAATTATTTTTTTAAAAGACTCACTGCCTTTTAAGAAAACATGCTGAAACATTTATGGATGAAATGATGGTATAAGATGATTTGCTTTGCTTTGGTTTAGGATTTGCTTCAACCATCTGTATGAAGGGTTGGGGGGTGAGGTGGGTCGAGCAGAAATAGAAAAAGCTTGTCCTTGAGCTGAAAACTTGGAGCTGGAGGATAAGAGAATATGGAGATTTGTGTTCTATTTTTTGTGTGTGAAATTTTCTACATATAATCTTTAAAAAAAGAAAAAAAGAAAAAACTAGTAGAGCCATTTTTTTTTTTTAAATGCAAGTAGGTCATAAGAGAGTAAGAAGATTTCCAATAATGAATAAACAACCTGCAAATAGCTATATATTATGGTTATCCTACTGGAAATTTTAATATAAATAAATTCACTTATTTGGGAAAGTTTCTTTCAGGTTATATGTTGTATTTGGAAAATATAACAGCCATACCCAGGGGCAAGTGACAAGACTCATCTGCACACCTGGGTCTTCACTGCCAGTGCCTGTGACACTTGACTATTTTACCATTTCCACGTTACCATTCTCAGAATATAAGGCAAATCTTGCCTGAATCACTGTCACTGACCCGAGAGGGTCCTAGCCCAGAGTCTTAAGGAAGGTCTTCCTCCAGAAATTAGACACCGTCCTTGTGTAGTTCTGTCCTCTAGAATCTTTCTCCCAAGTAACATAAGAACAAGAGGAGAAAGGCAGAGATGATCTGGATTTCTTGAGCCATCTGGGTGGATCAAGTTTTTTATTTCTTTTCTCTGCACAAAGTCCCTCACCTGTGACAAGCTTCAGCATTAGGTCCTGGTGACACAGTCCCCTGCGGGGGGAGATAGAGAAGTAAGGAGACAGGTAGTAGTAAGTAGCTTCTTAATCTGACTAAGATCAATTTAATTTGAAAGAGGAAGTAGCTTTACAGCAATCCTTTTTCTCATCATTGCCAGATTACCTCATTGCTTTAAAAGAAAATGAATTCCTCCATCTCAAGTGTTTGGCAAACAATAGTCAGCAGATTTGTGTAAAAAAAAAAGTATACATAGTCAATTAGGGGTCGATTACAAATTTCTATTTGGGGAGTCTCCAAATTGGGAACCTGAGAGTAGAGTAGAAAAAAGATTTTTCCCTTTGAATACTTCATGCTTTTAAAATTTTGAGCCATGTGAATGTATTGCTTTATGTAAATAATTAGTTAACTTATTAAAAATAAAGATTAAATAAATAAATAAAAATAAAGATAAAAATGGAGATCATAATGCCTAAAAAGAGATTAAGATCACAGGGCCATTTGCTTCTAATGTAAAAACTAATACAAATCACTCTGTTAAGAATCAAAAGGCTATTATAATTAAATGACACATAATATCAGATTTTCTTTTGCAAAATAGGCCCTTATGGGCAAAGTTGGTGAATTCTGAATAAAATCTCTAAGTTAGATAACAGTATTGTATCAATATTAATTTCCTGACTTTAATAATAGTACTGTGGTCATATAAAAGTTTTTTTAAGAAACACACTTCAAAACATTAGGGGTAAAGTGGTGTCATATCTGCAACTTTCTCTGAAAGAGTGGGGATGAGATATATAGAGAAAGACAGAGAGAAAATAATAATAATAAAGTAGACTCGATAAAATGTTGATATTTACTGGCAAAGAGGGGGAGCGCCTGGAACTCTCATACACTAATGGCAGAAGTAAAAAAATTATGACTATTTTTGAAACCAGGCAATGCTTTAATAATGTTAAACATAGACTTATCATATGGCCTAGCAATTACAGTCCTAGGTATTTACCCTAGAGAAATTAAAACATAGAGATCCAAAACATGTGTCTAAGAATGTTCATATCAACTTTATTCATAATAGCCCAAAGTGCAAACAATCTCCATGTTCACCAATAGGAGAGTGAATCACATTCATCAATAGGAGATGAATAAACAAATATTTATCAACAGGAGAGTGAATAAACAAATGTATTCTCACACAAATGTTTGACAAACATTATTTTCACAAACAAATGTATCCACCTGCAAAGTGGGAGACCTGGGTTCAGTATAGAAAAGGTGACATAAAATTGTGCTAATTCATTTTACTGTCATTGGTGAAACAAGTGTTATTCAAGCCTTTTGATGTGGCAGAAATATTTTAAGACAACCCCTTCTATTCTTTGAGCAGGAAATAAAATCTAGCAAACTGTGTAGCCAGTAACCTTAGGGATGGTACTTGAGGCTTGATCTCTAAAAGATGTTGAGTCCAAAAGTTGAACCTAAATCTGCCTGTATTGTTCTGCCTTGAGTGAATCTTTCATGCAGGCTGTGATCAGTGCATTTAAAAGAGCAGAGATCTGAATTTTATTGAGATTTACCTTATGTTTTATTATTGTGGGCTTGCCAGGTGGCACTAGTGGTAAAGAACCCACCTGCCAATGCAGGTGATGTAAGAGGTGCTGATTGGATTTCTGGGTCAGGAAGATCGAGGAGGGTGTGGCAACCCACTCCAGTATTCTTGCCTGGAGAATCCTATAAACAGATGAACCTGGTGGGCTACAGTCCGTAGAGTCGCAAAGAGTCGGACACAACTGAAGCAACTTAGCATGCATGCATGTTTTATTAATAATGAATTTCTGTTTAGTAAATGTTTCATAGTTATGTGCCAGACTTGCTTTCCTTATAACATGGTGGCAAGGTTAAGGAGGCATCGTTAGTCTTCATCCACTCTAATTAATAAAAGCTACATGAATCTACCAAAAAGAACCTTATAACTGTGCTTGAAAAGTTGGCTTAGGGTAGCTCTTTATAGGGTGTTTGGGGGAACACTAAACCCCAAGATGCTCATTTGAAGATAGAAGACCTGCAAAAAAAAAAAAAAAAGAGAGAGAGAGAGAGAGAGAGAGAAGAGAAAGAAGACTTGCATGATTAAATAAACATAGGAAATGCTGCATAGGCGAATATTTTATTTTTTTTTAATTCAGTCCACCATTTACCAAAGTTATTGATTAAAGATTTTAAAATTTCATAAGAATAACATTTTGTGGAATATATATTTAGCAAAGAATTCTCCAGTGCTCTGGTGAAAATTTTAGCTGTGAAGGGGAACACAGGGATAGAGAGGCAAATTAATTTGGCATTCTTGACTTCAAACTTACATTAACCACATTTGTTTCCACTATTAAATGTAAAGAATTTGATGGATTTAACAACAGTCATCAAGGATAGTCAAAAGGTAACTTCCTCAGTGGTCTGGTGCAGCCAAAAATCAACTGGAGAATATACCTCAGGTGCCCGCTGCAACTCGAGAAAAACCATGAGGCTTCCCCCTCGCTACGAGATGAACCCCAATTCCCCAGCATTCCATGAAGACCAATTCCGTGTTCCCCATCAAACAAGAAAGGAGCCTTGACTTCCTTGATGGAAGTCCAGAGAGGCCCCAAGAACACTGTCGCAAGTCTAGAGGGACCTGAGGTCACCGCAATCACACAAAAGAGCTCCATGTACCACAAATCAACTCGAGATGAGGCCTGATTCCCCTGCAATGGCTCCAGAGCTAGCAGGAGTTCCCCTGCAAACACAGCAAGTGGCTTGCCTTCCTTTAGGCAACTCCAGAGATTCCGCGAGAACACCATCCCAAGACTAGAGGAACACGAGTTCAGCACAGCAACTAGAGAGAAGCTCCGTGTACAGCAAATCATCTCGAGATGAGAGCTGATTCTCTGGCTTTGACTCAAGAGGAATGCCAACTTTCCACAAGCACCTCAAGAGGAGGCTTCTCTCAGCTATAGGTATGTGAGAGGGACCCTGAGTTTGCTGCCTCAAGTGGAATGGACACCGAGATGCCGTGACTCGAGATAAGGCCGGATTTCCCTGCAGTGACCTGAATGCAAGCTCGTCTTTCATCTCACGAGATGAAGGGATGTCTGAATCCCCTGTGGAGACCCTAGAGAAAGCCCTAGTTCCACGTATCATCTCAACAGGAGGCCTCACACTCCTTTCAAAACTCGAGAGTCACGCAGAGGTCAATGCCTCAAAAGGAGACGATTCCTGACTCCTCTTGAAAATTGATAGGAATCCCAATATCACTGTGGCAACTGGACAGGAACCCTGGGTCTCTCGCCTCACCTTGAGAGGGGTCCCTATTGCCCTATCAAGCCTCGATGAGAATACCGAGGTGTCCCTAACATCTAGGCAGGAGTCCTGACGTCACTGAACAACATGAGTTTTGAAGGGTCATTCCCGCCGTAACTCGAGAAGATACCCCAGGTCCCCACCACAACTCAAGAAAACCCAGGAGAATTCACCCTCACCGTGAGATGAGGCCCAATTCCACTGCATCGCATGTAAAGCAATTCCGTGTTCCCCATAAAACAGGATATGAGCCTTGACTTCCGTGATGGAACTCCAGAGAGTCCCCAAGAACACTGTCGCAAGTGTAGAGGGACACTGAGGTCCCCGCAGCAACACGAAAGTGCTCCGAGTACCCAGATCAACTCGAGATGAGACCCGATTCCCCTGCACTGGCTCCAGAGCAATCCCGCTTTCCTCATCAAACTAGACAAGTGGCTTGACTTCCCTTAGGCAACTCCAGAGATTCCCTGAGAGCACCGTCCCAAGTCTAGAGGAACACCAAGTTCAGCACAGCAACTCGAGAAAAGCTCCGTGTACCCCAAAACATTCGAGATGAGAGCTGATTCCCTGGCTTCGACTCAAGAGGAATGCCAACTTTCCACAAGCAGCTCAAGCGGAGGCTTTTCTCAGCTCTAGGTATGTGAGAGGGACCCTGAGTTTGCTGCCTCAAGTGGAATGGACACCGAGATGCCCTGACTCGAAATAAGGCTGGATTTCCCTGCAGTGACTTGAATGCAGGCTCGTCTTTCATCTCACAAGATGAAGAGATGTCTGAATCCCCTGTGGAGACCCTAAAGAAAGCCCTAGTTCCCCACCTCATCTCGACAGGAGGCCTTACATCCCTTTGACAACTCGAGAGGAACACGGAGTTCAATGCTTCAAAAGGAGACGATGCCTAACACCTCTTGAAAATTGATAGGAATAGCAATATCCCTGTGGCAACTGCAAAGGGAAGCTGGGTCAACACCTCACCTCGAGAGGCATCCCTATTGCCCTGCCAAGCCTCGAGGAGAATCCCGAGGTGTCCTTCAAAACTAGACAGGAGTCCTGTCGCCACTCAACCAACACGGGTTTTGAAGGGCCATCCTCGCCGTAACCCAAGAACATACCCTAGGTCCCAGCCGCAACTCAACATAAACCATGAGACTTCCCCCTGGCCGTGAGGTGAGGCCCGATTCCCCTGCACTGAGTGCAGAGCAAATCCGTGTTCCCCATCAAACATGAAAGGAGGCTTCACTTCCTAGATGAAACTCCACATAGTCCCCAAGAACACTGCCAGAGGTCGAGAGGGACCCTGAGGTCACCGCAGCAAAACAAAAGAATTCGTGTAAATGAAATCAACTCGAGATGAGGCGCGATTGCCCTGCATTGGCTCCAGAGCCATCTCGCATTCCCCATCAAACATGACAAGTGGCTTGACTTCCTTTAGGCAACTCCAGTGATTCACCAAGAGTACCGTCCAATATCTAAAGGAACACAAAGTTCAGCACTGCAACTCGAGAAAAGCTCCCTGTACCCCCAAATCATCTCGAGTTGAGAGCTGCTTCCCTGGATTCAACTCAAGAGGAATGCCAACTGTCCACAAGTACCTCAAGAGGAGGCTTCTCTCAGTTATATGTATGTGAGATGGGCCCTGAGTTTGTGGCCTCAAGTGAAATGGACACCGAGATGTCCTGACTCGAAATAAGGCTGGATTTCCCTGCAGTGACTTGAATGCAGGCTCGTCTTTCATCTCACGAGATGAAGGGATGTCTGAATCCCCTGTGGTGACCCTAGAGAAAGCCCTAGTTCCTGGCCTCATCCCAACATGAGACCTCACATCCCTGTGAAAACTCGAGAGGCACACGGAGTTCAATGCTTCAAAAGGAGACGATGGCTGACTCTTCTTGAAAAATGATAGGAATCCCAAAATTCCTGTGGCCACTGCAAATGGAACCTGGGTTTCCCCTCTCACCTTGAGAGGCGTCCCTATTGCCCTCCCAAGCCCCGAGGAGAATCCCGAGGTGTCCCTCGCAACTAGACAGGAGTCCTGACATCACTGATCCAACCCGAGTTTTGAAGGGCCATCCTCGTCATAACACGAGAACATAATCCAGGTTCCCACCGCAACTCGAGAAAAACAATGACACTTTCCCCTCGCCACGAGATGAGGCCCGATTCCCCTGCACTGCATGCAGAGCAAGTCCGTGTTCCCCATCAAACAGGAAAGGAGCCTTGACTTCCTTGATGGCACTCCAGAGAGTCCCCAGGAACACTTTCACAAGTCTAGAGGGACCCTGAGGTCCCCGAAACAACATGAAAGCGCTCCATGTACTCCAAATCAACTCGAGATGAGGCCTGATTCCCCTGCACTGCATGCAGAGCAAGTCCATGTTCCCCATCAAACACGAAAAGAGCCTTGACTTCCTAGATGAAACTCCACATAGTCCCCAAGAACACTGTCACAGTTCTGCAGGGACCCTGAAGTGACAGCAGCAGCACGAAAGAACTCGTTTAACTCAAATCAACCCTAGATGAGACCCAATTCCCCTGCATTGACTCCAGAGACATCCCTCATTCCCCATTAAACAGGGCAAATAGCCTGACTTCCTTTAGGCAACCCCAGAGATTCACCGAGAGCACCGTCCCATATCTAGAGGAACACCAAGTTCAGCACAGCAACTCGACAAAAGCTCCGTGTACCCCAAAACATTTCGAGATGAGAGTTATGACACAGGAGGAATGGAAACTTTCCACAAGCACCTCAAGAGGAGGCTACTCTGAGCTATAGGTATGTGAGAGGGATCCTGAGTTTGCTGCCTCGTGTGGAATGGACACCGAAATGCCCTTACTCGAAATAAGGCCGGATTTCCCTGCAGTGACTTGAATGCAGTCTCGTCTATCATCTCACAAGAAGAAGGGATGTCTAAATCCCCTGTGGATACCCTAGAGAAAGCCCAAGTTCCCTGCCTCATCTCGACAGGAGGCCTCACATCCCTTTGAAACTTTGAGAGGCACGTGGAGTTCAATGCCTCAAAAGTAGATGATGCCTGCCTCCTCTTGAAAATTGATAGGAATCTCAATATCTCTGTGGCAACTGGAAAGGGACCCTGGGTCTCCACTTTACCTCGAGAGACTTCCCTATTGCCCTCCCAAGCCCCGAGGAGAATCCCGAGGTGTCCCTCGCAACTAGACAGGTGTCCTGACGTCACTGACCCAACACAAGTTTTGAAGGTCCATCCCCACCGC
Organism: Muntiacus reevesi; assembly: GCF_963930625.1. NCBI lineage: Eukaryota > Metazoa > Chordata > Mammalia > Artiodactyla > Cervidae > Muntiacus > Muntiacus reevesi. The sequence continues at coordinate 451,385 of NW_027077916.1, forward strand.
AACTCAAGAACATACCCCAGGTTCCCACCGCAACTCGAGAAAAACCATGAGACATCCCCCTCGCCGTGAGATGAGGTCTGATTCCCCTGCATTGCATGCAGAGCATGTGTGTGTTCCCCATCATACTTGAAAAGAGTTTTGACTTCCTTGATGGAACTCCAGAGAGTCCCCAAGAACACTGTTACAAAGCTAGAGGGACCCTGCGGACTCCGCAGCAACATGAAAGAGCTCGTGTACCCCAAATCAACTCGAGATGAGGCCCAATTCACCTGAATTGCGTCCAGAGCCATCACACGTTCCCCATCAAATAGAACATGTGGCTTGACCTCCTTTACGCAACTCCAGAGATTCCATGAGAACATCATTCCAAGTCCAGAGGAACACCAAGTTCTGCAGAGCAACTCGAGAAAAGCTCCATGTACCCCAAAGCATCTCGAGATGAGAGCTGATTCGCTGAACTCGACTCAAAGGGAATTCCAACTTTCCACAAGCACCTCAAGAGGAGGCTTCTCTCAGCTATAAGTATCATAGTGGGACCCTGAGCTTGCTGCCTCAAGTGGAATGTACAATGAGATTCCCAGACTCGAAAAAAGGCCAGATTTCCCTGCAGTGACGTGAATGCAGGCTCGTCTTTCATCTCACAAGATGAAGGGATATCTGAATCCCCCGTGGAGACCCTAAAGAAAGCCCTTGTTCCCCGACTCATCTCGACAGGAGGCCACACATCCCTTTGACAACTCGAGAGGAGTGCAGAGTTCAAGGCGTCAAAAGGAGACGACGCCTGACTCACCTTGAAAATTGATAGGGATCCCAATATCCCTCTGGCAACTGCGAAGGAAGTCTGGGTCTCCTGTCTCACCTCGAGAGGCGTCCCTATTGCCCTGCCAAGCCTCAAGGAGAATCCCGAGGTATCCCTGGCAATTAGACATGAGTCCTGAAGTCGCTGAACCAACATGAGTTTTGAAAGGCCATCCCCGCCATAATACGAGAACATACCCCAGATTCCCGCTGAAACTCAAGAAAAACCATGAGACTTCCCCATCGCTGCGAGATGAAGCCCGATTGCAATGCTGCGTGCAGAGCAAGTCTGTGTTCCTCATTAAACACAAAAGGAGCCTTGACTTCCTTGATGGACCTCCAGAAAGTCCCCAAGAACACTATCACAAGTCTAGCGGGACCCTGAGGTCCCCGCAGCAACACAAAAGAGCATCGTGTACCCCAAATCGACTCGAGATGAGGTGTGATTCCCCTGCATTGCATGCAGACCACATCTGAGTTCCCCATCAAACACTAAAGGAGCCTTGACTTCCTAGATGAAATTCCACATAGTCCCCAAGAAGACTGGGGACTTCAGCACCTCACAAGTCTAGAGGTGCTGAGGCCACCACAGCAACACATAAGAGCTTCGTGTACTACAAATCAACTTGACATGAGGCCAGATTCCCCTCCATTGGCTCCAGAGCCATCGTGCATTCCCCATCAAACAGATCAAGTAGCTTGACTTCTTTTAGCAACCCCAGAGATTAACCGAGAGCACCGTCCCATATCTAGAGGAACACCAAGTTCAGCACAGCAACTCGACAAAAGCTCCGTGTACCACAAATCATCTCAAGATGAGAGCTGATTCCCTGGATTGGACTCAAGAGGAATGCCAACGTTCCACAAGCAACTCAAGAGGAGGCTTCTCTCAGCTATATGTATGTGAAAGGGAACCTGATTTTGCTGCTTCAAGTGGAATGGACATCGAGATGCCCTGATTCAAAATAAGGCCGGATTTCCCTGCATTGACTTGAATGCAGGCTCATCTTTCATCTCACATAAAGAAGGGATGTCTGAATCCCTTGTGGAGACCCTAGAGAAAGCACTAGTTCCCTGCCTTATCTCGACATGAGGCCTGACTTCCCTTTGAAAACTCGAGAGGCATTCGACGTTCAATGCTTCAAAAGGAGACGAAGCCTGACTCCTTTTCAAAATTGATAGGAATCACGATATCCCTGTGGCAACTGGACAGGAACCCTGGGTCTCTCGCCTCACTTCGAGAGGCATCCCTATTGCCCATGCAAGCCTCGAGGAGAATTCCGAGGTGTCCCTCGCAACTAGAGAGGAATCTTGACGTTGCTGATCCAACACAAGTTTTGAAGGTCCATCCTCATCGTAACTAGAAAACATAACCCAGGTTCTTGCCGCAACTCGAGAAAAACCATGAGGCTTTCACCTGGCCGTGAGATGAGGCCTGAATCCCCTGCACTGCAGGCAGAGCAATTCCCTGTTCCCCATGAACACGAAAGGAGCCTTGACTTCCTTGATGGAACTCCAAAGAGTCCCCAGGAACACTGTCACTGGTATAGAGGGACACTGAGTTCCCCACAGCAACACGAAAGCGCTCCGTGTACTTCAAATCAACACGAGGTGAGGCCTGATTCCCCTGCATGGTCTCCAGAGCCATCCAGCATTCCCCATCAAACACGACAAGTGGCTTGTCTTCCTTTAGGCAACTCCAGAGTTTACCCGAGAACACCGTCCTAAGTATAGAGGAACACCACGTTCAGCACAGCAACTAGAAAACATCTCTGTGTACCTCAAATCATCTCGAGATGAGCGCTGATTCCCTGGCTTTGACTCAAGAGGAATGCCAGCTTTAAACAACACCTAAAGAGGAGGCTTCTCTCAGCTATAGGTATGTGAGAGGGACCCTGAGTTTGCTGCCTCAAGTGGCATGGACACTGAGAAGCCCTGACTCAAAATAAGGCCAGGTGTCCCTGCAGTGGCTTGAATGCAGGCTCATCTCTCATCTCACAAGATGAAGGGATGTCTGAATCCCCTGTGGAGACCCTAGAGAATACCCTAGTTCCCAGCCTCATCTTAAAAGGAGGCCTCACATCCCTTTGACAACTCGAGAGGAACACAGAGCAACATGTAAAGGCTCTGTGTACTCCAAAACAACTCGAGATGAGGCCCGATTCCCCTGCACTGCGTTCAGAGCAAGTCTGTGTTCCCCATCAAACACGAAAGGAGCTTTGACTTCCCTGAGGAAATCCAGAGAGTCCCCAGGAACACTGTCACAAGTTTCGAGGGTCCCTGAGGTCCCCACAGCAACATGAAAATGCACTGTGTACTTGAAATCAACTCGAGATGAGGCCCGCTTCCCATGCACTGCATGCAAAGCAAGTCTGTGTTCCCCATAAAACACGAAAGGAGCCTTGACTTCCTTGATGGAAATCCAGAGAGTCCCCAGGAACACTTTGAAAAGTCTAGAGGGACCCTGAGAACCCCACAGCAACATGAAAGTGCACTGTGTGCTTCAAATCAACTCGAGATGAGGCCCGATTCCCCTGCATTAGCTCCAGAGCCATCACTCATTCCCCATCAAACACAACAAGTGGCTTGACTTCCTTTAGGCAACTCCAGAGATTACCTGAGAATACCATCTCAAGACAAGAGGAATACCAAGTTCAGCACAGCAACTCGAGAAAAGTTCCGTGTACCCCAAATCATCTCGAGATGAGAGCTGATTCCCTGGCTTCGACTCAAGAGGAATGCCAACTTTCCACAAGCCCCTCAAGAGGAGGCTTCTTTCAGCTCTAGGTATGTGAGAGGGACCCTGAGTTTGCTGCATCAAGTGGAATGGTTACCCAGATGCCATGACTCGAAATAAGGTTGGATTTCCCTGCAGTGACTTTAATGCAGGCTCGTCTTTCATCACACATGATGAAGTGATGTCTGAATCCCCTGTGGAGACCCTAGAGAAAACCCTAGTTCCCCGGCTCATCTCGACAGGAGGACTCACAGTCTTTAGAAACCTCCAGAGGCACATGGATTTAAATGCTTCAAAAGGAGAGCATGGCTGCCTCCTCTTGAAAATTGATAGGAATCCCCAAATTACTGTGGCAACTGGAATCGACCCTGGGTCTCCCCCCTCACCTCGAGAGGCATCCTTATTGCCCTACCAAGCCTTGAATAGAATCCCGAGTTGTCCCTTGCAGCTAGACAGGAGTCCTAATGTCACTGAATCAACACGAGTTTGAAGGGCCATCCCAACCATAACTTGAGAACATAACTCAGGTTCCCGCCACAGCTCAAGAAAACCGTGAGAATTCCCCCTTGCCATGAGATGAGGCCCGATTCCCCTGCATTGCATGCAGAGCAAGTCCATGTTCCCCATCAAAAACGAAAGGAGCCTTGACTTCCTAGATGAAACTCCACATAGTCCCCAAGAACTGTGTCAGAAGTCTAGAGGGACCCTGAGGTCAGTGCAACAATAGGAAAGAGCACCGTGTACCACAAATCAACTCGAGATGAGGCCTGATTCCCCTGCACTGGCTCCAGAGCAATCCTGCATTCCTCATCAAAGAGCACAAGTGGCTTGACTTCTTTTGGGCAACTCCAAGATTCCCCGAGAACACCATCCCAAGTCTAGAGCAACACCAAGTGCAGCACAGCAACTCGAGAAAAGCTCCGTGTAGCCCAAATCATTTCGAGATGAGAGCAGATTCCCTGGCTTTGAAACAAGAGCAATGCCAACTTTCCACAAGCAGCTCAAGTGGAGGCTTTTCTCAGCTCTTGGTATGTGAGCGGCACCCTGAGTTTGCTGCTTCAAGTGGAATGGACACCGAGATGCCCTGACTCGAAATAAGGCCGGAATTCCCTGCAGTGGCTTGAATGCCGGCTCATCCTTCATCTCAAAAGATGAAGGGATATCTGAATCCCCTATGAAGACCCTAGAGAAAGCCCTAGTTCCCCGCCTCATCTCGACAGGAGGCCTCACATCCCTTTGACAACACGAGTAGAACACGGAGTTCAGTGCTTCAAAAGTAGACAATGATTGAGTCCTCTTGAAAATTGACAGAAGTCCCAGTATCCGTGTGGCAACTTGAAAGGACACTGGGTCTCCCGCCTCACCTCAAGAGGCATCCCTATTGCCCTGCCAAGACTCGAGGACAATCCCGAGTTGTCCATCACAACTAGACAGGAGTCCTGACGTAGCTGAAAAAACACGAGTTTTGACGGGCCATCCCCATCGTCACTTGAGAATATAACCCAGGTTCCCTCCACAACTCGAGAAAATCCATGAGACTTCCCGCTCGATGAGAGATGAGATCAGATTCCCCTGCACTGAGTGAAGAGCAATTCCGTGTTCCCCATCAAACATGAAAGGAGCCTTGACTTCCTTGATGGAACTCCAGAGAGTCCCCAAGAACACTGATAAATGTCTAGAGGAACCCTGAGGTCACCGCAGCAACATGAAATAGTTCGGTGTACCCCAAATCAACTCGAGATGAGTCCAGATTCCCCTTCATTGGCTCCAGAGCCATCCGGCGTTCCCCATCAAACATGACAAGTGACTTGACTTCCTTTAAGCAACTCCAGAGATTCCCCGAGAACAACGTCCTGAGTATAGAGGAACACCACGTTCAGCACAGCAACTAGAAAACAGCTCCGTGTACCTCAAATCATCTCGAGATGAGACTTGATTCCCTGGCTTTGACTCAAGAGGAATGCCAGCTTTAAACAACACCTAAAGAGGAGGCTTCTCTCAGCTATAGGTACGTGAGTGGGACCCTGAGTTTGCTGCCTCAAGTGGAATGGACACCGAGATGCCCTGACTTGAAATAAGGCCGGATGTCCCTGCAGTGATTTGAATGCAGGATTGTCTTTCATCTCACAGATGAAGGGATGTTTGAATCCCCTGTGGAGACCCTAGAGAATACGCTAGTTCCCAGCCTCATCTCGACAGGAGGCCTCACATCCCTTTGACAACATGAGAGGCAAGTGGAGTTCAATGCTTCAAAAGGAGACGAAGCCTGACTCCTCTTGAAAACTGACAGGAGTCACAGTATGGCTCTGGCAACTACAAAGAGAAACCTGGTGTCCCGCCTCACTTCGAGAGGCATCCCAATTGTCCTGCCAAGCCTCGAGAAGAATCCCAAGGTATCCCTTGGAACTAGACAGGAGTCCTGACATCGCTGAACAAACACGAGTTTTGAAGGGCCAACTCTGCCGTAACTCGAGAATATAACCCAGGTTCCACACCACAGCTCCAGAAAAACAATGAGACTTTCCCCTCACCGTGAGATGAGGCCCGATTCCCCTGCATTGCATGCAGAGCAAGTCCGTGTTCCCCATCAAACACGAAAGGAGCCTTGACTTCCTAGATGAAACTCTCCGTAGTCCCCAAGAACTCTGTCAGAAGTCTAGAGGGACCCTGAGATCAATGCAGCAACACGACAGAGCCCCGTGTACCACAAATCAACTCGAGCTGAAGCCTGATTTCCCTGCATTGGCTCCAGAACAATCCTGCATTCCTCATCAAAGAGCACAAGTCGCTTGACTTCTTTTAGGCAACTCCAGAGACTCTATGAGAATACCGCCACCAGTCTAGAGGAACACCAAGTTCAGCACAGCAACTCGAGAAAAGCTCCATGTACCCCAAAACATTTCGAGATGAGAGCTGATTCCCTGGCTTCGACTCAAGAGGAATGCCAACTTTCCACAAGCAGCTCAAGCGGATGCTTTTCTCAACTATAGGTATGTGAGAGGGACCCTGAATTTGCTGCCACAAGTGGAATGGACACTGAGATTCCCTGACTCGACATAAGGCTGGATTTCCCTGCAGTGACTTGAATGCAGGCTTGTCTTTCATCTCAAAAGATGAAGTGATGTCTGAATCCCCTCTGGAGACCATAGACAAAGCCCTATTTCCCCACCTCATCTCGACAGGTGACCTTACATCCCTTTGACAACACGAGTCGAATGCGGAATTCAATGCTTCATAAGGAGACGATGACTGAGTCCTCTTGAAAATTGGCAGGAATCCCAGTATGTCTGTTGCAACTTGAAAGGACACTGGGTCTCCCCCGTCACCTCGAGAGGCGTCACTATTGTCCTGCTAAGCCTTGAGGAGAATCTCAAGGTGTCCCTCGCAACTAGACAGGAGTTCACACATCGCTGAACAAACATGAGTTTTGAAGGGCCATCCCCGCCGTAACTCTAGAACATAACCAGGTTCCCTCCACAACTCCAGAAAAACAATGAGACTTTCTCCTCACCGCGAGATGAGGCCCAGTTCCCATGCAATGTATGCAGGTTAAGTCCGTGTTCCCAATCAAAAGGAAAGGAGACTTGACTTCTTTGAAGGACCTCCAGAGAGACCCCAAGAACACTGTCAGAAGTCTACAGGGACCCTGAGGTCCCCGCAGCAACATGAAAGGGCTCCGTGTACTCCAAATCAACTCAAGATGAGGCCCGATTCCCCTGGACTGCATTCAGAGCAAGTCCGTGTTCCCCATCAAACACGAAAGGAGCCTTGACTTCCTTGATGGAACTCCAGAGAGTCCCCAGGAACACTGTCACAAGTCTAGAGAGACCCTGAGGTCCCCTGCAGCAACATGAAAGAGCACCGTGTACTTCAAATCAACTCGAGATGAGACCCGATTCCCCTGCATTGTCTCCAGAGACATCACTCGTTCCCCATCAGACACACAAAGTGGCTTGATTTCCGTTAGGCTACTCCAGAGATTACCCGAGACTACCATCTCAAGACTAGAGGAACACCAAGTTCAGCACAGAAACTCGAGAAAAGCTCTGTGTACCCCAAATCATCTCGAGATGAGAGCTGATTCCCTGGCTTTGACTCAAGAGGGATGTCAACTTTACACAAGCACCTGACGAGGAGGCTTCTGTCAGGTATATGTATGTGAGAGGGACCCTGAGTTTGCTGCCTCAAGTGGAATGAACACCGAGATGCCCTGACTCATAATAAGGCCAGAATTCCCTGGAGTGACTTGAATGCAGGCTCGTCTTTCATCAAACAAGATGAAGGGATGTCTGAATCCCCTGTGGAGACCCTAGAGACAGCCCTAGTTCCCCGGCTCATCTCAACAGGAGGCCTCACATCCTTTTGAAACTCGAGAGGCACGTGGATTTAAATGCTTCAAAAGGGGAGTATCGCTCCCTCCTCTTGAAAATTGATAGGAATCCCAAAATTCCTGTGGCAACTGGAAAGGACCTTGGGTTGCCCCTCTCACATTGAGAGGCGTCCCTATTGCCCTGCCAAGCTTCGAGGAGAATCTCGATGTGTCCCTCACAACTAGACAGGAGTCCTGATATCACTGAACCAACACAAGTTTTGAAGGGCCATCCCAGCTGTAACTCGAGAATATAACCCAGTTTCCCGCCACAACTCGAGAAAACCATGAGAATTCCCCCTCGCCGTGAGACGAGGCCTGATTCCCCTGCATTGCATGCAAAGTAAGTCGGTGTTCCCCATCAAACACGAAAGGAGCCTTGACTTCCTAGATGAAACTCCACATAGTCCCCAATAACTCTGTCACATGTCTAGTGGGACCCTGAGGTCAACGCAGCAACACGAAATATCCCCGTTTACCTCAACTCAACTTGAGGTGAGGCCTGATTTCCCTGCATTGGCTCTAGAGCAATCCAGCATTCCACATCAAGCAGGACAAGTGGCTTGACTTCTTTTAGGCAACTCCAGAGATTCCCCGAGAACACCGTCCCAAGTATAGAAGAACACCAAGTTCAGCACAGCAACTCGAGAAAAGCTCCGTGTACCCCAAATCATTTCGAGATGAGAGCTGATTTCCTGGCTTCGAATCAAGAGGAATGCCAACTTTCCAGAACCCCCTCACGGGGAAGCTTCTCTCAGCTATAGGTACGTGAGAGGGACCCTGAGTTTGCTGCCTCAAGTGGAATGGACACCGAGATGCCGTGACTCGACATAAGGCCGGATTTCCCTGCAGTGACATGAATGCAGGCTTGTCTTTCATCTCAAAAGATGAAGGGATGTCTGAATCCCCTGTGGAGACCCTAGAGAAAGCCCTAGTTCCCCACCTCGTTTCCACAGGAGGTCTCACATCCCTTTGACAACTCGAGAGGAACACGGAGTTCTATGCTTCAAAAGTAGACGATGACTGACTCCTCTTGAAAATTGACAGGAATCCCAGTATTCCTGTAACAACTTGAAAGTGACAGTGGGTTTCCCTACTCATCTCGAGAGGCATCCCTATTGTCCAACCAAGTTTCAAGGAGAATCCCGAGGTGACCCTCACAACTAGACAGGCGTCCTGACATCATTGAACAAACAGGAGTTTTAAGAGTCCATCCCTGTCGTCACTCGAGAATATACCCCAGGTTCCCTCCGCAACTCGAGAAAAACCATGAGACTTCCCACTCGATGAGAGATGAGATCAGATTCCCCTGCATTGAGTGCAGAGCAAGTCCGTGTTCCCCATCAAACATGAAAGGAGCCTTGACGTCCTTGATGGAACTCTAGAGAGTCCCCAAGAACACTGATACACGTCTAGAGGGACCCTGAGGTCCCCGCAGCAACATGAAAGCACTCCGTGTACTCCAAATCAACTCAAGATGAGGCCAGATTCCCCTTCATTGGCTCCAGAGCCATCTGGCGTTCCCCATCAAACACGACATGTGGCTTGACTTCCTTTAGGCAACTCCAGAGATTCCCCGAAAACACTGTCCTAAGTATAGAGGAACACCCTGTTCAGCACAACAACTAGAAAACAGCTCCGTGTACCTCAAATCATCTCGAGATGAGACCTGATTTCCTGGCTTTGACTCAAGAGGAATGCCAGGTTTAAACAACACCTAAAGAGGAGGCTTCTCTCAGCTATAGATATGTGAGAGGGACCCTGAGTTTGCTGCCTCACGTGGAATGGACACCAAGATGCCCTGGTTTGAAATAAGGCCGGATTTCCCTGCAGTGACTTGAATGCAGGTTCGTCTTTCATCTCATAAGAGGAAGGGACGTCTGAATCCCCTGTGGAGACCCTAGAGAATGCCCTAGTTCCCCGCCTCATTTTGACAGGAGGCCTCACATCCCTTTGACAACACGAGAGGCACGTGGAGTTCAATGCTTCAAAAGGAGAAGAAACCTGTCTCCTCTTGAAAACTGACAGGAGTCACAGTATTGCTCTGGCAACTGCAAAGGCAAACTTGGTCTCCCCCCTCACCTTGAGAGGCATCCGTATTGCATTGCAACATCTCGAGGAGAATCCTGATGTGTCTCTCCCAACAAGACAAGAGTCCTGACGTCACTGAACCTCACCCCAGACCCTGCACCTGGGGTCACTCCTCCAGTTTCCAAGGTGACTCCACCTGAAATATCCTGTGTCTGTAATCACATGTGCACATCTCCAGGATGACGCCACTTCCCAGACCCAGTACCTGTGGTCACGCTTCCACAATCTCCAGGGTGATCACAACACACTGGACCATGCACCTGGGGTCACATGTCCACAGTCTGCAGGGTGACATTCTCCCAAACCCTATATCTAGGATCACATATCTACAGTCCCCTGGGTGATCCCTCCCAGACACTGTATCTGGAGTCACACATCCACAGTCTCCACGGTGACCCCTTCCCAAGCCTTGCAACTGGGCTCACAATTCCACAGTCTCCAGGGTGAATTCCTTCTGACCATTCCCCTGGGGTCACATATCCACATTCTTCAGGGTGACCAACCCAGTCCCTGTCCATGGGGTCACATATCAACAGTCTCCAGGGTGACACTCCTCCCCTGAATGCACATTTCAAGGGGAGCACAAAAAGCACACCCAAAATATGCACATTTGACAAAAGGGTTATTTTGGACTGATTAATTAAAAAAAACAAAACAAAACAAAAGAAAAAAACAAACAGCCGCCCCAGGAGGATCTTTGAAAACCAAGTCGAAATTCCATTTTATGAAGTAGATTTACATTTGTTAAGGATATCTCCATCTTTAAGGACGTGTCCCTGTCTGGACCAGGAAATAGAGGATGGCTAAATATCAAGAATGGACTAAGTATCAAGACTGACTTGATATCACTAAATGACTTGACTAAATATCAAGAAGGTCTATGGAATGGACCTGGAAGTTAATCTGCATACCACCATGTCTTTGTTTACTGTGCTTCACCTAATAATCTCCCTTAAATAGCTTCTTCCATTCCTTAACCTCCTTCTTTCATTCTTAGCTGATGATAGCATTTAAGGTAAAGTCTTGGACCATTTCAGAAAGTGACAGTTTTCCCAGGTATCTTTCAACTATATAGGAGGTATGCATGTCATATATTAAACTTCTGATTGTTTTTCTCCAATCCATCTTCCTTCCATTATGAACATCTCAGTGAAGAACATTGAGGCTAGGGGGAAAATTATCTTTCCTCTCATCTAATGCAATAAAATAGCATTCAGAGATATAGAGGAATGAACCACAGATCAATTTAAAATAAAAATAAAGGAAAGCATGAATCTAACACTTACATTACTGAGTGAGGGAATCCAGCCTCAAGTGCTACACACTGTATGATCGTATAAGACATTCTAGCAAAGGTAAAACAGACATGATAAAGAGTTTATGGAATATATGGTTGAAATATTTCACATGGTACTTTAGTGAGGAATACCTGCCACTATGCATTTGTCTAAGCACATAGATTTCTGTTTTCAGAACACAAGTAATTTATTACCTATTCACATTTATTTATTTATGGTATGGAGTGCTAAAGACTGGAATGCAGAATTTAACAAAGAATATAACAGATTGAGAAATAAATGAAAAGCTTCAGACTTCCCTAGGGGCCCAGTGGTTAAGACTCCACGTTGCCAGTGCAGGAAATATGGGTTCAATTCCTGGTCAGGGACCTAAAACCCCACATGACGCGGCACAGCCAAAAGATTTAAAAGGAAGAAGAAAAATTTTAAAAGGCCACTCTCACTCTTAGGACAAAATTATCTGACCTAAGTTCACTGTGTAAATGAATGGAATCTGCAGGCCAAAGGCAAATGTACCATACATAAACAATGGGCTCTGTAAGTTCTTTCCACGGGGGTTTGTAGCTAACAGGACTGAAACTACCATATCAGTTATTGAAGGAGCAAGCCCTGAATTTGATAAGTGATGAGTAGTGGAAGCCAGGTTTCTTACCATTGGAGTGGGAAGTTACAGGCAGACAAAAGGAGAAGGGTATAATACCTGTGTCATAAGAGATCAGGTTGGAGACATCATTATAAACTATCTTTAGCCTAATGCAGAAACATATAACTCCATGTGAAAATCTTCATAACCGTCTGTATGCATAGTCTGGATACATGCATGTGTATTTCCATGCATTGTCTGCTGAGATTATTAAGTTCCCACATACAAGTTTTTATTAATATGCTCTAACAAAAAGGGACAAGGACTCTTTAAATATGTGTCTGATACTAGGACTGAGACAATAAATATGTAAAGCAGCATAATCTTAAAATGTGAGAAAGAAGGACCAAAAAGCCCCATAAAAGCTGAATTATGTAAAATAAAAGCAGGAGAGTATGGAAAAAGCTCTCAATAGCCAAAGCTAGAATGAACTAAGCAGTCTAATTGGCTGGATTATAGCCAAAAGAAAGTGAAAGTGAAGTTGCTCAGTCGTGTCTGACTCTTTGCAACCCCATGGACTGTAAGCTATGAGGCGCCTCCATTCATGAAATTTTCCAGGCAAGAGTACTGGAGTGGGTTGCCATTTCCTTCTCCAGGGGATCTTCCCCACCCAGGGATTGAACCCAGGTATCCTGCATTGCAAGCATATGCTTTTACAGGCTGAGCCACCAGGGAAGCTCCCAAAAGTTTAAAATAATTTTCAGGTGTCCAAACTGGTAAAAAGTAAAAATTAGCTTTTATGAGTAATGTTGAATAAAAATCTCACACAGAAAGATTCTAAATAATTGATACAGACTCAGCTGTCCATCAAGTATATGAAGCTAACTCTCCTCTCCTCAAATGTGGGTCCTGCATTATGACTTCCTCCTTAATAAGGCACTCAGGATGGACGTGAGGAAAATCAACAATAAAGACAAATAACAAATGTTGGCGAAAATGTACGAAATTGAAACTCAAAACTTTACTTGTGGAGAGGTAAAATGGTGCAATCAATGTGTCCAAAACAAGCATTTTCTCGAAAACATAAAAATGTAATTATATCACTCAGTAGTGGCCACAGGACTGGAAAAGGTCAGTTTTCATTCCAATCCCAAAGAAAGGCAAAGCCAAAGAATGTTCCAACTGCCACACAGTTGCACTCATCTCACATGTTAACAAAGTAATGATCAAATTTCTCCAAGCCAGGCTTCAACAGTAAGTGAACCATGAATTTCTAGATGTTCAAGCTGGATTTAGAAAAGACAGAGGGACCAGAGATCAAATTGCCAACACCCGTTGCATCACTGAAAGAGCAAGAGAGAAAAACATCCAGAAAAATATTTACTTCTGCTTTGTTAACAATGCCAAAGCCTTTGACTCTGCAGATCACCACAAAATGTGGAAAATTCTGAAAGGTATGGGAATACCAGACTGCCTTACCTGCCTCCTGAGAAATCTGTATGCAGGTGAAGAAGCAACAATTAGAACTAGACATGGAACAATGGACTGGTTCCAAATCAGGAAAGGAGTACAGCACCCTGCTTATTTAACTTATATGCAGAGTATATCATGTGAAATCCCGGGTCTGGATGAGGCACAAGCTGGAATCAAAATTGCCAGGAGAAATATCAATAATTTCAGATACACAGAGGACACCACTCTTATGGCAGAAAGCAAAGAATAACTAAAGAGTCTCTTGATGAAAGTGAAAGAGGAGAGTGAAAAAGTTGGCTTAAAAATCAGTATTCAGAAAACTAAGATCATGGCATCTGGCCCCATCACTTCATGGCAAATAGATAGGAAAACAATGGAAATGGTGACAGAATTTATTGGGGGGGGGGCTCAAAAATCACTGAAGATGGTGACTGCAGCCATGAAATTAAAAGACACCTGCTCCTTGGAATAAAAGTTATGACCAACCTAGACAGCATATTAAAAAGCAGAGACATTACCAACAAAGGTCCATGTACTCAAAGCTATGGTTGTTCCAATAGTCATGTATAGACGTTACAGCTGGACTACAAAGAAAACTGAGCACCGAAGAAGTGATGCTTTGGAACTGTGGTGTTGGAGAAGACTCTTGAGCATCACTTGGACTGCAAGGAGATCCAACAAGTCAATCCTAAGGGAAATCAACCCTGACTATTCATTGGAAGGACTGATGCTGAAGCTGAAACTGCAATACTTTGGCCACCTAATGTGAAGAACTGACTCATTGGAAAAGACCCTGATGCTGGGAAAGATTGAAGGCAGGAGCAGAAGGGGATAACAGAGGATGAGATGGTTGATGGCATCACCAACTCGATAGACATGAGTTTGAGCAAGCTCTGGGAGTTGGAGATGGATAGGGGAGCCTGGTGGGCTGCAGTCCACGGGGTCACAAAGAGCCGGACATGAGTGAGTGACTGAACTGAAATATCATATGTTTTGGTAACTCCACTCCTAGATATACATCCAAAGAATTTAAAAGAGGTGCTCAAATATATACTTGTACACCAATATTTACAGCAGCAGTGTTCTTGATAATCCAAGTTAAAAACAATGAAAATGTCCACCAACAAGTGAATGGAAGAGCAAATAGGGCAGTTCCATCCATGAGATGCATTACTCTGCCATATAAAGGAATATAGTAAAATAATGCCACAGCTTCAGAAAATAGTAGGGGGCTTTACAAAAACTTAAACACAGAGTTAACATAGAATCCATCAATTCCGGTCCAGGTTATACACTCAAGATATTTAAAACCAAATACTGAAACAGATATTCAAACCCCATATTCATAGCAGCATTATTCATAGTAACCAAAAGGTGGCAGCAGCACAAGTGTTCAACAGATGACTGGATAGGCACGATGTAGTATATACACAGTGGGATCTGATTCAACCTTTAAAAACAAGATAACTCATACATGCTATAATGTAGATGAAACTTCAAGTCATTAGGTGAAGTGAAACAAGCCTGACACAAAAGGAAAAATGTTCTATGATTCCACTAGTATGAGATATCCATATAAGACAAATTCCAAGTAGAGTAAGATGGCCAGGGATTGGGGGTTATGAGTATTTAATGGTTACAGTGTCACTTCAGGAAAAGGGAAAGATTCTGGAGATGAATGGTGGGGAAATTTTTACAATGAGAGTGCAGTTAATGCTATAGAAGTTCATACTTAAAATGACTCAAATAATAAATGTTGTTATATGTTTGTAAGCACAGTGAAAAAAATGACACATGGCACAACATGGAAAAGCACTAAAAACATTCTCAGTGAAAGAAACCACACTGAAAAGCCACCCAGATCATAGTCATCTTGTCACTTTAAATCCATGAAGGTTTTTAACATGAGGGAAAGCCCCAGTGATGGCTCCAGAAAAAGAAAACTGCATTAGAATGAAGAAAGACAGTTGCACAAAGCTTGGGCAGCTGATGAAAGTTGAACTGGTTCTATGGATAGGATTGTAATGTGGAAACCATAATTATCCCCCATTTTGGGGTTGTGGGCTGGTTCCCTGGGAAAGTGACCATGTTTTGGGTAAAACACATTGCGGTATTTGGTGTGAATGTAGAAAACTTTGTACCACTATTTAAAGTAGACATGTTTGAAATTTTACTAGAAAGTAAGTTACTTTTCAATACAGCCATGTAAGTCACATGCCAGAAAATCAGAGATGACATCGAACATTGCAATAGAGGCCAAGAGTTAACCTAACTAAATTCAGCTAAAGTAGTTTGATGCTAATTGCCTTGTACTAGTCCACATGGTATTAAAAGGCACCATAGGAAGAGTATATTAGTAGACACCATGCCCTGGGTGCTGTGGATGACCAGATGGAACTGAAACTATTAGATGTCTTAATTCTAGTTTTCCACATAACACTACACCAAAGCAACTGTCAGAACTAAAAAGCGAATTCACAGACTTGCCTGGCAGTCCAGTAGTTAAGACTGCACTTCCACTGCAGGGGGTACAGGTTTGATCCTCGGTCAGAGAACTAAGATCCAACATGTCGAGCTGTGGGGCCAAAAAAAAGAAAAAAGAAAGTCAGCAGAACTGCAAGATCATTTGTGATTCTCTACACTAATAATGAACTATCAGAAAGAGAAATTAAGAAAATAATTCCTTTTACAATTGCATCCCCTCCCCCACATAACTAGAAATCTAACCAAGGACTTGAAAGACCTGAAAGCTAAAAACTACAAGACAATGATCAAAGAAACTAAATGGATACAAGTAAAAAGATATCCCATGCTTATGGGTGAAAATACCATTAAAATATCCATTGTAAACAAAGCAACGTACACATTCATGCAATCACTGCCAACATTTCAATGACATTTTTCACAGAAACAAAAGCAATCTTTACATCTGTGTGGAGCCACAAAGGAACCAGAAGAGCCAAAGGGATCCTGAGAAAGCAGAACAGGCTGGTGGCATGTCTATCCCTGACTTCAATCTAGAGTATGTACCTAAAGTCACCAGAAGACGTGTGGAATTGGCACAGAAATAGTCAAGAGAGCTCAGAAGTAAACCTACAGGTGCATGGTAATTAATTTACAAGAAAGGAACTAAAAATATATACGCGGGAAAGGACAGTCCCCCCCACCCCCCTCAATAAACCGTGCTGGGAAAAATGGAAACCACACACCAAGGAACAATATAGGACACCATCTTATACTACAGACAAAAACTGACTAAAATCCCACAACTTTCCACATCAAGCCCTAACAGTCTTGGGTCCTCTTAAGACAGACTTTCAGCAACAGCCACACACAGAAGCTTCTTCCCAATTTTCCTCACTTTTTCTTTCAGCAGCACATCGTTGCAGGAATCTTGAGGAAACCAGACTCCCGTCAGACTCAACTGAACCCCACAATGTCCCAAAGCTGAAGCCCCAATGGGTTCTGAGGAGATCATGGGTCCTGAGGAAACTAGATTCCATCAGCCAAAACTAAACCCCATAATGCCCCAAAGCCAAAATACAATGGATCCTGTGGTGACCCATCTCCTGTCAGCCTGAACTGAACCCCACAATGTCACAAAGCTGAACCCCCATAAGGTCCTGAGGAGATCAAATTCTATCAGCCTGAATTGAACCCCACAATGCCCCAAAGCTGAAACCACATGGGTCTTGTGGTGACCCATCTCCTGTCAGCCTGAACTGAACCCCACAATGTCCCAAAGCTGAACACCCAGCAGGTCCTGAGGAGACCAGATTCCATCAACCTGAACTAAACCCCACAATGCCCCCAAACTGAAGCCCCAGTGGGTTCTGAGAAGACCAGATTCCATCTGCCTGACCTGAACCTCAGAGTATCCTGAAGCTGGGTCCTGAGGAGACCAGAGTGCTGTCAGTGGCCACCAACAGCCAGGTGCTCCAGCAGAGTGGGGAGTTCCCCCTGGGGTGAGGAGAGTGTCAGGGGGGCGGGCTCTTCATTATCATGAATAGGCATGATCAAGAAGGTTTGCAGGGGCCAGGGCAAGGACAAGGGAGATAAGCTCCAGCTCCGAGTATTCTAAGTCCCCACTTTCTGAGATTGCGTGACCTACATGATCCAGACTTTGCAAGGAGCAAGCTGAGTTACAGAGGCAGAAGGAGCAGGAGGTGATGTAAAATTTTAACGTTTCCTCTTCAGGTTCAGAAAGATGAAGCCCTCCCAGGTTCCCAGGTCCTTGTGCCCCAGTGACTGTGAGCTCTTCCTTCTGGGTGTATGACCAACCCCCACACTAAGTCCCCTCTATACCCATGGCCCTGGCCCAAGCCTAACCTCCCCCTCAGGCCCTGATGAAGCTCCCCGCCCCCATTGTGCATCTCACATCCCACCCCAACGTGGTCTTTTTGAAGCCTAAACAAGACCATCCTCCTCTCCTCCCTGTGATTCCCCTCACCTGATGAAGCCAGGTCTTCATCCGTTCCAGGTGGCTCCAAGGGCCTCATTCTCTCCATGTGTGTGGCCGCTCTCTGTGCCCGTCTTTATGGGCATGTGGTGATCTCCTAAAATGAGGGTTATTTGACAGAGAGAGAATGGGGTAAATGGTGGCCACCAAAGATGTGTCCCCCCAGAACAGGGCCGTATCTGGGAAAAGAGTCTTTGTAGATGTAGTTAAGGATAGCAAGGTAAGGTCATCTAGGGTTAGGGTGACCTTCAATCCAACTGACAGACTCCTTCAAAGAGACGAAAGAGGACACAAAGGGGAAGCCTCTTAAAGGCAGAGGCAGAGATGGGAGGGAGGGGGCCACAAGCCCAGGGACCCCTGGAGCCCCTGAAGTTGGAAAAGGCAGGAATGATCCTGTCCTGGAGCCTCTGGAGGGACCTCAGCCCTGTGCCACCTTGATTTCCGGTGTCTGGTCTCCAGGACTGAGAGAGGATGAACTCCTGTTGTTTTAAACCACCCAGCATGTGATCATGTTAGAGAAGCCACAGAGCAGCCACACAGACCCTGCTCTGTAGGATCCTAGAAATGTGGGTCTCATTAAAGCAGATGAAGGGTGGATTACAGAACCCTTAAAATCAGCTCTGGACCCTCAGAAATGCTAAAGCAGTGGCTGGGCTCCAGAATGTTGAGGGGTCAAGTCTGAAGCCTGTGCCTAGGGGTACTGGGTGCACACGCCTCCCCGGGTTCTTACACCAGTACATGTGGTGTAACATCTCAGTCTTGATGGAGGACATTTAACATCAATGGCCACATTGCTAATTAAGAAGCCACCAGTTGCACAGGTGAAAGCCCAATTAGGGCACTTGCTTCAGGGATGAGCAATTCTGAAGATGGTCAGGGATGGGGACTTACTCATGTGTAGCCAGCCAGCAGCCCTTGCACATACCCCACCCCCTCCCCTCCCAAGGAGGGACCTCAGTGGGAAGCTGGGAGACTACACGGAGTCATCTCTAAGTAAATGCTGGCTGACCCCCAGGCTAGCCATTCCTGAACCTCATCCACCCTTCATAGATAAAACACTTGAATATGTGCAAAGACCTCACAGGCTGGAGAAAAGTGGAGCCACTCCAGCGACAGCATGCTTACTGACGTGGCTCCTGTAGGTCAGGCAGAATGGTCCTGGCCTGGGTGATCTGGAAGCTTTGCACTTTCCTACCTGAGTTACTCCTCCTGTGCTGCTCCCATTGCCTGTTTTCTTGCTTCCTCATTTCTGCCTGAGAAGATTTCCAACAGCAAGAACAGGTGACACAGCCCATCCTTAGGAAGTGACAGCTTAGCACCTCCTGCAGAAGGTCCAGCAGAGCCCAACACAGACCCAATCCCCCGAAACACTATGGGCCCTCACTCTCTCTTATCAAGCCAACCCTGCAAGATCTAAGCAGAAAGACAGCATCAGGTACAGCTGCAGGCACTTGAGGGGGTTTATATAGACCTCAACCCAGGCACACATCCAAAGGGCAGGACAGTCAGGTCAGCCAATCTGCCCACCTGGGCTTGTGGTTTCAGAAAATGGGCCTCGTTGTCCTGGCCAGGGTTCCAGGAACAGGTGTGGGTCCTTTGGGTCAGGATGGATATGGGGCTGCTGCTCTGACTTGTTTTCTCATCTTCTTATCTGACCTATAAGTGGGAGAGGATTTCAGGAAGGCCTTCTTCTAATGAGAGGGACCCAGGGGTCAGGGAGAGGATGGGTGGTGGGTGGAGACAGACTCAGTGCCCAGGTGCTATGGGACCCTCTGGAAAACCTGCTGGAAGGAGGCTGCAACCAGTGAAGCCCAAGGTCACAAAACTATCCTGAAGCTGCTGTATGTTACCTCAGGTCCTCCTCTGAGGGTCTCAAGGTCAGATCTGTCCAACAGAGGAGCTGGGGGCTCTTTGCAGTGAGGGCTCTGTGAACAGCTCCTGGGTGCTGAGCCCTGCAGGATACCTGCCCAGGTGAGCCCCATATCCTGGGAGGCATCTGCCCATAAGAACCATGTATCCTGGGAGGGGCGAGTGAACAAGTATTCTCTCTGTGCAGTTATCACAGATTAGCTTAGTGACTCTCACGTGGGCAGTGCTGGAATTAGATGAGAACAAGGACATGTTGGGGGACGTTCCCTGAAACACCCCCAGGCCCATCCAGAGTGAAGAGTTCAGTAGGTGGGTACTGGTTGCTGTGCTGGGGTGGGAGGTTTCATGGGTGCCTCTTGTTTCTTCACCTGACACCACAGAGGCCTCTGCAGGACACAGAAGACAGCCTGCCCAGGGACGGTGTGAGCCCCTGGCGACCAGGCACGGGAAGTGAGAGGGAAGGACCAGGCTGAGGGGGCCTTTCTGCTCTGAGTTGGGAGTGGACAAGCAAGTGGTGAGTGTGATCTAGGAAAGTGGCTCTGGTGATGGGAGGCTTGTTGAGGCCGTCTGAGTACGAGTTGGAAAAGAATGTTCAGACATAGAGCATTTCAGAAGGGAGTGAGTTTGTATTAAGAACAAAGAGCAGAGATAAAGTGGGCACTGTGGGCTCAGGGGGCCAACCACCTGACAGACTAGGGAAAGTTGACTGATTTCCTGGGTTAAGAGCCAATTTTTACAGTTTCAAGGCAAAGAAAATTCCTACTGGAAGGTTGATATTAGGTGATTGGGTGGGGTACCATAGGGTGTTTACTGGAGTGGGCATCCTTGCCTGGTAGGGAGTCAGGAAGCTCATTAGCGATGATCAGGTGCTTTTGGCAACAGTTGCAAAGGGGGCCCAGTCCGATTCACAGGTGACCTTGGTTCTGGGGCCCACTTCTATGGCCTTGGTGTGAGGACTCCCAGTTGTGGCCTTGGGGAAGGAGTCACCTCAACAAGACTGACCCTGCTTCAGAGTAAAAGTTCCCTCAAGTTTTCTCTGCAGGAGAGATCTAGTGATCCTAGATCTGTTTGGAAAAGTCTTGGACACTGCAGGGACACATACTGAGTGTGAAACTGGATATTGAACCTTGTTGGCAAAACTCACCTTTTCTCTCTGTTGGCATTAAAAGGGTGTGGGCTGACAGCTACCTGAGAATCCATCCAATTGACAATTTCCTACTTACATCATAAATGAGTTTGGTCAAATTATTTCTGTTTCTATGCAAACAGGCAGCTTGCAACACCTTGTGGCAGGATCATTTCCAATAGATTGTCAACTAATCAAGGTAACAACATTATGACACTCAACACATTTAGATATAATTTCCTAAGCCTTTTTCTTGAGGGAAAGACCCAATATGAGCTAGGAATGTGTTCAAGAGGCTCAGAAAGTGCAGGAAAATACACTGGCTATGACTGGAAATTAGGGTCTCTGTGCAAACCTGGAGTTCTGACATCTTACAATCTAGACAGTTCCTGATAGACAGATGCATGAAAAACACTCTACTTTTATGTTTTTCTTTCATCAAAGGAACATGGAGTTCCTAGCATTCTGTGTGCTGAGAGTAACTCACTGCTCTAAAATGCTTCCTTGGACTTCATTTTTCAGTAAGAACTTCCCCTGACTGTGTTACAGTCAGGACGGTCCCACACTCACAGGGAAAAAGCAAACTAACATCCAAACGTTTGTTCCATCAGGTTTTCTCTGTAGGAGAGATCCAGTGATCCTAGGTCTGTCTGGAAAATGCTTGGGTAGTGCATGGACACATACTGAGTGTGAAGCTGGATCCTGGACCTTGTTGGCTAAATCAGCATTTTCTTTCAGGTGGTCCTAAAATGGTGCAGAGTAGCAACTGCCTGAAGATCCATCCAATTGCTGTTTTCTTACTTGTGACAGCAATATCTTTGGTCAGACCTCTTGGATTTCTGCAGCAAACATGGGACTTTCAATTCCTTGCCACTGGATCATTTCCAATGGCAGGTAAACTCATTAGGTAACCAGACTCGATGGCATTCAGCACTCTCAGACACACTCCTACAGCCTGTTTCTTCATAGACAGTCCCAGGATGACCTAGGAATGGGTTCGCTAGTATCAGAAATGTGAGCAAACATACTGGCTGTGACTCTGAAAATTAGGTGCTCTGTGCAAATCTGGAGTTTTAACATTTTAGAATCTAGACAGTTTCTGATAGATGTCTGAAATACACTCCTTTTTATTTTTTGCCTTTCATTCCTCAAAGAAACACAGATGTCACAGCATTATGTTTGCTGAGAGTGACAGACTGCTTGGAAATTCTTGCCTGGAAGTCATTTTGAAGTAACAATTTCCCCTCCCCTGTGTTACCATGGGAAATGCCCCCACACTGACAGAGAAAAGTAAACAAATGTCAAAACATCTGTTCCGTGAAGTCCCCTGTAGGAGGGATCCAGTGATCCTAAGTCTGTCTGGAAAATTCTTGGATAGTGCTTGGACACATGCTCAGTGTGAACCTGGATTCTGGACCTTGTTGGCAAATTAGAATTTTCTCTGTGTTGGCCACAGTAGGCTGGGGTTTAGCAACTCCTTGAAAATCAGTACACTTGCTCTTTTCCCACTAACGACAGCAATAGCTTTGGTCAAAACACTGGAATTGCTGAAGCAAGCAGGCAGCGTGCAACTCCTTGTGGCAAGATCATTTCCATTGGAATGCCAATTAAACTACTTAGAAACAGTATGGCACTCAGCTGTGTCAGACACACTCCTCCAGACTCTCTCCTCATGGTGTGTCCCAGTAAGATAGAGTACTGTGCTCATGAACCATGGAAAGTTCAGGGAAACTTACTGGCTGTGTCTCTGGAATTTAGGGCATTTGTGGAAGCATGGTCTTCTCACATCTTAGAATCCAGACAGCAGTCATGGATAGAGAGATGCCTGAAAAGCACCCTATTCATTGCCCCTCATTCCGCGAGTGAACACAGGTGTCCCAGCATTCTGTTTGCTGAGAGTAACCTGCTAAGTGGAAACCCTTGCCTGGAAGTCATTTTTAAGTAAAAATTTCCCCTCACGTGTGTTACACTAGGGAAGGCTCCCACACTCACAGGGAAAAGCAAGCAAACATCAAAATGTCTCTTCCATCAATTTTTCTCTGTCAGAAGGATCCAATGGCCCCAGGTCTCTCTGGAAATTTCTTGGATACTGCAAGGGAAACATACTGACTGTGAACCTGAATATTTGACCTTCTTGGCAAAATTAGCATTGTCTCTCTTTTGGCACTAACAGGATGTGCGCTGGCAGCTGCCTGAAAATCCATCCAATTGATATTTTCCTACTTCTGACATCAATAGGTTTGGTCAAATCTTTCAGGTTTCTGACACAAGCAGGTGGCTTGCAACCCCATCGAGCTGGATCATTTCCATTAAAATGTCAAATAATCTAGGTAACAACAGTATGGCTCTCAGCAATCTTAGATAATTTCACAGCCAGTTTCCTCTGAATCAGACCCAATAGGAGCCAGGAATGTGTTCATAAGGCTCTGAAAGTGCAATGAAATATACTGGCTATGACTTTGGAAATTAGGCCCTGTGTGCAAACCTGGAGTTCTCACATCTTAGACTTTAGATAGTTCCTGACAGATAGATGCCTGAAAAACACCCACTTTTATGTCTTTCATGCATTTAAGTAACATAGTTATCCCAGATTTCTGTGTGATGAGAGTAACACACTGGTTGAAAATCCTTGCTTGAAGGTGATTTTTCAGTAACAATTTCCCATGACTGTGTTACTGTAGGGAAGACCCCCAAACTCACAGGAAAAAGAAAACAACCAACCAAATGTCTATTCTATAAAGTTTTCTCTTTAGGAGAGATCCAATGATCCTCTGCCTGTCTGGAAAATTCTTGGATACTACAGGGACACATACTGAGTGTGAATCTGCATCCTTGAATCTGTTGGCAAAATTAGCAATTTTTGTCGGTTGGATCTAAAAGAGTGCAGCCTTAGCAACTGCCTGAAGATTCATCCAATTGGTCTCTTCCTAATAATGACAGTGATAACATTGGTCAAACCTTTGAGGTTTCTAAAGCAAGCAGGCGGCTCACTACTCCAATCTGCTGGCCCATTTCCAGTGTAATGTCACCTCATCTAGTTAAGCACTGTATGGCACCCAGCCCTCTCAGACATACTCCTGCATCCTGTTTCCTCATGGGCAGGCCCAGTTTGAATAAGGAATGTGTTTAAAGCCTTGGAAGGTGCAGGGAAACACAGTACCCTAACTCTGGAAGTTAGGACCCTGGGAAAGCCTTGAAGTCTCATGCCTTGAGTTCTAGACAGTTCCTGATAGATAGAGGCCTAAAAATACACTCCGTATGGATGCCTTTCCGTCCTCGAAGAAACATAGCTTTCCCAACATTCTGTGTGCTGAGAGTCACACGGTGCTTGAAAACACTTGCTTGTAGGCCATTGGTCAGTAGAAAATTCCCCTGAAGGTGCAATGGTAGGGAAGGCTCCCACACTCACTGGGAAAGGCAAACCAACATCCAAACGTGTACTCCATAACATTTTGTCTTTAGGTGCGATCAAGTGAGCCTAGGTCTGTCTGGAGAATTCGTGGGTATTGTGGGGACACATCATGAGTGTGAACTTGTATATATGAACTTGGTGGCAAAATTCTCATTTTCATCTCCCACACTCATTTTGGGACCACATTGGTTCTAAAATGGTGCAGTGTAGCAAATCCTTGAAAATCCATCCAATTGCTGTTTTCTTCCTTTTGACAGTGATAGATTTGTCCACCCTTTGGAATTTCTGAAGCAAGCAGGTTGCTCACCACTCCAGCCACTAACTGATTTCCATTGTACTGGCACCTCATGCAGGTAAGCACAGTATGCTGCCCAACACACTCGGATACACTCGTGCAGCCTGTTTCTTCAGGAGCAGTCCCAGTATATACTTGGAAAGTGTTTACAAGGCTTGAAAAGTTCATGGAAACACACTGCCCTGACTCTGGGTGTTAGGATCCCTAGGAAAGACTGAAGGTCTCACGACTTAGAATGTAGACAGCTCCTGATAGATAGAGGGCTGAAAGCACTCTCTGTTGATGCATTTCTTTTCTTGAAGGAACATAACTTTCCAAACATTTTGTGTGCAGAGAGACACACATGGCTTGAATATGCTGGCATGGAGGTCATTTTTCAGTAGCACTTTCCCCTGATGGTGTGACCATGGGGATGCCGCACTCTCCATTTTTAGAGAAAGACAAATTAGCATTCAAACGTCTGTTCCATCACATTTTCTCAGTAGGATCGATCCACTGAGACTAGTTCTGTCTGGAAACTTTGTGGATACTGCATGGAGACATCCTGAGTCTGGACATGGATACCGGATTTTTGGGGCAAAAATAATATTTTTTCTCTTGATTTGGGAAAATGCTACGGCCTTGCAACTGCTTGGAAATCCATCCAATTGCTGTTTTCTTCCTTCTGACAATGATAGCTTTGGTCCATCCTTTGGGATTTCTGAATCAAGCAGGCGACTCACCACTCCTACCCTCTGGCCCATTCCCAGAGGAATGTCATCTCATCTAGGTAAGCACAGTATTGGTACCATACAATCTCAGACACTCTCCTACAGTCTGTTTCCTCATGGGCCATCCCTATATGAGCTAGGATGTCTTTGGGAGGCTTGGAAGGTGTAGGAAAAATAGTGCCTTGACTCTGGTAGTTAGGTCCCCTGGACAAGCCTGGAGGTCAATGTTAGATTCTAGACAGTTACTAATAGATATAGGCCTAATAACACACTCTCTGTTGATGCCTTTTCTTCCTTGAAGAAACATACTTTTCCCTGCATTCTCTGTGCTGGGGATCACACACTGCTTGAGAACGCTCTTTGGAGGTCATTTTTCAGTAGAAACTTCCTCTGACAGTGTAACCTTAGGGAAGGCCCCCACACTCACTGGAAAAGGCAAACCAACATCCAAACTTCTGTTGCATCACATTTTGTCTCTAGGAGTGATCCAGAGAGCCTAGGTCTGTCTGGAAAATCGTGTATACTGCAGGACCACATCCTAAGTGTGAACCTGGATACTGGAACTGGTGGCACAATTCACATTTCTCTTTCGGTTTGTCCTAAAACTGTGTGGCCTGGCACCTGCTTGAAAATCCATCTAATTGCTGTTTTCTTACTTTGAAGAGCAATAACTTTGGTTCACCCTTTGGGATTTCTGAAGCAAGCAAGGAGATCACCACTCCTAGTCATGGGCCTATTTCCAGTGGAATGTCACCTTACCTAAGTAAGCACATAATGGCCCCTCTGTATACTCAGACACACACCCACAGTCTGTGTCCTCATGGACAGTCCCAGTGTGACCTAGGAATATGTTTACAAAGCATTAAAAGGGCAAGGAAGACACTGCCCTGACTCTGGAAGTTCCGTTCTCTGGGAAGGCTGGAGGGCTCTTGTTAGAATCAAGACAGTTCTTCATAGATAGAGCCCTGAAAACACACTCTCTGTTGATACCCTTCCTTCCTCGAAGAAACAGTACTTTCCCAGTATTCTGTGAACTGAGAGTCACACATTGCTTGAAACCGTTTGCTTGCAGGTCATTTTTCAGTAGCAATTTCTTGTGATGTTGTGACAATAAGGATGTCCTCTACACTCACAGGGTAAGGCAATCCAAGATCCAAACATTTGTTCCATCACATTTTCTCTATCAGAGCAGCCAGTGAGCCTAGGTCTTTGTGAAATATGGGTAGATACAGCAGAGACACCTCCTGAGTCTGACAGTGGATACCGGTACTTGATGGTCAAATTTGCAACTGCTAGAAAATCCATACAATTGCTTTTTTTTTTTTAATTTCTAACAGTGGTCACTTTTGACCCACCTTTGGGATTTCAGAAGCAAGAAGGCAGCTCGCAAGTGCTGCTGATGGCCTATTTGCAATGGAATGTCACCTCACCTGGGTAACAACAGCATGGCACCCTGCAGTCTGAACACATTCCTGCAGCCTGTTTCCTCATGGGCAGTTCTGGGATGATGTAGGAAGGTGGTTAAAAGCCTGGGTTAGTACAGGGAAACACACTGCCCTGACTCTGCAAGTTAGGTCCTCAGGGTAAGACTGGAGGTCTCACATCTTAGAAATCTAGACAATTCTTGATAGATAAAGGACTGAAAATTCATTCTCTGCTGATGCCTGTCTTTCCTTGAAGGAACATTGTTTTCCCAACATTCTGCTTCCTGAGTGTCACACACTTGCTTGGAGGTCATTTATCACTAAGAATTTCCCCTGAAGATGTGACTGGAGGGAAAGCCCCACAAACACAGTAAAAGGGAACCACATTCAAATGTCTGTTCCATCACGTTTGCTCTGTAGGTGAGATATAGTGAGCCTAGTCCTATCTGGAAAATTCTTGGATACTGCAGGGACACATCATGAATGTGAATCTTGATAGCAGATCTTGGTGGCAAAATTTGCATTATCCTCTCCATTGGGCTTTAAACGTTGTGGCCTAACAACTACTTGAGAGTTCATTTAATATCTGTTTTCTTACTTCTGACAATGATAGCTTTGTTCTAGCTTTCTGGATTTCTGAAGCAACAGGCGGTTCATAACTCCTAGTCCCTGGCCCATTTCCAGTGGAATGTCAGTTCATTTGGTAAGGGCAGAATGACACACAGCACACACGGACACTCTTCCATCGCCTGTTTCATCATGGACATTCCTGAGTGATCTTGGAATGTGCTTACAAGGCTCAAAATTTGCAGGGAAACACTGCCCAGACTCTGGAAGATGGGTCCTCTGGACAAGCCTGGAGATCTCACATCTTAGAATATAGACAGATCCTGATAGATAGAGGCCTGAAAACACACTCTCTATTGATGCCTTTCCTTCCTCAAATGAACGTAGCTTTCCCAGCATTCTGTGTGCTGAGAGTCACATACTGCTTGAAAATGCTTGCCTGGAAGTTGTTTTTCAGTAGCAATTTCCCTTGATGGTTTGACCATAGGGAAGTCCACCACACTCACAGGAAAAGGCAAAACATCATCCAAACGTCTGTTCCATCATGTTTCTCTGTAGGAGAGATCCTAGGGTTAGGGTTAGGGTTAGGGTTAGCCTAGGTCTGTCTTGAAAATTCTTCAGTGCTGTGGGGACACATCCTGCGTGTGAACCTGGGTAATGGACCTTGGTGGCAAATTTCGCATTTTCCTCTAGGTTGGCCCTAAAATGTTGGGAAAGCAATGGCCCTTTGAGTAAGGAAAGGCGTCACCAGAGAGTGTGTTTCCAGGCCTCTATCTATTAGGAACTGTCTAGATTGTAAGACGTGAGACCTCCAGTCTTGCCCAGATGACCTAACATCCCGAGTCAGGGGATATGTTTCCATACAATCTCTGAGCCTTGTAAATACATTCCTAGGTCATACCAGGACTGCCAAGGAGGAAACAGGCTGTCAGAGTGTGTCTGAGAGAGCTGGGTGCCATGTGGTGCTACCTATATTATGTGACATTTCACAGGAAAGGGACCACCAGATAGAAGTGGCAAGCAGACTGCTTGCTTCAGAAATTACATGGGTGAACCATATCTGTCACTGTCAGAAATAAGAAAACAAGTACTGGATGGATATTTAAGCAGTGGCTATGCCAAACCATTTTAGTGCCAACTGAGAGAAAAAGGTGAATTTTGTCCTGTATTCAGGTTCACACTCAGGATGTGACCCCACAGGATCCAAACTTTTCCAGATAGACCTGGGTTCACTGGACCTCTCTAACAGAGAAAACGTGATGGAACAGCTATTTGGATGCTTGCTTGTCTTGTGATTGTGGGCGCTTCCCTACTGTCACAGTCTCAGGGGAAATTGCCACTGAAAAATGAACTCCAAGCAAATGTTTTCAAGCAGTGTGTGACTCTCAGCACACAGTACATTGGGAAAGTTATGTTCCTTCAATGAAGGAAAGGCATCAACAGAGAGTGTGTTTTTTATAGCAGGAACTGTTCAGCTTCTAAGATGTGAGAGCTCAGGCCTGATTAAAGGACCTAAGTTCCAGAGTCAGGACAGTGTGTCTTGCTGCACTTTCTGAGACTTCTAAATGCATTCCTAGGGCATACCAGGTCTGCTCCTAAGGAAGGATGCTGAGGGAGTGTATCAGACTGTGCTGGGTGAAATACTGTGGTCACATAGATGAGGTGTCATTCCACTGGAAATGGGCCTGCAGCTAGGAGTTGCAAGTCATTCACATGCTTCAAAAATCCCAAAGGGTGAACCAAAGCTAGCATTGTCAGAAGGAAGAAAACAACATTCAGATGGAATTTCAAGCAGTTGCTCGGCGGCACTCTTTTAGGGCCAAGTGAGAGAAAAATGCATATTTTAACACCAACGTCTGGTATCCAGATTCAAACATAGGTGTTTCCCCGCAGTGTCCACGGATTTTCTAAATAGACTTACATTGATGAATGGCCCCACCAAGAAAACGTGATTGAACAGATGTTTGGAAGTGCTTTTGAACTTACCTGTGAGTGTGGCGCCTTCCCTACAGTCACACCTCCAGGGGAAATTGCTAATGAAAAATGACCTACAACAAGCGTTTTCAAGGAGTGTGTGACACTCAGCACACAGAATGTTGAGAAAGCTATATTCCTTTGAGGAAGGAAAGGCATCTCGAGAGAATATGTTATCAGGCCTCTACCTGTCATGAACTGTCTAGATTCAAACATGTGAGTCCTCCAAGTTTCCCAGAGGACCTAAACACCAGAGTCAGGGCAGTGTGTTTCCCACCACTTTCTGAGATTTGTAAACACATTCCTAGGTCAAACCAGATCTGACCATAAAATTCATGCTGCAAGAGTGTGTCTCAGAGTGCTGGGTGACATATTGTGCTAACCTAGATGAGATGACATCTCCCTGGAAAGGGGCCAGGTGCTTGGAGTGGAGAGCCTCCTGCTTGATTCATAAATCCCAAAGGGTGCACCAACACTATCACTGTCAGAAGTAAGAAAACAGCAAGTAGATGCATTTTCAGGCAGTAACTAGGTTTAACCGTTTTAGGGCCAACTGAGAAAACAATGGAAATTTTGCTGCCAAGGTCCAGTATCCAGGTTCAAACATAGGGTGTGTAGGAACAGTATCCATGAGCATTCTAGACAGTTAGGTTGAATGGATTGCTCCTATCAAGAAAACGTGATTGAGCAGACGTCTGGATGATCCTTTGCCTTTTCCTGTGGGTGTGGCGGTCTTCCCTAAGGTCACAACATCAGGGGAAGTTGCTACTGAAAAATTACTTCTAACAAGCCTTTTCAAGCAGTTTGTGACTCTGAGCACACAAAAAGCTGGGAAAATTATGTTCCATCCAGGAAGGTAAGGCATCAACAGAGAGTGTTTTATCAGGCCTCTGTGTATCACAAACTGTATAGACTCAAAGATGTGAGACTTCCAGGTTTGCCCTGAGGACCCAAATTCCAGAGTCAGAGCATTGTATTTCCCTACACTTTCTGAGATTGCATCCAAGTACCATATTTTGGACTCGATTGTTGACCATGATGGCTACTCCATTTCTTTTAAGCGGTTCCTGCCCACAGTAGTAGATATAATGGTCATCTGAGTTAAATTCACCCATTCCTGTCCATTATAATTTGCTGATTCCTAGAATGTCGACATTCACTCTTGCCACATCCTGTTTGACCACTTCCAATTTGCCTTGATTCAAGGACCTAACATTCCAGGTTCCTATGCGATATTGCTCTTTACAGCATTGGACCTTGCTTCTATCACCAGTCACATCCACAACTGGGTACTGTTTTTGCTTTGGCTCCATCCCTTCATTCTTTCTGGAGTTATTTCTCCACTGAACTCCAGTAGGATATTGGACACCTACCGACCTGGGGAGTTCCTCTTTCAGTATCCTATCATTTTGCCTTTTCATACTGTTCATGGGGTCCTCAAGGCAAGAATACTGAAGTGGTTTGCCATTCCCTTCTCCAGTGGACTACATTCTGTCAGACCTGTCCACCATGACCCGTCCGTCTTGGGTGGCTCCACACGTCATGGCTTAGTTTCATTGAGTTAGACAAGGTTATGGTCCATGTGATCAGATTGGCTAGTTTTCTGTGATTATGATTTCAGTGTCTGCCCTTTGATGCCCTCTCACAACACCTACCATCTTATTTGAGTTTCTCTTACCTTGGACGTGGGGTATCTCTTTACAGCTGCTCCAGCAAAGCACAGCCACTCCTCCTTACCTTGGACAATGGGTATCTCCTCAGGCCGCCCCTCCTGACCTTGAATGTGGAGTAGCTCCTCTCGGTCCTCCTGCACCCGTGCAGCTGCTGCTCTGTGGACGTGGGATTGCTTCTCTTGGCCACAGCCCTTGACCTTGGGCATGGGGTAGCTCATCTCAGTCACCTCCCCTGACCTCAGGCATGAGGTAGCTCCTCTCGGCCGCTGCCCCTGGTCTCGGACATGGGGTGGCTCCCCTCAGCCACTACCTCTGACCTTGGGCGAGAGATAGCTCCTCATGGCCATGCTTCTGCATGGTCCGTCACAGCCTGCACCATTTGAATGCCGAGTTCCAAAGAATAGCAAGGAGAGTTAAGAAAGCCTTACTCTGATCAATGCAAAGAAATGGAGAATAACAACAGAATGGGAAAGACTAGAGATCTCTTCAAGAAAATTAGAGATACCAAAGGAACATTCCATACGAAGATTGGGTTCAATAAAGGACAGAAATGCTATGCATCTAACAGAAGCAGAAGCTGTTAAGAAGAGGTGGCAAGAATACACAGAACAACTGTACAAAAAAAGATCTTCATGACCCAGATAATTATGATGGCATGATCAGTCACCTAGAGCCAGACATCCTGGAATGTGAGGTCAAGTGGGCCTTAGAAAGCATCACTACAAACAAAACTAGTGGAGGTGATGGAATTCCAGTTAAGCTATTTCAAATCCTAAAAGATGATGCTGTGAAAGTGCTGTACTCAATAGGTCAGCAAATTTGGAAAACTCAGCAGTGGCCACATGACTGGAAAAGATCAGTTTTCATTCCAATTCCAAAGAATGGCAATAACAAAGAATGCTCAAACTACTGCACAATTGCACTCATCTCACACGCTAGTAAAGTAATGCTCAAAATTCTCCAAGCCAGGCTTCAGCAATACATGAGCTGTGAACTTCCAGATGTTCAAGCTGGTTTTAGAAAAGGCAGAGGAACCAGAGATCAAACTGCCAACATCTGCTGGATCATTGAAAAAGCAAGAGAGTCCCAGAAAACATATATTTCTGCTATATTGACTACGCCAAAGCCTTTGATTGTGTGTATCACAATAAACTGTGGAAAATTCTGAAAGAGATGGGACTACCAGACCACCTGACCTGTCTCTTGAGAAACCTATGTGCAAGTCAGGAAGCAACAGTTAGAACTGGACATGGAACAACAGATTGGTTCCAAATAGGAAAAGGAGTATGTCAAGGCTGTATATTGTCTCCCTGCTTATTTAACTTATATGCCGAGTACATCATGAGAAACACTGGGTTGGAAGAAGCACAAGCTGGAATCAAGACTGCCAGGAAAAACATCAGTAACCTCAGATATGCATATGATACCACCCTTAGGGCAGAAAGTGAAGAGGAACTAAAAAACCTCTTGATGAAAGTGAAAGAGGAGAGTGAAAAAGTTGGCTTACAGCTCAATATTCAGAAAACTAAGATCATGGCATCTGGTCCCATCACTTCATGAGAAAGAGATTGGGAAACAGTAGAAACAGTGTCATACTTTATTTTTGGGGGCTCCAAAATCACTGCAGATGGTGATTGCAGCCATGAAATTAGAAGATGCTTACTTCTTGGAAGGGTTAAGACCAACCTAGATAGCATATTAAAAAGTGGAGACATTTCTTTGCCAACAAAGCTCCATCTGGTCAAGGCTATGGTTTATCCAGTGGTCATGTATGGATGTACGAGTTGGACTGTGAAGAAAGCTGAGCACTGAAGAATTGATGCTTTTGAACTGTGGTGTTGGAGAAGACTCTTGAGAGTCCCTTGGACTGCAAGGACATCCAACCAGTCCATCCTAAAGGAGATCAGTCCTGGGTGTTCATTGGAAAGACTGATGCTGAAACTGAAACTCCAGTACTTTGGCCACCTGATGTGAAGAGTTGACTCATTGGAAAAGACCCTGATGCTGGGAGGGCTTGGGGGCAGGAGGAGAAGAGGATGACAGAGGATGAGATGGCTGGATGTCATTACCAACTCGATGGTCATGAGTTTGTGTAAGCTCCGGGAGTTGGTGATGGACAGGGAGGCCTGGTGTGCTTCGATTCATGGGGTCCCAAAGAGTCGAATACAGCTAGCGTCTGAACGGAACTGAACTCTTTCTGAGCGTTGTAAACACATTCCTACGTCATACCAGAAGTGCCCTTAAGAAAAAACAGGCTGCAGGAAGATTTCTGAGATTGCTGGGTGCCATGCTGCACTTACCAAGATGATGTAGCATTCCACTGTAATTGGGCGAGCGGCTACGAGTTGCTAGCTGCTTACTTGCTTCAGAAATCCCAAAGGGTGTACCAAGTGATCACTGCCAGAAGTAAGAAACCAGCAGCTAAATGCATTTCCAGGTAGTTGTTATGCTCTACTGTTTTTGGCCAACTGAGAGAGAAAGGTGAATTTTGCCACCAAGGTCCACTGTCCATGTTCACACCTAGGATGTGTCCACTCAGGATCCAAGAATTTCCCAGACAGACCTAGGCACACTGAATCTCCACTACAGAGAAAACATGATGGAACTGACCTTTGGTTGTTGCTTTTCCTTTTCCTGTGAGTTTGGTGGCCTTCCCTATGGTCACACTATCAGGAGCAATTGCTAATGAAAAAGGACTTCCAACAAGTGTTTTCAAGCAGTATGTGACTCTATGGACATGGAATACTGGAAACCTACGTTCCATTGAGGAAGGAAATGTATTTATAGACAGTGTGTTTTCAAGAATCTCTCTATTAGGAACTGTCTAGCTTCAAAGATGTGAATTCTCCATATTTGCCCAGAGGACCTCAATTCCAAAGTCAGGGCAATGTGTTTTCCTGCACTTTTTGAGCTTTGTAAATACATTTCTTGGTCATACCAGGACTGCCCATGAGGAAACAGGCTCTCTATATGAGGAACTGTCTAGATACTAAGATATGAGACCTCTAGGTTGGTACAGAGGACCTAAATTTCAGAGCAAGGGCAGTGTGTTTTTGAGCATTTTCTGAGCTTTGTAAACACATTTCTGAGTAACGCCAGGTCTGCTCATGAGAAAACAGGCTTCAGGTGTGTGTCTGAGGGTGCTGAGTACCATACTGTGCTTACCTAGATGAGGTAACTTTCCATGGCAAATCGGCACGTGACCAGGAGTTGTGAGCCATCAACTTGCTTCAGAAATCTTGAATGGTGGACTAAAGTTTGCACTGTCAGAAGTAAGAAAAAAGTAATTGGGTGGATTTTCAAGCAATTGCTAGCCACACCTCTTTATGGCTCCAGAGAGAGAAATACAAATTGTGCACCCTAGGCCCTTTATTCAGGTTCACACACGGGATGTGTTCCCTCGTGATTCAAGAAATTTCCAGACAGACCTTTGCTCCCCAGAGTTCTTCTACAGAGAAAACTGGTTGGAACAGCCATTTGGATGTTGCTTTGCCTTTCCCTGTGAGTGTGGGGCCGCTACTTATGGTCACAGCCTCAAGGAGATATTGCCACTGAAAATAGACTCGCAAGCAAGCACTTTTCAAGCAGAGTGTGACTCTCAGGTCGCAGAATGTGAAGAAAGCTATCTTCCTTTGAGGAAGGAAAGACGTCCACAGAGAGTGTGTTTTCAAACCTCTATCTTGCAGGAAATTTTGAGCTTCTAAAACATGAGACCAGCAGGTCTGCTGAGAGGACCTATATTCCTGAGTCAGGGCCGTGTGTCTCCCTGTAATTTCCGAGTCTGACAAACACATTCCTAGATCATAACGGTACTGACCATGAGAAAGCTGGCAGCAGGAGTGTGTCTGAAAGGGCTGAGTGCCTTACTGTGGTCAACTGTGTGAGGTGACATTCCACTGACAGGCTCAAAGCTCCAAGGTGTGAGCCACCCGCTTGCTTCAGAAACCCCAAAAGGTAGAGCAAAGCTAGCTCTGTCAGAGGTAAGAAAAGAGCAATTGGATGGATTTTCAAGCTGTTGCTAGGCCGAACCAATTTAGGGCCCCCTGAGAGAA
The DNA here is from genome assembly GCF_963930625.1 of Muntiacus reevesi. Taxonomy (NCBI): domain Eukaryota; kingdom Metazoa; phylum Chordata; class Mammalia; order Artiodactyla; family Cervidae; genus Muntiacus; species Muntiacus reevesi. Next base: position 486,295 of record NW_027077916.1, read on the forward strand.
AAATGTGAATTGTGCCCTGTAGGTCAGGTATCCAGGTTCAAACACAGGGTGTGTCCCAGCAGGATCCAAGAATTTTCCACAGAACTAGGCTCACTAGACCTCTCCTGCTGGGAAAATGGGATGGAACAGACATTGGAAGTTGGTTTGCCCCTCCCTATTGTCACAGACTCAAGGAGAAAGTGCCCCTGAAAGATGACCTCCAAGCAAGCACTTTTCAAGCAGTGTGTGACTCTCAGTTCACAGAATGCAGGGAAAGATATCTTCCCTCAAGGAAAGAAAGGCATCAAAAGAGAGTGTATTCTCAACCCTCTATCTTGCAGGAACTGTTTAGCTTCCCAGATGGGAGGCCTCCAGTAGTGCTCAGAGGAACTAAATTCCAGAGTCAAGGCCATGTTTCTCCCTGCACTTTCCAAGCCTTGCAAAGCCATTCCTAGGTTATACCAGTACTGCACATGAGGAAGCAGTCTGCGAGAGTGTGTCCAAGAGGACTAGGTTCCTCACTATACTCACTTTAGCGAGGTGGCATTCCACTGTAAAAAGGCCCACAGCTGGGAGTTGAAATTCACCCACTTGCTTCAGAAATCAAAAAGGAAGGAGCAAATCTAGCTCTCTCAGAATCAAGAAAAGAGCAAGTGGATGGATTTTCAAGCTGTTGCTAGGCTACATTGCTTTAAGGTCCACAGAGAGAAACACAAATTGTGCCCCCTCATTCTGGTATCCTGGTTCACAAACAGGGTGTGTCCCCAAAGGATCCAAGAATTTTCCAGACAGACTTACGTTCACTAGAGTTCTCCTACAGAGAAAACGGGATGGAACAGACATTTAGATATTGCCTTGTCTTTCCCAGTGAGTGTGGAACCCCTCTGTTTGACTACAGCCCCAAGTGGAAATTACCATTGAAAACTCATGTCTAAGCGAGCACTTTTCAAGCACTGTGTGACTCTCAGTTCGCAGGATACTGGCAAACCTATATTTCTTCAAGGAAGGAAAGGCACCCACAGAGAGTGTGTTTTCAAACCTGTCCCTTGTAGGAACTCTTTAGCTCCTAAGACATGAACCCTCTAGTTCTGCTCAGAGGACCTAAATTCGAGAGCCTGTGCCCTGTGTCTTGGTGCATTTTCCCACCTTTCAAACACATATCTAGGTGATACTGGTACTGCCCTTGAGGAAGCAGACTGTGGGAATATGTCTTAGAGTGCTGGGTCCCTTACTGTGGTCACCTCTGTAAGGTGACACTCCAGTGTAAATAGGCCCAAAGATAGGAGTTGCGAGCCGCCCATGTGCTTCAGAAACCCCAGGGGTGGAACAAAGTTAGCTCTGTCAAAAGTAAGAAAATGGCAATTGGACGGATTTTCAAGATGTGGATAGGTTACACCACTTTAGGGCCACCCGAGAAAAATATGCAAATTTGAACCTGGGTGTCCAGATTAACACACAGGGTGTTTCCCCACATGATCCAAGAATTTTTCAGACAGACCTAGGTTCACTGGAGCTCTCCTGCAGAGGAAACATACATCCAGAGTCTCCAGTGTGAACCCTCCAAAATCTATACCTGGTGTCACGAATCCACAGTCTCCAGGATGACCCTACCCTCAAGATCCTGTACCTGGGGTCACAAGTCCACTATTTCCATGTCGAGTCCACCTCCAAGAACTTGAACTTGTGGTCACATGTCCAGAGTCTTCAGGGTGACCCCACCTCCCCGAAGCTACTGGTGTGAAGCATCCACAGTTTTAAGGATGGACCCAATTCCCAGAACCTGTAGCTGGGGTCACACTTCCAAATTCTAAGGGTTACCCCACCTCCCACACATTGAACCTGGTTTCCCATGTCCCTGTTAGCCAAGGTTACCCTCTCCATGACCCTGTAATGGGGATCACATGTCCACAGTCTGCTGTGTGTCGTCACTTCCCAGACCCTTCACCTAGAGTCACAATCACAGTTTCCAGGTTACTCCTTTGCAGACCCTGCACCTGGAGTCACTTATCCACAGTCTCCAGGGTGACTCATTCAAAACCCCACACTGGGGCTCACATGACCACAGTCTCCAGGGTGACCCAAGCACCCAGATCCTGCACCCAGGGTCACATATCCACAGGCTCCAGGGTGTACCTCTTGCAGACCCTGCACCTGGGGTCACATATCTACAGCCTCCAGTGTGATCCCCATCCCCAGACCTGATTTGGGTGAGAAATATCCATAGTCTCCAGACTCACACCTTGGATCACATATCCACAGTCTCCAGAGTCACACCTTGGGTCACATAGCCATAGTCAGCAGGGTGAACTCACCTCCCAGAGCCTGTACATGGTGTCAAATGTGCACATTCTCCAGGGTTACCACCCTTCCAACATGCTGTACCTGGGTCAAAAGCCCACACTCTCAAGGGTGACCCCCTCTCAGACCCTGTTCCTGGGGTCACATGTCCAGAATCTCCAGAATGATCTACCTCCAAGATGAAGCACCTGATGTCACATGTCAACAGTCTCCAAGGTGACCCCGTCCTCAGAATCTGCACCTGTGGTTACATTTCTCCAGTCTGCAGGATGACCCCCAATCTCAGTATTTGTATTATGTGTCACATGTACATAGTCACCAGGGTAACCACTGCAGGCCCTTTTTCTGACATAACATTTCCACAGACTCCTGAAGAACTCCCTTTCCAGACTCTGAACCTGGGATCCTACCTCCAGGGTCTCGAGGGTGATGCCCTTCCCTGTCCCTTCACCTGGTGTCAAACATCCACAGTCTCCATGGTAACATCCACACCAAAGTCTGATATTGGGGACACAGATCCATAGTCTTCTGGGTCGCAACCCCTCCCAGATCATGCACCTGGTCTCACATGTCCTCAGTCTCCAGGTTGACACCCCTCCCAGACACTGCAGCTGGGGTTACACATCCACAGTCTCCAAGGTGAACCCACCTCACTGACTATTGTACCTCTGGCCACATGGCCTCAGTCTCCAGGGTGACCCTATATCTCAGACACTATACTTGAGGTTACATATCAACGGTGTCCAGGATGACACCTCTCCCCAGACCCTGTACCTGGGGTCGCATTTGCACAGTCTCCAGGGCGATGCTATATTCCCAACCCTGTACCTGGGGTCACAGGTCGCAGTCACCAGGCTTTCTCCACCCTCAAGAGCCTTTACCTGGGGTCATACGTCCACAGACTCCAGGGTGACTCCCTCCCAGACCCTTCACCTGGCATCCTATGTCCACAGTCTCCTGTGTGATATCACTTCCCAGACCCTATACCTGTGGTCACAGATCCACAGTCTCCATGGTGATCCCCTTCCCAGACCCTGTAATTTGGATCCCATGTCCTCAGTCTCCAGTGTGACACCACCTCTCATACCTTGTACTTTGGTGACTTGTCCACAGTTTCCAGGATGACTCAAACGGTGCATGTGGAGTCACATGTCCACATTCTGCAAAGTGACCCCAGTCCCTAACCCTGAACCTTAGTCACACAGCCACAGTTTCCAGAATGACCTCACTCCAGACCCTGCACATAGGGTCACACCTCCACCTTCTCCATATTGACCCCCTCCTTGAACTTCTATCAGGTTTCACACATGCACCATCTCCACAGTGACCACCACCAGATCCTGTAGCTGTGGTCAGGGTCCGCAGTCTGCAGGGTGAGACCATTTTGTACCTTAAACCTTGGTTCACCTAGCCAGTCTCCAGGGTCATCCCTGCCAAACCTGCACCTGGGGTCACATGTCCATACTCTCCATGGTGACATCCCCCAGGCCCTGTACTGCTGCTGCTGTTGCTGCTGCTGCTAAGTCATGCCAGTCGTGTCCAACTCTGCGACCCCATAGATGGCAGCCCACCAGGCTCCCCCATCCCTGAGATTCTCCAGGCAAGAACACTGGAGTGGGTTGCCATTTCCTTCTCCAAAGCATGAGAGTGAAAAGGGAAAATGAAGTCACTCAGTCATGTCTGACTCTTAGGGACCCCATAGACTGCAGCCTACCAGGCTCCTCCATCCATGGGATTTTCCAAGCAAGAGTACTGGAGTGGGTTGCCCACTCCAGTACCTAGTGTCATATATCTGCGCAGACCCTATACGTAGTGTCATATATCCACAGTTTCCCGGGTTACCCCACTTCCCATATCATGCACCTGGGATCACATGCTCAGTCTGCAAGGTGACCCCGATCCCATTCCTGTACCTTGTGTCACAAGTCCACAGCCACCAGGATGGCCCCACCCTCAAGATCCCATACCTGGGGTCACACTCCTGTCTCCAGTGTGATCTCACCTCCCAGAAACTTTACCTGGGGATAAACGTCTACTGTTTTCAGGATGGTCCCAACTCCCTGAAACGGTACCTGGAGTCACTCTTCCATAGACATTGAGGCTGTTCCATGCCCCTGGTCCACAGGGTTACACCCTCCAAGACCCTGTAATGTGGTTTACATGTCCACAGTCTCCTGTATGTCATCACTTCCCAGAACCTTCACCTGCAGGCACACAAACAGAGGTTCCAGGATGACTCCCTCATAGACCCTGCACTTGGAGCCACATATCCACAGTCTCACAGGTGACTCATCAAAATCACTGTACCAGGGCTCACATAACCACAGTCTTCCAGATGCTGGACTACTGACCCCAGCACCCAGTGTCACATGTCCACAGATTCTAGCATGGCCTCACACTCCAGACACTGTACCTTGGGACACATACCCACAGTCTCTAGGGTGAACACCCTCCTAGACACTGTACATGGTGTCACATGGGCACATTCACCAACTCCCAAACCCTGTACCTAGGGTCACACGTAGATAGTCTCAGGGTGACCCCACTTGCCAGAACTTGCACCTGGGTTCATATGTCCGCAGCGCCCAGGGTAACACCACCTGTCAAACAATTGTACTCGGTTCAAACACCCACTGGTTCTAGGGTGACACCAATTCCAAGCCCGTGAACCTAGCTAGGGTCACACATCCATGGTCTCCTGGGTGGCAACCCCTCCCAGATCATGCACCAGGTCTCACACCTCCGCAGTCTCCAGGGTGACTACACCTCACAGAATATTGTAATTCTGGTCACATTGCCCCAGTCTCCAGGGTGACCCCGTATCTCTAACCCTCTACCTGGGGTTACATGTACATGTTGGCCAGGAATACACGCCTCCCCAGACTCTGTACACGTGATTACATTGGCACAGTCGCCAGGGTGACTCCAACTTCCCCACCCTATACCTGGGGTCACATGTCCAGAGTCTCCTGGATTTACCCACATTCAAGGGCTAGTAACTGGGTTCACATGTCCACAGTCTCGAGGCTTTCCCCACCCACAAGTGCCTGTACCCAGGGTCACACGTCAACTGACTCCAGGGTGACTCCCTCCCAGACCGTTCACCTGGCATCCCATGTCCCTAGACTTTTGTGTGATGTCATTTCCCAGACTCTGCACATGTACTAACAGATTCACAGGCTCCGTGCTGACCCCCTTCCTGGTCTCTGTAACTTGGGTCACATGTTCTCAGTATCCGGTGTGACCCGACCTCTCATGCCCTATACCTTTGGTGACTTGGCCACAGATTCCAGGGTAACCCTCCCCTGCCAGACCCTGTGCTTATTTACACACATCCACAATCTCCAGGATGTTCGCCCTCCCATACCCTGCACCTGGAGTCACATGTCAACAGTTTCCAGCGTGAACCCCACTTTGCCCACTGCACCTGGGCTCACATATCCACATCATGCAGGGTGACACCCCTTCCAGACCATTTCCCTGCCATTAAATGCCTGCAGTCCCCAGAGTGACCCCGTACCTCCCAGACACTGTACCTGAGGTCACATATACAGAGTTTCCTGGATCACCCCCATCCTAGACCCTGTACCTGGGTTCAGATATCCTAGTGTCTTGGGGGACCCAGGTCAGACCTTGCATCTAGGGTCGAATGCCCACTATCCAGGATGACTTGCCTCCCCAATCAGTGCATCTGGGGTCATATGTCCACAATCTTCAAAGTGACCCCATCCCCTAACCCTGCACCTTACTCACACATCCACAGTCTCCAGAGTGATGTCCACTGTCTCACGGGTGACCTCTTCCCTGAACTTGTTCCAGATTTCACACGATCACCATTGCCACAGTGACCACCAGCAGATCCTGAACTTGTGGTCACAGTTCAACAGTCTGCCTGATGAGACCCATTTTGTACCCTGAACCTTGTGAACCTGCACCTGGGATCACAAGTCCATATTCTCCATGGTGTCATCCCCCAGACCCTGTACCTAGTGTCATATATACAGTCTCCTGGACTTCCCCACTTCCAATACCATGCACCTGTGATCACACATCCACAGTATCCAGGGTGATCCCCCTCCTAAACCTGTACCTGGTGTCACAAGTCGACAGACTCCAGGATGACTCTACCGTTAAGACCCTGTACCTCGGGTCACAAGTCCACTGTTTCCAGGGTGAGACCCCTCCCAGACTCTGCACTTGGGGTCACTTGTCGAGAGTCTCCAGGGTGACCCCACCTCCCAGAAACTGTACCTAGGGTGAAACATCCACAGTCACTCAGGTTGGCCCCAATTCCCAGAACCTGTACCTGGGGTCCCACTTCCATAGTCTCGGTTACCACACGCCAAGACATTTAACATGGTGTCCCATGATCTTGGATGTCAGGGTTACCCCCTCCAAGACCCTGTAATGGGGTCACATGTTCACAGTCTCCAGAGTGTCGTCACTTCCCAGACCCTCCACCTGGAGTCACACAAACACAGGTTCCAAGGTGACTCCCTCGCAGGCCCTGCACCTGGAGTCACATATTCACAAACTCACCTTGGGGAATCCCATTCAGACCCTGGATCTACGGTCACGTATCCAGTCTCCAAGATGATGTGCCTCCCAAATGGTGCATTTGAGGTCACATGACCACAATCTTCAAAGTAAACGCGTCCCCTAACCCTGCATCTAAGTCACACGGCAAATAGTTTCCAGAGTGACCTCAACCCAGACCCTGAAACGAGGGTCACATGTACACAGTCTTGGAGGGTGACCCCCTCCGTGAACTTGTACTAGGTTTCATACGTCCATCATCGCCACAGTGACTACCACCAGATCCTGTACCTGTGGTCATAGATCCACAGTCTACAGGGTGAAACCCTTTTCCTACCCTGAACTTTGGGTCACACGACCACAGTCTCCAGGGTGACCCCACCCAAACCTGCACCTGGGGTCACATGTCCACACTTTCCATGGGGACATACCTGAGACCCTGTACCTACTGTCATATATCCACAATCTCCTAGGTTACCAAACTTCCCATACCATACACCTGTGATCACATGTCCACAGTCTCGAAGGTGGCCCCCTGTATAACCTGTACTTGGTGTCACAAGTCCACAGCCTCCAGGTGACCCCACCCTCAAGATCCTGTATCTGGGGTCACAAGTCCACTTTTTCCATGGTGAGTCTACCTCCAAGACCCTGCATTTGGGGTCACATGTCCAGAGTCTTCAGGGTGACCCCACCTCCCAGAAACCATACCTCGGGTGAAATGTCCACCATTTTCAGGATGGCACCAACTCCCAGAACCTGTACCTGGGGTCACACGTCCATACTCTCAGGGTATCCCCACCTCCCAGACATATAACCTTGCATCCCATGACCCTGGCCACAAAGGTTCCCCCCTCCAAGACCCTGTAATAAGGGTCACATGTCCACAGTCTCCTGTTTGTCAAAACTTTGTAGACCTCACCTGGAGTCACACAAACACAGGTTCCATGGTGACTCCCTTGCAGACTCTGCACCTGGAATCACATATTCACAGGCTCCAGGGTGACCCCCTCGGAAATCCTGTACCTGAGATCACATATCTACAGTCTCCAGGGTGAATCCCATCCCCACACACTGTCTGAGCGGAATCATCCAGTCTCCCATGAGACCCCAATGTCAAGAACTCATCCCTTGTGCTAGAGGTCTACATTCTCCAGGGTGACATTATTTCCCACACCCTGCACCTTGGGTAGCATATTCACAGTCTCCAAGGTGACCTTACCTCCCAGACCCTTTACCTGGGGTCACATGTGCAAATTATCCAGGATTCCCGCCACTCCAACACCCTGCACCTGGGTCAAAAGCCCACAGTCTCAAGGGTGACCTCCTATCTGACCATGTTCCTGAGGTACATGGCCAGAATCTCCAGGATGATCTTGAAAGGTATTGCTGAACCACGCAAAGACACTGGAATTCTTGGCCTCCAGAGGAGATGAATTCAATTCAGGTCCAGAGATGAGGCTTGATTGCTTAGAGCTTTTGTGTAATAAAGTTGTATTAAAGTATAAAGGAGATAGAAATCTTCTGACATAGGCATCAGAAGAGGGCAGAAAGAGTAGCCCCTTGCACGTGTTAGCAATGGAATTATATGGCTCAAATGGTAAAGCATCTGTCTGCAATGCTGGAGACCCAGGTTAGATCCCTGGGTCAGGAAGATCTCCTGGAGAAGGAAATGGCCACCCACTCCAGTACATTTGCCTGGAAAACCCCATGGACAGAGGAGCCTGGTAGGCTACAGTCCATGGGGCCACAAAGAGTTGGACATGACTGAGCAACTTTACTTTACTTTTAGTTAGTTATTCATATCAGTTCAGTTCCGTTCAGTCGCTCAGTCATGTCTGACTCTTTCGGACCCCATGAATCACAGCACGCCAAGCCTCCCTGTCAGTCACCAACTCCCGGAGATTTCTCGAACTCATGTACATCGAGTCGGTGATGCCATGCAGCCATCTCATCCTCTGTCATCCCCTTTTCCTCCTGTACCCAATCCCTTACAGCATCAGGGTATTTTCCAATGAGTCAGCTCTTCGCACCAGGTGGCCAAATTATGGGAGTTTCAGCTTCAGAATCAGTCGTTCCAATGAACACCCTGGACTGATCTCCTTTAGGATGTACTAGTTGGATGCCCTTGCAGTTCAAGGAACTCTCAAGAGTCCTCTCCAACACCACAGTTCAAAAGCATAAACTCTTCGGTGCTCAACTTTCTCCACAGTCCAATTCTCACATCTGTACATGACCACTGGAAAAACCATAGCCTTGAACAGAGGGACCTTTGTTGGCAAAGTAGTGTCTCTGCTTTTTATTATGCTATCTAGGTTGGTCATAACTTTCCTTCCAAGGAGTAATTTTCTTTTAATTTCATGGCTGCAATCACCATCTGCAGTGATTTTGGAGCCCAAAAAGATACAATCTTACACTGCTTCCACTGTTTCCCCATCGATTTCCCATGGAGTGATGGGACCTGTTGCCATGATCTTAGTTTTCTGAATGTTGAGCTGTAAGCCAACTTTTTCACTCTCCTCTTTCACTTTCATCAAGAGGCTTTTTAGTTCTTCTTCACTTTCTGCCATAAGGGTGGTGTCATCTGCATGTCTGAGATTATTGATATTTCTCTTGGCAATCTTAATTCCAGCTTGTGCTTCTTCCAGCCCAGCATTTCTCATGATGTACTCGGCATATAAGTTAAATAAGCAGGGTGACAACGTACAGTCTTGACGTACTCCTTTTCCTATTTGGAACCAGTCTGTTGTTCCATGTCCAGTTCTAACTGTTGCTTCCTGACCTGCATACAGGTTTCTCAAGAGGCAGGTCAGGTGGTCTGGTAGTCCCATCTCTTTCAGAATTTTCCACAGTTAATTGTGATCCACACAGTCAAAGGCTTTGGTGTAGTCAATAAATCAGAAATAGATTTTTTTTTCTGGGACTCTCTTGCTTTTTCAATGATCCAGCAGATGTTGGCAGTTTGATCTCTGGTTCCTCTGCCTTTTCTAAAGCCAGCTTGAACATCTGGAAGTTCACAGTTCACGTATTGCTGAAGCCTGGCTTGGAGAATTTTGAGCATTACTTTACTAGCGTGTGAGATGAGCATAATTGTGTGGTATTTTGAGCATTCTTTGGGATTACCTTTCTTTCTATTTGGAATGAAAACTGACCTTTTCCAGTCCTGTGGCCACTGCTGAGATTTCCAAATTTGCAGGCATTATGAGTGCAGCACTTTCACAGCATCATCTTTCAGTATTTGAAATACTTCAACTGGAATTCCATCAACTCCACTAGCTTTGTTCTTATGATGCTTTCTAATTGCCACTTGACTTCACACTCCAGGATTTCTCGCTCTAGGTGAGTGATCACACCGTTGTGATTATCTGGGTCATGAAGATATTTTCTACAGTACTTCTGTGTATTCTTGCCACATCTTCTTAATAGCTTATGCTTCTGCTAGGTCCATAGCATTTCTATCTTTTATCAAACCCAGTTTTGCATGAAGTGTTCCCTTGGTATCCCTAATTTTCTTGAAGAGATCTCTAGTCTATCCCATTCAGTTCTTTTCCTGATTCACACGTGATGCACACAAGGTGCACATGAGGTGCACACGTGATGCCCACGTGATGAACACGTGATGCACACGTGATGCACATGTGATGAACATGTGGTGCACAAGTGAGGCACACGTGATGAACACGTGATTCACACGTGATGCACATGTAATGAACAGGTGATGCACACGTGATTCACACGTGATACACATGTGATGAACACGTGATGCACACATAACACACACGTGATGAATACGTGATGAACAAGTGATTCACAGGTGACGCACACGTGGCGCACACGTGACGAACACGTGTTGCACAAGTGATGCACATGTGATGGACATATGATTCACACGTGAAGAACACATGACTCACATGTGATGAACACGTGCCTCACACATGATGAACACGTGATGCACACGTGATGAAAACATGATGCACACGTCACACAGACGTTGTGAACAAGTGAACAACACGTGAGGCACATGTGATGAACACGAGATGCACACGTGATGCACACGTGATGCACACGTGATTCACGCGTGATACACATGTGACTCACACGTGATGAACACGTGATGCACACATAACCCATATGTGATGAATACGTGATGCACACATGACACACACGTGACGCACACGTGACGAACACGTGATGCACACGAGATGCACACGTGACGCACATGTGATGCACACATGATGGACACGTGATGAACACATGATTCACACATGACGCAAACTTGATGCACACGTGATGCGCACGTGACGAACACGTGATGCACACGTGTCGCACATGTGATGCACATGTGATGCACACGTAACACATGTGATGAATACGTGATGCAGACGTGACACACACGTGACGAACACGTGACGCACACATGACGAACATGTGATGCACACGAGACGCACATGTAACTCACACGTGATGTACACATGATGGACACGTGATGAACACGTGACGAACACATGTCGCACACATGATGAACTCGTGACGCACACATAACGCACAAGTGATGGACACGTGATGCATCAGTGACGCACACGTGATGGACACGTGATTCCCACGTGCACACACGTGACGCTCACGTGATTCCCACGTGCACACACGTGATGCACACGTGACACACAAGTGACATACATGTGATGAACACGTGATTCACCCGTCATGGACACGTGACACACACCTGATGAACACGTGACTCACACGTGATGGACATGTCACACACACGTGATGCACACGTGATGCACACCTGACACACACGTGACACACACATGATGGACACGTGATTCACACTTGATGCACACGTGATTCACACGTGATTCACTCATTTCAACTCAAGATGAGGCCCGATTCCCCTTCATTGGCTCCAGAGCCATCCCACTTTCCCCATCAAACATGACAAGGCGCTTGACTTCCTTTAGGCAACTCCAGGGAATCCCCGAGAACACTGTCATAAGTCTAGAGGAACACCAAGCGTAACACAGCAACTCGAGGAAAGCGCCATGTACCCCAAATCGTCTCGAGATTAGAGTTGATTTCCTGGCTTCAACTCAAGAGGTATGCCAACTTTCCACAAGCACCTCTAGAGGAGGCTTCTCTCAGCAATAGGTATGTAAGTTGGACCCTGAGTTTGCTGCCTGAAGTGGAATGGGCCCCGAGATGCCCTGACTCAAAAGAAGGCCCGATTTCTCTGCAGTGGCTTTAATGCAGGCTCGTCTTTCATCTCACCAGATGAAAGGATGTCTGAATCCCCTGTGGAGACCCTAGAGAAAGCCCTAGTTCCCCATCTCATCTCGACAGGAGGCCTCACATGACTTTGATACCTAGAGAGGCACCAAGAGTTCATTGCTTCAAGAGGTGACGATGCCTGACTCCTCTTGAAAAGTGATAGGAATCCCAATATCCATGTCACAAGTGGAAAGGGATTTTGGGTCTCCCGCCTCATCTCCAAAAGCGTCCCTATTGCCTGCCAAGCCTCGAAGAGATTCCCGAGGTGTCCCTCTTAACTAGACAGGAGTCCTGACATAGCTGAACAAATCCGAGTTTTGAAGGGCCATCCCCACCGTAACTCGAGAATATACCCCAGGATCCCATCGCAACTCGAGAAAAACCATGATACTTCTCCCGGGCCACGAGATGAGCCCCAGTTCCTCTGCATTGCATGCAGAGCAATTCTGTGTTCCCCATCAAACATGTAAGGAGCCTTGACTTGCTTGATGGGACACCAGAGAGTACCCAAGAACACTGTAACAAGTCTAGAGTGACCGTGAGGTTAGTGCAGAAACGGGAAATAGATCCGTCTACCCCAAATCAACTCGAGATGCTGCCCCATTCCCCTGCATTGGCTCCAGAGTCATTCCGCGTTCCCCATCAAACACAAGTGGCATGACTTCATTAAGCAACTCCAGAGATTCCCCGAGAACACTGTCCCAAGTGTAGAGGAACACCAGGTGCAACACAGCAACTCGAGGAAAGCCCCATGTACCCCAAAACGTCTTGAGATTTAGAGCTGATTTCCCTGCTTCAACTCAAGAGGTATGCCAACTTTCTGCAAGCACCTCAAGAGGAGGCTTCTCTCAGCAATATGTATGTGAGTTGGACCCTGAGTTTGCTTCCTGAAGTGGAATAAACACCAAGATGACCTGACTCAAAAGAAGGCCAGATTTCCCTGCAGTGGCTTTAATGTAGGCTCGTCTTTCATCTCACAAGATGAAGGGATGTCTGAATCCCCTGTGGAGGACCTAGAGGAAACCCTATGTCCCCACCTCATCTCGACAGGAGGCCCCACATCCCTTTGACACTTCGAGAGGCACGCGGAGTTCAATGTTTAGAAGGTGACGATGCCTGACTCCTCTTGAAATGTGATAGGGATCCCAATATCACTGTGGCAACTGGAATTGGACCCAGGGTCTCCCGCCTCACTTCAAGAAGCGTCCCTATTGCCCTGCCAAGCCTCAAAGAGATTCCTGAGGTGTCTCTCATAACTAGACAAGAGTCCTGATGTCTCTTAACAAACAGGAGTTTTGAAAGTCTATCCCCACCTTAACTCGAGAATATGCCCCACGTTCCCACCGCAACTTGAGATAAACCATGAGACTTCCCCCTGGCCGCAAGATGAGGCCTGATTGCTCTGCATTGCAGAGCAATTCCGTGTTCCCCATCAAACACGTAAGGAATCTTGACTTGCTTGATGGCATTCCAGAGAGTCCCCAAGAACACTGTCACAAGTCTAGAGGGACCCTTGTGTCACCGCAGCAATACGAAATAGCTCCATACTGCAAATCAACTCGAGCCGAGGCCCAATTCCCCTGCATTTGCTCCAGAGCCATCCCGTGTTCCCCATCAAACAGGAGTAGTGGCTTTACTTCCTTTAGGCAACTCCAGAGATTCCCCGAGAACACCGTCCCAAGTCTGGAGGAACACCAGTTGCAACACAGCACCTCGAAGAAAGCCCCATGTACCCCAAATCGTCTCGAGATTAGAGCTGATTCCCTGGCTTTGACTCAAGTGGTATGCCAACTTTCCACAAGCACCTCTAGAGGAGGCTTCTCTCAGCAATAGGTGTGTGAGTTGGACCCTGAGTTTGCTGCGTCAAATGGAATGGACACCGAGATGCCCTGACTCAAAAGAAGGCCTGATTTCCCTGCAGTGGCTTGAATGGAGGCTTGTCTTTCATCTCACCAGACAATGGGATGTCTGAATCCCTTGTGGTGACCCTAGAGAAAGCCCTAGTTCCCCTCCTCCTCTCGACAGGAGGCCTCACATGCCTTTGACACCTAGAGAGGCACCAAGAGTTCATTGCTTCAAGAGGTGATGATGCCTGACTCCTCTTGAAAAGTGATAGGAATCCCAGTATCCCTGTGGCAACTGGAAAGGGACCCTGGGTCTCCCGCCTCACCTCTAGCAGCGTCCCTATTGATGTGTCAACCCTCGAAGAGATTCCTGAGGTGTCCCTCATAACTAGACAGGAGTTCTGACGTCGCTGAACAAACACGACTTTTGAAGGGCCATCCCCGCTGTAACTCGAGAATATACTCCAGGTTCCCAGCGCAACTCGCGAAAAAGCATGAGACATCCCCTCGCCACTATATGAGGCCAGATTCCTCTGCATTGCGTGCAAAGCAAGTCCGTTTTCCCCATGAAATGCGTAGGAGCCTTGACTTGCTTGATGGAACTCCAGAGAGTCTCCAAGAACACACTCACAAGCCTAGAGGGACCCTGAGGTCACTGCAGCAACGCGAAATAATTCCGTGTACACCAAATCAACTGGAGATGAGGCCCGATTCTGCCACATTAGCTCCAGAGAAATTCCGCTTTCCCCATCAAGCAAGACGAGTTGCTTCACTTTCTTTAGGCAACTCCAGAGACTCCCCGAAAACACCGTCCCATGTCTAGAGGAACACCAGGTTCAGCACAGCAACTTGAGGAAACCTCTATGTACCCCAAATCATCTCGAGATGAGAGCAGATTCCCAGGATTCAACTTAAGAGGTATGCCAACTTTCCACAAGCACCCCAAGAGGAGGCTTCTCTCATCAATAGATATGGGGGAGGGACCCTGAGTTTGCTGCCTCAAGTGGAATGGAGTCCGAATGTCCTGACAAGAAAGAAGGCTGGATTTCCCTGCAGTGGCTTGAATGCAGGTTCGTCTTTCATTGCACAAGATGAAGGGATGTCTGAATCCAATACGGAGACCCTAGAGAAAGCCTTAAGTCCTGGCCTCATCACGCCAGGAGGTCTCACATCCCTTTGACATGGAGGTAGGCAGAATTCAATGTTTCAAAAGGTGATGACGCCTGACTCCTCTTGAAAATTGATAGGAATCCCAGTCTCACTGTGGCAACTGGAAAGGAACCCTGGGTCTCCCGCCTCACATTGAGAAGCGTCCCTATTGACCTGCCAAGCCTCGAAGAGATTCCTGAGGTGTCCCTCGTAACTAGACAGGAGTCCTGATGTCGCTGAACAAACATGAGTTTTGAAGGGCCATCCCCGCCATACCTGGAGAATATACCCCAGGTTCGTGCCGCAACTCGATAGAAACCATGAGACTGCCTTCTCGCCGCGAGATGAGGCTTGATTCCCCTGCATTGCATGCAGAGCAATTCCGTGTTCCCCATCAAATACGTAAGGAGCCATTACTTGCTTGATGGAATTCCAGAGAGTCCCCAAGAACACTGTCTCAAGTCCAGAGGGACCCTGATGTCACTGCAGCAATGGGAAATAGCTTCGTGTATCCCAAATCAACTCGAGATGAGTCCCTATTCCACTGCATTGGCTTCAGAGCCATCCCGTGTTCCGCATCAAACACGACAAGTGGGTTGGCTTCCTTTAGGCAACTGCAGAGATTCCCCGAGAACACTGTCCCAAGTCTAGAAGAACACCAAGTTCAGCACAGCAACTCGAGGAAAGCTCCATGTACCCCAAATCATCTTGAAATGAGAGCTGATTCCCTGGCTTCCACTCAAGTGGTATGCCACCATTCCACAAGCACAACCAGAGGAGGTGTCTCTCAGCAGTAAGTATGTGGGAGGGACCCTGAGTTTGCTGCCTCAAGTGGAATTGCCCCTGAGACGCCCTGACTCGAAAGAAGGTCCGATTTCCCTACAGTGGCTTGAATGCAGGCTCATCTTTCATCTCACAGGATGAAGGGATGTGTGAATCCCCTATGGAGAGCATAGAGAAAGTCCTAGGTCCCCGCCTCTTATCGACAGGAGGCCTCACATCCCGTTGACACCTCGAGAGGCATGCAGAATTCAATGATTCAAAAGGTGATGATGCCTGACTCCTCTTGAAAATTGGTAGGAATCCCAATATCCCTATGGCAACTGGAAAGGGACCCTGGGTCTCCCTCCTCACCTCGAGAAGTGTGCTGATTGCCCTGCCAAGCCTCAAGGAGATTCCTGTGTCCCTCATAACTAGACAGGAGTCCTCAAATTGTCCAAGAACACTAGAGCAAACAAACCCATTCATAACTGGTAAAGATTGAAATAGACACCTGGCCACGGAGGGTATACTGATAGTAAACTCTCCTACAGAAACATACTCAAGATACTGGTGGGATGCATGCACAGCCCCCTTTGGAAGACAGTCTGACAATTGTTTCAGTAACCACATGGGACAAGCACTGAATTCCATACATGACAAGTGGTGGAAGCCAGGTATCTTACCATTGGAATGGTAAGTTATGGATAAACAAAAGGAAAGGTTTCAAGATTCATGGAGACATCATCACAAATTACCTTCAACTGAATATATAAGCTGGAATACATGTATATATTTCCAAATATTGTCAGCTGAGCATATTTAGCTCCTACATGTATGTTTTAAATATCACTCTATAATGAAAAAGAACAGGAAATGTCCCTGGTGGCCCAGTGGTAAAGGATCTGCCTACCAATGCAGGGAACACTGGTTCAACCCCTGGTCCTAGAGGATTCCACATGCCCAGGGGCAACTAAGCACCCGTACAACTATTGAAGTACTTGCATGCTCCAGAGCCCAAGTTCTGCAACCAGAGAAAGCGCTGCAATGAGAAGCCATGGCAAGTCAACTAGAGGGTAGCCTCTGCTCACTACAACTAGGCATCTAGCTACAAAGACCCAGCATTGTCAAAAATAATTCAGTGTTTAAAAAAAAGGACAGAAATTCTTTGAATAAACGATTGAGACTAGGGGCGAGACAGTAAATATATAAGCTAGGATAATCTTAAAGTATGAGGAAGTAAAGAAAGTAAAGACAACTATCAAGCTGTCCAAGCTGATAAAAATGAATGATTACACAGTTTTATCTGTATACACTAGCAAATAATAATCTGAAAAGGAATTTAAAAAAACAATTTCCTTTTGATAGTGTCAACATTAATAAAATATTTTGCCATGGGTGTAATGAGGACGACAAGACTGGCACATTGGAAATTATACACGATTGCTGAAAAATATCCTGAATACATGCACAGATATTCCATAGCGATGGAAAGACTTAAGATGGCAATACCATGGAATGCATCTTCAATCTGAAATGAAGATTCAATATGAATTACAAAAGACTGAAAGGTCATTGCTGAACCACAAAAGGCGCCAGGATTTTTGGCCTCCAGAGGAGAAGAATTCAATCCAGGGCCAGTTGACAAAGCTTGATCGCTCAGAGCTTTTGTGTCATAAAGTTTTATTAAAGTATAAAAGAGATAGAGAAAGCTGCTGACATAGACATCAGACGGGGGCAGTAAGAGTACCCCCTGCTAGTCTTTAGGCAGATGTTATACAGCCACTAGCAGTCTGCTAATGAAAGAAAGGCAATGTCTCAGAGAATGACACCAGGCCGCTCACCCACAACATGCATTGAGATAATATTGGCAGCAGGTGAGTCATCCCGGGCCATAGAATGATTGACATGAATTTTGAAGAAAGGCAGATTTCCAAGCAAATATATCATTTCATTAACATAGATTAGGAGAACAGGTATGAGTAAAACATATTGGTTTGTCAAGTCGGTTCTGAGCCTTTAGGGGG
The DNA here is from genome assembly GCF_963930625.1 of Muntiacus reevesi. Lineage (NCBI taxonomy): Eukaryota > Metazoa > Chordata > Mammalia > Artiodactyla > Cervidae > Muntiacus > Muntiacus reevesi. Next base: position 504,155 of record NW_027077916.1, read on the forward strand.
AACCGACCTGAAGACAGAGTCTAGCAGAAATACGTAGTATATTAACATAGCTTAAGACAAACCTTTCCTTAAGACAAAATGCATTGCTTAGCTGAAGGTTTGAGAAAAGTTAAGTTCAGGTGGAGCCAGGAGTCGTCATAGCAACACAAAATTTTAAGAGAAACCTCTTAAATTTGTATTGAGAAGGGGAAAAAATGTAGCACTCGTTTCGTTCCTCCAGCTGCTTGAGAGATGAAAAAACGTCTGACACTTGCAGCCTATTCCCTCTGTCTGGAGACCCCTGGCCTTCCTGCCTATTACCCTCTCCAGGCCTTTAGGAAGCAATATACAAGCTGACCCTAACATACACGTGGAATAACAAGGGACTCCAAAGAATCCAAACAATCACATGAGTCTGCAGTTCAAAGGTCCTATGGTATGCTGTGCTAAGTCGCTTCAATCACGTCTGACTGTCAGAGCCCACCAGGCTCCTCTGTCCATGGGAATTTTCCAGGCAAGAATACTGGAGTGGGTTGGGTGCCCTCCTCCAGGGGATCTTCCCAACCCAGGGATAGGATTCCTGCATTGGCAGGTAGGTTCTTTACCACTAGCACCACCTGGGGAAAAAGTGCCTAAAGGAGATCATGGAAACCCATTTAGGAAAAGGAACTCAGAGGAAAGACAGTGAGGGAAGGAAACTCTTAATCACACTCAGAGAAGCCCAGCAGGTAGTTCTGCAGGTGGAAGAGGAGGAGGAAGCATGCTGGAGCTGTGTAGAAGATGAAAGAGGGAACTAAAGCAGGGGCCCCCAACCTCTAGGATCTAATGCTTGATGATCTGAGGTGGAGCTGGTGAAATAATAATAGAAATAAGAGTTTGATCACTCAGCCATGTCCAGCCCTTGGTAGCCCACCAGGCTCCTCAGTCCATTGAATTCTTCAGGCAAGAATACTGGAGTGGGCTGTCATTTCCTTCTCCAGGGGATTTCCCTGACCCAGGGATTAAACCCGGGTCTCCCTCATTGCAGGCAGACTCTTTACCAACTGAGCCTCCAGGGAACAGAAACAGAAATAGAGTGCACAATAAATGGACTGCACTTGAAACATCCCAAAACCTTGCCCCACCCCTGTCTGTCAAAAACTTGTCTTCCAAAAAAACTCCCAAGGTCAAGGAAGGAACTTCAAGTGTACTCAGCTGTCCTAGATTGCTGGTTTAGGGAGATGCTGAAGTGGGGATGTCCCAAGAGGTAGACCCTCCCTTGTGTGGAGTCTGCAATAGACCTCTGATAGCCTTGGTGATGATCAGAGAGATTTGTTTCATTTTTTAAAAATATCCTTGTGGGTACCAACTGGGACCATCACTGTTCTAATATACCTCATAGTGTTGCTGACACTACAGATACAATTGTGTGACATTGAACTTATTCAATAAAAATGATGAAGCATCTGCCCTGTGCCCAGCACTTTCCAAGGGCTGGGAAGTACAATGAAAATACTCCATAAGATGCACAGCTGGTAGGCACATTCTTTCAAAAAGCCTTTTTCATTTCCACCAATAGTTTATTCTCAATGTCAACCCTTGCCACTTAATGACCATGCTGGGTAGGAAGCTCATTAAAAACCCAGGAGCCAGTGTTCCTGGAAGGATATCCCATTCTCCCTTGGACAGTCCTCCACCCTCTCCGACTCTCAGTTTCCTCATCTGCGAAATCATGGACAACTGACTATAATTCATCACCGGAACCCAAGCCTATTGAGGGGGAGGGGAAATATTACTCCAAGGCCTGGATGATAGACCAGATTGAAAGAAAAATATGCCATTTCTGGTTTTCAGTCAAACAGACAAATACAATGAAGAAAGGAGTCCCTGGCCCTGTGGGATTTGCCTAGGGGTCTAGTCTGGGAAATTCTTACACATCAGGAGATGGCTCTGAGCTGGATTTCCACAAACAAGCACATCCATGCAAAGGACAAGCCTGCAGAGCTCTGCGCCCATTGGTCACAAGAGACTGCCTCCCGATGGCCAGCAGCATTTACAAGTGACCTCCTAAGACCTTCACCAAACTCCTGGGGCACCTCTGGCTTTTCTGTTTCCCTCACTTTTCTGACCCTTTTCTTTAAAAAACGCACATTTCTTCATAGAATGCCACAGTGGAAGGAAAATAGGCCTTCAAGTTTGAGGCCTCAATTTGCAGAAAACTTGGAGCTGCTTGTTTTTTTTTTTTTTTTTAATTAAAGCACCACATAAATTAAAAATTTTACACATTCTAATTATTCAGTTCGAAAACACCAAACTTATTGCACAGGGTCCCCATGGAAAGGCCCCCTCTCAGCAGGACAGCCACAGATTCCCCCATGAAAGGGCAGCAAGGTGCCCTCCTCCCTTCTCTCCTGCCTGGGTGGCCACCAGGTTTTTAAATACATGCACCCTACTAAGTTTCTAGGATGCAATTCGTGGACCCTTCCCTTTCCTGTCCCAGCAGGTGGTCAAGGGCCTGCTGGCCTGCAAAGTGCTGGAAGCAGGGCTGGGTCAGCCGGCCAGACTAAGGGTTGTGGAGTCCCAGCTGGTGAAATTACCAGGCAGGATAAATCCCTTGGACTTCCAGCAGGCACTACGCTGCATGGGAAAATAGATAGATATAACCGGCCTGGAGCCTCAGGGTGGGACCTAAAGTTCGATTTTGTTTTCTCCAATGTTAAATGATACAAGCAAGGGCCTTTGAGACTGTTGTTTTCTTTTCTAAGCCCAAAGACTCCTTCAGTTACTAATGTAGGTATCCTAGAAACTATGTGACATCCATGAAAATCTGATATGTCCTGGTAAAATGCTGTCAGTTATAATTCTAGTTATCATATTAAAGTGTTTCAAGTCACAGCAGTGACTATTTTGTCAATTTCTATCTAATCAGGTTTTAAACATGCCTTCCATGGTTTCACACTGATGCCTTTGCAAAAATACTGCTACCTCAAGATACATGGAAAAGACTTTCCTGAGCTTACCCATAAACAACACTTTTTGTTTGTTATCTGGTAAGCTGGTACCAGACTGGAATTTAGTCTACTCTCTAGGTTAAGAGAACACAGCTTTCTTAGAATGCAGCTTTCAATCACAGATGATGAATTTATTTACCTTTCAGTGATTTATATTTGTTTTTATCATCTGTTATTTTTTTTTTTTTTTACTTCCGTAAAATAAATAAGCATTATTTAAGTACGGTACATGTAGGATGGACCAAGATTTCCCCACTCCTGCAAATTCCCTTAAGCCCTCAGATTCTTCTCTTGGGACCAAGGTCTCACTTTCCTCCAGAGGGACAATCCAAGCTTTTTATCAGCTAGCTGATCTGCCCCTGATATCAGAGTCAATTTGAGCATGAGTTGGTCTATAATTTAGGCATGAAACTGTGATTACATAAAAGAAAGATGACTTTTTGATGGAGGATGTCCATGATATTCCTTGAACTTCAGAGAAAATTGGTTAAAATGAAACTTTTTTCCCTTGGAAACTGCAAAGGCAGTTCTTTTAGCATATGTGATTGAAAACATCTAGGTTGTTAGCTCAGTTTTCATTCCAGTCTCAAAGAAAGGCAATGACAAAGAATGTTCAAACTGTCACACAACTGGACTCATCTCACATGCTAGTAAAGTAACACTCAAAATTCTCCAAGCCAGGCTTCAGCAATATGTCAACCGTGAAATTCCAAATGTTCAAGATGGATTTAGAAAAGGCAGAGGAACCAGAGATCAAATTGCCAAAATCCACTGGATAATTGAAAAAGCAAGAGAGTTCCAGAAAAACACTTATTTCTGCTTTGTTGACTATGCCAAAGCCTTTGACTGTGTGTATCACAATAAACTGGGGAAAATTCTGAAAGAGATAGGAATACCAGATCACCTGACCTGCCTCTTGAAAGACCTATATGCAGGTCAGGAAGAAACAGAACTGGACCTGGACCAACAGACTGGTTCTAAATAGGAAAAGGAATATGTCAAGGCTGTATATTGGCACCCTGCTTATTTAACTTATATCTGCTTATATATAGGGCATCGTGAGAAATGCTGCACTGGATGAAGCACAAACTGGAATCAAGATTGCTGGGAGAAATATCAATAACCTCAGATATGCAGATGACACCACCCTGATGGCAGAAAGTGAAGAACTAAAGAGCCTCTTGATGAAAGAGAAAGAGGAGAGTGAAATAGTTAGCTTAATGCTCAGCGTTCAGACAACTAAGATCATTGCATCCAGTCTCATCACTTCTTGGCAAATAGATGGGAAAACAGTGGAAACAGTGGCAGATTTTATTTTTCGGGGCTCGGAAATCATTGCAGATGGTGATTGCAGCCATGAAATTAAAAGATGCTTACGACTTGGAAGGAAAGTGATAACCAAACTAGACAGCATATTAAAAAGCTGAGACATTGCTTTGCCAACAAAGATCCGTCTAGTCAAGGCTAAGGTTTTTCCATGTCATGTATGGATGTGAAAGATGGACTATAAAGAAAGTTGACAGCCAAAGATTTGATGCTTTTGCACTGTGGTGCTGAAGAAGATGCTTGAAGTTTGCTTAGACTATAAGAGGACCCAACCACTCCATCCTAAAGGAAATCAGGTCTGAATATACATTGGAAAGACTAATATTGAACCTGAAACTCCAATACTTTGGCCACTAGATGTGAAGAGCTGACTCATTTGGAAGTTGCTTTGATTTGCCTGTGAGTGTGGGCGCCCTACCTGGGCACAGGGCCTCAGGGGCCATTGCCACTGAATCATGACCTCCACGCAAGCACATTCCAGCTATGTGACACTCAGCATGCAGGAGACTGGGAAAGCTATCTTCCTTGGAGGAAGGAAAGTCATACACAGAGTGTGTTTTCAGGCCTCTATTTGCAGCAAGTGTTTTGCTTCTCAGATGTCAGACCTTCAGGCCTGCCCCAAGGACCTCAATTCCAGAGTCAGGGCCATGTGTCTCCCTGCACATTCCGAGCCTTGCAAACACATTCCTGGGTCAGAGAGGTGCTTCCCATGAGGAAGAAGGCTGCGGGAGTGTGTCTGAGGGGGCCAGGTGGCATGCTGGGGTCACCTGGTTGAGGGCACCTTGCACATCCATTGGGCCCCAGGAGAGCAGTTATGGACTCGCCCCTTGCTTGAGATATCCCAAAGCAAGGAGCAATGCTAGCTGTATCAGAAGGAGGAAAACAGCAATGGGATGGATTTTCAAGCAGTTGCTAGGTCACACTGTGTTAGGGTTCCCCAGGAGACATGTGAGAATTTTGGCCCCTAGGCCCGGTATCTAGGGGTGTGCACAGGGTGTTTTCCCCACAGGATCCAAAATGTTCCAGACAGACCTAGGCTCAATAGCTGTTGCTAGGCTGCACCGCTTTAGGCACACCGAGAGAAGCAGGCACACTGTGGCCCCGAGGTCCGGTATGCAGGTTCACATATGGGGTGTGTCCCCGTAGGAGCCAAGAATTTTCCTGACAGTCCTAGGCTCCCTAGAGCACTCAGGTCTGCTCAGAGGACCGAAGTTCCAGAGGCAGGGTCGTGTATCTCCCCTTCCCTTTGTGATCCTTGCAAAGACATTCCAAGCTGATAGTGGTACTACCCATGAAGAAGCAAGCAGTGGGAGTATATTTGACATGACTGGGTGCCTTGATGGGCTCAGCTCCTCAAGGGGGCCTTTCCTCTCAAAGTAGGCCCCATGTCCGCTTGAGGACAGGGTTGGGCCCTCTTCCCTCCACACTGCCAAAGGGTGGAACAAAGCTAGGTGTCAGAGGTAAGAAAGGAGCAATTGGATGGATTTTCAAGCTCTCACTAGGCTGTACTGCTTCAAGGCCCACTCGAGCAAAACAGGCGCCCTGTGGCCCCTAGGTCGGGTATGCAGGTTCACACACAGGGTGTGTTCCCGTCAAAGCCAAGAATTTTCTGACAGACCTAGGCTCACTAGAATTGTCCTACAGAGCAAAGGGGATGGAAGAGATGTGTGGAGGTGGGTCTGCCTTCCCCTGTGAGTGTGGGGCTACTCCCTATGGCCCCAAGTTGAGGGATAACTGCAACTAAGAAAGGAACTCCAAGAAGGAACTCCAAGAAGCGCTTTTCCAGGAGGCTGGGACAGGGAGTCCGCAGGATGCAGGGAAAGGGAGCCTTCTTCAGGGAAGAAGAGGCAGCCACTCGGGGTGTGTTTGCAAGCCTCTTTGGAAGGCACAGTTTCGCTGATACAATTGAATTCCAGTTCTGCTCAGAGGACTGAAATTTCAGAGGCAGGGCCATGTATCTCCCCTTCCCTTTTCAATCCTTGCAAAGACATTCCTAGCTGATAGTGATACTGCCCATGAGGAAGTAAGCAGCTGGAGTGTGTTTGACATGACTGGGTACCTTCCTGGGCTCAGCTCCTCAAGGGGACTTTCTACTCAAAGTAGGCCCATTGCCTACTTGGGGAGAGGGTATGGAAGGTTTGCTTCCAAATGGCGAAAAGGTGGAGCAAATCTAGCTTTGTCAGAGGTACGTAAAGTGCAATTTAATGTATTTTCAAGCTGTTGCCAGGCAACACCGCTTCAGGGTCCCCTCTCCCAGAAGAAAACAGGCGCCCTGTGGCCCCTAGGTCTGGTATGCAGATTCACACACAGGATGTGTCCCCACAGGAGCCAAGAGTTTTCCTACCAGGCCTAGGCTTACTAGAGCTCTACTATAGAGCAAAGGGGATGGAACAGAAGTGTGGATGTGACTTTGCCTTTACCTTTGACTGTGAGGCCCCTCCATAAGGTCCCAGGCGAAATTGCCCTCACCCTTGCCCTAACCCTAACCCCAACACGACACCCTAACCCTAACCAACACAGTAACCCTATCCCAGAACCTAACACCAACCCGACCCCCTAACCCTAACCTGACACACTAACACTAACGCATCATCCCAACCCTAACCTGACACCTTCACCCCTCAGCCCTCACCCTCACCCACACCCCTAACTTCTAACCCCTAAGCCACAATGTAACCCACACCCTAATCCACACCCTTAACCTAACCCACACCCTCCCCCCCACCCTACTCACACCCTCAACCCTAGACTTAACCTGCATCATCTTCAATTTCAGCACTTCTCATGCATCACAAAAGACAAGGGAGTCATATTTCAAACGTGAATCCAAGACCCATTAACCACATAACAGGAATATAAACACTGTGAACACATCATTTAAATCACTTGCACCACCAAATACCTCTCCACCACATATCATATCAATAACAGTGGAACTCATGTATGCCATACATATTGTAACATAGCAATCTAATACCCAACAGTAATCTGGGTAATTATATACACAAGATATATTTAAACCAAAAATATTTAAACAAATTGCAGTTTTTACGATGGTTTTAATCCTCGCAAAAGTAGGATTAACAGCATGTTTTTCCACTAGGATCCAAAGCATTGAGCAAAATTGCCGAGGTCCAGCCCCAGCAGGACCAGGAATACCCAAGGGATGAGGTTTCAGAGAGAGACTCGAAGACAGTTTGTGGGCAGGGGGGGACTCGGGCAGGATGCCGGGCAGCTGAAGAGGCCACCCGGCCTTGAGCAGCGAATGCGATGGGGGCAGAGGGAAGCCGCTGAGTAGGGGCGGGCCTGGAATGGCCCAGGGTGCGAGGGCATCTGAGATCTCCTCGCTCCGCTTCCCGCCCCCGTCCTCCCAACCCCCTGCACGCACACCACGCCCGGGCGCTCTGACACTAGCTTCTCCGGAGTTTGGTCACCTGAATTTCTATCCTTGTGCTCAACTGAGTGATGACAGTGTATTGAACAGCTAGGTCATTTCCAAATAATTTAAGCTTAGTGTTTCACAGGACACCCGGACATGAATGCAGAGACCAGCATGGATGCATGGACACCAACCTTGGTAACTGGACAACCAATGGGAAATTACTGTCTGACTCAGGAGAGAGAAAGAAACCCGAACAGATGGAATGAAATGAACAGAAACACAAACTTTGCAACTCACACCCTAATTCAGTTACAAAAAAAAAAAAAAAAAAAAAACACTATAACCATTTCAGAAAAACAATAGACCTCTCCATGACCTTTGGTCGGGTGACGAGTTCTAGCACACGACAAAAAAAGCCACCTTTTCCAAATAGTGAATATGTTAGTTCACACATTGACTTTTACATTGAAATGTGTAACAAATCAACTTAAAATCATTGACTCACTACATAAGCATGGAAGTATTTTAAACATAAAATATATTCTATAGTATTCAGGAAGCATTTGGCACATGTCTCACTGTATGAGACCCAAAACTGGAACTTAGTTGAAGAGTCAGGATAGTCTAAAAATGAATCCCTAACTAAAAGGAATACACAGGATTATTGTAGATAAAAAAGCTTAAAGAAGAGAAACTAGAAACCAGTCAATAAATGTTTTAGGGGTTAGCTTAGATTGACTAGCCTCTGCGTGACTTTTTAAATTTTTCATGTTTGCATCTTCCAAATTTTCCATGCTGAGAATAATACTTTCATATCAGTTTCGAAATCAGTCTCACACTAAAGACAGAAAGACTGGAATAAGAAATAAGAAATGCTTGGGGGAAAGAAAAAATGCTTGAACTAAAGGTGGTCCTGATGAAATTATTTGTAGGGCAGCCAAGGAGTCACAGATGTAGAGAACAGACTTATGGACATTGGCAAGGGGGAGGAAGGAGAGGGTGAGATGAATGCCGAGTAACATTAAAATATATTACCGTACGTAAAAACAGATGCCAAAGAAATTTGCTGTATGACTCAGGGGACTCAAAGAGGGGCTCTGCAACAAGCTAGGGGTGGAATGGGGAGGGAAATGGGAGAAAGGTTCAGGAGGGAGGAGACATATGTATACCTGTGGCTCATTCATGCTGATGTTCGGCAACAAATTTCTGTAAAGCAACTATCCTTCAATTGAAAGAAAAAATCATGTTTGGTCTTACCAAACAAGGTCTTGTGTACTTCTAGCATGGCCTTCTGTTTCGTGCTGACACCCTTAACTCATTCTTCCATATCATTAAACAGACTAGTCAAGTTTTTGCCAAAAATATCTTGAGCTCCTGCATTATGCTGATCCACTGCCTTTTCATGATCCAGTTTAAAATGGAGACCAAAGAAACCTTTTGTCGTGTCTTCAAGTATTTGAGGCCACACTATGCGACTTTTAAAAATAAATGTGGATAAGACGGATATGACCAAAGCAATCTAGTGACAATATCTGTGCTTCATTAAAGACTTCTGCAGAGAACTAGTAAATTTTATATATAGTATCAGAAGAATTTTTTAAATGCATGCCAAAGTTTATTTGTCCTCCGCTAGCCATCTGGACAAGGAAAACTGAGTTTACCAATCAATGTCCATCGTTATGCTCCCTCACCGATTTTTACCCAATATGTGTTACTCAGGCAGGAGACCCTGGTTCAGTTCCTGGGTCAGGAAGATCCGCTGGAGAAGGGATAGGCTACCCACTCCAGTAGTAGTGGGCTTTCCTTGTGGCTCAGTTGGTAAAGAATCATTCCTCTTTCACAAGAGTAGCTCAACTCCTCTCAAAGCAAATACAGGACGGTAATAACTATGCAAGACAAAGCTGATTCTGTATATTTATAGTACTCACTCATGAGCTTGACAGAGGTACTAGATCTGTTACCACATTTCTTTTTCTAAGTAATATCCGCATGTGCAGGTGAAAGTGGCTCAGTTCGTGCCTGACTCTTTGCGGCCCCATGGACTATAGAGTCCGTGGAATTCTCTAGGCCAGAATACTGGAGTGGGTAGCCTATCCCTTCTCCAGGGTATCTTCCCGACCAAGGACTCAAAGCGGGGTCTCCTGCGTTGCAGGCAGATTCTTTACCAGGTGAGCTAGTAGGGCTTCCCTGGTGGCTCAGTTGTTAAAGAATATCTGCATAACTGTCTATCGATTTGGCATTAGCAATCTGTCTGTGAGCAGGGCCGGTCATAAGCAGCTTCTGTGAGAAAACAGAAGCATGTCTGTCTGACTTGCTTCTCCGCGGAGCTTTCACTGTTCTTGCACTAGTGCACATGGCAAGTATTAGGTTCGGTTTCTCAGTGAGAAACAAATGGTTACATTCACAGCTGGCCACTGAGGTACTTAATGGGAGAGGCGAACCCAGCTCTGCCAAGCAGTAGCCAACATGAACTCAGCTATTGTCATTGTAGCCAAGTTCCTTGAATTTGTAGTGTTATTTGCTGTGTTCTTCAAGAAGATGCCTTCGTCCTGCCAGTAAGACATATTTCCATAACACATAGCCATGCACTCAATCGATGTGCATCCTCCAGTAAAGCCCAGCCCCGATGTCTTAGAGGAGCCTCTCTGCCCATTGTCATAAGCCAGTCTAATTTTGTGTGAGACCGTGAAAACTCAGTGTCTTTAATATGCTTGTGCTTCTGACGGGAGGTCTGAGAAGCACTTCTGAAGGTTTATTCCTACAAGTCGTTGTCATATTTATCGAGTCTTTATTTTATATTTTTTCTTATTTTTTACTTCTACCAGTTTCTTGCTACCAACCCGTCTCCCTCCACCCTCGTGCACACACGGTCAGTCATGGAATCCCGTGGACTTCAGCCCGCCAGACTCCTCTGCCCATGGAGTTTTCCAGGCAAGAATACTGGAGTGGGTTGCCATTTCCTTCTTCATGTATGAAGTCTTTAAAGATTCCGTCACTGAAGTGTTGCTTCTCCACTTGTACATGCTCTTTCTCCCTACGTGCAGTAGAAGTCATCCCCACTTCCCAACATGTCTGTCTTCCGACCTCTGCAGAATGTATTTCTTGAGCTCACCACAGCGTCAGGATATTCTAGAAAGCCTTCTGATTGCAGTCTCTTCAGGAGGTTACAAGTGCTTCAAACCTCAGGTATTTTACAAAGCACTTTTTACAACCTCAGCTGAAAGGGAAGTCAACATTCAGTGAAAGTCACAGGCTTCCATGGCCTGGACTTGATTATGGGTTGTGCTTTCATAATCATCGTGTTTCATATACCAACTAAGATGTCACTGAGAATTTTTTTTTTTCTCATCGTTCTATCTTTCATGTTTAATTAGATATACTATGGGTTTTCCTATATACCTTCCGCTAGTGATGAGGGTCTTAAGTCAGTAAAACTTACTGCAACTGATTTCCAGTTAGCTGTGTTAGGACAGGAAAAAGAATGACCAGCTGCTGGATTCTTAAGATTAATTACGAAAACATTATTCGTTTTCCTGTGTGCAGTCATCCGATTCTAACTTTCTGAAGTAGGCATTCAGAAAAATCACAAAACCGCCTAACTACTAGGCGGTCTCTCATGCAAGTACTGACCAGGCCCGGCCCTACTCAATTTCCCAGATCAGAGGAGATAGGGCACGTTCAGGGTGCTATGGCCTTAGACCTAGGCGGCTGTCAGGCGCCCCAAGAGCTCCGCGTGGCGCCTCCCTTGCGTTCTGACCTGCCCTTCGGGCCTGGGGCCACAGCTCTCCAGCTGGCGTGCGCTGCACTTGAGCCGCACTACCCGCGACTGGACTCCGACAAACCAGGCCCGCAGCTCGGGGGCCAGCAGAGGGTGCCATGGCCCAGCACAACGCCAGCCCCGGCCAGCACCCGTCTGGCCCGGCCGGGGCCTGGCGTGCCTCCGGGACCTGGGGTGGGGGGAAGGGGGGTGGGTAGAGCAGCGAGGACGTCTCGGTGCCCCCTCACCCCCTGCCCCCCACCATCCCGTTCTCTGCTCAGGGTTACGTGGCTCCGGACGGGCGGGGCTTCGGCCCGAGTCCGCGGTCCCCGGAGCCTCCTGTGGGCTTAGAGGCAGCCCAGCCGGGGCCCCAGGCGCACATCCTGCCCGCTGCGCAAACCCCCTGGAGCACATCAGCCCCGCCTATTCGCCCTACCGTGACCCATCCTGCCCCCAATCTGCGGGCCCAGCACAAGTCTTTCCTGAGAGAGCAGAGGAGCGAAAGCCAGGCACACGGACAGGCACTCGCACGCACCCACGCCAGGTGAGACAGAGGCAGAAAGAGACGAGGGTTCAGAGAGAGACTCGAAGACAGCTTGTGGGCAGGGGGGGACTCGGGCAGCATGCCGGGCAGCTGCAGAGGCCACCCGGCCCTGAGCAGCGAATGAGATGGGGGCAGGGGGAAGCCGCTGAGTAGGGGCGGGCCTGGAGAGGCCCAGGGTGCGAGGGCACCTGAAATCTCCTCGATCCGCGCCCCACCCCCTTCCTCCCAACCCCCTGCTCGCATGCCACTCCAGGGCGCTCTGACACTAGCTTCTCTGGAGTTTGTTCACCTGAATTTCTATCCTTGTGCTCAACTGAGTGATGACAGTGTATTGAACAGCTAGGTCATTTCCAAATAAATTAAGCTTAGTGTTTCACAGGACAGCCGGACATGAATGCAGAGACCAGCACGGATGCATGGACACCAACCTTGGTAACTGGACAACCAATGGGAAATTACTGTCTGACTCAGGAGAGAGAAAGAAACCCGAACAGATGTAACGAATTGAGCAGAAACACAAACTTTGCAACTCACACCCTAATTCAATTACAAAACAAACAAACAAAAAAAAAAAACAAAAACCCAACAACACTATAACCATTTTAGAAAAACAAAAGACCTCTCCATGACCTTTGGTCGGGTGAGGAGTTCTAGCACACGACAAAAAAAGCCACCTTTTCCAAATTGTGAATATGTTAGTTCACACATTGACTTTTACATTGAAATGTGTAACAAATCAACTTAAAATCATTGACTCACTACATAAGCATGGAAGTATTTTAAACATAAAATATATTCTATAGTATTCAGGAAGCATTTGGCACATTTCTCACTGTATGAGACCCAAAACTGGAACTTAGTTGAAGAGTCAGGATAGTCTAAAAATGAATCCCTAACTAAAAGGAATACACAGGATTATTGTAGATAAAAAAGGTTAAAGAAGAGAAACTAGAAATCAGTCAATAAATGTTTTATGGGTTAGGTTAGAGTGACTAGCCTCTGTGTGACTTTTTAAATTTTTCATGTTTGCATCTTCCAAATTTTCCATGCTGAGAATAATACTTTCATATCAGTTTCAAAATCAGTCTCACACTAAAGACAGTAAGACTGAAATAAGAAATGCTTGGGGGGTAAAAAAAATGTTTGAACTAAAGGTGGTACTGATGAAATTATTTGCAGGGCAGCCAAGGAGTCACAGATATAAGAACAGACTTATGGACATGGGCAGGGGGGGGGAAGGAGAGGGTCAGATGAATGCAGAGTAACATGAAAATATATTACCATACATAAAAACAGATGCCAATGAAATTTGCTGTATGACTCAGGGGACTCAAACAGGGGCTCTGCAACAAGCTAGGGGTGGAGTGGGGAGGGAAATGGGAGAGAGGTTCAGGAGGGAGGAGACATATGTATACCTGTGGCTCATTCATGCTGATGTTTGTCAACAAAATTCTGTAAAGCAACTATCCTTCAATTGAAAGAAAAAGTCATGTTTGGACTTACCAAACAAGGTCTTGTGTACTTCTAGCATGGCCTTCTGTTTCGTGCTGCCCCCATTAACTCATTCTTCCATATCATTAAACAGACTAGTCAAGTTTTTGCCAAAAATATCTTGAGATCCTGCATTATGCTGATCCACTGCTTTCTCACGATCCAGTTTAGAATGGAGACCAAAGAAACCTTTTGTCGTGTCTTCAAGTATTTGAGGCCACACTATGTGACTTTTAAAAATAAATGTGGATAAGGCGGATATGACTAAAGCAATCTAATGACAATATCTGTGCTCCAGGAAAGACTTCTGCAGAGAACTAGTAAATTTTATATATAGTATCAGAAGAATTTTTTAAATGCATGCCAACGTTTATTTCTCCTCCGCTAGCCATGTGGACAAGGAAAACTGAGTTTACCAATCAATGTCCATAGTTATGCTCCCTCACCGATTTTTACCCAATATGTGTTACTCAGGCAGGAGACCCTGGTTCAGTTCCTGGGTCAGGAAGATCCGCTGGAGAAGGGATAGGCTACCCACTCCAGTATTAGTGGGCTTCCCTTGGGGCTCAGTTGGTAAAGAATCATTCCTCTGTACCAAGACTAGCTCAACTCCTCTCAAAGCAAATATAGGATGGTAATAATTATGCAGGACAAAGCTGATTCTGGATATTTATAGTACTCACTAATGAGCTTGACAGAGGTACTAGATCTGTTACCACATTTCTTGTTCTAAGTAATCTCCGCATTTGCAGGTGAAAGTGGCTCAGTTCGTGCCTGACTCTTTGCGGCCCCATGGACTATAGAGTCCGTGGAATTCTCTAGGCCAGAATACTGGAGTGGGTAGCCTATCCCTTCTCCAGGGGATCTTCCCGACCCAGGACTGAAAGCGGGGTCTCCTGCGTTGCAGGCAGATTCTTTACCAACTGAGCTAGTAGGGCTTCCCTGGTCGCTGAGTTGCTAAAGAATATCTGCATAAGTGTCTATCCACTTGGCATTAGCAATCTGTCTGTGAGCAGGGCCGGACATAAGCAGCTTCTGTGAGAAAACAGAAGCATGTCTGTCTGACTTGCTTCTCCGTGGAGCTTTCACTGTTCTTGCGCTAGTGCACATGGCAAGTATTAGGTTCAGTTTCTAAGTGAGAAACTAATGGCTACATTCACAGCTGGCCACTGAGGTACTTAATGGGAGAAGCGAACCCAGCTCTGCCAAGCAGTAGCCAACATGAAATCAGCTATTGTCATTTTAGCCAAGTTCCTTGAATTTGTAGTGTTATTTGCTGTGTTCTTCAAGAAGATGCATTCACCCTGCCAGTAAGACATATTTCCATAACACATATCCAATGCACTCAATCGATGTGCATCCTCCAGTAAAGCCCAGCCCCGATGTCTTAGAGGAGCCTCTCTGCCCATTGTCATAAGCCAGTCTAATTTTGTGTGAGACCGTGAAATCTCAGTGTCTTTTTTACGCTTCTGCTTCGGATGGGAGGTCTGAGAAGGCACTTCTGAAGGTTTATTCCTACCAGTCGTTGTCATATTTATCGAGTCTTTATTTTATATTTTTTCTTATTTTTTACTTCTACCAGTTTCTTGCTACCAACCCGTCTCCCTCCACCCTCGTGCACACACGATCAGTCATGGAATCCCGTGGACTTCAGCCCGCCAGACTCCTCTGTCCATGTATTTTTCCAGGCAAGAATACTAGAGTGGGTTGCCATTTCCTTCTCCATGTATGGAGTCTTTAAAGATTCCGGCACTGAGGTGTTGCTTCTCAACTTGTATATGCCCTTTCTCCCTAAGTGGAGTAGAAGTCATCCCCACTTCCCAACATGTCTGTCTTCCGACCTCTGCAGAATGTATTTCTTGAGCTCACCACAGCGTCAGGATATTCTAGAAAGCCTTCTGTTTGCAGTCTCTTCAGGAGGTTACAAGTGTTAAACCTCAGGATTTTACAAAGCACTTTTTACAACCTCAGCTGAAAGGGAAGTCAACACTCAGTGAAAGTCACAGGCTTCCATGGCCTGGACTTGATTATGGGTTGTGCTTTCATAATCATCGTGTTTCATATACCAACTAAGATGTCACTGAGAATTTTTTTTTTCTCATCGTTCTATCTTTCATGTTTATTTAGATATATTATGGGTTTTCCTATATATCCTCCATTAGGGATGAGGTTCTTAAGTCAGTAGAACTTACTGCACCTGACTTCCAGTTAGCTGTGTTAGGACAGGAAAAAGAATGACCAGCTGCTGGATTCTTAAGGTTATGTGTGAAAACATTATTCGTTTTCCTGTGTGCAGTCATCCGATTCTAACTTTCTGAAGTAGGCATTCAGAAAAATCACAAAACCGCCTAACTACAAGGCGGTCTCCCATGCAAGTACTGACCATGCCCGGCCCTACTCTATTTCCCAGATCAGAGGAGATAGGGCACGTTCAGGGTGCTATGGCCTTAGACCGAGGTGGCTGTCAGGCGCCCCAAGAGCTCCGCGTTGCGCCTCCCTTGCGTTCTGACCTGCCCTTCGGGCCTGGGGCCACAGCTCTCGAGCTGGCGCGCGCCGCACTTGAGCCGCTCGACCCGTGACTGGACTCCGACCAACCAGGGCCGGCAGCTCAGGGGCCAGCGGAGGGCGCCACGGCCCCGCACACCGCCAGCCCCGGCCAGCACCCGTCTGGCCAGGCCGGGTCCTGGCATACCTGCAGCACCTGGTGTGGGGGGAGGGGGGGTGGGTAGAGCAGCGAGGACGTCTCGGTGCCCCCTCACCCCCTGCCCCCCACCATCCCTTTCGCTGCTCAGGGTGACGTGGCTCCGGACGAGCGGGGCTTCGGCCCGGGGCCGCGGTCCCCGGAGCCTCCTGCGGGCTTAGAGGCAGCCCAGCAGGGGCCCCAGGCGCACAACCTGCCCGCTGCACAAACCCCCTGGAGCGCCTCAGCCCCGCCTTTTCGTCCTACCGAGACCCGCCCTGCCCCCACTCTGCCAGCCCAGCACAAGTCTTTCCTGAGAGAGCAGAGGAGCGAAAGCCAGGCACACGGACAGGCACTCGCACGCACCCACGCCAGGTGAGACAGAGGCAGAAAGAGACGAGGGCTCAGAGAGAGACTCGAAGACAGCTTGTGGGCAGGGGGGGACTCGGGCAGCATGCCGGGCAGCTGCAGAGGCCACCCGGCCCTGAGCAGCGAATGCGATGGGGGCAGGGGGAATCCGCTGAGTAGGGGCGGGCCTGGAGAGGCCCAGGGTGCGAGGGCACCTGAGATCTCCTCACTCCGCTCCCTGTCCCCGTCCTCCCTACCCCCTGCACGCACACCACGCCTGGGCGCTCTGACTCTAGCTTCTCCGGAGTTTGGTCACCTGAATTTCTACCCTTGTGCTCAAATGAGTGATGACAGTGTATTGAACAGCTAGGTCATTTCCAAATAAATTAAGCTTAGTGTTTCACAGGACACCCGGACATGAATGCAGAGACCAGCACGGATGCATGGACACCAACCTTGGTAACTGGACAATCAATGGGAAATTACTGTCTGACTCAGTAGAGAGAAATAAACCCAAACAGATGGAATGAAATGAACAGAAACACAAACTTTGCAACTCACACCCTAATACAATTCCAAAAAAAAAAAAAATCAATATAACCATTTTAGAAAAACAATAGACCTCTCCATGACCTTTGGTCAGGTGAGGAGTTCTAGCACACGACAAAAAAAGCCACCTTTTCCAAATCGTGAATATGTTAGTTCACACATTGACTTTTACATTGAAATGTGTAACAAATAAACTTAAAATCATTGACTCACTACATAAGCCTGGAAGTATTTTAAATATAAAATATGTTCTATAGTATTCAGGAAGCATTTGGCACATGTCTCACTGTGTGAGACCCAAAACTGGAACTTAGTTGAAGAGTCAGGATAGTCTAAAAATGAATCCCTAACTAAAAGGAATATACAGGATTATTGTAGATAAAAAAGGTTAAAGAAGAGAAACTAGAAATCAGTCAATAAATGTCTTAGGGGTTAGCTTAGAGTGACTAGCCTCTGCATTACTTTTTAAATGTTTCATGTTTGCATCTTCCAAATTTTCGATGGTGAGAATAGTACTTTCATATCAGTTTCAAAATCAGTCTCACACTAAAGACAGTAAGACTGGAATATGAAATAAGAAATGCTTGGGGGAAAAAAAAATGCTTGAACTAAAGGTGGTACTGATGAAATTATTTGCAGGGCAGCCAAGGAGACACAGATGTAGAGAACAGACTTATGGACATGGGCAGTGGGGAGGAAGGAGAGCGTGAGATGAATGCAGAGTAACATGAAAATATATTACCAAAGGTAAAGACAGATGCTAATGAAATTTGCTGTATGACCCAGGGGACTCAAACAGGGGCTCTGCAACAAACTAGGGCTGGAATGGGGAGGGAAATGGGATAGAGGTTCAGGAGGGAGGAGACATATGTATACCTGTGGCTCATTCATGCTGATGTTTGGCAACAAAATTCTGTAAAGCAACTTTCCTTCAATTGAAAGAATAAGTCATGTTTGGACTTACCAAACAAGGTCTTGTGTAATTCTAGCATGGCCTTCTGTTTCGTGCTGCCACCCTTAACTCATTCTTCCATATCATTAAACAGACTAGTCAAGTTTTTGCCAAAAATATCTTGAGCTCCTGCATTATGCTGATCCACTGCCTTCTCATGATCCAGTTTAGAATGGAGACCAAGGAAACCTTTTGTCGTGTCTTCAAGTATTTGAGGCCACACTATGTGACTGTTAAAAATAAATGTGGATAAGACGGATATGACCAAAGCAATCTAATGACAATATCTGTGCTCCAGGAAAGACTTCTGCAGAGAACTAGTAAATTTTATATATAGTATCAGAAGAATTTTTTGAATGCATGCCAACGTTTATTTCTCCTCCGCTAGCCATGTGGACAAGGAAAACTGAGTTTACCAATCAATGTCCATAGTTATGCTCCCTCACCGATTTTTACCCAATATGTGTTACTCAGGCAGGAGACCCTGGTTCAGTTCCTGGGTAAGGAAGAACCGCTGGAGAAGGGATAGGCTACCCACTCCAGTATTAGTGGGCTTTCCTTGTGGCTCAGTTGGTAAAGAATCATTCCTCTGTACCAAGACTAGCTCAACTCCTCTCAAAGCAAATACAGGATGGAAATAACTATGCAGGACAAAGCTGATTCTGTATTTTTATAGTACTCACTCATGAGCTTGACAGAGGTGCTAGATCTGTTACCACATTTCTTTTTCTAAGTAATATCCGCATGTGCAGGTGAAAGTGGCTCAGTTCGTGCCTGACTCTTTGTGGCCCCATGGACTATAGAGTCCGTGGAATTCTCTAGGCCAGAATACTGGAGTGGGTAGCCTATCCCTTCTCAAGGGGATCTTCCCAACCCAGGACTGAAAGCAGGGTCTCCTGCGTTGCAGGCAGATTCTTTACCAACTGAGCTAGTAGGGCTTCCCTGGTCGCTCAGTTGCTAAAGAATATCTGCATAACTGTCTATCAATTTGGCATTAGCAATCTGTCTGTGAGCAGGGCCGGACATAAGCAGCTTCTGTGAGAAAACAGAAGCATGTCTGTCTGACTTGCTTCTCCGCGGAGCTTTCACTCTTCTTGCGCTAGTGCACATGGCAAGTATTAGGTTCGGTTTCTAAGTGAGAAACTAATGGCTACATTCACAGCTGGCCACTGAGGTACTTAATGGGAGAGTCGAACCCAGCTCTGCCAAGCAGTAGCCAACATGAAATCAGCTATTGTCATTGTAGCCAAGTTCCTTGAATTTGTAGTGTTATTTGCTGTGTTCTTCAAGAAGATGCCTTCACCCTTCCAGTAAGACATATTTCCATAACACATAGCCATGCACTCAATCGATGTGCATCCTCCAGTAAAGCCCAGCCCCGATGTCTTAGAGGCGCCTCTCTGCCCATTGTCATAAGCCAGTCTAATTTTGTGTGAGACCGCGAAAACTCAGTGTCTTTATTACGCTTGTGCTTCTGACGGGAGGTCTGAGAAGGCACTTCTGAAGGTTTATTCCTACCAGTCGTTGTCATATTTATCGAGTCTTTATTTTATATTTTTTCTTATTTTTTACTTCTACCAGTTTCTTGCTACCAACCCGTCTCCCTCCACCCTCGTGCACACACGATCAGTCATGGAATCCAGTGGACTTCAGCCCGCCAGACTCCTCTGTCCATGGATTTTTCCAGCCAAGAATACTGGAGTGGGTTGCCATTTCCTTCTCCATGTATGGAGTCTTTAAATATTCCGTCTCTGTGGTGTTGCTTCTCCACTTCTACATGCCCTTTCTCCCTAAGTGCAGTAGAAGTCATCCCCACTTCCCAACATGTCTGTCTTCCGACCTCTGCAGAATGTATTGCATGAGCTCACCACAGCGTCAGGATATTCTAGAAAGCCTTCTGATTGCAGTCTCTTCATGAGGTTACAAGTGCTTCAAACCTCAGGATTTTACAAAGCACTTTTTACAACCTCAGCTGAAAGGGAAGTCAACATTCAGTGAAAGTCACAGGCTTCCATGGCCTGGACTTGATTATGGGTTGTGCTTTCATAATCATCGTGTTTCATGTACCAACTAAGATGTCACTGAGAATTTTTTTTTTTTCTCATCGTTCTATCTTTCATGTTTAATTAGATATACTATGGGTTTTCCTATATACCTTCCGTTAGGGATGAGGGTCTTAAGTCAGTAGAACTTACTGCAACTGACTTCCAGTTAGCTGTGTTAGGAAAGGAAAAAGAATGACCAGCTGCTGGATTCTTAAGGTTATGTACAAAAACATTATTCGTTTTCCTGTGTGCAGTCATCCAATTCTAACTTTCTGAAGTAGGCATTCAGAAAAATCACAAAACCGCCTAACTACAAGGCGGTCTCCCATGCAAGTACTGACCATGCCCGGCCCTACTCAATTTCCCAGATCAGAGGACATAGGGCACGTTCAGGGTGCTATGGCCTTAGACCGAGGCGGCTGTCAGGCCCCCCAAGAGCTCCGCGCGGCGCCTCCCATGCATTCTGACATGCCCTTCGGGCCTGAGGCCACAGCTCTCGACCTGGCGCGTGCTGCACTTGAGCTGCACGACCCGCGACTGGACTCCGACCAACCAGGGCTGGCAGCTCGGGGGCCAGCGGAGGGCGCCACGGCCCTGCATACCGCCAGCCCCGGCCAGGACCCGTCTGGCCCGGCCGGGGCCTGGCATGCCTGCGGGACCTGGGGTGGGGGGAGAGGGGGTGGGTAGAGTAGCGAGGACGTCTCGGAGCCCCCTCACCCCCTGCCCACCACCATCCCGTTCGCTGCTCAGGGTCAGGTGGCTCCGGACGAGCGGGGCTTCGGCCCGGGTCCGCGGTTCCCGGAGCCTCCTGGGACTTTGGGGCAGCCCAGCCGGGGCCCCAGGCGCCCGTCCGGCCGGCTGTGCAAACCCCCTGGAGCACCTCAGCCCCGCCTTTTCGCCCTACCGAGGCCCGCCCTGCCCCCACGCCACGGGCCCAGCACAGGACCTTCCTGGGAGAGCAGACGAGCGACAGGCAGCGACACGGACATGCACTCGCACGCACCCACGCCAGGTGAGACAGAGGCAGAAAGAGTCGAGGGTTCAGAGACAGACTGGAAGACAGCGTGTGGGCAGGGGGGGCCTCGGGCAGGATGCCGGGCAGCTGCAGAAACCACCCGGCCATGAGCAGCCAAAGCGATGGGGGCAGGGGGAGGCCACTGAGCAGCGGCGGACCTGGAGAAGCCCAGGGTGGGAGGACACCTGAGACCTCCGCACTCCGCGCACCGCCCCCTCCCCATAATCCCCTGCACGCATGCCACGCCGGGGCGCTCTGACACTACCTTCTCTGGAGTTTTGTCACTTGAATTTCTCTCCCTCTGCTCAACTGAGTGATGACAGTGTATTGAACAGCTAGGTCATTTCCAAATAAATTAAGCTTAGTGTTTCACAGGACACCCGGACATGTATGGAGAGACCAGCACAGATGCATGGACACCAACCTTGGTAACTGGACAACCAATGGGAAATTACTGTATGACTCAGGAGAGAGAAAGAAACCCGAACAGATGGAATGAAATGAACAGAAACACAGGCTTTGCAACTCACACCCTAATTCAATTACCAGAAAATAAACAACACTATAACCATTTTAGAAAAACATTAGACCTCTCCATGACCTTTGGTCGGGTGAGGAGTTCAAACACACAACAAAAAAAGCCAATTTTTCCAAGTCGTGAATATGTTAGTTCACACATTGACTTTTACATTGAAATGTGTAACAAATAAACTTAAAATCATTCACTCACTACATAAGGATGGAAGTATTTTAAACATAAAATATGTTCTATAGTATTCAGGAAGCACTTGGCACATCTGTAAGTGTATCAGACCCAAAACTGGAACGTAGTGGAAGAGTCAGGATAGTTTAAAAAGAATCCCTAACTAAAAGGAACACACAGGATTACTGTAGATAAAAAAGGTTAAAGAAGAGAAGCTAGAAATCAGTCAATAAATGTCTTAGGGGTTAGCTTAGAGTGACTAGCCGCTGCGTGACTCTTTAAATTTTTCATGTTTGCAGTTTCCAAATTTTCCATGGTGAGAATAATACTTTCGCCTCCAAACCAGAGTGACTTGGGGACACAAAGGTAGAAGTCGATAATTTTCTTTGCCTATGTCTGAATATTTACAGTCAGAGGTAGAAAAGGAGGAGTCTCTCCCTTGTCTAGATGAGGTCAATCCCCAGGTGTGGGATGTCTCCAGCCCTGGTTTAGCCATAAATGTTCCACCAGTAAAGATTTCTCTGAGACCAAATGCTCCCTAGCCCTGGAAAAGACAATATCCCTTAAAACCAGTAGCTCTTGAGTGTCTTAAACCATTAGTTAACAAATACCGAGATACTGGAACTCGAATCAGCTATGAGTCCCCCTGCAACACCCCAATCTTGCCCGTTCAAAAACCAGATGGATCTTACCGATTCGTCCAGGATCTAAGAGCTGTTAATGAAGCTGTGGTTCCCATCCACCCCATAGTCCCAAACCCATATACCCTCCTATCCCAAGTCCCAGGAAATGCCAAGTACTTCTCAGTCTTGGACCTTCAAGGTGCTTTCTTTTGCATTCCTCTCCATCCTTAAACAGGTCACACAAAATTGTGACACCTGTCTAAAAAATATCCCAAAAACCAGACCTCCTCTAATTACACCTGTCCAACATCGGGGATCATACCCAGGAGCGGACTGGCAAGTAGAATTTACAGCCATGCCCAAGACCCAAGGGTTTTCTTATTTGCTAGTCTTTATTGACATATTCACAGGATGGATCGATGCGTTCCCTCCTGAGACAGAGAGAGCTACAGAAGTCTGTAAAGCTCTGCTGAAGGAGATAGTGCCTAGGTTTGGGCTGCCTCGGTCACTTCAGAGTGACAAGGGGCCCTCACTTACAGCCAAAATACCCCAGAACCTAGCCGCATGCTTAGGCATAAAATACCGGCTCCACTCATCCTAGAGGCCTCAAGCTTCAGGAAAGGTAGAGAGAGCCAACCAGACTCTTGAAAGGGCTCTGGCTAAGCTATGTCAAGAAAGACATAATAAGTGGACACATATGCTGCCCATAGCCTCATGAGGCTACGGATATCCCCCAAACGGCCACTATTGTTAAGTCCTTATGAAATGATGTATGGACGTCCATTCTGAACTTCTGATTTGTTTTTTGACGCGGATGCCAATACACTCTTAAAACATATAATTGACCTGGGAAGGTTTCAGCAAGAACTCCAACGGTATGGAGAACAAACCACAGGAAGACTTGAAAAATCCCCAGGTAAAGCCAGGGGATCAAGTATCAGTAAAGACCTGGCAAGAAAAAGGGAGTCCAAACCAGCTGTCCGAGAAATGGACAGGGCCATATCAGGTTGTTCTAGTGACGTCAACTGCTGTAAAAGTGAAGGGTGTATCTGCCTGGGTCCGCAATTCTAGAATAAAACCCTATGGCCTACAGGAGGGGGAGACAGAAACTGAGACTCCAAGGCCAGAGGACAGCTATTCCTGTGAACCTGTTGAAGATCTCAGGCTCTTGTTCAAGCAGAACCCCATCAATCCTGCCTCAGATAAGTAAAATGCATCATATGATGTTCTTCCTCTTTCTAATCAAATCTCCCTGTATGGCTATTGATCTCTCCCTAAACGAGGCATGTTCACTTGCAAAACACACTGCTTCTCAACTCAACCTAAGCAGCCCGGGCTGCATCTGCATTAATGACAAAGGTTGGGGGTATGTCCAACCCATCCCAGGGTATCAATATCAAAGGCCCACCCTTCCAGCCAAGCTATGGGCTGTTACTCAGCGCCCCCATGTGGTCGTAATATGGCCTTTTGGGAAAAGGGGGAAAAAAAACTTCATGTCTTGGTACCAGCAACAACTGTCTCTATTTACCCCCTGGATGACATCTGCAATCCCACCTGAGCCCTTATTTTCTCTCATGACTAACATCCCCCAAGTGACCTTCCCTATCTCTCTAAAAAGCCACTCCCTAACAGGGGTGTCAGTGAGAAATCTAGACGACTCACAATGTGGGGTGACCGGCACTGTTGAAACTGATGGGAGAAACCAGGACAGGCCCTGCAGCTGGGAGACCAGCCGACGCCACCCCTGGCCAGCACGCGCCTGGCCCGGCCCGGGGCGCTTCCCGGACCCCGAGCGGCGTGGCGAGGCTGCGGGATCTCTGGCGGGGGTTGGGGAGGGGGGTGGCTTGAGCGGGGAGGACGTCTCGGTAGCCCCCCACCCACCGCCCCCCACCATCCCGTTCGCTGCTCAGGGTCACGTGGCTCCGGACGAGCGGGGCATCGACCCGGGGCCGCGGTCCCCGGAGCCTCCTGCGGGCTTAGGGGCAGCCCAGCCGGGGACCCAGGCGCCCATCCTGCCGGCTGTGCAAACTCCCTGGAGTGCCTCAGCCCTTCCCTGTCCCCAAACCGAGGCCCGCACTGCCCCCACGCCACGGGCCCAGCACAGGACCTTCCTGAGAGAGCGGACGAGCGACAGTCAGGCACACGGACAGGCACTCGCATGCACCCAAGCCAGGTGAGACAGAGGCGGAAAGAGTCGAGGGTTCAGAGAGAGACTGGAAGACAGCGTGTGGGCAGGGGGGGCCTCGGGCAGGATGCCGGGCAGCTGCAGAGACCATCCGGCCCTGAGCAGCCAAAGCGATGGGGGCGGGGGGAGGCCACTGAGCAGAGGCGTGCCTGGAGAGGCCCAGGGTGGGAGGACACCTGAGATCTTCGCGCTCCGCTCCCCGCCCCCCTCCCCCCAACCCCCTGCACGCATGCCACGCTGGGGCGCTCTGACACTAGCTTCTCTGGAGTTTTGTCACTTGAATTTCTCTCCCTCTGCTCAACTGAGTGATAACAGTGTATTGAACAGCTAGGTCATTTCCAAATAAATTAAGCTTAGTGTTTCACAGGACACCCGGACATGTATGGAGAGACCAGCACGGATGCACGGACACCAACCTTGGTAACTGGACAACCAATGGGAAATTACTGTCTGACTCAGGAGAGAGAAAGAAACCCGAACAGATGGAAAAAATGAACAGAAACACAAACTTTGCAACTCACACCCAATTCAATTACCGAAAAAAACAACACCATTATAACCATTTTAGAAAACAATAGACCTCTTCATGACCTTTGGTCCAGTGAGGCGTTGTTACGCACAACAAAAAAAGCCACCATTTCCAAATTGAGAATATGTTAGTTCACACATTGACTTTTACATTGAAATGTGTAACAAATAAACTTAAAATCATTGACTCACTACATACGCATGGAAGTATTTTAAATATAAAATATGTTCTATAGTATTCAGGAAGCACTTGGCACATCTGTAAGTGTATCAGACCCCAAACTGGAACTTAACGGAAGAGTCAGGATAGTCTAAAAATGAATCCCTAACTAAAAGGAATACACAGGATTACGTAGATCAAAAAGGTTAAAGAAGAGAAACTAGAAATCAGTCAATAAATGTTTTAGGGGTTAGCCTAGAGTGACTAGCCTCTGCGTTACTTTTTAAATTTTTCATGTTTGCATCTTCCAAATTTTCCATGCTGAGAATAATACTTTCATATCAGTTTCGAGATCAGTCTCACACTAAAGACAGTAAGAGTGGAATAAGAAATAAGAAATGCTTGGGGGGGGGGAGAAGAAATGCTTGAACTAAAGGTGGTACTGATGAAATTATTTGCAGGGCAGCCAAGGAGTCACAGATGTAGAGAACAGACTTATGGACACGGCAGGTGTGAGGAAGAAGAGGGTGAGATGAATGCAGAGGATCATGGAAACATAGTACCATACGTTAAAAGAGATGCCAATGCAATTTGCTGTATGACTCAGGGGACTCAAACAGGGGCTCCGCAACAAGCTAGAGGGGTGGAATGGAGAGGAGGAGATGGGAGAGAGGTTCAGGAGGGAGGAGACATATGTACACCTGTGGCTCATTCACGTTGATGTTTGGCAACAAAATTCTGTAAAGCAACTATCCTTCAATTGAAAGAGAAAGTCATGTTTGGACTTACCAAACAAGGTCTTGTGTACTTCTAGCATGGCCTTCTGTTTCGTGCTGCCATCCTTAATTCATTCTTCCATATCATTAAACAGACTAGTCAAGTTTTTGCCAAAAACATCTTGAGCTCCTGCATCATGCTGATCAACTGCCTTCTCTCGATTCAGTATAGAATGGAGACCAAAGAAACCTTTTGTCGTTTCTTCAAGTGATTGAAGCCACTCTATGTGATTTTAAAAAATAAATGTGGATAAGACGGATATGACCAAAGCAATCTAATGACAATATCTGTGCTTCATTAAAGATCTGCAGAGAACTAGTAAATTTTTTGTTTCGTATCAGAAGAATTTTTTAAATCCACACCAACATTTCTTTCGCGTCCGCTAGCCATCTAGACAAGGAAAACTGCTTTTACCAATCAATGTCCCTAGTTCTGCCCCCTCACCGTTTTTTACCCAATATGTGTTACTCAGGCAGGAGACCCTGGTGCAATTCCTGGGTCAGGAAGATCTGCTGGAGAAGGGATAGGCTACCCACTCCAGTATTAGTGGGCTTCCCTTGTGGCTCAGTTGGTAAAGAATCATTCCTCTGTACCAAGAGTAGCTCAACTCCTCTCAAAGCAAATACAGGATGGTAGTAACTATGCAGGACAAAGCTGATTCTGTATATTTATAGTACTACTCATGAGCTTGACAGAGGTCCTAGATCTGTTACCACATTTTTTTTTTTTAAGTGATATCTGCATGTGCAGGTGAAAGTGGCTCAGTTCGTGCCTGACCCTTTGCAGCCCCAAGGACTATAAAGTCCATGGAATTCTCTAGGCCAGAATACTGGAGTGGGTAGCCTATCCTTTCTCCAGCGGATCTTCCCGACCCAGGACTCAAAGCGGGGTCTCCTGCGTTGCAGGCAGATTCTTTAGCAACTGAGCTAGTAGGGCTTCACTGCTGGCTCAGTTGCTAAAGAATATCTGCATAACTTTCTATCGATTTGGAATTAGCAATCTGTCTGTGAGCAGGGCCGGTCATAAGCAGCTTCTGTGAGAAAACAGAAGCATGTCTGCCTGACTTGCTTCTCTGGGGAGCTTTCACTGTTCTTGCGCTAGTGCACATGGCAAGTTTCTAAGTGAGAAAGTAATGGCTATTATCACAGCTGGCCACTGAGGTACTTAATGGCAGAGGCAATCCCAGCTCTGCCAAGCAGTAGACATCACGAAATCAGCTATTGTCATTGTAGCCAAGTTCCGTGAATTTGTGGTGTTATTTGCTGTGTTCTTCAAGAAGATGCCTTCGCCCTGCCAGTAAGATATATTTCCATAACACACAGCCATGCACTCAATCGATGTGCATCCTCCAGTAAAGCCCAGCCCCGATGTCTTAGAGGAGCCTCTCTGCCCATTGTCATAAACCAGTCTAATTTTGTGTGAGACCGTGAAAACTCAGTGTCTTTATTATGCTTGTGCTTCTGACGGGAGGTCTGAGAAGGCACTTCTGAAGGTTTATTCCTACCAGCCGTTGTCATATTTATCGAGTCTTTATTTTATATTTTTTTCTTATTTTTTACTTCTACCAGTTTCTTGCTACCAGCCCGTCTCCCTCCACCCTCGTGCACACACGGTCAGTCATGGAATCCCGTGGACTTCAGCCCACCAGACTCCTCTGCCCATGGAGTTTTCCAGGCAAGAATACTGGAGTGGGTTGCCATTTCCTTCTCCATGTGTGGAGTCTTTAAAGATTCCATCACTGAGGTGTTGCTTCTCCACTTGTACATGCCCTTCCTCCCTAAGTGCAGTAGAAGTCATCCCCACTTCCCAACATGTCTGTCTTCCGTCCTCTGGAGTATGTATTGCTTGAGCTCACCACAGCGTCAGGATATTCTAGAAACCCTTCTGATTGCAGTCTCTTCGGGAGGTTACAAGTGCTTCAAACCTCAGAATTTTACAAAGCACTTTTTAGACCTCAGCTGAAAGGGAAGTCAACACTCAGTGACAGTCACAGGCTTCCATGGCCTGGACTTGATTATGGGGTGTGCTTTCATAATCATCGTGTTTCGGATACCAACTAAGATGTCACTGAGAAATTTTTTTCTTTCTCATCATTGTATCTTTCATGTTTATTTAGATATATTATGGGTTTTCCTATATATCTTCCCTTAGGGATGAGGGTCTTAAGTCAGTAGAACTTACTACAACTGATTTCCAGGTAGCTGTGTTAGGACAGGGAAAAGAATGACCAGCTGCTGGATTCTTAAGATTATGTATGAAAATATGATTCGTTTTACTGTGTGAAGTCATCCGATTGTAATTTCTGAAGTAGGAATTCAGAAAAATCAAAAAAAATCGCCTAACTACTAGGCGATCTCCCATCCAAGTATTGACCAGGCCCGACCCTGCTCAGTTTCCCAGATCACAGGAGAGAGGGCACGTTCAGGGTGGTATGGCCTTAGACCCAGGCGGCTGCCAGGCGCCCCAGGAGCTCCGCGTTGCGCCTCCCTTGCGGTCTGACCTGCCGGTCGGGCATGGGGCTGCAGTTCTCCAGCGGGCGCGCGCTGCACTTGAGCCGCACGACCCGCGACTGGACTCCGGCCGGCCAGAGCCTGCAGCTCGGCGGCCAGCGGAGGGCACCCCCGCTCCGCACACCGCGAGCCCAGGCCAGCACCCGTCTGGCACGGCCGGCCGGGGCCTGGCGTGCCTGCGGAACCTGGGGTGGGGAGAGGGGGCGTGGGCAGAGCAGCGAGGACATCTCGGTGCCCCCTCACCCCCTGTCACCCACCATCCCGTTCGCTGCTCAGGGTCAGGTGGCTTCGGACGAGCGGGGCTTCGGCCCGGGTCCGCGGTCCCCGGAGCCTCCTGGGGCTTAGGGGCAGCCCAGCCGGGGCCCCAGGCGCCCGTCCTGCCGGCTGCGCAAATCCCCTGGAGCGCCTCAGCCCCGTCTTTTCGCCCTACCGAGGCCCGCCCTGCCCCCACGCCGCGGGCCCAGCACAGGACCTTCCTGGGAGAGCAGACGAGCGACAGCCAGGGACACGGACAGGCACTCGCGCGCACCCACGCCAGGTGAGACAGAGGCAGAAAGAGTCGAGGGTTCAGAGAGAGACTGGAAGACAGCGTGTGGGCAGGGGGGGCCTCGGGCAGGATGCCGGGCAGCTGCAGAGACCACCCGGCCCTGAGCAGCCAAAGCGATGGGGGCGGGGGGAGGCCACTGAGCAGCGGCGGGCCTGGAGAAGCCCATGGTGGGAGGACACCTGAGACCTCCGCGCTCCGCGCACCGCCCCCTCCCCCCAACCCCCTCCACGCATGCCACGCCGGGGCGCTCTGACACTAGCTTCTCTGGAGTTTTGTCACTTGAATTTCTCTCCCTCTGCTCAACTGATTGATGACAGTGTATTGAACAGCTAGGTCATTTCCAAATAAATTAAGCTTAGTGTTTCACAGGACACCCGGACATGTATGGAGAGACCAGCACGGATGCACGGACACCAACCTTGGTAACTGGACAACCAATGGGAAATTACTGTCTGACTCAGGAGAGAGAAAGAAACCCGAACAGATGGAATGAAATGAACAGAAAAACAAGCTTTGCAACTCACTCCCTAATTCAATTACCAGAAAATAAACAACACTATAACCATTTTAGAAAAACTATAGACCTCTCCATGACCTTTGGTCGGGTGAGGAGTTCGAACACACAGCAAAAAAAAGCCAACTTTTCCAAGTCGTGAATATGTTAGTTCACATATTGACTTTTACATTGAAATGTGTAACAAATAAACTTAAAATCATTGACTCACTACATACGCATGGAAGTATTTTAAATATAAAATATGTTCTATAGTATTCAGGAAGCACTTGGCACATCTGTAAGTGTATCAGACCCCAAACTGGAACTTAACGGAAGAGTCAGGATAGTCTAAAAATGAATCCCTAACTAAAAGGAATACACAGGATTACGTAGATCAAAAAGGTTAAAGAAGAGAAACTAGAAATCAGTCAATAAATGTTTTAGGGGTTAGCCTAGAGTGACTAGCCTCTGCGTTACTTTTTAAATTTTTCATGTTTGCATCTTCCAAATTTTCCATGCTGAGAATAATACTTTCATATCAGTTTCGAGATCAGTCTCACACTAAAGACAGTAAGAGTGGAATAAGAAATAAGAAATGCTTGGGGGGGGGGGGAGAAGAAATGCTTGAACTAAAGGTGGTACTGATGAAATTATTTGCAGGGCAGCCAAGGAGTCACAGATATAGAGAACAGACTTATGGACACGGGCAGGTGTGAGGAAGAAGAGGGTGAGATGAATGCAGAGGAACATGGAAACATAGTACCATACGTTAAAAGAGATGCCAATGCAATTTGCTGTATGACTCAGGGGACTCAAACAGGGGCTCCGCAACAAGCTAGAGGGGTGGAACGGAGAGGAGGAGATGGGAGAGAGGTTCAGGAGGGAGGAGACATATGTACACCTGTGGCTCATTCACGTTGATGTTTGGCAACAAAATTCTGTAAAGCAACTATCCTTCAATTGAAAGAGAAAGTCATGTTTGGACTTACCAAACAAGGTCTTGTGTACTTCTAGCATGGCCTTCTGTTTCGTGCTGCCATCCTTAATTCATTCTTCCATATCATTAAACAGACTAGTCAAGTTTTTGCCAAAAACATCTTGAGCTCCTGCATCATGCTGTTCAACTGCCTTCTCTCGATCCAGTATAGAATAGAGACCAAAGAAAATTTTTGTCGTTTCTTCAAGTGATTGAAGCCACTCTATGTGATTTTAAAAAATAAATGTGGATAAGACGGATATGACCAAAGCAATCTAATGACAATATCTGTGCTTCATTAAAGATCTGCAGAGAACTAGTAAATTTTTTGTTTCGTATCAGAAGAATTTTTTAAATCCACACCAACATTTCTTTCGCGTCCGCTAGCCATCTAGACAAGGAAAACTGCTTTTACCAATCAATGTCCCTAGTTCTGCCCCCTCACCGTTTTTTACCCAATATGTGTTACTCAGGCAGGAGACCCTGGTTCAATTCCTGGGTCAGGAAGATCTGCTGGAGAAGGGATAGTCTACCCACTCCAGTATTAGTGGGCTTCCCTTGTGGCTCAGTTGGTAAAGAATCATTCCTCTGTACCAAGAGTAGCTCAACTCCTCTCAAAGCAAATACAGGATGGTAGTAACTATGCAGGACAAAGCTGATTCTGTATATTTATAGTACTCACTCATGAGCTTGACAGAGGTCCTAGATCTGTTACCACATTTTTTTTTTTTAAGTGATATCTGCATGTGCAGGTGAAAGTGGCTCAGTTCGTACCTGACTCTATGCAGCTCCAAGGACTATAAAGTCCATGGAATTCTCTAGGCCAGAATACTGGAGTGGGTAGCCTATCCTTTCTCCAGCGGATCTTCCCGACCCAGGACTCAAAGCGGGGTCTCCTGCGTTGCAGGCAGATTCTTTAGCAACTGAGCTAGTAGGGCTTCACTGCTGGCTCAGTTGCTAAAGAATATCTGCATAACTTTCTATCGATTTGGAATTAGCAATCTGTCTGTGAGCAGGGCCGGTCATAAGCAGCTTCTGTGAGAAAACAGAAGCATGTCTGCCTGACTTGCTTCTCTGGGGAGCTTTCACTGTTCTTGCGCTAGTGCACATGGCAAGTTTCTAAGTGAGAAAGTAATGGCTACTATCACAGCTGGCCACTGAGGTACTTAATGGCAGAGGCAATCCCAGCTCTGCCAAGCAGTAGACATCACGAAATCAGCTATTGTCATTGTAGCCAAGTTCCGTGAATTTGTGGTGTTATTTGCTGTGTTCTTCAAGAAGATGCCTTCCCCCTGCCAGTAAGATATATTTCCATAACACACAGCCATGCACTCAATCGATGTGCATCCTCCAGTAAAGCCCAGCCCCGATGTCTTAGAGGAGCCTCTCTGCCCATTGTCATAAACCAGTCTAATTTTGTGTGAGACCGTGAAAACTCAGTGTCTTTATTACGCTTGTGCTTCTGACGGGAGGTCTGAGAAGGCACTTCTGAAGGTTTATTCCTACCAGCCGTTGTCATATTTATCGAGTCTTTATTTTATATTTTTTTCTTATTTTTTACTTCTACCAGTTTCTTGCTACCAGCCCGTCTCCCTCCACCCTCGTGCACACACGGTCAGTCATGGAATCCCGTGGACTTCAGCCCGCCAGACTCCTCTGCCCATGGAGTTTTCCAGGCAAGAATACTGGAGTGGGTTGCCATTTCCTTCTCCATGTGTGGAGTCTTTAAAGATTCCATCACTGAGGTGTTGCTTCTCCACTTGTACATGCCCTTCCTCCCTAAGTGCAGTAGAAGTCATCCCCACTTCCCAACATGTCTGTCTTCCGTCCTCTGGAGTATGTATTGCTTGAGCTCACCACAGCGTCAGGATATTCTAGAAACCCTTCTGATTGCAGTCTCTTCGGGAGGTTACAAGTGCTTCAAACCTCAGAATTTTACAAAGCACTTTTTAGACCTCAGCTGAAAGGGAAGTCAACACTCAGTGACAGTCACAGGCTTCCATGGCCTGGACTTGATTATGGGGTGTGCTTTCATAATCATCGTGTTTCGGATACCAACTAAGATGTCACTGAGAAATTTTTTTCTTTCTCATCATTGTATCTTTCATGTTTATTTAGATATATTATGGGTTTTCCTATATATCTTCCCTTAGGGATGAGGGTCTTAAGTCAGTAGAACTTACTACAACTGATTTCCAGGTAGCTGTGTTAGGACAGGGAAAAGAATGACCAGCTGCTGGATTCTTAAGATTATGTATGAAAATATGATTCGTTTTACTGTGTGAAGTCATCGGATTCTAATTTCTGAAGTAGGAATTCAGAAAAATCAAAAAAAATCGCCTAACTACTAGGCGATCTCCCATCCAAGTATTGACCAGGCCCGACCCTGCTCAGTTTCCCAGATCACAGGAGAGAGGGCACGTTCAGGGTGGTATGGCCTTAGACCCAGGCGGCTGCCAGGCGCCCCAGGAGCCCCGCGTTGCGCCTCCCTTGCGGTCTGACCTGCCGGTCGGGCATGGGGCTGCAGTTCTCCAGCGGGCGCGCGCTGCACTTGAGCCGCACGACCCGCGACTGGACTCCGGCCGGCCAGAGCCTGCAGCTCGGCGGCCAGCGGAGGGCACCCCCGCTCCGCACACCGCGAGCCCAGGCCAGCACCCGTCTGGCACGGCCGGCCGGGGCCTGGCGTGCCTGCGGAACCTGGGGTGGGGAGAGGGGGCGTGGGCAGAGCAGCGAGGACATCTCGGTGCCCCCTCACCCCCTGTCACCCACCATCCCGTTCGCTGCTCAGGGTCAGGTGGCTTCGGACGAGCGGGTCTTCGGCCCGGGTCCGCGGTCCCCGGAGCCTCCTGGGGCTTAGGGGCAGCCCAGCCGGGGCCCCAGGCGCCCGTCCTGCCGGCTGCGCAAACCCCCTGGAGCGCCTCAGCCCCGTCTTTTCGCCCTACCGAGGCCCGCCCTGCCCCCACGCCGCGGGCCCAGCACAGGACCTTCCTGGGAGAGCAGACGAGCGACAGCCAGGGACACGGACAGGCACTCGCGCGCACCCACGCCAGGTGAGACAGAGGCAGAAAGAGTCGAGGGTTCAGAGAGAGACTGGAAGACAGCGTGTGGGCAGGGGGGGCCTCGGGCAGGATGCCGGGCAGCTGCAGAGACCACCCGGCCCTGAGCAGCCAAAGCGATGGGGGCGGGGGGAGGCCACTGAGCAGCGGCGGGCCTGGAGAAGCCCATGGTGGGAGGACACCTGAGACCTCCGCGCTCCGCGCACCGCCCCCTCCCCCCAACCCCCTGCACGCATGCCACGCCGGGGCGCTCTGACACTAGCTTCTCTGGAGTTTTGTCACTTGAATTTCTCTCCCTCTGCTCAACTGATTGATGACAGTGTATTGAACAGCTAGGTCATTTCCAAATAAATTAAGCTTAGTGTTTCACAGGACACCCGGACATGTATGGAGAGACCAGCACGGATGCACGGACACCAACCTTGGTAACTGGACAACCAATGGGAAATTACTGTCTGACTCAGGAGAGAGAAAGAAACCCGAACAGATGGAATGAAATGAACAGAAAAACAAGCTTTGCAACTCACTCCCTAATTCAATTACCAGAAAATAAACAACACTATAACCATTTTAGAAAAACTATAGACCTCTCCATGACCTTTGGTCGGGTGAGGAGTTCAAACACACAGCAAAAAAAAGCCAACTTTTCCAAGTCGTGAATATGTTAGTTCACATATTGACTTTTACATTGAAATGTGTAACAAATAAACTTAAAATCATTGACTCACTACATACGCATGGAAGTATTTTAAATATAAAATATGTTCTATAGTATTCAGGAAGCACTTGGCACATCTGTAAGTGTATCAGACCCCAAACTGGAACTTAACGGAAGAGTCAGGATAGTCTAAAAATGAATCCCTAACTAAAAGGAATACACAGGATTACGTAGATCAAAAAGGTTAAAGAAGAGAAACTAGAAATCAGTCAATAAATGTTTTAGGGGTTAGCCTAGAGTGACTAGCCTCTGCGTTACTTTTTAAATTTTTCATGTTTGCATCTTCCAAATTTTCCATGCTGAGAATAATACTTTCATATCAGTTTCGAGATCAGTCTCACACTAAAGACAGTAAGAGTGGAATAAGAAATAAGAAATGCTTGGGGGGGGGGGAGAAGAAATGCTTGAACTAAAGGTGGTACTGATGAAATTATTTGCAGGGCAGCCAAGGAGTCACAGATATAGAGAACAGACTTATGGACACGGGCAGGTGTGAGGAAGAAGAGGGTGAGATGAATGCAGAGGAACATGGAAACATAGTACCATACGTTAAAAGAGATGCCAATGCAATTTGCTGTATGACTCAGGGGACTCAAACAGGGGCTCCGCAACAAGCTAGAGGGGTGGAACGGAGAGGAGGAGATGGGAGAGAGGTTCAGGAGGGAGGAGACATATGTACACCTGTGGCTCATTCACGTTGATGTTTGGCAACAAAATTCTGTAAAGCAACTATCCTTCAATTGAAAGAGAAAGTCATGTTTGGACTTACCAAACAAGGTCTTGTGTACTTCTAGCATGGCCTTCTGTTTCGTGCTGCCATCCTTAATTCATTCTTCCATATCATTAAACAGACTAGTCAAGTTTTTGCCAAAAACATCTTGAGCTCCTGCATCATGCTGATCAACTGCCTTCTCTCGATTCAGTATAGAATGGAGACCAAAGAAACCTTTTGTCGTTTCTTCAAGTGATTGAAGCCACTCTATGTGATTTTAAAAAATAAATGTGGATAAGACGGATATGACCAAAGCAATCTAATGACAATATCTGTGCTTCATTAAAGATCTGCAGAGAACTAGTAAATTTTTTGTTTCGTATCAGAAGAATTTTTTAAATCCACACCAACATTTCTTTCGCGTCCGATAGCCATCTAGACAAGGAAAACTGCTTTTACCAATCAATGTCCCTAGTTCTGCCCCCTCACCGTTTTTTACCCAATATGTGTTACTCAGGCAGGAGACCCTGGTTCAATTCCTGGGTCAGGAAGATCTGCTGGAGAAGGGATAGGCTACCCACTCCAGTATTAGTGGGCTTCCCTTGTGGCTCAGTTGGTAAAGAATCATTCCTCTGTACCAAGAGTAGCACAACTCCTCTCAAAGCAAATACAGGATGGTAGTAACTATGCAGGACAAAGCTGATTCTGTATATTTATAGTACTCACTCATGAGCTTGACAGAGGTCCTAGATCTGTTACCACATTTTTTTTTTTAAGTGATATCTGCATGTGCAGGTGAAAGTGGCTCAGTTCGTGCCTGACTCTTTGCAGCCCCAAGGACTAACAATCCATGGAATTCTCTAGGCCAGAATACTGGAGTGGGTAGCCTATTCTTTCTCCAGCGGATCTTCCCGACCAAGGACTCAAAACAGGGTCTCCTGCGTTGCAGGCAGATTCTTTAGCAACTGAGCTAGTAGGGCTTTACTGCTGGCTCAGTTGCTAAAGAATATCTGCATAACTTTCTATCGATTTGGAATTAGCAATCTGTCTGTGAGCAGGGCCGGTCATAAGCAGCTTCTGTGAGAAAACAGAAGCATGTCTGCCTGACTTGCTTCTCTGGGGAGCTTTCACTGTTCTTGCGCTAGTGCACATGGCAAGTTTCTAAGTGAGAAAGTAATGGCTACTATCACAGCTGGCCACTGAGGTACTTAATGGCAGAGGCAATCCCAGCTCTGCCAAGCAGTAGACATCACGAAATCAGCTATTGTCATTGTAGCCAAGTTCCGTGAATTTGTGGTGTTATTTGCTGTGTTCTTCAAGAAGATGCCTTCGCCCTGCCAGTAAGATATATTTCCATAACACACAGCCATGCACTCAATCGATGTGCATCCTCCAGTAAAGCCCAGCCCCGATGTCTTAGAGGAACCTCTCTGCCCATTGTCATAAACCAGTCTAATTTTGTGTGAGACCGTGAAAACTCAGTGTCTTTATTACGCTTGTGCTTCTGACGGGAGGTCTGAGAAGGCACTTCTGAAGGTTTATTCCTACCAGTCGTTGTCATATTTATCGAGTCTTTATTTTATATTTTTTTCTTATTTTTTACTTCTACCAGTTTCTTGCTACCAGCCCGTCTCCCTCCACCCTCGTGCACACACGGTCAGTCATTGAATCCCGTGGACTTCAGCCCGCCAGACTCCTCTGCCCATGAAGTTTTCCAGGCAAGAATACTGGAGTGGGTTTCCATTTCCTTCTCCATGTGTGGAGTCTTTAAAGATTCCATCACTGAGGTGTTGCTTCTCCACTTGTACATGCCATTCCTCCCTAAGTGCAGTAGAAGTCATCCCCACTTCCCAACATGTCTGTCTTCCGTCCTCTGGAGTATGTATTGCTTGAGCTCACCACAGCGTCAGGATATTCTAGAAACCCTTCTGATTGCAGTCTCTTCGGGAGGTTACAAGTGCTTCAAACCTCAGAATTTTACAAAGCACTTTTTAGACCTCAGCTGAAAGGGAAGTCAACACTCAGTGAAAGTCACAGGCTTCCATGGCCTGGACTTGATTATGGGGTGTGCTTTCATAATCATCGTGTTTCGGATACCAACTAAGATGTCACTGAGAAATTTTTTTCTTTCTCATCATTGTATCTTTCATGTTTATTTAGATATATTATGGGTTTTCCTATATATCTTCCCTTAGGGATGAGGGTCTTAAGTCAGTAGAACTTACTACAACTGATTTCCAGTTAGCTGTGTTAGGACAGGAAAAAGAATGACCAGCTGCTGGATTCTTACGATTATGTATGAATACATGATTCGTTTTACTGTGTGAAGTCATCCGATTCTAACTTTCTGAAGTAGGAATTCAGAAAAATCAAAAAAAATCGCCTAACTACTAGGCGGTCTCCCATCCAAGTACTGACCAGGCCCGACCCTGCTCAGTTTCCCAGGTCACAGGAGAGAGGGCACGTTCAGGGTGGTATGGCCTTAGACCCAGGCGGCTGCCAGGCGACCCAAGAGCTCCGCGTTGCACCTCCCTTGCGGTCTGACCTGCCGGTCGGGCCTGGGGCTGCAGTTCTCCAGCGGGCGCGCGCTGCACTTGAGCCGCACGACCCGCGACTGGACTCCGGCCGGCCAGAGCCTGCAGCTCGGTGGCCAGCGGAGGGCGCCCCCGCTCCGCACACAGCGAGCCCAGGCCAGCACCCGTCTGGCATGGCCAGCCGGGGCCTGGCGTGCCTGCGGAACCTGGGGTGGGGGGAGGGGGGGTGGGCAGAGCAGCGAGGACATCTCGGTGCCCCCTCACCCCCTGTCACCCACCATCCCGTTCGCTGCTCAGGGTCAGGTGGCTTCGGACGAGCGGGGCTTCGGCCCGGGTCCGCGGTCCCCGGAGCCTCCTGAGGCTTAGGGGCAGCCCAGCAGGGGCCCCAGGCGCACATCCTGCCGGCTGCGCAAACCCCCTGGAGAGCCTCAGCCCGTCTTTTCGCCCTACCGAGGCCCGCCCTGCCCTCACGCCGCGGGCCCAGCACAGGACCTTCCTGGGAGAGAAGACGAGCGACAGCCAGGGACACGGACAGGCACTCGCACGCACCCAAGCCAGGTGAGACAGAGGCAGAAAGAGTCGAGGGTTCAGAGAGAGACTGGAAGACAGCGTGTGGGCAAGGGGGGCCTCGGGCAGGATGCCGGGCAGCTGCAGAGACCACCCGGCCCTGAGCAGCCAAAGCGATGGGGGCGGGGGGAGGCCACTGAGCAGCGGCGGACCTGGAGAGGCCCATGGTGGGACGACACCTGAGACCTCCGCGCTCCGCGCACCGCCCCCTCCCCCCAACCCCCTGCACGCATGCCACGCCGGGGCGCTCTGACACTAGCTTCTCTGGAGTTTTGTCACTTGAATTTCTCTCCCTCTGCTCAAATGAGTGATGACAGTGTATTGAACAGCTAGGTCATTTCCAAATAAATTAAGCTTAGTGTTTCACAGGACACCCGGACATGTATGGGGAGACCAGCACGGATGCATGGACACCAACCTTGGTAACTGGACAACCAATGGGAAATTACTGTCTGACTCAGGAGAGAGAAAGAAACCGAACAGATGGAATGAAATGAAGAGAAAAACAAGCTTTGCAACTCACACCCTAATTCAATTACCAGAAAATAAACAACACTATAACCATTTTAGAAAAACTATAGACCTCTCCATGACCTTTGGTCGGGTGAGGAGTTCAAACACACAGCAAAAAAAAGCCAACTTTTCCAAGTCGTGAATATGTTAGTTCACACATTGACTTTTACATTGAAATGTGTAACAAATAAACTTAAAAAATTAACTCACTACATACGCATGGAAGTATTTTAAACATAAAATATATTCTATAGTATTCAGGAAGCAATTTGCACATCTGTAAGTGTATCAGACCCAAAACTGGAACGTAGTGGAAGAGTCAGGATAGTCTAAAAATGAATCCCTAACTAAAAGGAACACACAGAATTACTGTAGATAAAAAAGGTTAAAGAAGAGAAGCTAGAAATCAGTCAATAAATGTCTTAGGGGTTAGCTTAGAGTGACTAGCCTCTGCGTGACTCTTTAAATTTTTCATGTTTGCAACTTCCAAATTTTCCATGGTGAAAATAATACTTTCGCCTCCAAACCAGAGTGACTTGGGGACACAAAGGTAGAAGTCGATAATTTTCTTTGCCTATGTCTGAATATTTACAGTCAGAGGTAGAAAAGGAGGAGTCTGTCCCTTGTCTAGATGAGGTCAATCCCCAGGTGTGGGATGTCTCCAGCCCTGGTTTAGCCATAAATGTTCCACCAGTAAAGATTTCTCTGAGACCAAATGCTCCCTAGCCCTGGAAAAGACAATATCCCTTAAAACCAGAAGCTCTTGAGGGGCTTAGACCATTAGTTAACAAATACCGAGATACTGGAACTCGAATCAGCTGTGAGTCCCCCTGCAACACCCCAATCTTGCCCGTTCAAAAACCAGATGGATCTTACCGATTCGTCCAGGATCTAAGAGCTGTTAATGAAGCTGTGGTTCCCATCCACCCCATAGTCCCAAACCCATATACCCTCCTATACCAAGTCCCAGGAAATGCCAAGTACTTCTCAGTCTTGGACCTTCAAGGTGCTTTCTTTTGCATTCCTCTCCATCCTGAATCCCAAAAACTCTTTTCTTTTGAGTGGCGGGACTTGGAAACAAGAGAGACCATACAACTCTCAACTGGCCTCGACTACCCCAAGGGTTTAGGGACAGCCCTCATATCTTCGGGACTTCCTCGGGGAGAGAACTAAGGGAATTAACTTTAACAAACAGTAGTCTAATACAGTATGTGGATGACTTGCTCATATCTAGGCCAGATTTTACCAGCTCTCAAGTGGACACTATTTAAAACGCTAACTTTCCTGTATGAAAAGGGTTATCGAGTATCGCCCAAGTAGGCTCAGATTAGCTTAACCCAAGTAAAATACCTTGGATTTATAATTACGGAGAGATAAAGAATGCCTGACCCCGAGGGGAGATCCCTCATCTTAAATACCCCGTACCCCCAAACAAAACAACAGCTTAGGGGATTTTTAGGAAGGACCGGGTTTTGCAGGAACTGGATTCCTAATTATGGCAATCTGGCCAGACCCCTATATGAAAATTTAAGGGGGAAAGAGGAAGAGCCACTCGACTGGCATGAGACCTGCAAGGTGGCCTTTAATGCCCTAAAAGAGTCCATCACTACAGCCCCAGCTTTAGGCCTCCCCAACCTGGAGAAGCCTTTTAGACTCTATGTTTCTGGAAGGACAGGAACTGCTCTTGGGGTGTTAGGGCAGATGATGGGGCCCGTATTACAACCTGTGGCTTATCTCTCAAAATAACTAGATGAGGTGGCCTGAGGGTGGCCCACTTGCCTCCGGGCAGTAGCAGCCACCGCTCTTATGGTTAAGGAGGCATCTAAGCTGACCCTGGGTCAGACCACCACAGTGTATACGCCACACCGGGTGCAAGCAGTCTTGGAAACGAAAGGGGACAGGTGGATGACAGGGGGAAGGATCACCCAATATCAAGCCCGCCTCCTTGACACTCCAGAAATAAAGTTGAGGGTCTGCCAGACTTTAAATCCAGCAACCTTACTGCCAGATCCCCCTACCTCCCCTCTGGATCACCAATGCATACAAATCACAGACGAGTTATACTCTTCTCGCCGTGACCTATCAGAGACACCTTTATCTGACCCAGAGGAAAACTGGCACACAGATGGCAGCAGTTTGGTAGAAAAGGGAGAGAGGAAAGCAGGATATGCTGTAGCGAGCCTGGAAGAAACTAAGGAAAGTGGGTCTCTTCCCCCAGGGACCTCAGCCCAGAAAGCTGAACATTTTGCCCTGACAAGAGCTTTGGAGTTAGGAGAAGGAAAGAGGATTAATGTGTGTATGGACTCTAAGTATGCTTTCCTCATTCTGCATGCCCGTGCAGCAATTTGGAAAGAAAGAGGGATGCTCAGTGCCCGAAGCTCTGCTATTAAACACAAAGAGCTCATTCTCAGGCTCCTGGAGGCAGTCAAACTTCCTGCAAAATTAGCTGTCATCCACTGCAATAGTCACCAAAAGCGGCAAGAAAAAGAGGCTCAGGGAAATAGGAAAGCTGATCAAGAGGCAGGACGAGCTGCCGGGGAAGCTACCTCTGCTACTGCTATCTGCCCCCTTTTCCCCAAGGAAACCCTGACTCCAGATTTTAGCCCAGGGGGACATTCCCGATATGCTGAGCGGGGCTGGGAGATTGGGTCACATGGGTGGTTTCAGCCTGATCAGGCCCAAATAATACTCCCTGATTCTCAGGTTTAAAACATTACTAACTCCTTACA
This sequence comes from Muntiacus reevesi, assembly GCF_963930625.1. Taxonomy (NCBI): domain Eukaryota; kingdom Metazoa; phylum Chordata; class Mammalia; order Artiodactyla; family Cervidae; genus Muntiacus; species Muntiacus reevesi. Next base: position 545,547 of record NW_027077916.1, read on the forward strand.
TAAGAGCGCCCATTTTGGAAAAGATAATCTAGAAATCTTGCTTAAGCCTATTCTCTCCCATCCCCAGTTAGCTAAGGTTGTTAATCAGGTCACACAAAATTGTGACACCTGTCTAAAAAATAACCCAAAAACCAAACCTCCTCTAATTACACCTGTACAACATCGGGGATCATACCCAGGAGCGGACTGGCAAGTAGAATTTACAGCCATGCCCAAGACCCAAGGGTTTTCTTACTTGCGAGTGTTTATTGACACATTCACAGGATGGATCGAAGCGTTCCCTACTGAGACTGAGAGAGCTACAGAAGTCTGTAAAGCTCTGCTGAAGGAGATAGTGCCTAGGTTTGGGCTCCCTCGGTCACTTCAGAGTGACAACGGGCCCTCACTTACAGCCACGGTACCCCAGAACCTAGCCGCATGCTTAGGCATAAAATACCAGCTCCGCTCATCCTGGAGGCCTCAAGCTTCAGGAAAGGTAGAGAGAGCCAACCATACTCTTAAAAGGGCTCTGGCTAAGCTATGTCAGAAACACATAATAAGTGGACACATATGCTGCCCATAGCCCTCATGAGGCTTCGGACATCCCCCAAACGGCCACTATTGTTAAGTCCTTATGAAATGATGTATGGACGACCATTCTGAAATTCTGATTTGTTTCTTGACGAGGATGCCAATACACTCTTAAAACATATAATTGACCTGGGAAGGTTTCCGCAAGAACTCCAACGGTATGGAGAACAAACCACAGGAAGACTTGAAAAATCCCCAGGTAAAGCCAGGGGATCAAGTATCAGTAAAGACCTGGCAAGAAAAAGGGAGTCCAAACCAGCTGTCCGAGAAATGGACAGGGCCATAGCAGGTTGTTCTAGTGACTTCAACTGCTGTAAAAGTGAAGGGTCTATCTGCCTGGGTCCACAATTCTAGAATAAATCCCTATGGCCTACAGGAGGGGGAGACAGAAACTGAGACTCCAAAGCCAGAGGACAGCTATTCCTGTGAACCTGTTGAAGATCTCAGGCTCTTGTTCAAGCAGAACCCCATCAATCCTGCCTCAGATAAGTAAAATGCATCATATGATGTTCTTCCTCTTTCTAATCATATCTCCCTGTATGGCTATTGATCTCTCCCTAAACGAGGCATGTTCACTTGCAAACCACACTGCTTCTCAACTCAACCTAAGCAGCCCGGGCTGCATCTGCATTAATGACAAAGGTTGGGGGTATGTCCAACCCATCCCAGGGTATCACTATCAAAGGCCCACCCTTCCAGCCGAGCTATGGGCTGTTACTCAGCGCCCCCATGTGGTCGTAATATGGCCTTTAGGGGAAAGGGGGAAAAAAAACTTCATGTCTTGGTACCAGCAACAACTGTCTCTATTTACCCCCTGGATGACATCTGCAATCCCACCTGAGCCCTTATTTTCTCTCATGACTAAAATCCCCCAAGTGACCTTCCCTATCTCTCTAAAAAGCCACTCCCTAACAGGGGTGTCAGTGAGAAATCTAGACGACGCACAATGTGGGGTGACCGTCACTGTTGAAACTGATGGGAAAAACCGGGACAGGCCCTGCAGCTGGGAGACCAGCCGACACCACCCCCGGCCAGCACGCGCCTGGCCCGGCCCGGGGCGCTTCCCGGACCCCGAGCGGCCTGGCGAGGCTGCGGGAGCTCTGGCGGGGGTTGGGGATGGGGGTGGCTTGAGCGGGGAGGACGTCTCGGTGCCCCCCCACCCACCGCCCCCCACCATTCCGTTCGCTGCTCAGGGTCACGTGGCTCCGGACGAGCGGGGCGTCGGCCCGGGGCCAGGGACCCCGGAGCCTGCTGCGGGATTAGGGGCAGCCCAGCCGGGGCCCCAGGCGCCCATCCTGCCGGCTCTGCAAATCCCCTGGAGTGCCTCAGCCCCGCCCTGTCCCCAAACCGAGGCCCGCCCTGCCCCCACGCCACGGGCCCAGCACAGGACCTTCCTGAGAGAGCGGACGAGCGACAGCCAGGCACACGGACAGGCACTCGCACGCACCCACGCCAGGTGAGACAGAGGAAGAAAAAGTCGAGGGTTCAGAGAGAGACTGGAAGACAGCGTGTGGGCAGGGGGGGGCCTCAGGGAGGATGCCGGGCAGCTTCAGAGACGACCCATCCCTGAGCAGCCAAATTGATTGGGGCGGGGGGAGGCCACTGAGCGGCGGCGGGCCTGGAGAGGCCCAGGGTGGGAGGACACCTGAGATCTCCGCGCTCCGCGCCCCGCCCCCCTCCCCCCAACCCCCTGCACGCATGCCACGCCGGGGCGCTCTGACACTAGCTTCTCTGGAGTTTTGTCACTTGAATTTCTCTCCCTCTGCTCAACTGAGTGATGACAGTGTATTGAACAGCTAGGTCATTTCCAAATAAATTAAGCTTAGTGTTTCACAGGACACCCGGACATGTATGGAGAGACCAGCACGGATGCATGGACACCAACCTTGGTAACTGGACAACCAATGGGAAATTACTGTCTGACTCAGGAGAGAGAAAGAAAACCGAACAAATGGAATGAAATGAACAGAAACACAGGCTTTGCAACTCACACCCTAATTCAATTATCAGAAAATAAACAACACTGTAACCATTTTAAAAAAACAATAGACCTCTCCATGTCCTTTGGTCGGGTGAGGAGTTCAAACACACAGCAAAAAAAGCCAACTATTCCAAGTCGTGAATATGTTAGTTCACACATTGACTTTTACATTGAAATGTGTAACTAATAAACTTAAAATCATTGACTCACTACATAAGCATGGAAGTATTTTAAATATAAAATATATTCTATAGTATTCAGGAAGCACTTGGCACATCTCTAAGTGTATCAGACCCAAAACTGGAACGTAGTGGAAGAGTCAGGATAGTCTAAAAATGAATCCCTAACTAAAAGGAACACACAGGATTACTGTAGATAAGAAAGGTTAAAGAAGAGAAGCTGAAAATCAGTCAAAAATGTCTTAGGGGTTAGCTTAGAGTGACTAGCCTCTGCGTGACTCTTTAAATTTTTCATGTTTGCAGCTTCCAAATTTTCCATTTTGAGAATAATACTTTTGCCTACAAATCAGAGTGACTTGGGGACACAAAGGTAGAAGTCGATAATTTTCTTTGCCTATGTCTGAATATTTACAGTCAGAGGTAGAAAAGGAGGAGTCTGTCCCTTGTCTAGATGAGGTCAATCCCCAGGTGTGGGATGTCTCCAGCCCTGGTTTAGCCATAAATGTTCCACCAGTAAAGATTTCTCTGAGACCAAATGCTCCCTAGCCCTGGAAAAGACAATATCCCTTAAAACCAGAAGCTCTTGAGGGTCTTAGACCATTAGTTAACAAATACCGAGATACTGGAACTCGAATCAGCTGTGAGACCCCTGCAACACCCCAATCTTGCCCGTTAAAAAACCAGATGAATCTTACCGATTCGTCCAGGTTCTAAAAGCTGTTAATGAAGCTGTGGTTCCCATCCACCCCATAGTCCCAAACCCATATACGCTCCTATCCCAAGTCCCAGGAAATGCCAAGTACTTCTCAGTCTTGGACCTTCAAGCTGCTTTCTTTTGCATTCCTCTCCATCCTGAATCCCAAAAACTCTTTGCTTTTGAGTGGCGGGACTTGGAAACAAGAGAGACCATAGAACTCTCGACTGGACTCGACTACACCAAGGGTTTAGGGACAGCCCTCATATCTTCGGGACTTCCTCGGGGAGAGAACTAAGGGAATTAACTTTAACAAACAGTAGTCTAATACAGTATGTGGATGACTTGCTCATAGCTAGGCCAGATTTTACCAGCTCTCAAATGGACACTATTTAAAACGCTAACGTTCCTGTATGAAAAGGGTTATCGAGTATCCCCCAAGTAGGCTCAGATTAGCTTAACCCAAGTAAAATACCATGGATTTATAATTACGGAGAGAAAAAGAATGCCTGACCCCGAGGGGAGATCCCTCATCTTAAATACCCCGTACCCCCAAACAAAACAACAGCTTAGGGGATTTTTAGGAAGGACGGGGTTTTGCAGGATCTGGGTTCCTAATTATGGCAATCTGGCCAGACCCATATATGAAAATTTAAGGGGGAAAGACGAAGAGCCACTCGACTGGCATGAGACCTGCAAGGTGGCCTTTAATGCCCTAAAAGAGTCCATCACTACAGCCCCAGCTTTAGCCCTCCCCAACCTGGAGAAGCCTTTTAGACTCTATGTTTCTGGAAGGAGAGGAACTGCTCTTGGAGTGTTAGAGCAGATGATGGGGCCCGTATTACAACCTGTGGCTTATCTCTCAAAATAACTAGATGAGGTGGCCAGAGGGTGGCCCACTTGCCTCCGAGCAGTAGCAGCCACTGCTCTTATGGTTAAGGAGGCATCTAAGCTGACCCTGGGTCAGCCCACCACAGTGCATACGCCTCACCGGGTGCAAGCAGTCTTGGAAACGAAAGGGGACAGGTGGATGACAGGGGGAAGGATCACCCAATACCAAGCCCTCCTCCTTGACACTCCAGAAATAAAGTTGAGGGTCTGCCAGACTTTAAATCCAGCAAACTTACTGCCAGATCCCCCTACTTCTCATCTGGATCACCAATGCATACAAATCACAGACGAGTTATACTCTTCTCGCCGGGACCTATCAGAGACACCTTTATCTCACCCAGAGGAAAACTGGCACACAGATGGCAGCAGTTTGGTAGAAAAGGGAGAGAGGAAAGCAGGATATGCTGTAGCGAGCCTGGAAGAAACTAAGGAAAGTGGGTCTCTTCCCCCAGACACCTCAGCCCAGAAAGCTGAACTTTTTGCCCTGACAAGAGCTTTGGAGTTAGGAGAAGGAAAGAGGATTAATGTGTGTATGGACTCTAAGTATGCTTTCCTCATTCTGCATGCCCGTGCAGCAATTTGGAAAGAAAGAGGGATGCTCAGTGCCCGAAGCTCTGCTATTAAACACAAAGAGCTCATTCTCAGGCTCCTGGAGGCAGTCAAACTTCCTGCAAAATTAGCTGTCATCCACTGCAAGAGTCACCAAAAGGGGCAAGAAAAAGAGGCTCAGGGAAATAGGAAAGCTGATCAAGAGGCAGGACGAGCTGCCGGGGAAGCTACCTCTGCCACTGCTATCTGCCCCCTTTTCCCCAAGGAAACCCTGACTCCAGATTTTAGCCCAGGGGGACATTCCCGATATGCTGAGCGGGGCTGGGAGATTGGGTCACATGGGTGGTTTCAGCCTGATCAGGCCCAAATAATACTCCCTGATTCTCAGGTTTAAAACATTACCAACTCCTTACATAAGAGCGCCCATTTTGGAAAAGATAATCTAGAAATCTTGCTTAAGCCTATTCTCTCACAACCCCAGTCAGCTAAGGTTGTTAAACAAGTCACACAAAATTGTGACACCTGTCTAAAAAATAACCCAAAAACCAGACCTCCTCTAATTACACCTGTCCAACATCGGGGATCATACCCAGGAGCGGACTGGCAATGCCGCTCCGCATTTAGAATTTACAGCCATGCCCAAGACCCAAGGGTTTTCTTACTTGCTAGTCTTTATTGACACATTCACAGGATGGATCGAAGCGTTCCCTACTGAGACTGAGAGAGCTACAGAAGTCTGTAAAGCTCTGCTGAAGGAGATAGTGCCTAGGTTTGGGCTGCCTCGGTCCCTACAGAGTGACAACGGGCCCTCACTTACAGCCACGATACCCCAGAACCTAGCCACATGCTTAGGCATATAATACCAGCTCCGCTCATCCTGGAGGCCTCAAGCTTCAGGAAAGGTAGAGAGAGCCAACCAGACTCTTAAAAGGGCTCTGGCTAAGCTATGTCAGAAACACATAATAAGTGGACACATATGCTGCCCATAGCCCTCATGAGGATATGGACATCCCCCAAACGGCCACTATTGTTAAGTCCTTATGAAATGATGTATGGACGACCATTCTTAACTTCTGATTTGTTTCTTGACGAGGATGCCAAAACACTCTTAAAACATATAATTCACCTGGGAAGGTTTCAGCAAGAACTCCAGCGGTATGGAGAACAAACCACAGGAAGACTTGAAAAATCCCCAGGTAAAGCCAGGGGATCAAGTATAAGTAAAGACCTGGCAAGAAAAAGGGAGTCCAAACCAGCTGTCCGAGAAATGGACAGGGCCATATCAGGTTGTTCTAATGACTTCAACTGCTGTAAAATTGAAGGGTCTATCTGCCTGGGTCCACAATTCTAGAATAAAACCCTATGGCCTACAGGAGGGGGAGACAGAAACTGAGACTCCAAAGCCAGAGGACAGCTATTCCTGTGAACCTGTTGAAGATCTCAGGCTCTTGTTCAAGCAGAACCCCATCAATCCTGCCTCAGATAAGTAAAATGCATCATATGATGTTCTTCCTCTTTCTAATCATATCTCCCTGTATGGCTATTGATCTCTCCCTAAACGAGGCATGTTCACTTGCAAACCACACTGCTTCTCAACTCAACCTAAGCAGCCCGGGCTGCATCTGCATTAATGACAAAGGTTGGGGGTATGTCCAACCCATCCCAGGGTATCACTATCAAAGGCCCACCCTTCCAGCCGAGCTATGGGCTGTTACTCAGCGCCCCCATGTGGTCGTAATATGGCCTTTTGGGGAAAGGGGGAAAAAAAACTTCATGTCTTGGTACCAGCAACAACTGTCTCTATTTACCCCCTGGATGACATCTGCAATCCCACCTGAGCCCTTATTTTCTCTCATGACTAAAATCCCCCAAGTGACCTTCCCTATCTCTCTAAAAAGCCACTCCCTAACAGGGGTGTCAGTGAGAAATCTAGACGACGCACAATGTGGGGTGACCGTCACTGTTGAAACTGATGGGAAAAACCGGGACAGGCCCTGCAGCTGGGAGACCAGCCGACACCACCCCCGGCCAGCACGCGCCTGGCCCGGCCCGGGGCGCTTCCCGGACCCCGAGCGGCCTGGCGAGGCTGCGGGAGCTCTGGCGGGGGTTGGGGATGGGGGTGGCTTGAGCGGGGAGGACGTCTCGGTGCCCCCCCACCCACCGCCCCCCACCATTCCGTTCGCTGCTCAGGGTCACGTGGCTCCGGACGAGCGGGGCGTCGGCCCGGGGCCAGGGACCCCGGAGCCTGCTGCGGGATTAGGGGCAGCCCAGCCGGGGCCCCAGGCGCCCATCCTGCCGGCTCTGCAAATCCCCTGGAGTGCCTCAGCACCGCCCTGTCCCCAAACCGAGGCCCGCCCTGCCCCCACGCCACGGGCCCAGCACAGGACCTTCCTGAGAGAACGGACGAGCAACAGCCAGGCACACGGACAGGCACTCGCACGCACCCACGCCAGGTGAGACAGAGGCAGAAAGAGTCGAGGGTTCAGAGAGAGACTGGAAGACAGCGTGTGGGCAGGGGGGTCCTCGGGCAGGATGCCGGGCAGCTGCACCCGGCCCTGTGCAGCCAAATCGATAGGGGCGGGGGGAGGCCACTGAGCAGCGGCGGGCCTGGAGAGGCCCAGGGTCAGAGGACACCTGAGATCTCCGCGCTCCGCGCCCCGCCCCCCTTCCCCCAACCCCCTGCACGCATGCCACGCCGGGGCGCTCTGACACTAGCTTCTCTGGAGTTTTGTCACTTGAATTTCTCTCCCTCTGCTCAACTGATTGATGACAGTGTATTGAACAGCTAGGTCATTTCCAAATAAATTAAGCTTAGTGTTTCACAGGACACCCGGACATGTATGGAGAGACCAGCACGGATGCATGGACACCAACCTTGGTATCTGGACAACCAATGGGAAATTACTGTCTGACTCAGGAGAGAGAAAAAAACCCGAACAAATGGAATGAAATGAACAGAAACACAGGCTTTGCAACTCACACCCTAATTCAATTACCAGAAAATAAACATCACAATAACCATTTTAGAAAAACAATAGACCTCTCCATGACCTTTGGTCGGGTGAGGAGTTCAAACACACAGCAAAAAAAAGCCAACTTTTCCAAGTCGTGAATATGTTAGTTCACACATTGACTTTTACATTGAAATGTGTAACAAATAAACTTAAAATCATTGATTCACTACATAAGCATGGAAGTATTTTAAATATAAAATATATTCTATAGTATTCAGGAAGCACTTGGCACATCTCTAAGTGTATCAGACCCAAAACTGGAACGTAGTGGAAGAGTCAGGATAGTCTAAAAATGAATCCCTAACTAAAAGGAACACACAGGATTACTGTAGATAAAAAAGGTTAAAGAAGAGAAGCTAGAAAGCAGTCAAAAATGTCTTAGGGGTTAGCTTAGAGTGACTAGCCTCTGCGTGACTCTTTAAATTTTTCATGTTTGCAGCTTCCAAATTTTCCATTTTGAGAATAATACTTTTGCCTCCAAATCAGAGTGACTTGGGGTCACAAAGGTAGAAGTCGATAATTTTCTTTGCCTATGTCTGAATATTTACAGTCAGAGGTAGAAAAGGAGGAGTCTGTCCCTTGTCTAGATGAGGTCAATCCCCAGGTGTGGGATGTCTCCAGCCCTGGTTTAGCCATAAATGTTCCACCAGTAAAGATTTCTCAGAGACCAAATGCTCCCTAGCCCTGGAAAAGAAAATGTCCCTTAAAACCAGAAGCTCTTGAGGGTCTTAGACAATCAGTTAAGAAATACCGAGATACTGGAACTCGAATCAGCTGTGAGACCCCTGCAACACCCCAATCTTTCCCGTTAAAAAACCAGATGAATCTTACCGATTCGTCCAGGATCTAAGAGCTGTTAATGAAGCTGTGGTTCCCATCCACCCCATAGTCCCAAACCCATATACCCTCCTATCCCAAGTCCCAGGAAATGCCAAGTACTTCTCAGTCTTGGACCTTCAAGGTGCTTTCTTTTGCATTCCTCTCCATCCTGAATCCCAAAAACTCTTTGCTTTTGAGTGGCGGGACTTGGAAACAAGAGAGACCATACAACTCTCGACTGGACTCGACTACCCCAAGGGTTTAGGGACAGCCCTCATATCTTCGGGACTTCCTCGGGGAGAGAACTAAGGGAATTAACTTTAACAAACAGTAGTCTAATACAGTATGTGGATGACTTGCTCATAGCTAGGCCAGATTTTACCAGCTCTCAAATGGACACTATTTAAAACGCTAAATTTCCTGTATGAAAAGGGTTATCGAGTATCCCCCAAGTAGGCTCAGATTAGCTTAACCCAAGTAAAATACCTTGGATTTATAATTACGGAGAGAAAAAGAATGCCTGACCCCGAAGGGAGATCCCTCATCTTAAATACCCCGTACCCCCAAACAAAACAACAGCTTAGGGGATTTTTAGGAAGGACCGGGTTTTGCAGGATCTGGGTTCCTAATTATGGCAATCTGGCCAGTCCCCTATATGAAAATTTAAGGGGGAAAGAAGAAGAGCCCCTCGACTGGCATGAGACCTGCAAGGTGGCCCTTAATGCCCTTTAATAGTCCATCACTACAGCCCCAGCTTTAGGCCTCCCGAACCTGGAGAAGCCTTTTAGACTCTATGTTTCTGGAAGGACAGGAACTGCTCTTGGGGTGTTAGAGCAGATGATGGGACCCGTATTACAATCTGTGGCTTATCTCTCAAAATAACTAGATGAGTTGGCCAGAGGGTGGCCCACTTGCCTCCGGGCAGTAGCAGCCACTGCTATTATGGTTAAGGAGGCATCTAAGCTGACCCTGGGTCAGCCCACCACAGTGTATACGCCTCACCGGGTGCAAGCAGTCTTGGAAACGAAAGGGGACAGGTGGATGACAGGGGGAAGGATCACCCAATAACAAGCCCTCCTCCTTGACACTCCAGAAATAAATTTGAGGGTCTGCCAGACTTTAAATCCAGCAACCTTACTGCCAGATCCCCCTACCTCCCCTCTGGATCACCAATGCATACAAATCACAGACGAGTTATACTCTTCTCGCCGGGACCTATCAGAGACACTTTATCTGACACAGAGGAAAACTAGCACACAGATGGCAGCAGTTTTGTAGAAAAGGGAGAGAGGAGAGCAGGATATGCTGTAGTGAGCCTGGAAGAAACTAAGGAAAGTGGGTCTCTTCCCCCAGACACCTCAGCCCAGAAAGCTGAACTTTTCGCACTGACAAGAGCTTTGGAGTTAAGAGAAGGAAAGAGGATTAATGTGTGTATGGACTCTAAGTATGCTTTCCTCATCTGCATGCCTGTGCAGCAATTTGGAAAGAAAGAGGGATGCTCAGTGCCCGAAGCTCTGCTATTAAACACAAAGAGCTCATTCTCAGGCTCCTGGAGGCAGTCAAACTTCCTGCAAAATTAGCTGTCATCCACTGCAAGAGTCACCAAAAGGGGCAAGAAAAAGATGCTCAGGGAAATAGGAAAGCTGATCAAGAGGCAGGACGAGCTGCCGGGGAAGCTACCTCTGCCACTGCTATCTGCCCCCTTTTCCCCAAGGAAACCCTGACTCCAGATTTTACCCCAGGGGGACATTCCCGATATGCTGAGCGGGGCTGGGAGATTGGGTCACATGGGTGGTTTCAGCCTGATCAGGCCCAAATAATACTCCCTGATTCTCACGTTTAAACATTACTAACTCCTTACATAAGAGCGCACATTTTGGAAAAGGTAATCTAGAAATCTTGCTTAAGCCTATTCTCACCCATCCCCAGTTAGCTAAGGTTGTTAAACAGGTCACACAAAATTGTGACACCTGTCTAAAAAATAACCCAAAAACCAGACCTCCTCTAATTACACCTGTCCAACATCGGGGATCATACCCAGGAGCGGACTGGCAATGCCGCTCCGCATTTAGAATTTACAGCCATGCCCAAGACCCAAGGGTTTTCTTACTTGCTAGTCTTTATTGACACATTCACAGGATGGATCGAAGCGTTCCCTACTGAGACTGAGAGAGCTACAGAAGTCTGTAAAGCTCTGCTGAAGGAGATAGTGCCTAGGTTTGGGCTGCCTCGGTCACTTCAGAGTGACAACGGGCCCTCACTTACAGCCACGATACCCCAGAACCTAGCCGCATGCTTAGGCATAAAATACCAGCTCCGCTCATCCTGGAGGCCTCAAGCTTCAGGAAAGGTTGAGAGAGCCAACCAGACTCTTAAAAGGGCTCTGGCTAAGCTATGTCAGAAACACATAATAAGTGGACACATATGCTGCCCATAGCCTCATGAGGCTACGGACATCCCCCAAACGGCCACTATTGTTAAGTCCTTATGAAATGATGTATGGACGACCATTCTTAACTTCTGATTTGTTTCTTGACGAGGATGCCAATACACTCTTAAAACATATAATTGACCTGGCAAGGTTTCAGCAAGAACTCCAACGGTATGGAGAACAAACCACAGGAAGACTTGAAAAATCCCCAGGTAAAGCCAGGGGATCAAGTATCAGTAAAGACCTGGCAAGAAAAAGGGAGTCCAAACCAGCTGTCCGAGACATGGACAGGGCCATATCAGGTTGTTCTAGTGACTTCAACTGCTGTAAAAGTGAAGGGTCTATCTGCCTGGGTCCACAATTCTAGAATAAAACCCTATGGCCTACAGGAGGGGGAGACAGAAACTGAGACTCCAAAGCCAGAGGACAGCTATTCCTGTGAACCTGTTGAAGATCTCAGGCTCTTGTTCAAGCAGAACCCCATCAATCCTGCCTCAGATAAGTAAAATGCATCATATGATGTTCTTCCTCTTTCTAATCATATCTCCCTGTTGGCTATTGATCTCTCCCTAAACGAGGCATGTTCACTTGCAAACCACACTGCTTCTCAACTCAACCTAATCAGCCCGGGCTGCATCTGCATTAATGACAAACGTTGGGGGTATGTCCAACCCATCCCAGGGTATCACTATCAAAGGCCCACCCTTCCAGCCGAGCTATGGGCTGTTACTCAGCGCCCCCATGTGGTCGTAATATGGCCTTTTGGGGAAAGGGGGAAAAAAAACTTCATGTCTTGGTACCAGCAACAACTGTCTCTATTTACCCCCTGGATGACATCTGCAATCCCACCTGAGCGCTTTTTTTCTCTCATGACTAAGATCCCCCAAGTTACCTTCCCTATCTCTCTAAAAAGCCACTCCCTAACAGGGGTGTCAGTGAGAAATCTAGACGACTCACAATGTGGGGTGACCGTCACTGTTGAAACTGATGGGAGAAACCAGGACAGGCCCTGCAGCTGGGAGACCAGCCGACGCCACCCCCGGCCAGCACACGCCTGGCCCCGCCCGGGGCGCTTCCCGGAACCTGAGCGGCCTGGCGAGGATGCGGGAGCTCTGGCAGGGGTTGGGAATGGGGGTGGATTGAGCGGGGAGGACGTCTCGGTGCCCCCCCACCCCTCGCCCCCCACCATCCCGTTCGCTGCTCAGGGTCACGTGGCTCCGGACGAGTGGGGCGTCGGCCCTGGGACGCGGTCCCCGGAGCCTCCTCCGGGCTTAGGGACAGCCCAGCCGGGGCCCCAGGCGCCCATCCTGCCGGCTGTGCAAACCCCCTGGAGTGCCTCAGCCCCGCCCTGTCCCCAAACCGAGGCCCGACCTGCCCCCACGCCACGGGCCCAGCACAGGACCTTCCTGAGAGAGCGGACGAGCGACAGCCAGGCACACGGACAGGCACTCGCACGCACCCACGCCAGGTGAGACAGAGGCAGAAAGAGTCGAGGGTTCAGAGAGAGACTGGAAGACAGCGTGTGGGCAGGGGGGGCCTCTGGCAGGATGCCGGGCAGCTGCAGAGACCATCCGGCCCTGAGCAGCCAAAGCGATGGGGGCGGGGGGAGGCCACTGAGCAGCGGCGGGCCAGGAGAGGCCCAGGGTGGGAGGACACCTGAGATCTCCGCGCTCCGGGCCCCGCCCCCCTTCCCCCAACCCCCTGCACCCATGCCACGCCGGGGCGCTCTGTCACTAGCTTCTCTGGAGTTTTGTCACTTGAATTTCTCTCCCTCTACTCAACTGAGTGATGACAGTGTGTTGCACAGCTAGGTCATTTCCAAATCAATTAAGCTTAGTGTTTCACAGGACACCCGGACATGAATGCAGAGACCAGCACGGATGCATGGACACCAACCTTGGTAACTGGACAACCAACGGGAAATTACTGTCTGACTCGGGAGAGAGACAGAAACCCGAACAGATGGAATGAAATGAACAGAAACACAGGCTTTGCAACTCACACCCTAATTCAATTACCAGAAAATAAACAACACTATAACCATTTTAGAAAAACAATAGACCTCTCTATGACCTTTGGTCGGGTGAGGAGTTCAAACACACAGCAAAAAAAAAGCCAACTTTTCCAAGTCGTGAATATGTTAGTTCACACATTGACTTTTACATTGAAATGTGTAACAAATAAACTTAAAATCATTGACTCACTACATAAGCATGGAAGTATTTTAAATATAAAATATGTTCTATAGTATTCAGGAAGCACTTGGCACATCTCTAAGTGTATCAGACCCAAAACTGGAAAGTAGTGGAAGAGTCAGGATAGTCTAAAAATGAATCCCAAACTAAAAGGAACACACAGGATTACTGTAGATAAAAAAGGTTAAAGAAGAGAAGCTAGAAATCAGTCAATAAATGTCTTAGGGGTTAGCTTAGAGTGACTAGCCTCTGCGTGACTCTTTAAATTTTTCATGTTTGCAGCTTCCAAATTTTCCATTTTGAGAGTAATACTTTCGCCTCCAAAGCAGAGACTTGGGGACACAAAGGTAGAAGTCAATAATTTTCTTTGCATATGTCTGAATATTTACAGTCAGAGGTAGAAAAGGAGGAGTCTGTCCCTTGTCTAGATGATGTCAATCCCCAGGTGTGGGATGTCTCCAGCCCTGGTTTAGCCATAAATGTTCCACCAGTAAAGATTTCTCTGAGACCAAATCCTCCCTAGCCCTGGAAAAAACAATATCCCTTAAAAAAAGTAGCTCTTGAGGGTTTTAAACCATTAGTTAACAAATACCGAGATACTGGAACTCGAATCAGCTGTGAGTCCCCCTGCAACACCCCAATCTTGCCCGTTCAAAAACCAGATGGATCTTACCGATTCGTCCAGGATCTAAGAGCTGTTAATGAAGCTGTGGTTCCAATCCACCCCATAGTCCCAAACCCATATACCCTCCTATCCCAAGTCCCAGGAAATGCCAAGTACTTCTCAGTCTTGGACCTTCAAGGTGCTTTCTTTTGCATTCCTCTCCATCCTGAATCCCAAAAACTCTTTGCTTTTGAGTGGCGGGACTTGGAAACAAGAGAGACCATACAACTCTCGACTGGACTCGACTACCCCAAGGGTTTAGGGACAGCCCTCATATCTTCGGGACTTCCTCGGGGAGAGAACTAAGGGAATTAACTTTAACAAACAGTAGTCTAATACAGTATGTGGATGACTTGCTCATAGCTAGGCCAGATTTTACCAGCTCTCAAATGGACACTATTTAAAACGCTAACGTTCCTGTATGAAAAGGGTTATCGAGTATCCCCCAAGTAGGCTCAGATTAGCTTAACCCAAGTAAAATACCTTGGATTTATAATTACGGAGAGAAAAAGAATGCCTGACCCCGAGGGGAGATCCCTCATCTTAAATACCCCGTACCCCCAAACAAAACAACAGCTTAGGGGATTTTTAGGAAGGACGGGGTTTTGCAGGATCTGGATTCCTAATTATGGCAATCTGGCCAGACCCCTATATGAAAATTTAAGGGGGAAAGAGGAAGAGCCACTCGACTGGCATGAGACCTGCAAGGTGGCCTTTAATGCCCTAAAAGAGTCCATCACTACAGCCCCAGCTTTAGCCCTCCCCAACCTGGAGAAGCCTTTTAGACTCTATGTTTCTGGAAGGAGAGGAACTGCTCTTGGAGTGTTAGAGCAGATGATGGGGCCCGTATTACAACCTGTGGCTTATCTCTCAAAATAACTAGATGAGGTGGCCAGAGGGTGGCCCACTTGCCTCCGGGCAGTAGCAGCCACCGCTCTTATGGTTAAGGAGGCATCTAAGCTGACCCTGGGTCAGCCCACCACAGTGTATACGCCTCACCGGGTGCAAGCAGTCTTGGAAACGAAAGGGGACAGGTGGATGACAGGGGGAAGGATCACCCAATACCAAGCCCTCCTCCTTGACACTCCAGAAATAAAGTTGAGGGTCTGCCAGACTTTAAATCCAGCAACCTTACTGCCAGATCCCCCTACCTCCCCTCTGGATCACCAATGCATACAAATCACAGACGAGTTATACTCTTCTCGCCGGGACCTATCAGAGACACCTTTATCTGACCCAGAGGAAAACTGGCACACAGATGGCAGCAGTTTTGTAGAAAAGGGAGAGAGGAAAGCAGCATATGCTGTAGCAAGCCTGGAAGAAACTAAGGAAAGTGGGTCTCTTCCCCCAGACACCTCAGCCCAGAAAGCTGAACTTTTTGCCCTGACAAGAGCTTTGGAGTTAGGAGAAGGAAAGAGGATTAATGTGTGTATGGACTCTAAGTATGCTTTCCTCATTCTGCATGCCCGTGCAGCAATTTGGAAAGAAAGAGGGATGCTCAGTGCCCGAAGCTCTGCTATTAAACACAAAGAGCTCATTCTCAGGCTCCTGGAGGCAGTCAAACTTCCTGGAAAATTAGCTGTCATCCACTGCAAGAGTCACCAAAAGGGGCAAGAAAAAGAGGCTCAGGGAAATAGGAAAGCTGATCAAGAGGCAGGACGAGCTGCCGGGGAAGCTACCTCTGCCACTGCTATCTGCCCCCTTTTCCCCAAGGAAATCCTGACTCCAGATTTTACCCCAGGGGGACATTCCCGATATGCTGAGCGGGGCTGGGAGATTGGGTCACATGGGTGGTTTCAGCCTGATCAGGCCCAAATAATACTCCCTGATTCTCAGGTTTAAAACATTACTAACTCCTTACATAAGAGCACCCATTTTGGAAAAGATAATCTAGAAAACTTGCTTAAGCCTATTCTCTCCCATCCACAGTTAGCTAAGGTTGTTAAACAAGTCACACAAAATTGTGACACCTGTCTAAAAAATAACCCAAAAACCAGACCTCCTCTAATTACACCTGTCCAACATCGGGGATCATACCCAGGAGCGGACTGGCAATGCCGCTCCGCATTTAGAATTTACAGCCATGCCCAAGACCCAAGGGTGTTCTTACTTGCTAGTCTTTATTGACACATTCACAGGATGGATCGAAGCGTTCCCTACTGAGACTGAGAGAGCTACATAAGTCTGTAAAGCTCTGCTGAAGGAGATAGTGCCTAGGTTTGGGCTGCCTCGGTCACTTCAGAGTGACAACGGGCCCTCACTTACAGCCACGATTCCCAGAACCTAGCCGCATGCTTAGGCATAAAATACCGGCTCCGCTCATCCTGGAGGCCTCAAGCTTCAGGAAAGGTAGAGAGAGCCAACCAGACTCTTAAAAGGGCTCTGGCTAAGCTATGTCAGAAACACATATTAAGTGGACACATATGCTGCCCATAGCCCTCATGAGGCTACGGACATCCCCCAAACGGCCACTATTGTTAAGTCCTTATGAAATGATGTATGGACGACCATTCTTAACTTCTGATTTGTTTCTTGACGAGGATGCCAAAACACTCTTAAAACATATAATTCACCTGGGAAGGTTTCAGCAAGAACTCCATCGGTATGGAGAACAAACCACAGGAAGACCTGAAAAATCCCCAGGTAAAGCCAGGGGATCAAGTATAAGTAAAGACCTGGCAAGAAAAAGGGAGTCCAAACCAGCTGTCCGAGAAATGGACAGGGCCATATCAGGTTGTTCTAATGACTTCAACTGCTGTAAAATTGAAGGGTCTATCTGCCTGGGTCCACAATTCTAGAATAAAACCCTATGGCCTACAGGAGGGGGAGACAGAAACTGAGACTCCAAAGCCAGAGGACAGCTATTCCTGTGAACCTGTTGAAGATCTCAGGCTCTTGTTCAAGCAGAACCCCATCAATCCTGCCTCAGATAAGTAAAATGCATCATATGATGTTCTTCCTCTTTCTAATCATATCTCCCTGTATGGCTATTGATCTCTCCCTAAACGAGGCATGTTCACTTGCAAACCACACTGCTTCGCAACTCAACCTAAGCAGCCCGGGCTGCATCTGCATTAATGACAAAGTTTGGGGGTATGTCCAACCCATCCCAGGGTATCACTATCAAAGGCCCACCCTTCCAGCCGAGCTATGGGCCGTTACTCAGTGCCCCCATGTGGTCGTAATATGGCCTTTTGGGGAAAGGGGGAAAAAAAACTTCATGTCTTGGTACCAGCAACAACTGTCTCTATTTACCCCCTGGATGACATCTGCAATCCCACCTGAGCCCTTATTTTCTCTCATGACTAACATCCCCCAAGTGACCTTCCCTATCTCTCTAAAAAGCCACTCCCTAACAGGGGTGTCAGTGAGAAATCTAGATGACTCACAATGTGGGGTGACCGTCACTGTTGAAACTGATGGGAAAAACCAGGACAGGCCCTGCATCTGGAAGACCAGCCGACGCCACCCCCGGCCAGCACGCGCCTGGCTCGGCCCGGGGCGCTTCCCAGACCCGAGGGGTCTGGCGAGGCTTTGGGAGCTCTGGCGGGGGTTGGGGAGGGGGGTGGCTTGAGCGGGGAGGACGTCTCGGTGCCCCCCCAACCCCGGCCCCCCACCATCTCGTTCGCTGCTCAGGGTCAGGTGGCTCCGGACGAGCGGGGCATCAGCCAGGGCCCGCGGGCCCAGGAGCCTCCTGCGGGCTTAGGGGCAGCCCAGCCGGGGCCCCAGGCGCCCATCCTGCCGGCTGTGCAAACCCCCTGGAGTGCCTCAGCACCGCCCTGTCCCCAAACCGAGGCCCGCCCTGCCCCCACGCCACGGGCCCAGCACAGGACCTCCCTGAGAGAGCGGACGAGCGACAGCCAGGCACACGGACAGGCACTCGCACGCACCCACGCCAGGTGAGACAGAGGCAGAAAGAGTCGAGGGTTCAGAGAGAGACTGGAAGACAGCGTGTGGGCAGGGGGGGCCTTGGGCAGGATGCCGGGCAGCTGCAGAGGCCACCCGGCCCTGAGCAGCCAAAGCAATGGGGGCGGGGGAGGCCACTGAGCAGCGGCGGGCCTGGAGAGGCCCAGGGTGGGAGGACACCTGAGACCTCCGAGCTCCGCGCACCGCCCCCTCCCCCCAACCCCCTGCACGCATGCCACGCCGGGGCGCTCTGACACTAGCTTCTCTGGTGTTTTGTCACTTGAATTTCTCTCCCTCTGCTCAACTGAGTGATGACAGTGTATTGAACAGCTAGGTCATTTCCAAATAAATTAAGCTTAGTGTTTCACAGGACACCCGGACATGTATGGAGAGACCAGCACGGATGCATGGACACCAACCTTGGTAACTGGACAACCAATGGGAAATTACTGTCTGACTCAGGAGAGAGAAAGAAACCCGAACAGAAGCAATGAAATGAACAGAAACACAGGCTTTGCAACTCACACCCTAATTAAATTACCAGAAAATAAACAACACTATAGCCATTTTAGAAAAACAATAGACCTCTCCATGACCTGTGGTCGGGTGAGGAGTTCAAACACACAGCAAAAAAAAGCCAACTTTTCCAAGTCGTGAATATGTTAGTTCACACATTGATTTTTATATTGATGTGTAACAAATAAACTTAAAATCATTGACTCACTACATATGCATGGAAGTATTTTAAATATAAAATATGTTCTATAGTATTCAGGAAGCACTTGGCACATCTCTAAGTGTATCAGACCCAAAACTGGAACGTAGTGGAAGAGTCAGAATAGTCTAAAAATGAATCCCTAACTAAAAGGAACACACAGGATTACTGTAGATAAAAAAGGTTAAAGAAGAGAAGCTAGAAATCAGTCAATAAATGTCTTAGGGGTTAGCTTAGAGTGACTAGCCTCTGCGTGACTCTTTAAATTTTTCATGTTTGCAGCTTCCAAATTTTCCATTTTGAGAATAATACTTTCGCCTCCAAACCAGAGTGACTTGGGGACACAAAGGTAGAAGTCGATAATTTTCTTTGCCTATGTCTGAATATTTACAGTCAGAGGTAGAAAAGGAGGAGTCTGTCCCTTGTCTAGATGATGTCAATCCCCAGGTGTGGGATGTCTCCAGCCCTGGTTTAGCCATAAATGTTCCACCAGTAAAGATTTCTCTGAGACCAAATGCTCCCTAGCCCTGGAAAAGACAATATCCCTTAAAACCAGTAGCTCTTGAGGGTCTTAGACCATTAGTTAACAAATACCGAGATACTGGAACTCGAATCAGCTGTGAGTCCCCCTGCAACACCCCAATCTTGCCCGTTCAAAAACCAGATGGATCTTACCGATTCGTCCAGGATCTAAGAGCTGTTAATGAAGCTGTGGTTCCCATCCACCCCATAGTCCCAAACCCATATACCCTCCTATCCCAAGTCCCAGGAAATGCCAAGTACTTCTCAGTCTTGGACCTTCAAGGTGCTTTCTTTTGCATTCCTCTCCATCCTGAATCCCAAAAACTCTTTGCTTTTGAGTGGCGGGACTTGGAAACAAGAGAGACCATAAAACTCTCGACTGGACTCGACTACCCCAAGGGTTTAGGTACAACCCTCATATCCTCGGGACTTCCTTGGGGAGAGAACTAAGGGAATTAACTTTAACAAACAGTAGTCTAATACAGTATGTGGATGACTTGCTCATAGATAGGCCAGATTTTACCAGCTCTCAAATGGACACTATTTAAAACGCTAACTTTCCTGTATGAAAAGGGTTATCGAGTATCCCCCAAGTAGGCTCAGATTAGCTTAACCAAGTAAAACACCTTGGATTTATAATTACGGAGAGAAAAAAATGCCTGACCCCGGGGGGAGATCCCTCATCTTAAATACCCCGTACCCCCAAACAAAACAATAGCTTAGGGGATTTTTAGGAAGGATCGGGTTTTGCAGGATCTGGATTCCTAATTATGGCAATCTGGCCAGACCCCTATATGAGAATTTAAGGGGGAAAGAGGAAGAGCCACTCGACTGGCATGAGACCTGCAAGGTGGCCTTTAATGCCCTAAAAGAGTCCATCACTACAGCCCCAGCTTTAGGCCTCCCCAACCTGGAGAAGTCTTTTAGACTCTATGTTTCTGGAAGGACAGGAACTGCTCTTGGGGTGTTAGGGCAGATGATGGGGCCCGTATTACAACCTGTGGCTTCTCTCAAAATAACTAGATGAGGTGGCCAGAGGGTGGCCCACTTGCCTCCGGGCAGTAGCAGCCACCGCTCTTATGGTTAAGGAGGCATCTAAGCTGACCCTGGGTCAGCCCAACACAGTTTAAACGCCTCACCGGGTGCAAGCAGTCTTGGAAACGAAAGGGGACAGGTGGATGACATGGGGAAGGATCACCCAATACCAAGCCCTCCTCCTTGACACTCCAGAAATAAAGTTGAGGGTCTGCCAGACTTTAAATCCAGCAACCTTACTGCCAGATCCCCCTACCTCCCCTCTGGATCACCAATGCATACAAATCACAGACGAGTTATACTCTTCTCGCCGGGACCTATCAGAGACACCTTTATCTGACCCAGAGGAAAACTGGCACACAGATGGCAGCAGTTTTGTAGAAAAGGGAGAGAGGAAAGCAGGATATGCTGTAGCGAGCCTGGAAGAAACTAAGGAAAGTGGGTCTCTTCCCCCAGACACCTCAGCCCAGAAAGCTGAACTTTTTCCCTGACAAGAGCATTGGAGTTAGGCGAAGGAAATAAGATTAATGTGTATTTGGACTCTAAGTATGCTTTCCTCATTCTGCATGCCCATGCAGCAATTTGGAAAGAAAGAGGGATGCTCAGTGCCCGAAGGTCTCCTATTGAACACAAAGAGCTCATTCTCAGGCTCCTGGAGGCAGTCAAACTTCCTGCAAAATTAGCTGTCATCCACTGCAAGAGTCACCAAAAGGGGCAAGAAAAAGAAGCTCAAGGAAATAGGAAAGCTTATCAAGAGGCAGGACGAGCTGCCGGGGAAGCTACCTCTGCCACTGCTATCTGCCCACTTTTCCCCAAGGAAACCCTGACTCCAGAATTTACCCCAGGGGGACATTCCCGATATGCTGAGCAGAGCTGGGAGATTGGGTCACATGGGTGGTTTCAGCCTGATCAGGCCCAAATAATACTCCCTGATTCTCAGGTTTAAAAAATTACTAACACCTTACATAAGAGCACCCATTTTGGAAGAGATAATCTAGAAATCTTGCTTAAGTCTATTCTCTACAATCCCCAGTTAGCTAAGGTTGTTAAACAGGTCACACAAAATTGTGACACCTGTCTAAAAAATAACCCAAAAACCAGACCTCCTCTAATTACACCTGTCCAACTTTGGGGATCATACCCAGGAGCGGACTGGCAAGTAGAATTTACAGCCATGCCCAAGACCCAAGGATTTTCTTACTTGCTAGTCTTTATTGACACATTCACGGATGGATCGAAGCGTTCCCTACTGAAACTGAGAGAGCTACAGAAGTCTGTAAAGCTCTGCTGAACGTGATAGTGCCTAGGTGTGTGCTGCCTCGGTCACTTCAGAGTGACAATGCGCCCTCATTTACAGCCACGATATCCCAGAACCTAGCCGCATGCTTAGGCATAAAATACCGGCTCCGCTCATCCTGGAGGCCTCAAGCTTCAGGAAATGTAGAGAGAGCCAACCAGACTCTTAAAAGGGCTCTGGCTAAGCTATGTCAAGAAACACATAATTAGTGGACACATAGGCTACCCATAGCCCTCATGAAGGTACGGACATCCCCCAAACGGCCACTATTGTAAATTCCTTATGAAATGATGTATGGAGTTCCATTCTTAACTTCTGATTTGTTTTTTGACGAGGATGCCAATACACTCTTAAAACATATAATTGACCTGGGAAGGTTTCAACAAGAACTCCAACGGTATGGAGAACAGGTCCTCCCTAAACCACAGGAAGACTTGAAAAATCCCCAGGTAAAGCCAGGGGATCAAGTATCAGTAACGACCTGGCAAGAAAAAGGGAGTCCAAACCAGCTGTCTGAGAAATTGTCAGGGCCATATCAGGTTGTTCTAGTGACTTCAACTGCTGTAAAAGTGAAGTGTCTATCTGCCTGGGTCCACAATTCTAGAATAAAACCCTATGGCCTACAGGAGGGGGAGACAGAAACTGAGACTCCAAAGCCAGAGGACAGCTATTCCTGTGAACCTGTTGAAGATCTCAGGCTCTTGTTCAAGCAGAACCCCATCAATCCTGCCTCAGATAAGTAAAATGCATCATATGATGTTCTTCCTCTTTCTAATCATATCTCCCTGTATGGCTATTGATCTCTCCCTAAACGAGGCATGTTCACTTGCAAACCACTGCTTCTCAACTCAACCTAACCAGCCCGTGCTGGATTTGCATTAATATCAAAGGTTGGGGGTATGGCTTCTTCCCTCAAGCCTCATGAATCAGTCTCTGCTACCTTCAAACTCTTCTGCAGCTTCCTCACCTCTCTCAGCCTTCAGAGAACTGAAGAGACTTACGAGAGTTTTAAGGCTTCCCTTGTGGCTCAGTCGGTAAATCTGCCCTCAATGCGGGAGACCCGGGTTCAATCCCTGTGTCATGAAGATCCACTGGAGAAGGAAATGCCAACCACTCCCAGTACTCTTCTCCGGAGAATCCCACAGACATAGGAGCCTGGCAGGCCACTGTCCATGGGGTTGCAGAGAGTCAGATGCGACTTAATGACTAAATCATCATCAGGGTTTGCTCAAGATTTGGCTTTGGCTTAAGGGTCATTCAAACTTTTTCCGCATCATCAATAAGGTTGTTTCACTTTCTTATTATTCCTGTGTTCACGAAATAGCCCTTTTACTTTCAAGAACTTTTCTTTTGCACTCACAACTTGACTAACCAGCACAGAGTTCTATTTGTCAGCCTATCTTGGCTGTCAACACACTTTCCTCACTAAGCTCATAATCATTTCTAGCTTTTGGTTTCAAGTAAGAGATACGCAACTCTTCCTTTCACTTGAACACCTGGTGCCTCAGATGGTAAAGAATCTGACCCAATGCAGTAGGCTGGGGTTTGATCCCTTGGTCAGGAGGATCCCCCAGAGAGGGAAATGGCAACCCACTCCAGTATTCTTACCTGCAGAACCCCATGGACAGAGAAGCCTGGCGAGCTACAATCCAGGGGTCACAAAGAGTTGGATACAACTGAGTGACAAACACACATACACTCAGAGGCCACTGCAGGGTTATTAGCTGCCCTAATTTCAATACTGCTGAGTCTCAGGGAATAGGGAGACCTGAGGAGAAGGAGAGAGATAGGGAATGGCTGGCTGGTGGGGCAGTCAGAACACACATATTTTACTAAGATCACTGCACTATCTCCTGTGGGCACGGTTCATGGTTACAATTAATTACAAACTCCGAAACAATGACAACAGTATTATCAAAAGTCACCGATCACAGCTCACTCTAAGAAATAACAATGAAAAAGTGTGAAATACTGCGAGAATCACCAAACTGACACAGAGACCCAGAGTGTGCAAATGCTACTGGAAAGATGACGGACACCCTCAGTGCAGGGCTGCCGCAGAACTTCAGTTTCCAAAAACTGAATTTGCAGGTACAATAAAACACGGTCTACTTGTATGCTAAAGTATCGACAATGGGCATTTTGTCAAACAGTTTAAGAAAAGAGAAGTTCTTTGTACTGCAATTGTAATTTTTCTCCAAGTCTGAGATTGTTTCAAAACAAAAGTAAACAAAAATACAAACAGAGACACACAAACATACATATATACAGGGAGTCTTCACTTTTGCAACTAGTGTTAACTGAAATTTGCGTACATCAGAATCCTGACTTCATAAGTGCACAACTCCAGAACAGGCATGGCAGTTTGCTACAGTGTGGAAATTGAGAGTTTTTTAAAAATATAAAAAATTTTAACAAGATTTTGTACACTTAATTTCTACACTGAAGTATTTTCTACCTAATTTTATACAGAAATGTCACACACATAAAACTGTTAATAAAATCAGAGGTTTCAAAAACAAAGAAAAATGTTCTATTTCTTAAACTAGAGTAATGTTTTATTATTATTCTTCAGAATTTAGTTAAAAAGTAGTCTTTTCAAACCATTCAAAATTTTATAAATGACAATTAAAATTAACCTTAAAACCTTGCACTGGCTTTGGAAAAGACACTTCCATTTGGGAATGATATCTCTGTCCAAAGATTCCTTTTCCCTTTTAACTACTATTTCCATCATTAATGGCAAGATCATACAATTCTTCCTTCAGTGTTTGGAAGAAATGATCATGAAGATACTAAATGAAAACTGCAAGGTCCAAATCAGAGTATGTTGTGTCTATAAAAGGAGAAGCCAAAAGAATATATATATAATCATTTGTGAAGACACAGAAGTTATCCAAAAGAATACATTTAGAAACTAAGGAAGGGACGTGGATGGCTGGCAGACAGAGACTGGACGGACACTTTTACTGTTATCCTTCTGTTCTTCTACACTGTCCTGTGGGACTTTCCTAGTGGTCCAGTGGTCCAGAATATGCCACCCAGTAGGGGATACAGGTTCAATCCCTGGTCTGGGGAGGTTCCACAGGGCAGCTAAGCCTGTGTGCCAGAACTAACGAAGCCCTCGAGCCCATGCTCTGCAACAAGAGGAGCCGCCGCAGAGAGGGGCCCGCGTCCCACAGCTGAAGAGCAGCCCCAGATAGTAATCCCCACTTGCTGCAACTGGAGAAAGCCTGTACATGGTGAAGACCTCATACTGCCGTATATACATAAGTAAATTCTTAAATGTGTTAAGTAGGTAAGTAAATAAATTATACTTTGTGAAGAAAATCTACTCAGAAAAAAAAAGGTCCGATTTAAAAAAAAAAAAAAAAAAACACTTCAGACTAAGCAGATAGAACAAACTAAGCAATCTCACGCCATTGACTAGTAACTTTTTCAAATGAAATAATAATAAAAAATCAATTTTTACACTAAGGCTGTCAAAAACTACATATATTTCAAATAATTTCATGTGATAAGGCCAACTTAAAGGCAAATTTTATCGAAAATAGAACTGGAATCTTCATTTAACTTCAAAAGCTAAGAAAGAAACTTTCAGATTTTTCCTAATTTATGTCTTAACATTTCAAAGACAGCATCCTTGAAGTTTAATACATGTTCTTGCCAATGTACACTCAGAAATATAACCAATCACATTTTCACGACATCTGTGTCTTTACACAGATGACGTGATTCAGAAAAATTACAATTGTCAGAGAGAGATTATTGGAGTTGTTCAAGTTATCAAACTAGACACTTAACAAGTCTCTGTCTGGAATCTGGGGCCCACTGATCAATCCCCATACCACGCTTTCCCCAATCCATGCATGAGGTAGTTTAAAAACATCAGAAACAAGCTTACAGAACACTTACTGACACTAAACCCAACCCTTCAAATCCAGCAGTGTGCAAGGCTTCACTCTCTGCATGTACTATGGATTAAGATAAAATGCCAGATATTAAATATGCAGGTTGGTTACCCAACTCCTTAGTTTTCATTGTTTCTAATCCACTATTTTTTGAAAGCCAATATATGAACATAGTTAGGCACTAGGTGATACAGAGAAGAAAGTGTCCCTGGCATGACCCAAGTATTGTGATCACAGTCAAACAAAACCATGAGAGAAATGTGTTAAATGTCTACAAAAGGTGTAGCCCTAAGATACAGGAAGAATGTAAAGAGTATTCTGGAAAAGAATGAAAGAAGTCGTCAATAGATCAGCTGAATAAAATCAATTGGTACAGCAATAAAACAGATTCAGGTTCTAGAGACGACCCTGTTGAGAACACTTACAAAGGTTATCTTTTGTTTGGAAAGGCTATGGCCGAGCAATTACGAGTTACAAGGAAAGAAGTTCCCAAGGACTTCAGTGCCCCAACCAAAACCTTATGAATCATTAAAAAAAAAAAAAAAATGCTAGCACAGAACACAACCTCGGAATGTGCAAGAAAGGTTCCAACCAACATTATTTGGAACGACACAACTACAATTCTACTGGGCAAGTACCTTTCAATGCAAGGAAAGAAACTGAAGAAATAAATAAAAGAAATTAACTAATATATAAATATCTTACAGACTCAAATCCTTAGTACCAATATTTATGATGCTTTACATATATTTGTAACGTAAAACAATTCTGACTATTAGCGTAAAATATCAGCCCTATAATTTCAATTTAAAACAGAATTAACAGCTAACCTAGACTTGTAATTTTAATTTGAATTTCACTATAAATAGTACTGAAACTTAAGATATTAATATGTACCATGCTTGTAAGTTTATTAAATGTTTTAAGATTTACCATAACATTTGTGAAGGTTTGTCTGAAAACTGAACTACTTGCCAAATAGTGAATATATTAAGTTATTTAAACAGTTTTTTAAAGTTTTAAATATGTATGTAAAAGGGATGCAATATAGTTTAAGTCTCCTTTTAAAATGATTCCCTAAACTTACTATATGTATCTAAAAAGATTTGTTAAGTTGAACTTTAAAATTTAAGGGAAATTTGGGGTTTAAAATGTAACTTTGATAAACTACATACTAATTCTTTAAAACCAAAGGAGCTTCCAAATAATTATTTCTGTTTAGAAAAACCCACCTTCAAGGATACAAAATCCTACTTAACTCTTATTAATCCTTCAGTATCTACGTAAAATTCTTCCTTTTCCATGAAGTCTTTCCTCTTTTTCCTTTTACCCTATACTAGGCAAAAAGAAAATAAATGTGTCTCTATCATTCAAACTGCTAATTTATTCTATTCTAGTGGCATAACTTTATGAAAACTCTTCTTTCAGGAATCCACATCGCCTATCCAAGGGTCACACGCACTTTCAGAACAGGGACTGTGCTTTATACTGCTCTCAACCTCTAGAAACATCTTACACAAGGCAACGCTAGCACACAGTAACTATTGGCGGTGGATGAACTGAATTCTAACAATCTTCCATGCCTTTCCAAATGGACCATTACCTCTGTTATGTCCCAATGGTGTGAAAACTGATCCAAGTCAGTGAGGTAAAGTAGCACGGGAGAAAGCTGCGTCTGGATGACATGGGGCACTCCTCAAAGGCTCTGAAGCCAAGTCAGTTCCTCTTTTGAAAACCCTAATTTGAGTATAAAGAAATCCAATTTAAAATAAATCACAAAGCAAGTAACATTCTTAAGTAATTTTTAAAAAATAGACATGTATCTTCAAGTTAAATTCTTCAAGCTAACAAGCTATTTTCTCTGAATTTCTGTACTTTATGTATTATTTTAAAAAATGAAATGCCAGCGATGTAGTAAAATTCATATAATTATGTACACAAAGATTTGACCTGAATCAAATGTGTAATACATCAAGAAACAATATTATATCCCTTAAACTGAGGGCTTTGCCACCTTTATACTTAAATAAGTGTGAAAGACATAATCATTCTAATTAATGTCAGGTTTAAAAAAGCAAATGAACAAGAAAAACAATATGCTCCTTCATACATATACCAAACTCTGTATTCTTACATAATAGCCTTTCAAGTGTCTTAAAACTACTCCATCCCCCCTAAGTCTATTTCTTCAACAATTACTGTGTACTTCCTTCTACCTATTCCATATAATAAGATTTCTGATTCTCTTACCACCTCTATTACACCTAGTCTGACCTATACAAACAACTTGCCCAAGTCCCTCCTGAAAGACAGCTCTTAGAATGATCAGAATACGAGCACAATGTGGTCTGACCCTAGCTACCTGCTTTGATGTTTTCAGATCACTGTACTTCCATGAACATGCCCTAAAGAGCCATCATCTAGTTGGGAAGCCATATCACACTCCTGGCTGATTCCTAATGAGTTTCCTAAAACCACTAAACCCTTTGACAGGTACTACTAATTAAAACATAAAGCCCTCACATCCATCTCAAACGCATACATCCAAAACTATCAAACAAACATGTACAAGTCTACTTGTTACTTGTTTCTTTTATATAATATTTATCTTGCTACATTCAGCTCCTTATCAGAACTTTTCAAGCTATTTTTGGATTCTGACAACATATTTCAATAAGTCTCTTAATTTTAAGTCTTCAGAAAATTTCAAACACTGTCATCTTTATCATCCAGTTACAAAACAAAACTACCAAAGACAGTATGATCATTTAAAACAACAGTAATAATACTTACTAATCTAACACATCAAGACTCATTTTACTAATTTTTCTCTGACATCAATGGAAAGCAAAATATGGCTAATTAAAATGTGATGTTTTTCCTAACACACAGAACATGTTAAACATGCTTAAAATGGATATTCTGTTCCCCATCTTATTAAGCTATGCAGTGAGGTCCAAAACTTAGACCCAAACAGGTAAGACAGTAAATCTCAGGAGAATTTTCATACTAGGTTCTTTTCCTTTCCTTAACTTGGTGGATCAGGGCAGTTACCTGTAAGTGTTGAAAATAAGAAGCTGAAATAGTCCTCATTACTGATGTTTAACTGATCACTTCCATTCCATTCTTTCACTGAAGACTTCCATCCAGAAAATGATGATCTACAATAAACAATGGAGACCTAGTACTAGAAGTGACCAAATTGAAGACTCAGGAATAAAGCACAGAATATATGACTATTCTTTATGGAATACAAGTATAATTTAAGAGCTCAGTCAAAAATCCGTAGCATGTATCATCTTTACATGTAAGGGGGTTCAAGTATCGTAATATGGAAAATATAATTTCTAACATATGTTTATGTAAAGTTTCCTTGAAAAGCATAACCAGCCCACTTATATGGTACATCTGGAAAATTTTTCCACACCACTCAAAACTCAGTTTCAAGGAGCCAAGGTGAAGTTCTGCTTTTCAGTAGTAGGTTCAGCTGCTATGTATTTACTACCTCATCTTCATTAAAAAAAAAAAAAAAAAAAGTCTTACCTTGTTTATATGAATGAGCTAAGTTTAAACAAGCTCCTGCTTCCTACCTAAACCAAAGCATCTTAACTAGGTAAAGAATACTTCAATTTAAAGCCACTCTGCAATAACTATGCACTCCTATACTTTGTGAGGCTTTATAACTAGTCTACGTCACAATACTGCAGCTAAAGTATTGGTAGTGGACTTAAGGGAATAGCTAAACATAAAGCAGCTTCTCATTAAATGAAGATTATCTGGTTCCTGCTATGAGATCAGTTTCCAGTGATACCTTTAAAAACTCTCCTCAAGGTAAGACTAAGAAGGAATACAGCAAAAAAACAAAAAGCTGAGAATAATCAGATCCAAAAAGCTATCTTTTTGGATAGCTTTTTGTGACAAATTTTTTTTGGGGGACAAACTTTTATAATAGAAATCTGAATAAATGTCAAGACAAAATAAGGAGTTTCTAATTCAATGAGAAGCACTTTTTTTTTTAACCACTGAAACAACTGTATTTATTAACATTCTTAAAAGTTGGGGAGTTAAAAATAATGGCAACATTTTTCTGAATCACTTCTACTTAAAGGACTTCTCTTTGCTTAAAGGGCTATGGGAGAGAATATCACAAGCTAAGAGGTTATAAAAAGTCAGAGATGCTCAATGGAAATGAGTACAAAATGGGTGATTAGAAAAGAAGCTAATATCCTCTTATACCCAGTGAACACTGTGCTGTCCAGTGGCTAAAAAGAGTAGCAAATCCATTTAAAAATCTAGTTTGGACAAAAGACAAGCAATGTATCACTCCGTCCTTAAAACTACAATGACCACACATACTGGCCACACCAGAACTGTTCTGAGACTAGAAGGGATGCTATATCAATTATGCTTGGACAACAGAAGCAAACCAGACCTGCTCCTGGCAGGCCAGCTCACATATTCAACCTGCTTCAAAACCAGGCTGAATTTCTCAGTAATTCCTCCCTTCTTTGGTATTTTTATCTAACAGCATAGACTACGTTTCCACATGCATGTCTCATGTTCCCCAAACCAGCTGTAAATGAACTAGGGGCAGAGAAGGCAAGAAGAGTAACGGTCAGCAGAACACCACAGGTAGATGGAGAGGAAAAACTCAAAAAACCTCTAAGTGAATAGTGAAAAAGGCAGGAACAGCAATTCTAAGTACAGTTTTTAAGACAAACTAAACACCAACAACTCTAAGTTGATGGGTTTTTCACACACTGAACAAACGGAGATGGTCTGGTGGTGACCTGCTCTCCGATGAACTTCCCCTGCTGGAGACAACAGTGTCAGAACGCTAACACCCAGAGTGAACTAGACCGCAGAGCCCAATTAATATAGCAGATGAGAATCAGAAATTATTGAAGGAATATTTCAGGAAAAGGAGCCTGCCAACAGTCCTTTGCACAGACGGAGCTTAGGAGTGGGATGCCTCAGGTGAACGGTGCAGGTGGGAGACAGTGAGAAAGCTAGCTGGTTTACCGTCACCATCAAGGACGGAGGGGAAAACCAAAGACGTGAAATAACCCAGGTGATGTCTAAGGAACGGTATTCCTTAGAAGAACATCATTCCTTAAGAATAACCGAACATTATTCTTCAATTCTAAATCTAGGAAAAGTGATGCAATGATAATACCACTGGTCTGGGAAAGTTGAAAAGGCCCCATCTTGTTTTAATTTTTAAAGAGATTAGTTTGAATAGGGACAATACATCTACAGAAAGAGAAGTCTACTAAGACTCTGTGCAAATGCTAAAAGGCAAAGTTTAACTTGGTACACTTTTAATTACATGACAACTTGCTTTTGATGATTATAAACTTCTATTACCATTACTTGTAAATTAATATTTTCTCAGTACTCACCACAAACCCACAAAAAAATGTAAAAAAAGACTTGTGAAAAAATCCTTGACCAAAGTTATTGAGCACAAGCCAATCGTAATTAATGCCAAAAAAGATACTAAATACAAGTTCTAAAGAGAATTAATTTTAAGAGGTGTTCAAAAATCACATTTAAATGAATGCCAAAACAGATCCTCCACAAGTTCTATCATGGGAAATGAGTGCCCTCTACTGGAAGTTAACAGTCATAAAACCACTTAAGTTAAATTGTATTTCTTAAAGACCTGGCATTTAGTACTGAACTAGACAAAGAGGGGTTTCATATATAGACAACATATTGCAAAGAGCTCTCTTTTGCTAAAAGGAAAAAGTAATTATCAGTTATGAAGCACAATTTGGGCGACAACATTCAAACATACGTCTTATCCTGGTACGAAGAGACTGGCAAACAAAGCTAAAGAAAGTCTACTAATAAAGCGAGCCACTCCTGTTTAATTGGGGCAGAGGGTCTGCACAAGAAGCCACAAAGAAGCTAGTTTTTAAATTTTTCAGCTACAGCCCAGATTCAACTCCTGCCTAAAACTGTATCAGACCCTGGCCTTGAGCCACAATCAGTAACAAATGGCTGAATATGAAAGTACTATGCCTGATACAAACATTACATTTTAAAGGATACTTTGAACACTAGCAACATGAAACATTATTAGTTTTAAGACCTTTGAGAGTAAAACACCACAGTCACATTCTGGAAAGTAGCTCCTTGAAAAATTAAACAGAAAATTAACATATGATTCAGCAATTCTACTTCTGGGTATACAGCCAAAAGAATTAAAAGGATTCAAACAGGTGTCTGCACACCAATGTTTATAGCTGCATTATTTGTAACAGCCAAAAGGCAGAACAACCGAGTATCCATTAACAGATGAATACATCAAAATCATGAAGACAAAATAGTGGTAAACAAGGGCTGGGAGAAGGGGAAATAATCAGTACAGAGTTTCAGTCTGCAACGATGACAGTGCTGGAGATGAATAGTGGTAGCAGTCGCACAACAGTGTGAATGTACTTAATGCCCCAAACAATTCTCACTGTATACCTAAAACTGGTTAAAATGGGAAGTTTTAGGTTATGTATATTTTGCCACACACACACACACCCACCCACCCACCCACAGATATTTTAATGATTCCCTGTCTGAGTTCACAAGCTTTTATTTCACCACCTACATTGAACTGAGCTCCCTTCCAAAAAGAAAGACCTGTATTACAATTTCATAACACCAGAAGTTTTAAAACACAGCACTCTCATCCGTCACTGAATCCTTACTATGGCTACACACTTCTGATAATCTTAACCCTTGTTTCAATGCACCTACACAAATCACTGTATGTTTCTACCTGATGGTTCAGCGGTAAAGAATCCACCTGTGGTGTAGCAGAACAAGATTCAATCCCTGGGTCAGGAGGATCCCCTGGAAAAAGAAACAGCAACCCACTCCAGTATCCTTGCCTGGAAAATCCCATGGGCAGAGGCGCCTGGTGGACTACAGCCCATGGACTTAGTGACTGCAACCATGACAATGCAAACCGCTAAGCAAACCACCTGGAACAGTCTTGCCCCAGTGACCTTCCTCTTACCCAGTATCATCAACAGTTTTAACTGCTGTTTTAAGAGCAAATGAAGGGAGGGGCAGCATTTTAAAAAGTCAGTTCATAAACTGCCAGTGACAGGGGAAGGGTGAGGGAGAAGATTATACACTTGAAATACAGCTCACTTTAGCATGCTACCTCATGTGCAGTATCCCGATAAGCATGGCAGCCAAATTTGCACTGAGTCTTCCCATAATACAGCAGCAGCTTAACCGAGAAAGCAAGTCAGCAGGCAGACTGGGTAGAAAATACACAAGCTGGACCAAAAGCTGCTGAGACTCTGCTGACAGAACCACCACTGTGCCTTCTTGTGGATCTAGTGAGGCAGGAAGACAAGTTAAATTTTAAAAGATATACAAACAAGAATTAATAAAGCAGACTGACCATTTTCACTGTGCTATGTTGAATTCTAACATATCAACTACATGAAAAAAATATATATATGTATGGCTTAAGGTACTGCCTAGAGTAAGACTAAATACAATCATTATTTAAAGATAACATTTAACACTCGATTTCATAATATTCAAATGTGTTATTTGAAATAATAACTGATGGAGTTAAAGGTATTAGAAACAAAGCAAAACAGTAAAAAAAAAAAAAAAAAAAAGCACTTTTGCCAAACAGGGATAATTATAATATCAACCTAATCCGGCCCCATCACTTCATGGCTAATAGATGGGGAAACAGTGGAAACAGTGGCTGACTTTATTTTTCTGGGCTCCAAAGTCACTGCAGATGGTGACTGCAGCCATGAAATTAAAAGATGCTTACTCCTTGGAAGGAAAGTTAGGACCAACTCAGATAGCATATTAAAAAGCAGAGACATTACTTTGTCAACAAAGGTCTGTCTAGTCAAGGCTATGGTTTTTCCAGTGGTCATGTATGGATGTGAGAGTTAGACTGTGAAGAAAGCTGAATGCAGAACAATTGATGCTTTTGAACTGTGGTGTTGGAGAAGACTCTTAAGAGTCCCTTGGACTGCAGGGAGATCCAACCTGTCCACCCTAAAGGAGATCAGTCCTGGGTGTTCATTGGAAGGACTGATGCTGAAGCTGAAACTCCAATACTTTGGCCACCTGATGCAAAGAGTTGACTCGTTGGAAAAGATCCCGATGCTGGGAAAGATTGAAGGCAGGAGCAGAAGGGGACAACAGAGGATGAGATGCTTGGATGGCATCACCGACTTCATGGACATGGGTTTAGTTGGGCTCCAGGAGTTGGTGATGGACAGGGAGGTCTGGCATGCTGCAGTTCATGGGGTTGCAAAGAGTTGGACACGACTGAGCAACTAAACTGAACTGAATTTAAAACCAAAGACTTATCTGAGTATACACACACACTCCTATATATAAGCAATACTGAAAAATACAGATTTTTAAATACCACACACAAAAGGTAGACACAAACCAACGTTTGTCATTTAATAAATGGGTAAATATAAAGTGGTGTATATTCAACAGTGGAATGTTACTCAGCATTAAAAAGAAATACAGTACTCGTATATGCTCGTAAATCCTAAGAACAGTATGCCAAGTGACGGAAGCCATACTGAGAAGATCCACATCACACAATGTCATCTGTGAGAAATGATGAAAACAGGCAAATACAGAGAGACAGAAATGGTGAGCAGTGGTTGTCAGGAGCTGAGGTAGGAAGAAATGAGGAAATAGGGATGGACTACTAATGGTAGAGTTTCTTTTTGAGGTGATAAAAATATTCTGGAATAAGATAATAGTGACTATCGCACAATCTTGGGAATATGATAAAAATTAATGAATTGCACAGTGTAAAATGGCCAATTTTATGGTATATAAACTGTGTCCTAATAATAAATACTAATTATACATATGCATATATGTATATTTTTATTGATATTTTTGCTAAAAGAATGAAAAGGTTTCAGGGGTGAGTGAAAGCCGTACAAGATCTCAATAACGATTAAATAAGTAAAATTTGCCATCAAAGTTTCAAAAGAATTCTATAAAAATACCTGATCAGTTTTGAATTTGTGAATTTCGTGGCTTAAAAGATAATTTAAGATCTGAAGAAACATCTACAACTTTTAGTTTTCTTAAACTATTGTATTAAGTAATACTATTGAAAATGAATTTACTGTTTGATATTTTATTCATTTTACCATGGTACAATTAATGTATAATTTGAAGGAAAAGTGAAACCTAAAGATCTCCCCTTTGAAACATTGTTCTTAAGTCGGGGTAGACCGATTATTACATACACAGGTAAACAACACTCTTACCATAGATTCGGAGAGCAGTAACTTGTAAACTTTTGAGTAGCTCTTTATTTGCTCGGGCTGCAGCAGTATGGATAATGTCAACAAACTGTGTTGAAAGCTCAGGATTTCGGGAGCCGAGATGTGCAAGCTGCAGTGGTAAACCAGCCAACCAACGTGATAACACTTTACTACGGTATCTAAGGCCATCAAAGAAAAGGGAAATACACCACATTTATTTAAACATTTGAGAGCCTATAAGATGACTGGCATACTATATTCATCTATAGTATTCTCTAAGGTTTTACCCACTGTATTTTAAAAGTTTATGTAGTTTGGGGCACTATGTACATTGTAATTTTATCTTAAAGGACACCGGCTCTACTTAGCTTGTGAACTATTTACACTAATTTGTAATGACCGTTTTACTATATTAAGTCATTTATGCATTCAGTATAGGGTGCCCCCACATTAAGTGGCTTCAAACTTGGGTTCTTTCCATTCTTGCACATACTTGCTCACTCTCTAATGTCTCATCTTGGACACGGCAATCACTTTTGCTGTCCCCCAAGAGTTCAGTGATTTACACACAACCTTTGGAGTCTACCAGACTTGAACTTAAGTCTCAGTCTGGCTGCCCTTTAACAGCATGACACTCACCAACTTATTTAACCTAAGCTTCCTTCTATAAGGCAGAAACCAACAGTACCTACATAAAAGTATGAGAATTACTGAAAAATTAAGAAAAGCACCTGACTCACAGTAAAGACTTGAATATGTTCTAACAACTACCTATGTATGCTGAGGTACCACAAATCCCGTTATCTTTCACCCAAACATCTCTTCCAGACTATCCCAAGTAAACCTCAAACTCACCACATCTAAGACTGATTCCTGAGTTCTACTCTTCGTGTTGTCTGCATCACCAGACAGCACCAAACCAAGCTGGACACTTTTGCTCTTTAAGATACCGCCATTTAAAAATTTATTGAAACATTTTTGACACCCAGTATTATGTTAGTTTCAGGTATGTATCACATAATAGTCTGACATCTGTACACATTGCAAATGGTCACCATACGTCTAGTAACCACCTGTCCTAATAAAAGTTACTGGTCATATTCTTTATGCTGTATATTATATCCCCATGACTTATTTACTTTATAACTCAGTTTGCACCTTTTAATCTCTTTCACCTATTGTACACCTCTCCTCTTCTACTGCCCTCATTCTTATACCATGTGTCCCAATATGTCACTAAGGGCCGGAGGTTAAACCTCCATAATTTTTATGGGAAGCAAAACAAAATTCTGAGGCTGCTACAGGTGGTTCCAATAATTGTCCTTTAGCTGTTAAGCAGACAAGTGGAAATATATGCTCAAAGAGACTTTTACCTTCTCAGTTATGTGTATAAAGGTTACTGAAACTATTATGTATGACTTTTTATTTAAAAAAAAAATAATAAAACCAAAAAGGATAAAAAGAAGATTTTCTCCAAAGATTTAATCACCCTATCATCTTATTCATACAGATTACAAAGTAACCTGGTAAGAAAAAGAAAAGCAAAATAACAAAGGAACTGTACCGGATTCTGTAAGATCTCAGTTCTTCTTTTTGATAGCTTTTACTGAAAAACTTCAGTAACAAAGTCGGAACTGGAAGGAGAAGGCCTCTCTGCTGATACAATGTATAAACTGCCTTTATGAGAGACTCTGTAGCCTCTAAGAAACAAGAGAAAACAGCTGCATGTGAGTCAAAATGTTTCTTCACCAGCACCATAATTCTTCTAAAAAGCACAGAAGCACCTTGTTCCTATGAGGAAGCAGATTTTAGCCACAAACTGATGACTACCATCAAAATCCTACATCAATGGCCTAATAAAAGAGTCAAACCAATCGGAGATTACAGTACAAATTTTCCTAAGAGACAACAAACCTAGGAAAGGACAACAAATACCACAATACTAGAAAGGTGGATAAGCCAGGAACCAAACAGCAAAGTTCTGCTTGAATGAAAAGAATTAGTAAGTCACACTAAAAACTGACTTAATGCAACATAACTTCAAGTTACAAGAAAGGTAAAGAGATAAGGATCCACCAATTTCTAGTCAAACTAGATCAGAAAAGTATTTCTTTATCCTTAGGCTCAATGTCATTTCCTATTAATAAAACTTACCTTCTTTCACTCCAACTATGTAATCTAGTAGAAAACCTACCCATCAGCTTCAGAGTGGACCTACCCACCGAAAAGGGGGTGTTCTCAGCCATCAGGGTTCAAGCAGACATTCCTTCATGATTATGCTGGCTACCTTTTATGGCTCGAACGTAAATGACTATGAAATGTTTGACAGGTATGAACTCAAAATTAGATGCTCAACATTAACAGTATGCGTAAGAGCCCCTCTCTTAAGTAAGGACAGAGCATTGACACCCACCTCTGTCTGACTGCATCTGCATTAACCTCCAGGAGACACCAAGCAATCTGTTCAGCTGCTTACTGTTTAGCCTAGACCCATCTTCAAGGGTTTCTGTTACAAATTTCCTTATCCTTTCTATCCAACTGGAATCCTTCTGCAAAGTTGAGGCATTTGCCAGGGAGACCATGATATCAGACAGTGTTAAATTCAGTAAAAGGTGATCTACATTATTCGAGAGAATCGTGCAATGCTTGATGCTAAAAACAAAGACACACATAACTGTTAAGTGTTGTATCTACCATGCCTGTTTCACTTAAACACTTAACTATTCCTCCCAGAATGAACTGTCAAGAAGGTAAGTATATTAAAGCGACTGTAAGCAAACCATTCATTACAGAATCAGAGTTGTTAAGGCATAAATTAAGAATGCATACTGCTCAGTTCATTACCCAAGTTGCTATTCACACAAGAACTACAGGCCCTTGAAACATGGTGTGGTAATCCTAGATGTACTACAGGGATAAGAACACTTGAAAACTTCAACACACTTGAAGATTTTCATTAAGCAGATATTTATATTAAGATGAAACTCACGACAGACCTTGATTCTGCTTCTAACTAATTTTGACTTGACAGAATCACTAATTTCTCCTGGCCACAATTTCCTTATATGTGAAACAGGAGACTGGTCTAGATAAGCCCAATTCTGAAACAATTTAATTTTATGACTCACATATTACAATCACTTTTTCTAACAGATTATCTTAAGAAAAACAAAATTTGCAACTTAGGATAAAAACCACTAGATATATAAACACTATATAAACACAGTGTAGATTTCAGGCTACACTGCATTCAACAGCAGAGCCTATTTATTCTCATGTTCAGAAACATGTAAAGCTGATTAAACTAAAAAAATACCTGAAACTAATTTATTTTAAAAGAAAGTTAACCCTGGATTAGGCATGAGAAAGGACACAGTCGTAAGGAACCACAAATACAAGGGGAGGGAAATTTTTAATATTTGGTGTTATTAGGGTATCAAATGTAGGGTTAGGAATGACAAATGGGACCAGATCACAAAGAGTTGAAAACTAAGGACACTAAAATCAATTCTGCAAGCACAGGAGTAACATAGTTGAAAAGTTCTTTCATTTCTGCTGATGAAAAAGAAAATATCAGTTACAAGACTCTAAACAAAGAAGTAGTTGTATGTCTACTTGAGCAATACAGGCAAGACGTGACAAGCTCAAGAAACAATGCTGGTACAGACTAGGAGAAAGGGGGATGTACAACAAGAATAAAAATTAGCTGGATTTGAAGTCTGCTTAAATGCATACATGTATGTGAGCTTTTAGCTGAGCTGGTAAAGAATCCGCCTGCAATGCTGGAGACCCCAGTTCGATTCCTGGGTTGGAAAGATCCTCTGGAGAAGGGGTAGGCCACCCACTTCAGTATTCTTGGATTTCCCTGGTGCCTCAGTTGGTAAAGAATATGGCCGCATTGTGAGAGCCCTGGGTTCCATCCCTGGGTTGGGAAGATCCCCTGGAGAAGGGCATGGCAACTCACTCCAGTATTCTTGCCTGGAGAATCCCTATAGACAGAGGAGCCTGGTGGCCTACAGTCATGGTGTCGCAGAGAGTCGGGACCTGGCTGAGTGAGTGAGTAAGCACAGCACAGCCCAGCAAAAAACTGGGAATTCTATCACGGAGAGAGAATGAATGAAAACTGGGACAGATGAGTAGCAATCTATACTACAAACCCAAAACTACTGGTAGGTTCTTTGCCCAACTGTTCAGTGCCCAAAACCAAGGCACATTTTATACTAACCAGACCACACAAAAACTCAACTGCATCATTTCTTCACCACAGGTAGAGCTTTTGAAGATCTACTTACCTATTACTGTCTGGAAGGTGTCAACAGACATTCAAAAGTTGGGAGAATTCATCCCGCTCCTCCAAGAATTTACACAAAATTTTAAAGTCTAAATACACTGACCACCAATTCTATGAGGGAGACAGGAAACTGGGGAAACTCATTTTCAGCAATGATAGAGGAGGAAATTAGAACTGATTCCCGTCCTGAAAATAACTTTAAAAGCTGGATGAAATAGTTTTTAACAACTCAAAAGCATTCAAGAGGTAACAAGGTGATGAACAATTGCTGGGTCCCCAAAATAAAGCAAGATCACAGTACTCAGGTTCCAAGGGCTGTGGAACCAAATACCCAATTCCAACGAAAAGCCTGGAAAACGGAACTAACCTTTCAGAGGCCTCACAGGGAAAAGTCAAACTCCAGAGCCAGACAAACATGGGGACTCTGGTATATTATCCCTACTTCAAGCTGAACCTGTAAGGGCTCCCTGCCAGAGTAACGGTGAACTGGAAGTAAAAAGAGCTCTTACATAAAACAATCCCAGTTATACATCATCTCAGTAGTTAACGCAACAATTTTTCCCAACTAGATCTATAGATTCAACACAATTCCAATCAAAACCCCAGCCAGTTACTTTATAGTTATCAACAAAATGATTTCTGAAGTTTACACACAAAGGCAAGCACTAGACTACCCAACACAAGACCAAAGCGGAACAATGTTGGAGGACTCAGACCACTCGATTTCAAGGCTTACTGTACTACAGTAATCAAGACAGCACAGAACTGGTGAACGAACAGACAAACATAGGTCAGTGGAAGAGCCCCAAGACAGGCCTACAAGTACAGTCAACTGATGATTTCAGACAAAGGAGCCGAAGCAATCCAAAAGAGAAACAAGAGTCTTTTTCTGCAAACAGTGCTGGAATAACTGGACAGAAACTCTAGAACTGAAAAATAAAAATAAAACAAATTCAACAAATGTATGTTTGAATGAGACAAAGAGAAACAAAAAATTCAGTAAGTGGGTCTTATATACAATCAATTAGTCTTTAAAGGGAAGGAGAAAAATGGCATTAATATTTTAAAGATGAGAATTTTTCAGATGTGTTTAGACACTTCACTCAAGATCTCAGATTTAAGAAGCTCACTGAATTCCAAGGAAAATCAATAAAAAAGAAAACCACACCTGGATACATCATTGTCAAACAGCAGAAAATAAGGAGCAAAGAAAAAAAGGAGCAAAGTCTTATGGGGGAGGTAGGGGGGGTGGGGAGGGAAGTAATTTTATAAAGTAGCAACAGTTCAGATTCATAGCTGACTTCCTAACAGCAGTGGGAACCAACAGAGCGAAGCGTTGCAGTCAGTACGGTCAGTACGCTCAAACAAGAAAACTGCCAAGCTCAAGCACTGTGCTCTGTTAAAACAGTCCTTGGAAATAAAGGAGAATACATATATTCTCCTTCATTTTATATTATATTATATATATATATATATATATATATATATATATATATGTATGTATTTGTGTGTGTGTGTGTAAATCCTCTAGCAGCTTCTAAATAAGCCTAATGAAGAGAGATGAAAAAAATGAAGAGCAAAAAAATAGAATATACAGATAAAACTCAGATGGTGGATACAAGTTCTCCAAAAATATTAATTTTTGCTTGAAAGTTCAAATTTTATCTCTAGCACAGACACTATTTTCCTGAAACTGATAGGCTTATTTTTTTCATTTCTGAGAAAATACCTACAAATACCCAAGTCTGAATAAGCATAGTTAGTCATTTAAATTAAAATCATGTCCATTGCAGAAAATACAAACAAAATGACAAGTGCATTTCCTCGAGACAACCATCATTCTTTGGCATGCAGCCAAAATACTTCAGGCACACTTTCCATTTCACCACACAGAATATTAAAATTACGTGTTTTCAAGGATTGTGACTTAATAAGATTAGTAATTTTTTACTTAATTAAGAACAATTTTAAGTGAAACTGGCATGTTCTTTTAAACTGTGAATGCATAGTGGTGAAGAATACTGTTAACCCTCCATACCGTTCTGCCTCCACATATTCAACCAACTGCAGATGGTGTATCATGTGTATGGATTGTGGCTTTCTGAATCCATAGATGCAGAATGTGTATTTGGAGGGCAACTTGCTTCTGGATCAGTGAAAATACCACGTATGACACTATGTCTTTACACAAAACTCAGACTGTACAACAAGAAGAGTGACCCCTCACATAAACCAAGGACTCCAGTGTAAATGATGTATCACTGAGGTTTGTATTTTACAACAGATACACAACTCTGGTGTGGGACGCTGACGTGAGGGAGGCTGTGCATCCATGGGGGTAGGAGTAGTGTATGAGGACTCCGTACTTTCTGTTCAATTTTAATACGAATCTAAAATTGCTCTAAAAAATGAACTCCATTTAAAAAAAAAAAAAAAGGAATGAAATGCTAGTAGTGCCACAACATGAATAAACCTTAAAGATATCATGCTAAGTGAAGTTAAGCCAGACATAAAACAGTGTTTTCAGTTTCTACTGATACATGGTACCAGAACAGTCAAATTAATAAAGGGGAAAAATGCAATAGCGGTTCCCAGTACCTGGAGGGAGAAGAGCATAGGAAGCTGTTATTTAATGTGTACCGAGTTTCAGACTGGTAACATGAAAAATGTGAAATGTACTTAATGCCACCAATCAGTACACTTTAAAAATGGTTAAAATGCTAATTTTTATGCTATGGACATCTTACCACAATGAAAATAATATCTTTTGTAACTCCACAGTTCAACCCAAGATTAAAAAAAATCTAGACATCAGGTCAAAATTGAAGACCACCAGCTTAGGCCACATTGGCTCCTCTAACTTGAATCTGTGAATTTAATAGATAGCCTCCAAAGGCTATCTGAGAAATATTCAACACGCTTCCTTATGGAAGTTCAAGAGCAGCCTGCGGACCCTCAAAACAAATCACTAGGGAAATTTATGGTAATACTGTCAATCCACTTTTGTTAAAAATGCCACAATTTCACCACCTCAGTGTCTTCATCGTTAACTCCTTTTTCACCTTCTATATCTTAGCACAAATCACTACCTAGGCAGGCAGCCCTCCCTAGGACCTATGCCCCCCATGAAAGAGCAGGACCAGCTCCCTACTATACTGATATACTTTTATTACCCTACATTCTTTTTCCTAAGTGCCTTCAACATATTAAGTGCCCAATAAAGTGAATAATGACAGTACACCCATATGCTTTGAGTAGTTTACTTACATTTAATGGTCTACCAAATTCCAAACATCCTTTTATTTAATCTCATTTTAATGAAAATTACACCTGAAACCTCTTCCTTGACAACATAAAAATCACATGTAATTATATTCACGCATTGAAGGATATTCTCAACCTTATCCATGGACCTGATTAAAAACTTCTGTGTTAATAAGAAAACTGTATCTGGAGCAAGTAACAACTTACTTGCTCAAGAAAGTATCTCCATATTTGATTCTCTGTCACCTCCAACTCCAGAAACTCTAAATTAATGGTCCTAAAACATGGTTTTGATCCAACCAATAATAGTCTTCAATGCCTAAAGGATCAAGGATGAAAGAGAAATGAGAGTCAGAGACAAAAAATGACTTTCAGCATTAAAGTTAGTCATCAGTAGAAACCAATTTGATCCAGGTCTGTCCCATGTCCTCCATTATGCAATTTTATAGCTTTCTCATACCCTATAATATCTCCTTCCATTACTGCAATCATCCCTCACTTCACTTCTGCCTGCTAAAATCACATTCACATTAAAACACTACTCTCCAACACTGCCTTGTCTGTTTATCCTAACAAGGATCTGTCTTCTCCTATTAATTCCTATAGCATTTCTTGACTATAAAGTTCTAATGACACTTAAATATGCCTTGTGTGAAAGATGTAGATTCATTTTTCTTCCTGCAAGTTATTGAGCTTTTGTTTCTCAGCCTTAAAACTACCCTTCCACGCTCTTACTTTGTGATCCTGGGGGTGAGTCACATTTTCTCCTTTACAGTTTGCTTCTTGTTAGGCTCTGCCAATAAAGTGCTTGTTTTTGTTTAGTCACTAAGCTGTGTCAGACTCTTCAGCAACCCCGTGGACTACAACCCTCCAGGCTCCTCTTTCCATGGGATATTCTAGGCAAGAATACTGGAATGGGTAGTCATTTCCTTCTCCAGCAGATCTTACCAACCCAGGGATTGAAATCTGTCCCTGCACTGGCAGGAGGGCTCTCCACCACTGAGCCACCTGGAAGTCAAGGGGTACTTGAGACCAGAAAGCTGGAGGAGGAAAATGCGGCACTTTCTGTTTGCTTCCTAGTCCTATTTTTTGCTTCATTTTGCCACCAGTGCAACCCAACCACTCTTCAGGCTAGCAGCAGTTCATTCTAGCAGCCAGAGTTGGTTCCAGTCTGTATCTTCCTGACACAGAACCAGTATCACCGTGCCCCTAGAACACCAGCGCCAGCCAGCAGAACCCTCTTCGCTGAGCCCTGTACCCTCACCCCACTGGGCCCCTCTCCTGATCCCAGCTGAGTGCAAACCCCTTCCTCGAGGCCTGAGTTTGGGCTGCAGCCTTTCTTTCCAGCCACTTGCCCTCTTCTCTTTGCTCTCCGGTCAGGAGGCAGTGGTGGCTTCCGACAAGACCTTGCTGTTCCCTTTTGTCTTTCCACTATTAAGTGGAAATGCCTAGTTAACAACCGGTTGTATTAAATTCTCTGTGAAAATCACTGGTATGATTTCCATCTCATGACTAGAGTCTGACACACATTTTTATCAATTTTAAGATTTTGTATTGATTTTTGCAATTTATGAATCACTTAAGAGATCAAAGAATATACCTTAGGGCATCTAATTATCTGTCATAATACTTTACTTACAGTGAGAGACCAAAAAACTTCAGTGAATGAAGTTTCTCTGCCTACAACATACTTATCACTTCTGAGCATATCCTCTGAACTCTGCCCAAAGAGCCTCACTGATTCTCCAAGTAGTTTCTTCCTTTTGATAAGTTTAAGAACCTTCTGACAAAGACTTTAAAATCTGTTCAAGCGTTTGCTCATTTGGGGAATTGCACCTTGAGTATCTGTATCTGCTTGTCAAGTTTTACTTGGTAATTTGTTTTTACGTTTATCTGCTCTTACTTCAGGTAAACATTTCAAATAACTTCCAGGCTTACACTTTTCCAGTGAAACTTCATCCATAATTTGTTCTTTTCACTTATTTTAAAAAAGAGAACTGCTTTTCTTCAATTATCCCTCTTCCATCAGGATACTGATAACAGTTACATTACGCTTCCTTGTGTATATAAATGAGAGCAGAAACTAGTGATGTTATGCTCTCAAAGATTCAGTAATTACACAGTGCCTCTCACAAACAAACTATCCACTCTAAGCAAATTTTTATTAAATTCTTATCTATACAATTTGATAACTGACACTCATTTAGCACAAAACATTCACTTCACAGATTAAAAATAAAAATAAAAACTAAGTAAAATTGGAAGTCCAGGGCTTAAAGTGACTTGTTTAAGATCAGATACTACAGCTTTTATCTTTACTTTACAGTCTAGATAACAACTACTTGCAGTGTACAAAGTTCAGTGTGAGACTGTTTTCTGAAAATGTCAGGTTAAACAGTGGATGAGAATGGCAATATCTTTTATTTGTCCCTTTCCTTTTTTTGCTTGGTTATTTCTTTTAAGGCATATGGAAAATTACTCCTAAAATGGTGTTTGAAATCAGTAAGGTAATTCTTTCAAAGCCATGACTCCTAGTAAAATAAGCACAGATTAGAAAATCTGTAAGAAACAATAACTTAAAATAGCAAATAAGACTTTAAGCAGAAACTTAACAACTTGTCAATATTCACTTACAAATTTA
The DNA here is from genome assembly GCF_963930625.1 of Muntiacus reevesi. Classification (NCBI taxonomy): domain Eukaryota; kingdom Metazoa; phylum Chordata; class Mammalia; order Artiodactyla; family Cervidae; genus Muntiacus; species Muntiacus reevesi. The sequence continues at coordinate 590,403 of NW_027077916.1, forward strand.
CCCTTATAACACACCTTTTGCTAATGATATAATATGTAAATAAATCTTAAAATCTGAATAAACTGTTAGGCCATCCAACTTTCACCCACAGTTCTTTTTGGTGCTTTCATTTTTACATGCATTTCATCTACTGAAAATGAGAAAAAAAGGGAGAAAGTAAAATTTAATAAAATTCTGATTTTGAACTACTAATGCAATATTTATAAAGTATACAAGAAAATCTTCTACTTAGTGTTCCATTTAAGAGTAACTATATTCTCTAGAAATTCTATTGCTCATTAAAGACATTTAATACCTTCACAAATCAATGTGTTTGTCTAAATTCTTCAGCAGTATTCTTCAATGTATCATGTTCTCCTACCTGAAACACTGATTCCCTACTATCCAGAGGACCAATCATTCCAGTCTGCCAGTGGCTGAGGGGTTGCTTGGGATATGGGACATGAGACACTACAATAGCTAGCTCCAGCTCTAGCAAACCTGGAGGCCAAACTCAGACCATAAATCAACAGCTAGCTATTGCAGCATATCTCCTTAGTTACCTTCACTGGGTTTTCCTCTTTTTCTTAACCTAAAAATGTGTCCTTGACAACCTCTGGACTTCTACTAGGTATCTTAAACTTAACATGAATAAACTGAACTCTCCTATGGGCAGTCACATCATCATCTGGACCACAGTACAGGCATCACCCCTGCTCCTCTTTCCTTAACTACATACACCAGCATTCCTGCTGGTTTCACCAGAATCTGGCTGCTTCTCATCACTTCAACCACCACCTGCCGTTCGACTCCAAGCCACCATCACCTCTCACTTAAGACTGCTGTCTCAGGCTCCCAAAGGCCCTCATGCTTTTCCTCTTGCCCCCCTAAACTTAACTCTCTACACGGCAGCCAGGGTGATCTTTTAAAACACAAATCCTACTTCACAATATTACAGGGAAGGATAAAGGAGATAATATATATAAAGGAAGGACAGGTCATCCATGGGATCAATGATCTCAGTTGGGCCCATTTTGCTAGAGTTGGAGAATGAGGGCATGGGGGTTTTTAACTGTTTTATTTGTAAATCTGGCATATTAAAGTTAAATAAACATAATTTAGATCATGCCACTCCTCTGCTCAAAACCCTCCAATGTCTTTTCACCACACTCAGGTTAAAATTCTAAGTCTTTACCACAGACCACAAGGTACCACATGATGTGGCTACTGTCCGTCATGTCCCCCCTCATCACCCACCATTCTCCCAGGACCTCACTTGCACATGCCTTGCTGCCATTCCTCAAGTATGTCCAATCTGTTCTCACTTCAGGGTTTTGCACTTGCTGTTCCCTGTGCCTAGAAGGGTCTTCCTACAGGTCTTCACAAGACTTGCTCCTTCTCTTCATTCACTGACATGCAAATATTAAGAAGGCATTTCCTGACCACCTAGTTAACAGGTACCTCCCCGCACACTGTTTCATTACATCTTCTCTCTTACCCACTTTCATCTTTCTTCCTAATGATGACATGATGGACATCAGCTATTTGTTTGCCATCTCTCAACCCCACCAGGAGCTAAGTGTTTGCCTTGTCAGTCATGTTTATCTCTGTATTCCCAGAGTCTAGACAGAACCTAACTCACTGCAAAGCAGCACTATTCAAAAGACCTTTCTGCAGTGACAGAGCCATTTTGTTCTTGTATTTGTGCTGTCCAATACAGTAGCCACTGCCACCTGAAGCTACTAAGCATCTAAAATGTGACTACTGTTTACTGAGGAACTGAATTTTAATTAAACAGCCAAATTTATAGGTGCTCAATTAACCTTTGCATCTAACTCTTTCTCACAAATTCTGATCTTCATGGTAAAAACAAAACAATAAGGAAACATTTACACTGAATGCAGCAAGCATTAAAATACAAAGCTAGGACACAACAAAATCTCTATAGTGTATAAAATTATACTACTGACCTAAAGTTAATAATACAGGACTCCAAAAACTGAAGTTAATTAAAAAGTTAACATTACATTGTATTTTAAAACACTGTGTGTTTTAAAAATATTAAATACAGTATACTTTAAATTAAGGATCCTAAGGATACAAAGAGTGTATTACAAATAAACCACCTCAGTCAGGATCTGAGTACTCAACCACTGAAAATAAGATTTAATATTAACTTGAGATTTCTTTCCAAAGATGAAAGATTTCAAATTCCTAAAAAGCTTTAAAATAAAAAATACTTGGGCAAAAATGAAACTTCTCAATTATGCAGCAAATACAAACACACTATATGCGTTTAACAAAACTTAAAAAGTAAGCAGTCAGTTACCCTAAGGTTGCACCCTAATACAGATGCCAATTTATCAACAGAAAACCTACACATTTTGAGAGAAAAGAGCTACAATTCAGCCTGTGGTGCATAATTAGAATTTAAGACCAAGAAATGCCATTTCATTCCTCCTAAAGTTTGAACTTTGACCACTCAATACTTTAAGTACTAAGCTATAACTAAGGTGAATGAGAAAGTGGAACTGACAGCAGGAATGGTCATGAAAAATAAACTAACAGACATTTTAATGTAATCTGGTGTAACATACATATTTATACTTTGTCTGCAAAGTAATAGATTTACCTTATTCAGTTATTATAGTTCAAATCTGCCGTGGTAAATTAGAGAACTCTGCCAATGGATGCTTTTAAATACTATTTCAGTTTGAATTTGCACCATACCTGCAACTGCAGCTTACCTACAGTAAAGGTTAACTTTAAGAAATATTTTCCGATTTATATCCTTTATCAAGAAAATAGAGAGAGACTGAGTAACTCTCTTGGTAAATGTCACATTGCACTTGAAAAGATGTGGGTTATTTTCAAATATCTTTTTATGTTGGTTTCTAACGTAATTCCACTGTGATAAGAGAACAGACCCTGTGTGATTTCAATACCTTTAAGACCATGAAATTTTTGCACGTTGTTTTATGTCCTTGGATAAGTTCCAGAGTCTCCCAATTTACAGTCTATGGGAACTTGAATAGAATTTGTGTCCTACTGTTGTGTAAAAATTGTATAAATCTTAATTATATTGAATTGGTTCATAGTGTTTTTCAGGTCTAGTATATCATTCTATTTCTCTACATATTCATTCTATTAATTTTTGAGAGTTTGATACTAAAACTCCAACTAAAAATCTTAATTTATCTCCTTAAAAAATAATTGTAATATACAGTGTATTTTCCAAGTCTCCTGTAAATGTGTTATCATACTTTCAGAATTTAAAAAATTGAAATTAAAAAACTACTATGTATGAAGTAAATAAACCCCAAGGATGTATTGTACAGCACAGAAAAAATAGTCATTATTTCATAATAAAATGGAGTATAATCTGTAAAAATACTGATTCACTGTATTGTATAACTGAAACAAATGTAACATTATAAATCGGCTATGTGCTCATGCATACTCAGTCTCTTCCATCGCGTCTGACTCTTTGCCACCCTATGGACTACAGAACACCAGCTCTTCTTTCCATGGGACTCTCCAGGCAAGAATACTGGAGTGGGTTGCCCTGCCCTCCTCCAGGGGATCTTTCCGACCCAGGGATTGAACCCAAGCCTCCCGTGTCTCCTGCATTGTAGGCGGATTCTTTACTGCTGAACCACCAGGGGAGTAAATCAACTATATTTCAATATAAATACCCTCCTCAAAAGAGAGACTGAGTAGGAAGATAAAGATCAGAGAATCTTAAGTGATACATCAGCCAAGAACCCTGATTTAAACAAAGAAGCTCAATTATATATTATGGCAATCAAGGAAATATGAACACTAGATCTTTGATAATATTAAGGAATCGTGGATAATGATAAAGGAATTTAAATTATTTTTTTAAAAGACTCACTGCCTTTTAAGAAAACATGCTGAAACATTTATGGATGAAATGATGGTATAAGATGATTTGCTTTGCTTTGGTTTAGGATTTGCTTCAACCATCTGTATGAAGGGTTGGGGGGTGAGGTGGGTCGAGCAGAAATAGAAAAAGCTTGTCCTTGAGCTGAAAACTTGGAGCTGGAGGATAAGAGAATATGGAGATTTGTGTTCTATTTTTTGTGTGTGAAATTTTCTACACTATAATCTTTAAAAAAAGAAAAAAAGAAAAAACTAGTAGAGCCATTTTTTTTTTAAATGCAAGTAGGTCATAAGAGAGTAAGAAGATTTCCAATAATGAATTAACAACCTGCAAATAGCTATATATTATGGTTATCCTACTGGAAATTTTAATATAAATAAATTCACTTATTTGGGAAAGTTTCTTTCAGGTTATATGTTGTATTTGGAAAATATAACAGCCATACCCAGGGGCAAGTGACAAGACTCATCTGCACACCTGGGTCTTCACTGCCAGTGCCTGTGACACTTGACTATTTTACCATTTCCACGTTACCATTCTCAGAATATAAGGCAAATCTTGCCTGAATCACTGTCACTGACCCGAGAGGGTCCTAGCCCAGAATCTTAAAGAAGGTCTTCCTCCAGAAATTAGACACGGTCCTTGTGTAGTTCTGTCCTCTAGAATCTTTCTCCCAAGTAACATAAGAACAAGAGGAGAAAGGCAGAGATGATCTGGATTTCTTGAGCCATCTGGGTGGATCAAGTTTTTTATTTCTTTCCTCTGCACAAAGTCCCTCACCTGTGACAAGCTTCAGCATTAGGTCCTGGTGACACAGTCCCCTGCGGGGGGAGATAGAGAAGTAAGGAGACAGGTAGTAGTAAGTAGCTTCTTAATCTGACTAAGATCAATTTAATTTGAAAGAGGAAGTAGCTTTACAGCAATCCTTTTTCTCATCATTGCCAGATTACCTCATTGCTTTAAAAGAAAATGAATTCCTCCATCTCAAGTGTTTGGCAAACAATAGTCAGCAGATTTGTGTAAAAAAAAAAGTATACATAGTCAATTAGGGGTCGATTACAAATTTCTATTTGGGGAGTCTCCAAATTGGGAACCTGAGAGTAGAGTAGAAAAAAGACTTTTCCCTTTGAATACTTCATGCTTTTAAAATTTTGAGCCATGTGAATGTATTGCTTTATGTAATTAATTAGTTAACTTATTAAAAATAAAGATTAAATAAATAAATAAAAATAAAGATAAAAATGGAGATCATAATGCCTAAAAAGAGATTAAGATCACAGGGCCATTTGCTTCTAATGTAAAAACTAATACAAATCACTCTGTTAAGAATCAAAAGGCTATTATAATTAAATGACACATAATATCAGATTTTCTTTTGCAAAATAGGCCCTTATGGGCAAAGTTGGTGAATTCTGAATAAAATCTCTAAGTTAGATAACAGTATTGTATCAATATTAATTTCCTGACTTTAATAATAGTACTGTGGTCATATAAAAGTTTTTTTAAGAAACACACTTCAAAACATTAGGGGTAAAGTGGTGTCATATCTGCAACTTTCTCTGAAAGAGTGGGGATGAGATATATAGAGAAAGACAGAGAGAAAATAATAATAATAAAGTAGACTCGATAAAATGTTGATATTTACTGGCAAAGAGGGGGAGCGCCTGGAACTCTCATACACTAATGGCAGAAGTAAAAAAATTATGACTATTTTTGAAACCAGGCAATGCTTTAATAATGTTAAACATAGACTTATCATATGGCCTAGCAATTACAGTCCTAGGTATTTACCCTAGAGAAATTAAAACATAGAGATCCAAAACATGTGTCTAAGAATGTTCATATCAACTTTATTCATAATAGCCCAAAGTGCAAACAATCTCCATGTTCATCAATAGGAGAGTGAATCACATTCATCAATAGGAGATGAATAAACAAATATTTATCAACAGGAGAGTGAATAAACAAATGTATTCTCACACAAATGTTTGACAAACATTATTTTCACAAACAAATGTATCCACCTGCAAAGTGGGAGACCTGGGTTCCATCTGATCCCTGGGTTGGGAAGATTCCCTCGAGAAGGGGAAGGCTACTCACTCCAGCATTCTGGCCTGAAGAATTCCACAGGCTGTATACACATGAGGTGACAAAGGGTCAGATATGACTGAGTAAGTTTCACTTCACTTCATTCACACGCCAGACACTGGGACATGATTCTCATGGGTCCCTTGTGTTTCCACATGTCTTATGAATAGAGGTGCTGACAGTTTTGCTCCAGACAATCTTCTTTAAAAAAAAAAACACTTGCACAGTAGATACCCTTGGAAAATATAATTTCTCCATCTGGAGCAGAAGGCAAATTTTTTGGAGTCCAGTATGATGAAGATAATGTCTCCTTCCAGGAACAAAGGTTGGGCAGATTTTCTTGAAGTCTCTTATTAAAGATTGAGGTTTTCTAAGCTTAGGGTTCCTCAGCTATGACTCAAGATTTACTATGTGTGGACATTTAGGTTGTTTTTACCTGTATAAGTTTATTGAGGCATAACTTACATGCAAAAAAATCATATTTGATCTGGTACAAGCATGAATCCGAGGCAGCCTAACTTTTTAGCTTGCAAACAGGATAAAATCTCAGATTCTTCACAGTCCTTGCCAGTGGAATGCTGCCCAGCAACAAAAAGGAAAGAATCACTGAGACACACAGCAGTACAGATGAGTCTTGCAAACATTATGCTGCGTGAAAAAGCTGAGCCCGAATCAAGTATGATACTGTCTAATTTTATTTACTGAAAATTCTCCATCGAGCAGAATAAATCTGTATTAATAGAAATCACAATGGCAGTTGCCTGAGACAGGGAGTTTGGGGCATGTTGACAGAGGTAAAGGATGAAGGATTTTCCCAAGAGTCCAGTGGTTAAGAATTATCCTTGCAGTGCATGGGACTCGGGTTCCGGGAACCAAGGTTCTGCGTGCTGCAGCACAGCTAAGGCCACGCGCTGCGGATACTAGGTGAGGAGGAGCCCCACAATGCGACTAAGGCCCGGTGCAGGCAAATAACCAAGTCTTTAAAAGGAGGTGAGGGGGAAGCTTTCTAGCGTGGTGGGTGTGGTGGAACTATTTTGTATCTTTGTTGTGTTTGCATGGATATATACATCTTTCAAAGTGCATCAAACAGTGTGCCCTAAAATGTATAATTTTGTTATATGTGAATTACGCCTCAGTAAAATTACATAGAAATAGTCTAAATATTTATCAACATGTGAACAGATATGCAAAATATGGTATATACATAAAATGGAATATTATTCAGCCTTGAAAAGGAATGAAATTCTGAAACATGCTAGAACATGGGTGTTCCTTGAAATCATTACACTACGTGAGAGAAGTCAGACATGAGAAGACAGTTACTGTGTGATTCCACTTCTTTGAGCTGCCTGGAATAGACAAATTCATAGACAGAAAGTAGAGCAGTGGTTATCCAGGGCTGTGGAGTTGTGGTCTAGTGGGTACAAGGTTTCAGTTTGGAAGGATGAAATAATTCTGGAGATGGAGGTGATGGTGTTGTACAACAGTGTGAACACACTTAATGCCACTTAACTGGACACTCAAAATATTTAAAATGATAAATGTTATATCTAGTACATTTATATGTATTACAGTAGTGGTGTGAAAAAAAATAATCTCTCTCTCCAGTGGTGTGCTGCAAAATGTATAACAACCAGCTATGAGAGGGAAGCATATTGGTAGTATTCACTTTGATAGAAACACTCCCACAGTGATCCAGTTCAAGCAACAGTGTGATATCACTGAATGTAGAGTTTGGAAAAGATACAAACAACTGACTTTACAAAGTCAATAGGAGTTGGCTCAAAGACACTACTGTCTCTATCCAACCAACCGATTGTTAGTACACAGCAAATCCAGTAAAGAAAACACAACATAAAAGTTATAAAGAAAAAGGGGAAAAAATCACCCCACCACTACTTATAGGCAGTTGTCTGTATGCCAGCCAGGGAGGTCGATGGTTATTTGTGGGCTGATAACATACAGGAACAACAAAGTGCCAGTTCACTGATCCTGCAGGCTGGAAGGCATCAATTCTGGTTGGTTGGTACCCATTGCCACATCAGTTATTAAATCTTGTGGCTCTTATTCCTGGTGGTGACATCCAGAAAAGGAAAACTGTGGGACCTTCTTGAATCATGTAAGTTTAGCTACCAGTAGGTAACCCTTTAAAATTTTTATCGATCTTTACTGTCATCATATTCCCTTTGTTTTGGCACAAAATGGCTGCAAAAGTACAGGAGATACAAAATTTTGAAGCCATTTCCAGAAGATTTAGGCTGATTCTCGGTGCCAGTGACTCTCAGATAGGGTGTGCATGTAATTACTTGGAGTAATCTTCATTTTGAAAGAACTACAGGTGATTCTAATGCAGTTGGTTCACAGAACACATTTGGCAACATGGTTCGATGAGGTAGCTCTTTCCCTTCTCCCCTTTCATAATTTCACACCACAACCACATTGCTCTAAGATGCAAATTAGGGTAACTGATGTTATAAAACATGTCCCAATGTGTGTATAACAATGTCTGAAATGATTTTAAGAATATTCAGTATAGAAAAGGTGACATAAAATTGTGCTAATTCATTTTACTGTCATTGGTGAAACAAGTGTTATTCAAGCCTTTTGATGTGGCAGAAATATTTTAAGACAACCCCTTCTATTCTTTGAGCAGGAAATAAAATCTAGCAAACTGTGTAGCCAGTAACCTTAGGGATGGTACTTGAGGCTTGATCTCTAAAAGATGTTGAGTCCAAAAGTTGAACCTAAATCTGCCTGTATTGTTCTGCCTTGAGTGAATCTTTCATGCAGGCTGTGATCAGTGCATTTAAAAGAGCAGAGATCTGAATTTTATTGAGATTTACCTTATGTTTTATTATTGTGGGCTTGCCAGGTGGCACTAGTGGTAAAGAACCCACCTGCCAATGCAGGTGATGTAAGAGGTGCTGATTGGATTTCTGGGTCAGGAAGATCGAGGAGGGTGTGGCAACCCACTCCAGTATTCTTGCCTGGAGAATCCTATAAACAGATGAACCTGGTGGGCTACAGTCCGTAGAGTCGCAAAGAGTCGGACACAACTGAAGCAACTTAGCATGCATGCATGTTTTATTAATAATGAATTTCTGTTTAGTAAATGTTTCATAGTTATGTGCCAGACTTGCTTTCCTTATAACATGGTGGCAAGGTTAAGGAGGCATCGTTAGTCTTCATCCACTCTAATTAATAAATGCTACATGAATCTAACAAAAAGAACCTTATAACTGTGCTTGAAAAGTTGGCTTAGGGTAGCTCTTTATAGGGTGTTTGGGGGAACACTAAACCCCAAGATGCTCATTTGAAGATAGAAGACCTGCAAAAAAAAAAAAAAGAGAGAGAGAGAGAGAGAAGAGAAAGAAGACTTGCATGATTAAATAAACATAGGAAATGCTGCATAGGCGAATATTTTATTTTTTTTTAATTTAGTCCACCATTTACCAAAGTTATTGATTAAAGATTTTAAAATGTCATAAGAATAACATTTTGTGGAATATATATTTAGCAAAGAATTCTCCAGTGCTCTGGTGAAAATTTTAGCTGTGAAGGGGAACACAGGGATAGAGAGGCAAATTAATTTGGCATTCTTGACTTCAAACTTACATTAACCACATT